>NW_027273877.1:4429166-5082500 GCF_046630095.1 Trachinotus anak
TTTTCCATATCCAAATATCATGTATGTGTGTGTGTCAGGAAGACAGACAGGAACCGGGAGAAGAGGAGGAGGAGGAGGAGGGAAAAACTAAGACACTATGAGACTGTTGGGCTCCAGCTCCTGCATCAAGTAGCAAACCTCTGCACAATCTGTTTCCCTCTCTCTCCAGGCTTTACGCTAAGATAAGCTAAGCCAATATTTACTCTACAAACATGGGTTGTATCAATCACTCAGCAAGGAAACAAACATGCATATTACCCAAAATGCTAATTGCTAATCTGTGTATGTGTTTTTTGAAAGAAAAAGAGAGCAGACATAGTGCAGGTTGTGTCGCTTTATTTAAAAAGTGTTTTCCATTGCAAATACTTGTCACCCACTTTTGTAATGTCTTCTGATTTTCTCATGATTACTTGAGGTTCACATGAAGGTTCAGATACATTTGAGAGAACTTTACAGTAAAGCATCAGTGAAGCACAGACAACAAAGACTTGTCTTTATTGATGGGTGTCTTTGTATACAGAACATGAAAAGCCACTTCAGGCACGCAGTCCCCCTTAACGTGACCTCTTGTGATTCCCAGGGAACATTATCTCTGTGTATTTCCTCCCCGATACGAACAAGAAGTGGATCAACAGAACCTTTACAGATGGTTTTCTGCTTCACCAAGACAAAAACCCTCTTTAGCTCACACAGTAAGGAGAGAAACAGCTGAAGAAAAGCCGAAAAACACACTGATGGTACCAGGAACACCACAAGATAAGAAAACCCTTTCGAAAAAACACTGCTCAACATAAACAACCAAAAGTCTCAAACTTAAAGCACAAAAAAAAAAACAACGTTCAACCTGCCGAGAAGCTGTTGTTACCAGAAAGCACTCAAAAGACTAATTATTGCATTAAAAGTAATAAATTTAACTTAATTTGAAGTTTATGAATTCACATTATGCGGATATACTGTAAAGTTGGTGCACACTCTTAGTCAGTGTACTGGGAGCTTTCCGACACCACTCTGCCTGCCTCCACTTCCACCCGGATCAGCAGGCGTTTCTTGGAGGTGGGGTACGCTGGCGGGATAACGGTGTCTGCCGGGATAAAGGTGGTTGCCGTGACGACGGTGGGTTCTGGCGGCCCCCGCAGGGACGGCAGGTGAACGTCTGCGTGCAAGTAAGGACTTGGATTGGTTGGTTTGTTTTTAGAAATCTGAGCGAAAGAGAGGTTTGATTTTAGTGGGACACAAAACAGGAAGCAGTCATGAGAAATCTGGCATGAATGAAATGGATGCAGGTTTTGATTTTGTTTTTGCTAGTGTGTCCATTTTTATTATTCTTTTGAATCAGATTTTTCTTACAATTTTATTTATAATTATAGGAATCTTTTTTGCCTCTCCACTTTCCTTGTCTACCTCTACGTCACCTACACTGTATTATCTTTATTTTACTTGTTTTTCAGACGTCGTTCTAGGTTTTTCACATAAAATCCATATGAAACATGTTTTAAAAAAAAGGTTGGTTACCACTGTTTTTGCTCATTTGATATATTTTGACCAAACTTTATGTCAGGAATTAGTGAAATAAAGAAAAATACACCAACGTGCAGCAAAATAACCCACATCAGAAGAGTTTTTATGGCTGCTGATTTCAGGAAAAGTAAAAGAAATGTTCTCACCTGCGTTGCGCATGAGGTCCCTCATCCTTCACAGAGATGAAGCAGAGACAGTTGTTAGTGAAAGCATCAGTGGAGTGAATACATCAAATAAAAGCATCCATGTGATCATCCCCCTGCATCCCCTCTGCTGGCATACCTCTCCTCCTCGCCCTCCAGCAGCTTGCGGTAGGTGGCGATCTCGATGTCCAGGGCCAGCTTCAGGTTCATCAGCTCTTGGTGCTCGCGGATCTGTCCAGCCAAGTCCTGCTTAGCCCGCCTCAGGGCCTCCTCCAGCTTGGCGATGTCCTCCCGGGCCTTCTCCAGCTTGTCGTCGCCGTCTGTCCTAACCTCTCTGATTTCCTTCTTCAGGGACTCTTCCTGCAGAAGAGAAGACGAAGAAGAAGACGAGATGATCAGAGACTGGTTGGATGGAGAGGGCGTTAAATATGTGAGTGTGCATCTATGTGATCCAAACCTTCCTGATGAGAGCTTCCAGCTCCCCAGTGAGCCTCTGGATAAGCCGCACCATGTCTGAGATGTCCCTCTTTAAATCACGCACTTCCTGCTCACGTTGTCCTGCGTTTAACACCATGGCATCCATCTGAGCGGGGGCAAAAGGTGAATAATGTGAGAACAGTATCTGGCCTCACATAATGTACAAAAATAAAATGAAATAACACTTTAAAGGGGGGCTAGGATGTGGAATAAATACTCTAAAATACTCTCTTTGAATGTGCAGCGCTGGTTTAAGATCTAAAATCGGTTATATCTATTCAGTGTTCTCCTTCTGACCTTTCTCTGGTTCCACTGCTCGGCCTCGTCCCTGGTGCGGGCAGCCATCTTGGCGTACTGAATCTTGACGTTCTGGATGATCTCGTCCATGTCCAGGGTCCGTTTGCTGTTGTCGGGTATGATCACAGTCTTGTTCTGGATTTGCGACTCCAGCTCCTTGATCTCCTGCAGGGGGCAGACATGAGGAGAAGAGTTGGTGGGATGTGCAGAGGCAGAAGCTGGACACTGCGGTGTTACAGCGTCTCTTATTATTGTGATGTCAGTCGAGACGACTGAATCATTACCTCATCATAGCCAACCCTGAGGAAGTCCAGCTTTCCCATCAGGTCCTCCAGCTCCAGGACCAGATTCACTGCCTCCAAGTGACCTTCGTCTACATCCTGTTACACACACGTTAAACGCAGCACAACAACATATTGAACATCACTGAAATTCATTGAAAGAGTTTCTATTATGTCTCTAAATGGCCGAATAAATAAGCAGAAGAAGAAGCTCACAGTACCTTTTTGGTGACGACAAAATCATTCTCCAGTTCAGCTTTCTTGTGCAACTCATCCTCATACCTGCGACCAAAAACAAAGGGTGAAAGTTTAATTTGTGATGATAATGATGTTTTTTTATTAAACAAGAAGTGTAGAAACAACAGATTCAAACTCGATGGAGGTCTAGTGTGAAGCTGCTGACCTCTGCTTGGTGTCCTCCACCTCCTCCTGGTTCTTGAGCAGCTCGGCCTGCAGCTTGTCTTGGTCGCGGAGCAAGCGTTCGATCTGCTGCTCCAGCTCGTTCTGCAGCTGCTTCACGATGTCGTCGACGTTCCCCTCGTAGTCCTCCTGCTCCTTGAGGATCTTCAGCTTGGTGTCGAGCTTTTTGTTCTCGTCCTCCAGGTGTTTCACCTGAGGCACGGAGAGACGAAGGCAGAGGGGGAAGTAAACATAAAGGAGAACGTGTGGGAGAAAATAAGCCGCAAAATCGGAGGAATGTCATATCTGCTGTAGCTGGATGCCAAGTTTTACACCTTATTATTATGTGGTTCATGTTGATAATAACAGGCGAGGATGTTACTTCACATTCAAAACATGTATGTGTAGCCTATTATCATGTTTGTTGGGAAAAAAAGGAATAAAGAGATTGAGGAGAAGTGTTCAGTCTATATATCAAATGTATATAGTTCTGTTAGTTTTAGTCTGAAAGTAGCAGTGTCCCTTAAACCCTCAGATATTTCTGGTTATAGTTCCTGAGTGATGACCCTTAACTTTAAGTTTTCTAATTCTCCACAAGAGGGCGTCCTACATGCACCACCAACATAGTTTACAGGCTGTGGGGCACAGAAAAACACAATCCATGGCCCCAGGTTACAGAATTAGTCGAAGGAAACCTGCTCCAGGATCTGTATAAATAAGGGCAGACAGCAAGACAGCAAAGCAAGACAGGGTTTGCTTTGACTTTGATCTTGAGCTGAATATCGAATATTGGTTCAAATGAGTGAATAAAAAAAAGTCAATAGACCAAAACTACAACATGAAAAAAATTATTATTACTATTATTATTATTATTATTATTAACTGATTTAACCAGACCCTTGCAGAAAAAATAATGATGTAATTTACAAACCTTGTCAATTAACTGGACGAACTTGTCATTGAGTCCAACCATGTCGTCCTTCTCCCTGGATTTGCCCTTGGAGTCCAGTTTGTTGTTGGTCGGCTGGCTTTTGGTGGGTCCCGTGCTGCCGGGGGAGTAGGACTGGCTGCTGTAATCTCTTGGTTTAGACATATTGAAGCTCGGAACTGCAACACGAAGTCTAGGAGCCGGACAGGTGAGCGGTGAAGGCACCCACAGCCCTCCAGATCACCTGCTTTTAAGGTAGACAAGGACCACCCATCACCCCTCCGCTACTCTGCTTGCGACCAATGAAAAGAGGACAAGTGCAATATTACAGTGAGAAAAATGAAAAAGTCAACATGAAATACTTGAATTTCGACTCTGGACCAGTTTGTCCAGGAGTGGTGCCGGGCACCAGGAGCCAATTGGATCTGGGGGCGGATTCGTGCGTAAAAACCAGGTATAAAACCCACCTGTGTCCTTTGCATCCATCAGGCGACTCTCTAAGCTGTAAAGTACTCTGTGTGCACCGTCAGCTCACTCTCCTCCAACTACAACCATGCCTTCAAACACCGCAGCCAGCATGTTTGGTGGAGCCGGGGGAAGAGGCTCCAGGGCGTCCGTGTCCAGCCTGGAGGGGCTGCGTAACGTGATGCGCAACGAGCCGGACAAGGACTCCTCGCCGGCTCCCGCTCCCGCACCAGCACCTGCCGCTTCCCCAGCCCCTCCTGCAGCCCCCGCGGACGACAAGCACACACTGCGGGGTCTGAATGATCGGCTGTCCGGCTACCTGGACAGGGTGAAGCAGCTGAAGGAGGAGAACGACAATCTGGAGAAGCAGATTGATGAGATTTTGGCCAAGAGGAAGGCGCCTGAGGGACGCGACTGGGATGAGACCGAGAAACCCCTGGATGACCTCAAGAACAAGGTCTGTCATCAGATTTATTCAGAAAAACATGGAATGAAATAACTTTGGGACTTTCACATTTCACACTGCAGAATATTTATATATTTTTTCATTCATGCATTTGCTCCTAAAATATAACAAATATATTTAAATAATGAAACTAAGTCTTAAAATATTCCTGGTCATATATATCAAGCATTTTTCTCCTTAGATCAAAGACATCACCATGGACAATGCCAAGCTGCTGCTTCAGATTGACAACACCAAACTGGCCAATGATGACTTCAAGAACAAGTGAGTTTCATGCAGTCTGCACCAAAAAAAAAAAAAAAAAATTAACAAAACAAACAAAAAACATTATTTTGAAAAATGAGGCTCAGGAAATGAAACATAGTTTGGCAATATAGGCATAACCTTTATGGTTTATTCAGATGACAATTTAGATGAAAATGAAACACTCAGTCGTGTTTGTGTGGATCATTGTTGGGTTCCTCCCTCATGTTTGCAGGCTGGACGAGGAGACAAAGGCCCGCAAGGAGTTAGAAAAAGACCTGGAGATTCTGAAGAAGACCATCGAGGACACCAAGCTGAACTGCGAGCAGACGAAGAAAGAGACTGAACTGGTGAAGGACGAGCTCGCTCGCGTCAGGCAGGAACACAAGGATGTGAGGCTGGAAACCAACACACAAATCGCAGAAACACACACTTTAAGATCACCGAAAATGCATTGTGTGACATCTGAGGCGACGTTGTAACTGTGACTCTTGTAGGAGGTGGATGTCCTGCGTGAGAAGATCAAGGAGTCCGAGGTGAAGGTGGAGGTTGACTCCAAGAACTCCAACCTGAACGAGATGCTCATCAAGATCCGCGGCCAGTACGATGAACTGGCGAGGAAGAACCTGAGGGAGACTGACGAGTGGTACCAGAGCAAGGTACACACATTACCTGCAGGACTCTTGCTTCCTTTGTTTTTTCTTCTCTTTCTCTCTCCTCCCTCTCCTCACCATTTTCATCTTGTTTTTCCCTCTCCAGTTTGAAAACATCAAGGTGGTGGAGGCCCAAAACGTCGAGGTCTTGTCCTCTGGAAAGACGGAGCTCAAGGATCTGCTCAAACAGAAGCAAATTCTGGAAATTAAGATCCAGACTGTGCAGAGCACGGTAACCACACACACGTAAACACTTGTCACACTGCCATAAAATAAAACAACAAAGTGAAACTACCTGGAACCACAACCTCATTCTCAAGGCAAGTTTGGAAATGCCTTGTTTTGACACAGAAGCCCTTGTTTTTACATAATCGCACTGCAGCTTTTGCATAACTCAGTGACATCTGAGATACAGTAGGTTCACTCAGGTCTTGAGCAAAGTCCTAAAACCCCTGAAGCAAACCTTCAGGAGGTTTACAGAACAAAATATTCACCAAAATCTTTCTTTTATCATGTCAGGACTGATATAACCACCCACAGGGCTGTCAGTCGACCTGGCGTTTTCACAAGCATTCCTGACTACCCTGTCATTATACTGTAAACCTGCTGCTCTACACCAGGCAAATTCTTGACCTGTCTCACTGCAGTTTGACAAGGCGCCTGGACTTGCTCTTGCATGGGTCATGGCTCCTGAGAAGTCAGAGTGATTTTGTGTTGTTTTAAGGTCTTCTCAGGTCCCTGTGGTCTATTATCCAAGCATGAAGAGATTTCATGGTAAGATCCCAAAAAAGAACGGGAAGCCAAAAATCACCTTACGTTTTCCTTTCAGATCCGAAATCTGGAGGACACGGTGAGAAACACCGAAGTTGAGTACGGTCAACAGCTGGCCCCTCTCAACAAGGTGATACTGGACCTGGCATCAGAGCTGGAGAAGGTGAGGTCTCAGGTGGAGAACCAGGTAGAAACCAACAAGAACCTGCTGTGTGTCAAGATGAAGCTGGAGTCGGAAATCAATAGCTACCAGCAACTGATCAATGGGATGACCGCTGATGCTGAAAGGTGAGGATGGTCAGATAAACTTCAGGATGGTTGTGTATGATGTCAGAGGTTTATCCTATTTTCCTCTCTTGTCTTTTTTGTCATATAATAGAGATGGGTTGTCTCCAGTCCATAAATCAGATGAGAAGATTGACACCACTAATGCTTTTATGCTGTTTCCCAGTGTTTTCAGTCTCTCTCCACGGCTGTTAACTCTAGCATTTTCCCACCTAACTGAAAAATGTCAAACTATAAGTTCTTCAGAGGATTTAAAAGAATAGCATAAACACATCCTGAACATGGTGAACCTGTTTCCCACTCTGTACGTTAGTCTGCTTATCCTCTTCTTCCCTGACAGCATGGAGTTTTCTTTAGAGGATGCGGTGTGCAGCGGTAAGTTGTGGACCAAATCAGCAGGAGACTTAGCAGCGGTGCGTGTGGCGATCAGCTTGACCTTTAACCCTCACATCACTTCTGATTGAAGGAATAGTTATGTGAAATACGTGTGTTGGCTTTCCTACCAGGAGTTCGATGAGAAGATTGATACCACACTCGTGTCTGTATGGTAAATACAGACTTAGTGATTATTGAACATAGCCATGCTGGCTCTGTCCCTGTTTTTCTAACATGCCAGTGGAATTAATCTTCTCATCCAGCAATTCTGCATATTTCACATAATGGTGAACTGTTCCTTCACAGTTAGTCGCTTCACTAAACTGCACTAAAGCGTTGTTGTCACATTGCACCCAGTAACTGCATGCAATCACACCCAATTCTAACACTACACACTTATAATCATAAATATAATGATTTTGACAAGAAAACCAATCCAAAAACAGAAAATATCAATCATTTGTCTTGTGTTTTAAACAAACTGTGGCCACTTGTTGGCCCCAGCAGAGGCACCTGCAGCTGTAAGGAAAGCTGAAGGATGATAAAACACTGATATGAGTGAAACCTGTAAAATCGGATTCATCTTCTTGTTTCCAGATCAGCAAAAGTCTAACAACAAGGTGCCCGAGCAGCAGGAGGAAGTGAAAGAAGAAGCCCTTCTGAAGCAAGACAGCGCCCCCCCTAATGAATTCGCCCCCCTTGAGGACGCCACTGATGAAGAAGACAAACCCCTTAAAGTGGTGGAGTTAGACATCATGACCATGATAGTAGATCCTGCCGATGATGCGGCAGCTCAAAATGAGCCAAACAACGGCGCCATTAAAAAGAAAAAACCCAAGACCAAAACTAAGAAGGGTTCATCCTCTTCCTCCTCCTCATCCTCCTCCTCCTCTTCTTCCTCATCTTCCTCTTCCTCCTCTGATTCTGAGAAGGAAGGCGAAAAGCCCAAGAATGAGGGTGAAGTCGCCAAAGCTTGATCTTTAAAAGCTTTTTTTTTTTTCCTGCTCTTTCTGCCAAGTATCATATTAAACCTTCTCCTGTTGTTGCTGTCAAACCTGAAATGAGGTTTTTCAAGTGTATTTTCTCAGGCATCAGTAAATAAATACATTTGATTCCAACAGAAAATTATCTGTCGTTTTTTGGCTTTTTAACACTTGACTTTGAAAAAGCAGAAATTACGATGTGATAAAATAAAATACACATATAATTGTAGTTGTGTTTGGCAAATAAATAAATAAGGCTCCTTTTCAACAGATTGTTGTGAGGCCGTAAGCAATGATTATTTTTCATTTTCTGTTCATCTGACGATTATTTTCTCGGCCCCTTTTTGCTTTATAGAATTAAAAATGATCACATTTGAGAAACTAAAAACATCAAATGTTTGGCATTTTTGCTTGAAAAATGACTTAAAATGATCATTTTCTCTCAGTCAACAAATCAATTATTCAATAACTTGTTTTAGCCCCATTGTGTCGTATATTTATTGTCACAAAAACCAGTAAAAATTTAAGCTACCATTGCCCATCTGCAGATAACATGCCTCCCAGCAACCTGTGAGACAGAGCGAATGAGAGTTAGACAGGAAGTGAGCAGATAAGTCAAACAGCTTCTGTTAATCTGAGTATGATGCATGAGTGTAAACTTGACCAAACCTGTTGAAAGAGAAAAAGCCTGAAACATATGAAACAAATATCGATTGATAAAATAAAAAAAATGTAAAAAAAGGAAATGTTAGAGACAACAGAGACGTAACACAGTCAACACAGACACATCACTGCCAGAGAGATGCTTTTTTTGTAAGAGTGATTTATTTTTTTCAAATGACAATGGTACAGACGACATGAAAGCACAGGGAGGGAGGGAGGAAGGGGGCGATTGAAATCATCCAGTACATGTATATTGCATGGTGAGGGTTGAGGGGCAAGCAAGAGTACCAAATGGAGTAAAAGATATCGTATCAAAAATTTTTTCATATATATATTTATATAGGACTAATAATTCTCTTTAACTATGCAAAGCAAGGAATGCCCTTTTTTCCATTTATCTTGAGCCTTGGCTTTCCCTAAGTACAGCCATCATTATTATTCAAAAAAAGAAACTGGACACTGGACTGGACACATTTTTGGGGCTGGGCGGGGGCATTTCGAGGCATCCTGGAGTCCTGTCTGATGTGGCGTTGAGTCTCAGTGTGGCGCGTTTGAGCGTGTCCACGGGGGTTTGGATTTCTCTGATTGGGGGGGGGGTCAGCCTCAGCGGGAGAAGGTCTTTCCACTGAGGAGGAAAAAAAAAAAAGAAATCCAAGACTTAGATGGACATCACAACAACATCCAGCTTTATTAGCTGCTTTAACTATATCTAAAATGCTGTTTCCAGCCTTTATGCTAAGCTAACCGGCTGCTGACTGTAGCTTCATAGTTACCACACATGAGTGGTGTTAATCTTCTCATTTACCTCTTAAAAAAAAAATGTGTCAAACAGCCAACAAATGACTGTATGTTTGTTGTTTTTGGACTGCAGTTCTGAGTGCGCTGATAGCAACCGGAAAATATTGGTGAGTGAACCTGAAACTGATAATTGCAGGATATTTGTGGTATGCATTTCTCTCCAATGGGGTTTAACAGTGTGATTGACACTTCCACTCTGCTTCTATATCCTTAAGAATTTCTTTGATCTCTAGTTTGTGAAGTTTGTTTTTTTTAAACTTTTGACTCGTGACATTTTAATCCTTCTTTGAAACTCACAAAGATGGCAGCCGTGGGGGTTACCTGCTTATTCCAGTTACACATTAACTGCAGAACAAAGACTTTCTGTGCTAGGACAGTATACATTCCCCAATTATTTCAGAGAAGCTGCGAGGCTAACAGTGTGTTTGTTTCTGTTAGGAGCTTTTAGCCAAATGGAGAGCTGTTTAAATTCCTGACTCACTGCCACACACCTCAAAAACACACAATGATACAAAGCTGCGGACTGCAGTCAACCCATAAAGGCAGAAAAAAAAAACCAAAACACTTCCATCAAGAGATAATGTATCTCCAGACTGACTCTGGTTGTATTCGGCTTTGAAAACCATTCATGAATCATCTCCCACGAAGACCCTGCATGATTCATGAAAACTGCTGTGGGTCTTCATTTAAGATCTGAGCAGAGAAACAGGCAGCGAGGAGGCCTAAACATTTTGGTTAAGGATCTATACAATAAACTAAAAGTTGGAATCGAAATACTAAAATTTTTTCATGGCATGAAAAAAACAAAACAAAACACTTATTTGATTGTTGTTTCTTAACAGCACAGATGCTTATCTTGCTCTTCTTCCATCAAACAGTAAGACGAGGAGCGCAGAGGCTACTTACGAGATGGTCTTCATCTCCTTCTTCTCTGCGTCGGGCCGAGCGCGGTTCAGCACCTTGAGGAAGTCTGACGTCTTGGCCCTCATGCGTGTGTGAATGTAGGCCTGCAGCAAAGACACGTAGACATGAATGATGGAGATTCTCATCAGGTATTCACAGGTGCAAAACACCAATCATAAGTCTTCATCTTATCGTGGGCTGCATCTTAAAAGGGAGGCAAGATAATGACGGGCTCCGTTGGCTTCGACATAGTCAGATGCAGAACCTTAAACACGGTGCGGAGCAGAGACATGGGTCACATAGTGATGATATATTTTGAGAATTCCCACAATTTTCAAGCTTAGCCTAACTACACCTGGCCATAAATCCATCTCTCATGTTGCCCACACTGACTCCCCTGGTCTGGGGCAAAAGCATCCAGTTCCATTATCTGTAGTCAGGGCACCAGATGCTTACAAAACTACATAATGCCTCTGAAATGCCAAAAATTTTGTGTGTCATTTGCACACAAACGCCCACACACGGCCCTGAAAACCTGTATGATCACTGAGGGTGGTAGAACAAGTCGTCCTGAATCGGTGCCTTCCTTTGATCTCGCCTGTGACTGGACTTTATATTGAGGCGACGGCGCTTTACTACAATGAAGAATGGAACCAACTATTACAGGAGACGACTAATGACTGTAATTAAAGCAGACTTTCAGCCTGACGCCTGTTCATCTGGCGCTTTCTTAATATTGATTCAGCTATGGAGGACCTAAGAAACCAGTAACTGAGGCCAAAACTTCTCATTAGAACTTAGAGCTCAGACTAGAGCCTCAAAATATCCCTAAAAAACAAGAGCGGAAGCTATAAATACTCCAAAAACAAGCATTTCTCATGACAAGAAAAAAAAGAAAAAGTATGATTTGAATTTCAGGAAATAAATGGTTTGTTTCTGTTGTGCATTTGCTCGGCAGACTCCATTTGAAAAAGCTCATGAGTGAGTTCATTGAACCGACCTTGGAGCACTTTATGTGGTAGTGCAGGTAGTCCCTGAAGGTGTGGATGAGGTTGATGGTGTTGTCTCTGGCATTGGCATTGGTGTGACGGGGGAACAGGACTGAAAGGAAAAAAGAGTCACAACAACAATCATGTAACCGGTGCAGCTGTGCGAAAGGGGAAAAGGTAGAGGGAGATGTATGGCGGACATGTTTGAACTCGGTGGATGCTGACCGAAGGTGATGTATCCAATGTTGTCCCCGACGGCGGCGTCTGTGTCCTTCAGCTCCAGCGGCGGCTCCCTGTGGCTGAACAGCACCTGCGGGGCCGTGTGGCTGGCTCGCCGACCCTCTTTGAACTCCTACACCGAAAAAAAAAAAAAAAAAAAAAAAGAGTGAGCGTATCTTAGATTCAGAATAACAACTAGATGTCAGACATTAGAGCTTTTTTTCCACACTCAGCTACCTGTAATTAAAGTCTGAACAATATGACATTTATGTGGCATAATTCTGAGCAGGTTTTGTGCACACACTGGATAACTAAGTATACTAAAAAAAGATGACTGACTTCTACGGTCATCTGGCCTCACAAACCTGCATGAAGACTTTGCCGATGATGACGTCGTCGTCATCTTTGAATACTGTGCTGAACACAACCGTCACTCTGTCCTTCTTGGCCTCCAAATACCTGAGAAGACACAACGCAACACGCCCGACGTGTCAGAGGTTACTCACCGCCAGCGGAAAGAGGATTGACATAAAAAATGGTAACAAGACCCAACATATGTTTTCTTTGTCGTTCAGAGTAGAACCCAATGAATTTTCCCCATACTTGGAGACCTGCTCCAGCAAATTTTGTCACATATCCCAGTTTAATCTCTCTTTATATATAATAATAATATTATGTAATATCTTTTGTATAATTTTCAAAACCTTTCTTTAAACTTTTTCTGCATTTTAAAAGGTTTCTCACAACCAGACCAGAAACTAAAGCCCCATTAAGGAATTAGACTCTTTAAAAACCAAGCTCCTCCCCCTTTCCTTTATGAGACATCTGAAACTGAAAGCTGTCAAACTCTCCCCCACACGTACATGGACTCATCGTCTCTGTAGTGGACCACGGCCCTCTTCTCGCCCTCTTTGCCCTCTTCCTGGAACTTGAAGTACTTTTCAAACACTGAGGCGAAGCAGTTCCTCTTGAGCATCCCTGCCTGGTGGACAACCTCATCTTTATTGGCTGGTAGTGCGTCCAGGTCGTAGAGGAGGGACACGTTGTAGCCTGGGAGGAAGACGGAGCGATGAGGGTTACAGATTATTATCAGCTGCCATATTTACTTTCACACTTTTCTATTATAGGAGCATGTGAGCCGCCACAAACTACTCAACACTGCTCTAATACATAAATGCTCTCGAAATGAGGAACAAAGTTGACATTTAAGACTGCTTCATGGCAGCAGAACTAAGTTTTACATACTGTATCAGAGGTTCCTGTTGGTCTTAAAATCTTAAATCTGAGCTGATGTGTCTAATAGTCTCAAACCATAATTCAGAGGCTGTCACTGATTTGTAAAAAGAAGATGAGTAACTTTCTGAGAACTTACCAGACTCTGGTGAGACCAGGAAATTCCCATAGACCCTCTTGAGCAGCTGAAATTAAAAAATGTGATCTTTATTCAGATTGCACTTCTCTAAATGCAGTTTTCAAAAGAAGCACTTCACAGAAGAAGCAAGAAACAAAGCTTAAAGAAAAATGAAAAATCTCAGGTCACAGGAAAGAAAAAAAATCATTAATACAGGAAAATCTTTTCAAATATTCGGAAAATCACTTAGAATCATGTATATTATGCAAGACCAAGCTTTTAAATAGGCCTTGGTGCTGCTACTTTGATGCTAGGTCCCCAGATAGTTGAGGAGACTGATGATTTACATGCTTTTGATTGAAAAATATAGAACAGGTACTTTCAAATCCACACTTTGATTCTCAAAATTGCCAACACTCGAGTGATTTTCATAGCCTGTGGGAATCCTCCGAGACTCAGCAGGTGGTTTGAGAGAAGAGAAGAAAGGCGCATAAATGTCAACAGCAACAAAAGCAGAGAGAGAGAGCGAGAGAGAGAGCTAAACAAACTCGCCGTGCAACAAAAGACAAGATGTAGCAGGAAGGAGGTGTGTTGTCAGGAGCTAAATGAAGGGGTTACATTCATAACACAGGGGCCCCCTCTGTAATGGATACCTGTCATTGTGGAATGAGCTGAGGTCGACTATGCAAATCAAGCTGAGGAATGATGATAATGTACACGTATAGATCAGTAAACTGTAGTGTACTATGTTCTTCCTGATTTTAATCTGAGCAGTGTGTGAGGATAAACAAACCCTTGACACACACGCTTCAAACGCTCCAGTGCTTCCCAACTAGACTCCTCACAGGCACAGTAACTGACTGCTTGCTTATCCCTCCGCTCTGGAGTTTTTAAGGAACAATGAGGAAGTCAGCTGGACGGCAGCCAAGACGCTCATACACAGTGGCTGCTGCTCGCAGTCAGCACTTCCTCGCCTGGGGTGAGTCACACAAACTCACTTCCTGTTTCTACCAGAAGCCTCAGCAGCCGCTTTCTTCCTTACATGGCAACAAGGCTCTTTATGGTAGAGAGGTGTGTGTGTGTGTGTGTGTGTGTGTGTGTGTGTGTGCGTGTGTGTTCAGACACCAATCATGACCTCATTCAGATTTTTTTTGGGATACTTTTTAAAATAAGACTGACACCAACTTAAATGCATCCATGACTCATTAATGACAATGTTTCTGCAGCAGTTGCAGTCTTTGTTTGCAGGGTGGCTGCAGTTTTTAACGGCTCACCTGCAGCTCAAAGGAATATCACTGCTGAAATCAAAAGTAAGCCATGAAAAGCAACTGCTGACCTCTCGGAAGATCGCTGGTTTATTTTTGCACCAGAGGAACAATGTGTCAGAAAGCCACAACTGCATTTTAAACTGTTTTACACTCAAGTTTCAGAGATTTCAGGGTTTTTCCAGGACTTGCAGACACCCTGGGTTATTTTAGATGTGAATTTTGAGCAGGTGCACATGTGTTTAAGGATGTGAAAGAACTGACTGCTGGTGAGGCCCCATTTGTGTCTAGGCAGGCTCAGAGAAACATTTTCCAGACATTTTGTTTATGTTCCTCCCTCTCCCTCTTCCTCTTCATCTGTGTGTGTGTGTGTGTGTGTGTGTGTGTGTGCACGTGGTGTACCTCATCAGCTCCATGCTCCTGCAGCTCCTTGTAGAACTTCAGGGAGATGCTGACCATCACTTTGGTCTTGTCCCCATTCGGGTTGGAGATGTGGTACAAGACGCCATCGAAATCTGCAGCAGAGAGGAGCACTGGGTGATTGGTACCAGACAAACTCCTGACCCTTTACTTGCAGCTTCTGAACATAGAAAATGTGGCAATCCACTAAAATAATACTAACAACTTGATGCACTGACACATTTTGAACTTGGACGAATGCGCCACCTTTAATGAGTAACCTCAATTCATGCTGGAACATAAGATTATTTCAGTTAATTTCACATGTGAGAACTAACACTTTGTGTCATTTAGCAGCGATTACTGGCAGGGCTGAACATGTGCAACAGGTCAATTGCATCATAGGAAGGTGACTGGGAGGATGAAAGCAGAAAGAGGCACATACATGGTATTCACAGTGTTTGAAAGATATGGCACAGTTTTGATTGTCTGTTTAAGATGTTGATCAAGCAGAAATATTTGCTGTAACATGCCACAAACGTGCTGATGAGGTTGTGCTAACCCACACATAAAGCTACTGACCACAACAGCTGATACACCTCTTTCCACAAGTGTTACAAAAAGCACTAGCAGGATATTTTGCAAAATACAATAAGCTGCTGCACAAAATTACAGGAAACCACCAAAGGACAGCTGTGATGCAGGTTTCTTGATGCACAACTACCCAGCTGTCAAACACGTGAACTACTGATTTTAAAGGAATGATCTAAACTACAATGGGCACTCCACTGACAATGTGCTGCCCTCGCATAACTCAATGTATACAACCATGCTGTTTAGCAACTTGTGTGGTCAGACCTAAACAAGGGCTTTCACAGAAGCGACACACAGCATGTAGCAAGCTGTTGCATAAGATGCCATATAGTCTCACCTGCAAACGTCACATCGACGGCCTCTGGTTTGGTTCTGCAAGAAGACAAAGTTAAGATATTCATGAGGCATAAAGAGAATAGTCAAATTTGTTAAGCCCATCAATTTACATAAACAGTTATCAAAAACTGTTCTGGCATTTTATAGACCAACAGGTCAAGTAATCAGTAAAATAACTTAATAAGTGTTAGTTGCAGCTTTAAAGCTAAGACAGTCTATGTTTGTTAATATTAATCTTTATGTCCAAAACACTGGTATTTTCTACTTTTATTTAAACACCTTGACAATGTGGTCTTTTTTTAAGGAGCAAAACACTATTTGGGGGATGCACAGTAACAAATAACCCTTATCTAAGGTGGATGCTGCAGCAACTTGTCCAGGCTGCATAGTATGCCTGCTCCAGGCAGCTGCAGCTCAGCTGTGGACAGACTTGACTCAGCTTGAATACCGGAATGCGGAAGCTGGGGAGAGGGCCGATGGTTCGCTCACAAGTAGCCACTGAGCTTGCTTCTATGCAAAGCAAATAAATCAGATTTTTTTTTTTAGGTGAGACACCAAGTTCAATGTGATATAAGTATCCTTATGTTGCAAGAGAGTGGTAAATGACGGAAACGAGCGGTTTCTTTTATATTATTGTGTCTAAAACTCTTTAAAAATGTGTTTTTCGTGCGTTTTCCTGTCGTTGAAAGCTGCTTTAATACCTCTCCAGATGCGGGTGAAATGTCTTTAATAAAGAGTCGTTTGTGCTTTGACATGAATTCTTCCGTTATTTAATAAATTAGCTACAAACATTAGCTCTACTGCGCTCGGCCAGCGACTATTTACGGTTTACAATCATAAAACTATTCAAAGTATTTCCATTAATATTAGGAAGGGCATCGATTGCAAAATAAGCTGGAATGTTTTGGTATTTCATTTCCACCAGGGCAGCTTTAATTTATTGGGGTGACATTTTTTGGCACAACACCGGCCGTGCAGACACACCCCAGCTTCAGGCAAACCAGTCACAGCGGCTGGGTGAGCTAACTCACTCTGTATTTATCTTTATTTTATCCTTACCCCCAAAATAAAAGACCACCTAGCAGACGTATGCAAAGCTGTAGTCGTTGAGCAGCTGCTACATTTAATGCAGCCGTCATCTTCGGTGAAACGCTAAAGGGGAAGCTAGCTAGCGTTAGCATTGCTAGCCAGGTGTAACAATGATTTCTCACCCGTTGGATGCGCCGTCGAACTTCAACGTCAGCGTCTCCTCTATAATACGGTTATTGATTTCTAACAGGATCATCGCAGCGGGCCGCAGGTGTCGAGGAAAAGGGGGGAATGATCAGATGGAGCTATGAGGTGGGATTAACCTCTTTGTGTCAATTTCTGCAAATTTTTCCTCCCTTGACAGACTAAACCGTTTCCGTCGAGGCTTCTTCCGCCTGTCGCTTCCGCGTATTTTACACTCAGGACCCCGATAAGCAGAGGACGCCCGCGATATTGCCTGTAAGAAATTCGCAATGACAATTCTGGAGGAGTGGAATATAATATGTTTACTCAAGGTACTTTATTTGAGTATTTCCATTTTATGCTAATTTACTCCACTATAATTCAGAGGCAAATATTCAAATTTACATTACAAGATAAGCTTTTAAGGGTTGGTTGTGGGTGTTCACAAGCTTCCCCACAGTTTGTAAAATAATTAGAGTGAATCCCAAATCAGAGCAAACTGCAAACTGCAAGCAAAGCAGACACCTGCCCTGGTGCTCCAGGTCCTTAGAGGCCCCCAAAGCCAATGGTTTATCAGTTGTGTTTTAGCAATTTGATTAATTGCATTTTTTTAAATAAGGGATTATCCACAAATAAAGTGAAATAAAATTAAAGTGAATTAATTAACCTGCAACTAATTTGATAATGAATAAATTGTTAAAGTTTTTTTAAAGCTAAAATCCCAACAGGTTCCATCTTCCAAATTATAAATATTGATGGTTTTCTTCTATAATCCTTCTATAATTGTAAATTTAATATTTTGGGGTTTTGTACCATTAGTTGAACGAAGCAAAACTTTTTTTTTTTTGTATTCTTGGAATTTGTATTATTGGTTATGCAACTAATTGCCCAAAAATAAAAAATAAAAAATGGATTTGGACCATTGTCAAACTGCCTACTGAGTGTGTAAGGTTTATTCATATTAGATGTCCTGATACAGATAGATAACTGTGTTTCTCATCTGTTAAACAAGACAGAAAGACAGCAACAAAGACATATATTTGCCTTTCACATGATGAGATAAGTGGCAGTAAAACAAAATACAGGCGTCAGTCAAATTACAAGGTATGTCAAAATAATTGTGAGCAGTAGATGCTGTCAATGCGAACACAATACAGGATGTTTTTACTGACAGGTCACAGCTCATTATCCAGTAATTTTGAACTTTTCTGTTCAGTGGTTTGGGGAAAGAAGAATGTTCAAGAATGCAATAAAAGTGTTTACACCAATAATAATAATAATAATAATAATAATAATAATACTAATAATGAAAACATTAATGAAGGGACAAAGCCAGAATTCAGTCCCAACAGGTGACAGACAACAGCTCATGTATTAATGCAGTGTTCAATTTCTTATTAGTATTAGTAACATTTTTAACCTTTTTACATTTTCAGAAGAGATTTAATAATTGATTAAAAGATTAATCAACAGTATAATCAATCAATTGTTTAAGATTGAGGATGTGAGGCTTTGCTGCTTTTTTCTGTTTTAAATAAATAAAAAAAAAATCCGTATCTTTGGGTTTGTATTGTTGATTTGACAAAACAAGACATTTGAATATGAATGAATAATAAAAAATATAATTTAGGTGAAATTATCTTTGCATTTATTTGTTTTATTTGATGGATTTTTGCTGGAGCAACACAAATAAACGGTAGATCAAATGTGGCCAGTGCCGTTCAGGCTTGGTCTTATTACCCGGTGTGAGCTCTGGTAAAACTAAACCTGATCAGGTGTTCCTTCTTGTGAAGTGAAGTATATTGTGACAAGAGATTAGTGGCCATGTCAGATTCCATTCTTGATGTGAAACTGAAGGAACAGAGGGCCACAGAAAAATAACTGCCTTAAGGAAGATCTGATCTCATGTATTCAAAGCATGCCTTTGTGTGCTTTGAAGAATGAACCACTTCTCTTTGCTTCCTCCCTCCTTTGTGTTCTTCTCTCTTATGGTTATTTTCCTTGTCTTTTACTTTGAGGGACAATAATAGTGGGTCTCAGCTCAGATGCTTGCATTTCCAGTGCAGAATTCAGAGGCTGTTTTCATTTTTTATTCATGAAACAACAACATATGTATTTATATATGTGCACCAATCCAGATAGGAGCTCTGTGCAATTATTAGAAATAAAAGCTTTTCTTATTGAGGACGCCAACTGGAATTTTGCAGCACTGAGCCAAAGACTATTTCAAAGGAATCCTTCACCCAAATTACAAAATCAACAAACAAAAAAAAAGTTTATTTATCCACTTAATGCCATCTGATTATTTAACCGTGAAGATGCCACTGCTGAGGCTGTAAGATGTTAATCTGTGAGATAGCTGTCACCACTAAACAACAGAGATGAATACAATGGCATTTGTTTGTCATAGAAAATACCAAAAGTTAGAGCACTTACTATGTGGAATTGTAGATTGCAGAATAATAATATTATTGATTTCTAATAATAAATGCATTAATGTATGTGTCACTTTACTGTTGCAGTTGACAAAGCCAATATCAGAAAAGAGGAAAGATGTCATAAAATTGTATCTTGTATCCATATAGAAAACAAAACTGATAGAAAACAGAGCTGAGTGGACATTGAGGTGGTGACAGCAAATAATGTCACATTGTAAGTGCCTTGTAAAACAGTGAAACTCATAAAAAGTGCTATCTTATGGAAAGATGCGTGGATACTGTCACACTCCCAACATAAACTAAATTCCAGACATAGTTGGAAATGTGAACGGGAATCATCTCCAGTTTCCAGTGTAACATTAGATGAGATGATGGAGTTGTATACAATGTTTACAGCCTCTGACCTCGGCTCTTTTATGGAATGAAAAGGACAGTCTGTCTTTCCTCTTCATTGGAAGAGGATGAAATATAACCCTGATGCCAATCAAGCACTTCCAGAGAAGGGGACTGTATCTGAGATTCCCAAGAAGATAAGGTCTCTGCCAGGTCTGGCGTCACATCATTGTTTATATGTGCTGTTGAAAGAGAGATAAAGTACACAATCTGGTATGTTCACGAGGCGAAATTCAGATGTGGAGCAGGTGGCATAACAAACATGCAGGTCCCAGTGGTCAGAGTGGATTCCAGCTTGGTTGGATTCTTTCAGGAACTGTACGACATCTGACTTTATGTATAGTTCTAGATAATAACAATAACGCTCATGCAATTTGTGTTGTTTTGACCCTTTTTTATTTCTAATCCAAATGTTTTTTTCATGATTATTTAGTTTCAGATGTCTCATGGATAATTGTCTTCAAAGTATGGTACAAGATCAGAACAGGGATGCTGGATATGTTTGTAGAGAAATTGTATAATTCAAGTCATGAATCCTCTTCTTTTTACCTGAGACTCAAACAAAAGAGCAAGAGAGAAGAGATGCAACTATGTTTCCTTCTGTTTCATGCTGTTATTATCATCATCTTTTAGTCAGATTACTTTCCTTCTGCTCATATTTCTCACTTTTTAATAACCTCAACCATAGCAGTTACGTGTCTTCGCTCAACTGAAATATGAAGTCCCCAATTGTGTACATGTGGACACACACAAACACACACGCACACACGCACACACTGTTGACCCAGTGTTTGCCAAAGTAACCAGAAACTAAAAACAGGCCATTCTGGTTAGGGGGCTGCCCTGCTTCCTGATGGAGGCTGGCAGCGGGACAGAGCTGTCATTAGAGCTCCATTTGCTTACAGATATGTGACAGTTGTAGGAGCGATGGCAGCGATGCAACACACTGCTATGTTGATTATTGCACGTTTTACCTAACAAAACTCAAATGGAGTGATTTATGGAGACAGAGGGGAGGGAGGGAAGAGGGACTCAACTGTCATTACAGACATGGGGTTGTCATTCATCATGCATGTAACGCACATAAATACAGACTTGGCTCAACAAAACCTCAGAAATGACAGTGATCTAGTCAACTAATTGTAGAAATAAACACATACAAAATAACTCATAAAAAACAGCTCTCATTCCCCACCTTCCTCTTCCTGCTCCTCCTCATCAAGCAGGTTTAGAACGATTGCAATTTTATTCATTAATAAGAAATGAAAAAAAACGGACTTGTTTCAGAGGTTAATAGTAGACACAGTGTGGGATCAAATCGGGGGAACAACATCAGACTTTTGCAACAGCCAGAGCGAGAACATTACGGCATTTAAGTTCCAGAAAGTGTCACAGCTGACATCCTGACCAGTTGATTTGTAAATGCACCTTACAGCACACCACTGATTGCCCAATGAGTTCATCCAACGGGGTCAGACCACAGTGTGTAAGGCATCGTGTTAGCATGAGTTACAACTAGTTATTCCAAAATATGTATTTAGGACAGAAAGATACTTAGTTGAGTGTATAAATTACTTTATATGTGAAATATTGCGTATAAGGGCCATTAAGGATTATTTACTATTCTGATCATTTAGAAATCTCTTTCTTTCAGGGCTTGGGTGTTTTATTTTGGAATAAACTAATTAGAGACATACTGAGTGTGAAGTTTGTGCAAATTTTGCCTTAAAAATATATTATGGGATATATTTTCATGTTGTTTTCATTTATGTTTTTAATTGATGGGTATTTATTAGTTGTTTTGTGAATCAGTGTTGGTTGATTAGGATGAAAGTACTGTTATTTCCACGTTTTTATGGATGAATAAACTGAATCTGTAAATGTAATAATGTGTCTAACTCCTTAATGAGTGGGCCTAACTTCTATTTTAAAAAGAAATTACTCAGGTTTTTATCTCCTAATAATAAGGTTACATATTGTGATTTTATAAAGCAAATGATCACAGATATATTCAGGAAATACTATCTTCCTTTTGTCTTATGGCATCTTCTTGTTTTTTTTCAATCTTTCAATCATAAGGTGACAAGATAGGTGTTTTTCACAGCAGACATTTTGACTTGTCAGAAAAAGCAGAAAAAGCAAAGGTGTTAAATATGTGTAAATCAGGATAATGTGACCGTGAACCGGCATGAACAATAACAGGACCCCGAAGCCGAGGCAGTTAAATGAAACCCAGCCATCTTTAGTTTTTAGTCTTTTACACCTGTACTTTTCCTACTGTGATGTGCAAAAGCGTCTCAGAAAGTCCTGTTGCTGTATTTGACGACACAGATTCGTGCAGTAACATACTGAGGATGCAAGCAGGAAATTGGGTCATCTCTCCATCAAAAAACCCCATATTTTGTCACTCATAAAAGGATGTTCTTCAGCAGAACCTTGTTTGTCAAGCTGAATTTCATCTTTGAAAGCTAAGACCAAGCCACTGCAGGAGGTGAGTATCTGAACTAGTTTATTCCTATAGGTGAAAACTAGGGGGATAAATTTGTGAGTATTAAAGTGAGACTATGTAACGTTTGAAAAATGAAATAACCCAGTCTTCTTTATTCAAATAAAAAACTGAATTCATAAACAATAAAATGCAGCCTTGCTCAAGTTAAGACACTGAGTGATTTTGCTGCTGCAGTCTTACATGGTCTGGTATGACCAGCAGCTCATGATGATAAAAAATAATTCAGGATCTTTCTTTTGTTTATAATTTTGTCCAGATTTTTTTTTTTTTTAATTTTTTTTTTTTTTTACAATGTCAACACTGAACAACAAAGGAGAAAATACAGGTTTCAAATTGTACTTGCTTACTGCAACTTAAAATCTGAAACACTGTAAACATGGCAGAAGCCGAATCACTGATAGTGTACTGTTATTGACCTCTTTTCCATCCATAGTCATGGCGATCACCTATGTCTTCACTGACGATTTCTTTTACCAACTGAATGAAACCAGCTCCATCAATCAAACACTCATCATTGATCCAAAGACATTGCCATGTGAGACAAAACCACTGGAGCCTGCAGCAGCTCTGACCCTGTGTCTTGCCCTCATAGTCATCTTTTTACTGGCAATACCAGGAAACGTGTTGGTGGGGTTGGTGATCGGCACCAGCAGACAGCCCCTGACTCCATCGGATGTGTACTTGTTTCACCTGACCATAGCAGATGGTCTGATTGCCCTTACCCTCCCATTCTGGGCCGTAGCAGTGGTCAAGGGATGGCTCTTTGGAGACTTCATGTGCAAGTTTCTCAACCTCATTTTTGATGCAAACTTCTACACCAGCATCATCTTCCTGGCCTGTATCAGCATCGATCGTTACCTTGTGATTGTGCACGCCAGTGAGACTCTCAGGAGTCGGCAGAGGATGTGCAGCTGGCTCATCTGTGCAGCAGTCTGGGTCCTTGGCGGGGCCCTAAGTCTTCCTGCACTTTTCAACGAAGTTGCCAAGCTCGACAGCGACTCAGACAGGATGCTTTGCTCTGAAAACTTTGACATCGGCAGTGCCACCTCCTGGAGGTTTGCCACTCGTATATTCCGCCATATCTTTGGCTTTTTGCTCCCTCTGACTGTCATGATTACCTGCTACTGTATCACCATTGCAAGGCTGCTGCGTACTCGTGGTTTCCAGAAGCACCGGGCCATGAAGGTCATCATAGCCGTGGTGATCGCGTTTGTGCTTTGCTGGTCGCCATACCATCTAACCATGATAGCAGACACAATCCTGAGGACTGATATGCTCCCGTTTGACTGTGCTGTGAGGAGGTCAGTGAACGTGGCTTTGGTTGCAACCAACGGTGTGGCTCTGCTCCACAGCTGCATCAACCCTGTGCTCTATGCATTCGTGGGAGAGAAGTTCAGGAAAAATATGGGGCTGCTTTTACAGAGGAAACTCAGACAGGATAGGATGTCAGGGTCAAGGTACAGCAGGTCGACATCTCAGACTTCAGAAGGAAAAGGAGCTGTTCTCTGAAACCTTTTTTTTTTTTTTTTATGTACACAGTACCTTCATATTTAATAAGGCGTCTTAGTCCAGAAAGAAAGATGCTCTCTCAAATCCCACTCTTGAAAAATAAAGTTATGTACAAGGTTTAGTCTCCACATAGACTACTGTAAATTCTCCCTTCAGCCAGTGCAATAGATGATAAATTGATCTTCAAGACACAGCCAGCGTCATGGAGCTGAACAAACCAGCCAGGGAAAATGGTAGGTTACTTATGAGGTTTAAAATAAAATCAGTATAGGTCCCAAATTTCCATTTGAAATTCAATAATGTTTGATAGCCCTGTATATGATATTTCAGTATACCTACATTGCTGTCTCTTTCATTCTACCTTTGGATTATATGATACACTGCTGCCATCTATTGAGCTCACTGTCATCTACATATAGTAGGCCTATATCCACCATTGAAAACTTGTGTTTAAAGCCTTTGATTTGATCAAGTCTGTGTTTAATATATTTTCATTAAATGTTTTTGTTGCTTAAGAGTGCATCAGCCTTTGAATGGTGACATATATTGTGGATCTGTATGCTTTGTATGCAATGTATATACAGCAGACCTATGTTCTATGTCTCTGTTTATTTATATATGGTTTGAATTCATACCTGTAAAGTCTGTATATATTGCTGTCTTTCTCAGTCAAAGTAAAAAGCTTTGCAAGCTTCCCTGAAGTGATTTATTCCTGCAGATATGTGGTTGGTCTATATTCACAGGCTTCTCATGTGGTATGATCAAAAACCCCAGGACAACTAATAACGCCTAGGGTGGTGAGATTGTTTTGAAATCAACTTTTTCAGTGTTAATACTTATATATGTAGCTATACAGTAGTCACCTGAACACGGATACAAAATATGATTGAAATTTACATTTTGTGTAAAGTAAAAATTCTAACAAATGTCATATTTATACAGCAAACAACTGCAACATTGTGGACCAGCTGTATGGTCCATGTATTACTATATTATAGTAATAATAGTAATAATATAGCAATACATGGAATACATAGTAATTATAACAATAATAATAATAATTATTAGTTTATTTATCTGTTTATTATTATAATTATTATTAGTTAGTGTTTTTGTGTATTTGTACAAATACGCTGTAGCAGTATTTGTCCAGCAGATAGCGAAGCTGAGTCACAAAGCTCATACTAAAACTAAATATGTGAAATAAAATAAGAAAAAAAAATCAGTTGTGAGAACTCTCCTGTCTTTACCTTGGGCCATCTTAGTAAATCGATCTCAATCTCTATAAAAAAAAAAAACAAGCTAAAAATTTGTCAATTTTTTGTTCCAAGTCTCAGGTTAAATAAAGTTTTTCCGGCTTTGTCGCAGAAAATAGACAGTGGAACTTCATTTCCCAGAAATCAACACGGTGAAAAATAAAGCAGTTGGTTGGCTCTGCGGCGTTATATGTAGCTCATGAGGTAAGAAGCGTTAACTCGATTTTATATACCTAAATACGACAAATAAGTAAATTATGCTTTCTTAACGGAAAGCCAGCTTGTTGTTGTGTTAAAGTGGCTGTCAATTTGCTCGCTTTAAATATTATGTGATGAATTTGTGCCAGGAAAAAACTGCAGGAATATGTAGTTTTTATACTGAAATATCGTTGGCCACCTTGCTAGCTAGCTGTAACTTCGTGCCTAAATAAATAAATTATAATAAATTATAAATAAATTGTGAGCTGAAGTGATTCGTTGTCCACAGACAACACACACAGAGCAATTGTTAGCACATTAGCAGCTAAGGTAACAGAAAGTCGGGCTTTTATGCCTCTGTGTGCTGGTTTGTGGAGCATTGGTATGCTAACACAGTGTTACCCACTGAAGGGCTTGTGTAACTTGTTTGCATTTCTCCTGGCACATAACTGAGCTTCATTCCTTTGTCTAGTTTTCACTTTTATGTAACTCATTAGGAAGTACCACCACTTTAATTGAATTATAATTATAAATTTAACTGAAAACATAAATGGGGTGCATCATGTGTCCCAGCAGATACAATCTTACATGTCTGACTTTCGAGCTGAAATAAATAGTCAACTATTCTGTCTATCTATCGACAGAAACTTTAATTGGTAGCACTTTGGATAATCATAATCATTAAATGCCAAAAATTCACTGGCACCTCCAATATGAATATGTGCTTGTCATTAGAGCTGCAACAATAATTCAATTAATGAATCAGATAATGAAGATTTTAAATTTCAAGCATGTCTCCCAAATAATTGCTGTATTGAGCCTCTGAAATGGGAAGATGTTGTGTTTTTCTCAGTTTTATATTACGCTAAACTAAATATCTTTTGGGCTGTTGCTCAAACAAAACAAACAAAATAACTAATAAATAATCTTATCCAAATATCATAGTAAACATGATTAGTTAATTATTGATTAATATGCCAGATATGTTCTCAATAAGCTCATAAATTGTTTTGTTGATCAAATGCCAGAAAATAGCAAACAGCTGTTTCTGTTGTATGTACCAAAGAAAGCAGCAAATCTTTACATCTGATGAGACAGTGAATATTTGGCATTTTTGCTTGCGTGTTAAAAAATGTATTGATCAGAATAGTTGCAGGTCAGACAAAACAAGTACTCTGGGAGCCATGTTCACTGTTTTATTTACATTTACATTTACATACATTGATAATGAGAATAAGATTTAGTTGCAGCCCTGTTTGAGTTACATCAACATGTTACGATCTGTGTTTTAATCGCAGCTGTGCTGTTATGTTGGCTGCAGTGTCTGCACAGTGTCAAAACAGTCTGACTAACTAACATTGTTATCATTTCAGGTCAACAATGACACCAGACTCAGCTGCTGGGTAGCTTGCTGTCAGACAATGTCACAGAGTGGAATGAAGCAAAGGTCAACATTTTCTCTTACATGCAAACCACAGCATGTAGCATTTTAACTACCTTGTTGTCACCCTGTTAAATGGTTGATTTTCAGTATTTCAGTCTTCTCTGGCGTGGAGAAGTGGACGAGTTGAAGGGAAACCTGAGATTGACTGAAGTTTTCAACTCAAACAGTCGGGTTTCTACATTTTGTTTGTTCATTTAAGGAGGAAGTTGGCAGCATTTTTGGTCAAAACAAGTCCTCGCATGCTGATTTGACACAACAAAAAAAAAAAGCTACAGTTTGTATCACTGTGTGGTCCACAAACCAGCCAACAAAATGGTAGAAGATGACGCAACAGCGAGTGGGGACAGGTCAGAAGACGAGAACGAGCTCGACATGAAAGTGCTTGCATCTGAAAACACTGATGGACACGTAGAAGATGGAGATGTAGAGATGGCTGTCTCTGCTTCTGAGCCCCCATCTGTCTCCGAGGGTCTCCCAGGGGAAGCTGGGCAGCCCAGAAAGTGGAAGTGGGCCGTGATATTCTTGTGTTTCTATGGGTTTATGTCATCGATAAAGCCCGGGGAGCCCTTCATTACACCGTATCTGCTCAGCCCTGAGAAGAACTTCACCAGGAAACAGGTTAGTAGTGTCCACAGTGTTGGTGTTCGTACAGGTATGTTTGTCTATGTGTGAAAGAAAAGAAAACTAGTTCAGCCACATTTAGAATATCTCCAAAGTCAATAGTGAAAGAGAGGACATCTCAGTCATCCACAAAAGTACAGACTAAAAGCTAAACTCTCTAAGACTCTTTAACCTTTTCCTCTGTGCAGTTAAGCAGTCATTACACAGTAGAATTAATGAAGGCCCTGTGGGGAGTTTGCTGATCCCCTCCCTCTGAGGTCAAAGTTCACATTCTTCAGAACTGGGTCAATGTGGTAGGTTGGTGAAAGTTTATAATCAAGGAATGGAAGGTAAAGGATTAGTAGAATGGCATGGGATCACTACTTTGCCTTTTTTCTTCCTGAATCAATCATAACCACGTACCAAGAGTTTGTTACCTGTTTGTCAAACTGGCTATGATGGTGTGAGTGGAAAAACACTCTTTATATCAGTGTAGTATCTGAGCTGCTTCTTGCTGACAGATGTGTTCTGTTGAGCACATCCTTCACCTCAATGTCTGTTTATAGTTGAAGCAGTGTTATTGACATAATCCACAAATTCCTGCTTGTACCTGACTGCAGGGAATAAGTTTCCCCCGATTTAAACCATCCTTCATCATCTACATCATACACAACTACATGCTCAGAGCTTCCCTTGGTGATATTCAATTGACAAAACATGACATTTGAAGACTCTTTATTATCTTGGACTCTGAGAAACTGATGGAAATTTTTCACAGTTTCCTGACTTTTTACATACAAAAATGACTATGCGTGAAAAAAATCAGTAGATTATTCAATAATGGAAATAAGTGTTATTGGCAGCTGAGCATCACTGTGAAGCACAGTAAATTAAATAATACTAATTTATTACGGTCATGTCACACCGCCCTATGTTGTATGTTGATACCTAAGAGCTCCTGGTTGCTGTGATGTTTATTTACTTCTCTATCATGCAGCCCGAGTTAATTATTTAGGAATTAAGAGATAAGAGTTCAGATTTACTGATCATGCCACCAAATTGCTCATGGTAACGTTTACAATCATCAGTACCAAAGGTCATCAGCCAGGAAAATAAGTGAGGTCACTAGAAGATGAGGACGACAACAGAGCTGCTCTTAGTAGTTTAAACTTGTTTGTCATCATCTGTTTCTTAATCATGATAATGATAAGTTTGCCTTAATACCCCTCAGTATTCTGTACATTAGGTGTATTAATATTATAATAAGGCTTGTGTATACAAACTAGTTTATTAAACAATCAAACAGATGTACATCAAGAGGTGGTTATAATAGTTGATATAGGCCCTTGAATGTTATTAAACTGAGTTGTGACTGTGCTGATTATCTCCCAGTCATGTTTGGGACTCTGATTATCCAACATCATAGACGAGAGTAGAGCTTTCATCCACCTCACTGATCTCTCATCTTGATTTGGGCTTTATTGTCATTTCCAGGTGACCAATGAGATCACTCCTGTGCTGACGTACTCCTACATGGCCGTGCTGGTGCCAGCCTTCCTGCTGACTGATCTTCTGCGCTACAAGCCGGTCCTGATTGTCCAGGGCATCAGTCAGGTTTCCATTTGGCTCATCCTGCTCCTGGGCACCAGCCTTCTTGAGATGCAGATGATGGAGTTCTTCTACGGCATCACCATGGCCTGCCGCGTGGCCTACTCCTCCTACATCTTTTCCCTGGTCAGCCCGGTGCTCTACCAGCGCGTGGCCGGATACTCGCGCACCTCAGTCCTCTTGGGGGTGTTCACCAGCTCGGTGCTGGGTCAGCTCTGCATGTCTCTGGGCAACATCAGCTTCTACAACCTCAACGCTATATCTTTGGGTTTCGTCAGCTTTGGTCTGCTGCTCGCAGTGTGTCTGCCGTGGCCTAAACGCTCCCTGTTTTTCAACCAGATGAGGAATCAGGAGCAAAAGGAACTGGCTGCATCAGGAGCCACCAAATCAGAACTGGACAAAATGAAACCGAAAGAGAGCGGGGAGTCCTCTGCTGCCCCTGTGTGCTCTGCATCTCGCTGGAAGGATTCTGTCTTTGTGCAGATGCTGCTGGAGGTGAGAAACGTGATCAGGAGGCCGAACCTGAGGCTCTGGTCCATTTGGTGGGTGTTCAACTCCACCGGGTACTACCTGGTGTTGTTCTACGTCCACATCCTGTGGTACAATGTCTACCCGGCCGCTGAGAACAAGAATGTTTACAACGGGGGAGTGGAGGCAGCTTCTACCTTACTGAGTGAGACATTTTTAGAGATACAGAATCTCGGTTTTATAAGAACAGCACTGGGTTTTCGAAGTCTAATCTCTGTTTTATGCTCTGTGCTAATTTAGCACACACAGTTGTTGGGTGTTAGTTTCAGTGTCCTCCATGGTTTTATTCACATGGTTGCTAAATTTAGATTCAAATAAAGGGGACAACTCGTCTGTCCTCAACAACATCAAAATATCAAAAGCATTCCAGTTCAAGGCCAAAAGGACGTGTTTAGCTTTGCATTAACAGAATAGTGAGCACTCTACCTGTGTAAAAAAGAAAATAAGTGAAAGAACCACTTCATTTTATTTACTTTACTTTATTTACTGCATTTAACACAGATATAACTCTCATTATTAATTACTCTGTTTCATTGCAGTAACTGCTGGATCAGAGCCATCAATAATATTATTAGTTCCACCTGTGACTCCCCTGCTTTAAACCTGGAGTGCTGCTTTTTTTTCTGAATATATTGTGATGAAAAAAAATCCAATATTGCATCAGTTTTGAGGCCGAGTGCCCAACTGAAATTCAGGTCAGGACAAGGACACCTGATTCCTCTTAGGAGTCAGATTTTGAGTTTTGCAGTTCGATGCATTATTCAGGACATAAAATTGATAATTGGTTCTAATATGAAAATAGGAATAATGATTAACTGAACACTTCATTGACAGTTTATGGTGTTAATGTTATGCACCAAAATCTCAAAACTGGGTCAGAACCAGAGATACAGGTCTGAGAAGAGCATCATAATTGCGCATAAACAAAAATTGTGAACAATGCAAACAGCATTATGTGGTTGTATAATCAATATCAAACCCTTACTCTGAAGTGATTACATCATGTTTAGTCATAATTGCCCTTTAATCAGCTGTAAAGCACAAAGGTTGCAACTTGTTTAAATAACCTAGACAGTGCAGTAAATGCTACGTCCAAAAACTGATAGTAGGTAAATGAACAGACAAAAAATGTTCTCGTCATAGTCTTGGTTACTTAGCTGTTAGTTATACATTGATGACAGGAGAACAGATTGACCTCTGATTCACTGATTTAAAGAAATCTGGATATTGTTACATTAAAAGCAAATCAAAACAAGCTTCTACACCCAAGTTGGTACTTTAACAGTGGAAAAATGGCATTATTATTTGCAGAGTTGTGTTTAAGTGCCTGTTTGACACAGTATCTCTGTACAAGTCTCTTGTTTTAAGCAACCCAGATCAAGTTGTAGAATTTCTCAACTTCTATCAGTATGGAGCAGTGAGTGATGTGTTTCTTTATCCAGGTGCAATGGCTTCCTTCACGGCGGGCTTTGTTAAAATTCGGTGGAACGTCTGGTCTGAGCTGGTCATCGGTATCATCACGGCGCTGCAGGCGGGTCTGCTGCTCCTCATGCGCACCACAGGCAACATTTGGGTCTGCTACACCGCCTACGTCCTCTTCAGAGCCTTCTACCAGTTCCTGGTTCCCATTGCCACGTGAGTGCTAAAAAAAAAAAAGTTGCATCCTCTATGAATAGGATCAGAGGCTCAGCAAAATCCATAGTTATTGTGTGATTACAGCATTAACAGATCAGGAGACGTGACTGTGAAAAAAGGGGAACCGAAATTAGTTCACAAACTTGAAGGACAAAAGTTCCTAAACTTAACTCCTACATAACCCTGTAGGAGCTGTAAACACATACCTAACCTGTTGCAAGCACTTAGTTATTTACCTACTGATGTGCTAAGTTTCAGTCCAACTGTTTCAGCATGTGATTGTGTAGTTGCAACAGATATAAATTGGTCTGTGGTGACTTTAATTTTTTTTTTTTTAATTGTCTCTCTGCAGTTTCCAGATAGCCTCGTCACTCACCAAGGAGCTGTGTGCGCTGGTATTCGGCATCAACACCTTCTTGGGGACCATACTGAAGAGCATCATCAGCCTGATATTTTCTGACAAGAGGGGCCTGGCATTGGATGTGCACTCTCAGGTAAAACAGTCATTTCATACCTTTGAAGATACAGTGTGCAAGTGGCTGTGTCCTCCCCTGGATGTATTTCATCCCACGATTATGCCTGTACACATATATCCCATTTTCAAAGGGATTTACATGGAAAGAAATTATGTTTTTAACAAGGGGGAACATACAGAGTGAACGTTGAATAGATCATTTTTACAGCAGACAGACACAGGTGTAATGATTAACACTAATTACTGCTTTAACTGCAGTCATTGCTGAACCGGGGCCATCGTTAATGTGGACTGTGCTGATTAGCTTCACCTGTGACTTTCCTGCCTTGTTGAGTCATAAGATCTGCTGCAAAAAATCTGATTCTTCAGGGAACAATAAAGAAACGAGAGAGCTCTGAGGCTTCCAGTGCTTTTAAGACTTATTCAGAAAACAAAACAACACGCAGCCTAAAGAAGTGACCCCAAAAATTCCTATATTTGGCCCCACTGTCAGGCACAGGAAAAGACAAACATTTCACTGTGTGAGTTTGTTAAAGATGGACAGTATATTGGATAATAATGTTTTCTAATAGAGTTTTTCAAGACTAGCATAAAAAAGTGACATGATTGAAGCTTGTGAGAAAACAAACGCCATATTTCCATCATGATTTCTACATTGTTTTCCATCACTTGAGGTTTAATTATGTCGCACTCTTCTCCTGATGTGATTTAATGAAACCTGACTGGACAACTTCTAATAGTTACGTGAGGTAGTGGATAGAAAGCCAAATTATTTTGTGTTTTCTTTTGCTGGTTTTCTGGAAATTTGGGTAAAATTTGGATGGAAACCTGAATGATGACAACACAGCAAGAATCAGGTTTGTCCAGTGAGGCTCAGAAAAGATTGTTGTCACAGCAAAGTAGAGCTTTTACCAGTCATCTTGTGATAGTTAGCTTAGTGTTCTCCCAGTCAGTATAATTACTGTCCTGTCTATGTTTTAATTATATTTATTTAATATTTGCCTGAAGATATATTTCTTTTTTTTTCCTTTTACAGTTCCTGGTTTACTTCATTTACTTCATTATTCTTACTGTCGCCTACTTTGTTGGTGCTGCTGTGGTCATCATCCGTCACTGTAGAAACCAGCCCAGCGCAGGAGGTGGGGCCAAGGACCAGGCCACGCCCACAGAGCTCAGTCTCGTGGCAGTAAATTCGGAGGCAGAACCTCTGTCCAACGGCAAAAATGCCAGAGCATAACGTCAAGAAACGTGTCTCGCCTTAAACTATTCTCCATCCACGTTATCTTAATCTAGACCCAAGTGTTAGGGTTAGGGTTAAACTCCTCAGACTCAGCAGGATCAATCGTTTTAACCCTCTGTTGTTGATTCAGAGGTTCGTTCAGTGTTTGCTGCTGAGCATTAATTACAGAAGTGCCTCATCTGCTCGACACGAGCCTGACAGGCTGCAGGCATCTTGTGTCTGACGTCTTGGGAGTGTTTTGTTTTTGTTTTTCAGGATCAGATGTGATTTGTTGTAACTGTTAGAAGGTGATGAAATCTTACATCTTTTTTAAATGTAAAGCACTAAGTGGCACTATACTTCAGTATTGTGGAAAAACATCTTGCATACAGTGAGGGACCATTAATGTAATGGCCAATATTTAGCTTTTCTGTACAGGAATCAAATACGGAGAATTTGCAGGTTTAACACAGTGAACTGTTGGCGGTTTGCTCTTCGATCAAAGGTTCACGGTCACTGTCTAAGCTTTAGAATATGCTGCATTTCGTGGCTCGACAGATGCCATCACTAGATTTATAATCGACACTCCTATTGCACTTAATGTTACGATTACTGTGTGTTAGTGCCATTTGAAGAGAAATTGACCACATCAGTGTAATTGCTTTTTATATTTTTTTTTTTGTCTTGATTATAAAATTTTCACATCACATTGTTGTAAAATCAGATTATGAATGAGCCATTGTGTCAGTTTATTATCTGAAGCTAAAAACTGCAGATCGGTGCAGTTGTGATGTGGTTTTTAAAAAAATGATTTAATTGTTGTTTCGATACAGTTAAAGTTGCTCTTTGAAGACCATGTGTAATGTAGAAGCAGCAGCATCAGGGTATTTGAAATTATTCTTATATCATACATTTAAACAATGTGTTAATGTTAATAGACATCATTACAAAGATATATGCTTATTTGGCTATTATTCTAAATACATATAATTTAATTTGGTTATTTAACTATGAGATATTTCTGTGTTAAGCTAAATTTCAGGCAAAAATCTTGCTGCTAATTCTCTGCCTGTTGCTCATGAGTTTGTCTGAGCGCCAATCAAACACCAAGAAGGGCTCCAACTCCTAAAACCAGGTTGTCTTCATTTTGGGTCAAAGCACAGCTGCTTGTATATTCATACTGAATCTGCTGGAAGCACTGTAGAAAACATAGGAATGTAGTGTTATTTGATGCGACAGGTTCTACAAAAATTCAATAGTTTGTTTTTTTTGTTTGTTTTGTTTTTTTTTTAAAGAAATGTCCATAAAGTTACTTTCCACAGAAACAGTAGTCAAGTGTAGAGATCTGGAGGTACTTAGAGTAGTAGTTTCTATTTGTCATGTTAACAGAGTTTTGAGTTTGATTACATTTTACATTCAGAATGAATTTTTTTTTAAAATTGTAATTGAAATAGTTGAGAAATGACGTAACTGTGAACCTGTCTGAATGCTGTACAAAGGACAACTGACTTTAATCAGATGTTTATTTTGTATTCTCAAATAAATTACCTTTGCTGGATATGGAGCTCCTCGATCATTTTTCTGGACTCTGGAGTAAACCACACTTTGTTGTTCATCATTAACAATTTACCGAAACCCTCTAAGTGTCTTGCTCGGTGGCCCTTTGAAGGCAAATGTTTTCCTGTGACTCCTTGTCTGTTTTTGTGTCTCTTATTTGTGATGTTCCCATCTCAGATTGCTTGATTTGAAATGGTTTAGAGGAAAGAAGAGGAAAAACTATCAATGTATTTTACAACAATCCTATATAGAATCCTATGTGTATATTATTCATCTTTTCCTTGATATTGAATTGTGCTGATAAATTGTTGATTTCAAGGGTTTTTGCAGCTGAAATCCTTCTAACTACATTTATATAGGTTTTTTAATGAGTTATCTGTTCAGCATAGAATTATACAAGAAATCAGAGTTAATAATAATCATAATAACCGTCTGATTTACTAGACTGACTTGGATTGTAGATGCAACATGTCCATGAGAGCTGTTTGGGCAGCTGCAGTCATGCTCACAGCATGAAGATCAAGAGCTTTGTGATTCTTATTTGTTTTTCTGCATTTCTTGGCAGGAGTTCAGCTGTTTTTTCTCTCCACTGTTTCTACAGCTGAGCTCAGAGATGTGATGAAATCTGACATTAGCAAGATGTGGTTTCCCCTTCTTGGTGAAAACTGGTTGTGGTTTAGGATCGACGGATCTCACAGGAAGGAAACATGGGAGACTGTAAGCAAAGTGGAGCCATCTGAGTTAAAGTTATGTCTCCTTGTTTGCTGTGGGAGAGTCGGCCGTCTTGGCCTAGAGCCGTAGTCCTTTGAGTAAGCAATGACTCAGCAGCTCACAACATTCAGTGTTGCATTAACATATTCAGTGTTAAATTAACCGTCTATGAATATTTCAACCCTGAATCTGCAGAGGTTTGAGCCACTTCACATCATAGAAAACACAAGGATCGCTCAGGAAGAGAAGCCAGTTTTTACTCCTATTGTTTAACCTTAAATCAAATTAAAACTACCTTTAACCAGTAATATCATGGACTTTGAGAATATATATACAATAAGCACCTGGCCTGTCTGCTAAGCTTGCAAGGGGAGAGAACATACATAAAATAACGATCCACAGGCCTTACATGCACAACAGCAATGTGAAAGCACTGAGGCTCTGGTTTCCCTTTGTAACAAACTTGTTCTGTTCTGCTCATGTAGCCTCCACCTGCCTGTTGCCACTAAAACACACCATGTATCTGCAGATAACACAAACAAAATGCTACGAGCAAACCAACAACAATTCTTCTGCACAGAGGCTGTTTATGAGAGAAACACTGTGAGCTGCTTTTTCACACGGGCCGCTTCACGACAGTGATGAAATCTTGAAAACACATGACTCGGTCCGTTAACAGTGAGCAAATTGTGTGAACTTGCTGCCCTCATGTGGTTCAATGTCAGACCATCTCATTTTAAATAAAGTTTATCTTACTGTTGTAAAAAAAAAGAGAAAAGAAAAAAAAAAAGACTGGAGACATGTCAATTAAAACCAGGTCAACAGAGGCTGATGTGTGGGTTTTTGTCGGTTTTATTAAATATAGCCCTTATAAAAACACTTAGACATTTACATCAACACTGCAACAAACCACTAAAAATAACCAGCTCACAGTGTGTGAATAACTCAGTGCCCTTTGTCTGCAAAGACTTTCAATTCATTAGTGCTCCTTTGTCAGTTCAAAAAATAATCTGTTAGCATATGATAATGCTTAGATCATTAAACATGTCTAATACTTGAAACTGTCAAGTGTAACTTCTTTAAAACTACAAGAAAAAAAAAACTAAGGACAAGACTCTTTTGAAGGCAGTGAAGCAGAAGAACTGAACATTTCAAAATGTGCCCTCGACAATTAAAAGATAAATACGGACAAAACTTTTCAACAGTAAAGACGAAGAGTTAAATGAGATCAGTTTTCTAACTGTTTCAGGTAATATTGAACATTCAAAGAAAATGAGAAAAAATAATTGATTGACTTCGTTTGAGCTTAAAATGTAACATTTTTGCATGCTTCACACACACACAACACACACACACACACACACACACACACACACACACACATGCTGTTGCTGAGGAGTCAGTCAGCAGTAAAGTCCTGTACAAAGCCTGGATTGTTGGTTGTGCTGGCGGCCCAGACCAGACAATGGCGTCCCTTTTCCCCCCCACGTGTTGTCCGTCCAGTTCCTCCCCACAAAGTCCGAGCTGTACTCTTGTGCCGTGAGGCCGCATGAATCCGCACCGGGCCCGCCTCAGATCATTCTCAGCCGTTGATTTAATGAGCTCGAGGTACCAGTTAGTGTCAGATATGCTGTCCGTCACAGGAAGGCACACTTAACTGGGTTTCCTGGTTTGAAAATCTGGGTTACTCATCTCTGCACTGCAGTCTTTTTGTCTATTTTATTCTGATTTGCTTTATTATGTCATTTAAATGCTGTTTTAATGCATGTGACTTAAAGTAGGTGCAGGTGATAGCTGATGTGTTCTGTTTAAAACAAGCGGCAAAAACTTTTCTTTTTTTTTTCAATACATCTGATTAAATCTGTTCCCCAGCAACATGTGGCATAAAAGAGGAGTCTTGAACATGACTTGATTCTGACATTTGGTCGCTTGTGTGGCTTAAAAAGCCGTGATAAAATGTCAAAAACATACTTTTTGAAAGTAGCTGAGGACAACTTTGCATTTTTCTTCAGCGCCGATACGACTATTATGGGATTTCCAGTAATGCATGTACTGTAAACACAGCACAGACACATATACTGCAAGAAAAAACACTCTGCGGTGAAACAGACTGATCCCAGACTCCGGGGTGTTGTTTAGATACGTGCTTCCTGCATTTGTGGATTTCGTAAAATCGTTTCAGCTTCACTCTGGACCGTCTTCTTTTACTCCAGACGGGTCCTGACTTAGCGTTGTTTGGCATCTGTCATCGGTGTTTCCTCTGCCAAATGACACAAGGAAAGAAGAAGAGTCACACACCTGAATGTGTACCTGAACTGTAATTAAATTCTGTGCATATATGTGATATATATATGCACAGTATTGACTGATAGAAGCAGGTGACTGTTTTCTATCTTACCGTCTCCTTGTCTCTGCTCTTGATGAGCCGTGACGCCATTAGATCCAACAGCATCTCTCCCTGAATGAATGATATGGACATATAGATTTCTACTTTTAATTACCATTAAAAAAAAAAATTGGGACAAAAATTAAGAAAACGAGCTGTGACTTCAACTTACGTGGGTTTGCATTCCTTCTCCAGAAGTCTGTCATGTTATGTTAGACAAAAAGGAAGACACAAAGAGAAGAAACAGAGTCCACTGTTACATCTGTCAGCAACACTCTGAATTTAAAAGGTATAAATAACTTGAGTTACTGACCTGCTTCCCAAGGCAGGGATTCTGCAGGGGGAGAATTACAGCAGCGAACACGTTAGCAGATATTCAGCAAAAGCAAACACACTTCCAGTTGTTAACAAACACATCACATACGTCTGTATCTACTCAGCGCGGCATGAGGGAATGCTGTGTTGTGGTTTTAAAATTGCTTTCTCACCTTTATTGAAGAACCACATCCCTGCTTTCCATCTGTGTATAAGAACCAGCAGGACTACAAGCGTCAGCAGACAGATGAAGACTGTGAGTCCCGAGTTAATGTTCAGACCCGACTTCAGTGCTGTAAAATGACAACAATAGCAATAAGAGGAAACACTTACACCTTAAAGTCTTTTTTGCCATGATGTATTGTGGTTGTGTGTATTTTTCTCTAGGATATAACAGGAATGTTTCACGATAACTCACTGATGAAAGGGTTGTTGATGGGTTTGCTGGTCTCCAAACTGACCGGATTACTCAGCTCACAGCTGAACTCCCCTATTTTTTCACTTTCCTCCTGAGAGATGTGTGAAACAGTAAGTGTTATCAATCCCATGCAAAGAGTTTGTTGACTTTGTGCCTTTGCCTTCAGCATGTTCAGATTTCCCAACAACCAGAGTCAATGATAAGAGCAGATTATAATGGAAGCCAGGGCTGTTCTTATGCTTATTTTCTCACTTAATCGTTTGCTATTTAAAGAAAATAGTGAAATGGCCCATCATAATTTTTCCTATGTGTCCACAGACACAGACAAAACGCAGACACAGACAAAACACAGACACAGACAAAACTTCTCATACAAAATATCAACGACACCTTTTTAATATGGTGCTCCTTGGATGAAACTGCCAACTCTGTGTTATCGGACTTCCATTTATAGGTGACGGCTTCAGCGTCTGCGGTGTTGCCTTCACAGGTCAAGGTACAGCTGGTCAACGCCTCATCACACGATTGAGTAACGGTGGGTACAGGGACGGGAGCTGTTGTCATTGAAGGGGAAAATGAGAAAAGGTCAAGGTGACAAGTCTCCATGCTGCTAAACTTGATCACTGAACTGTGTGTAATTTATCCACTTACATATGACTCTGAGATCAATCTGAGTGCCCTTAATGTCGTTGATTTCTGGTGTGTAGGCTACGCTGAAATCCCGCGTCACTCCTGTGATTGTCACCACCCCACTTGAAATGTTCAGGCTGGAGCACCCTTTAAACAAACGTGGAGCGTGTTACAGTAGTCTCACAAATCATTAAAAATTTAACTATTATACCATGTAGCTTTAACCTTGGAGAAAAAAAAAACACCCATAGACAGAAAAAGGTGAACCAGGGTCAGTACCTTTAAAATGACGATAAATAACGGGCTCTGGGTCAGAGTCTTCCCACAGGATGGCAATGTTAGGACCATCCTTCCACTTGATGCTGGTTATGGGCTGAGTCACGGTGACGTTTGGTTCGAGGACAACGTTATCACCCACCTTTACGTAGCGTGTAATTGCTGCAAGGACAAAAAGAAAGAAGCTCAGTGTGTCATTTTTATTTATCTAAACACCTTTTAAATTGGCATTTTATTCACTGCACTCTGGTCTTATTATAGGTGATTGCTTTAGGAAAGGTTTTAGATTTAACTCTAAACTAATTCACAAGTATTTGTTACAATATTCTGTATGCCAATCTACTTAAGCCATTGTTACTTCTTTCTTGTACTCATCTACTTATTTCAAAAATATTTCCTATTCAATTTCACTTTATTCCATACTGTTATTCTCATTTTCTTTTGTTCTCCAGATCTCATGTTTACAAGATCCTGATTTCGAGAAAACTTTAATGTTGTTATTGATCATTACTATTTGAGAAGGCTGATTTAATCTTTCTTTATTTCCTCCTTGATTTGAGACACTGGGGGATATGAATGAAAATGAGTAAGGAGGATGGTATTATTATTATTATTATTATTATGATTATTATTATCATGAGAGGGTTTTTTGTCTGTTCTACATATTTCTGCAATGAACATGAGCTTAATTATCAACATAATATTTTTTACAACAAAATATTTTGGAGAATGCTACATGAAATGATCAAAGTCTTCACTTGTGAGGACGGATGTAGACTTCCCCAAGAAACAGGAAGTATAATGTTTCCATGGATTCAGTGAGTTCAGGAAAATTAAGCAGGCCGAATTTGCCATTAACAGTTCCTTTTAGCTATGCACCCTTGGATTTACTGAAAACTATCAGTGAAGCACTTTGATACTGAAGAAAACTTAAAAACCTGATGAATCCCAATGAAGTTCTGAAGCGCTCCTTTTCCTGTCCTATTCGTATATTGCATTACATCACCACGTATTTGTGAGATCAGGATCTCGTTAATATGACGTTTTTGGTGATTATGTTGACAGTAGACATCACCTCCCTGAACATAACTTTCAGAAAAACATTTTGTGTGAATGCAGATTTGCACAGGGTGGGGCCACAAGTGTGGAAACTCACAATGCTGCGACACATCCTGCACAGCAACAACAATACAACCCGCAAACCGGTATTTTTCCACACCTCATATAAAAGTTAGAGATTAGATGTTAAACCAGAGGCTGGGGTGAACTTACCGGGCTGTTGGGACTTGACAGTCGGAGGAAAACAGGACCAACCAGCCAACATGGCCAGCCACACAGTCGGCCACATCTTTCCTCTTCCTCGGTAGGAGGGCAAATCCAAACTGCTTCTGCTCTGAAGCCGTGTAAACATGTCAAGTCATTTTTATTTAAAAGCTAAAAAAAAAAAAAAATACAGCCTAACTATGCTATCTTAAAAAGTTAGTCTACTGTGAGAGGCGGAGGCGACAGACAGAGGAAGCTCCAAAGTGAAAGTAATTGAAACCCACTGAACCAGTTCAGTCCCCACCCCACTGATATCTCTCACCACCAACTGGAAAATTCAGCTCACTACAGTCAGCACCCCATGATGACAAAGTGAAAACATCATTTTAGATTTTTTTTGCAAATTTATTCAAGTCGAAAAAGTGAAATATCACATTGACATAAATATTCAGACACTACATATTCAAAAAGGTTTGAAGAGCCTCCATTATAATTTAATAGAAGAGGTTTGGAACAACCTGAGCTTTTCTCTATTTTATTTATACAGTAATGCATGGACAAGATATTGATTTTCCAATTCTGACCCAAATCTATTCTGTTATTGCAAAACTTCATTCAATTTTAAACTGATAAAAGAAACATGTGGCCTAACAAAGAACTTTGTAGAAAACAAAGGTTGCAAATGCATCTAGAAACAATAAAGTGGGCATAAATACAGCGACAAGAGCATATTAAACTCCATGGCGTGAGGCCAGAGCTTTTGGGTTTTGTTGTTATATCATAAAACAGGCGAAGGAGTCGTCTTGTTGGGTCAATCCGACTGCGGTTCTGCCATGTTGGGTGTAGTCAGAGGCTCCAGCTGCAGCCACAGGCCTCCCTCAGCACGCAGGACGAGCTGGGGGAGACGTCGAACGCCTCCAGGGCTGGACCCGAGCTCAGGGTTCACCCCCGGGGTCAGACGAAACCTGAGCAGGGTCAGCGCCACAACGACCCGGAGCTCTGCCAGAGCGAATTTCTGACCGATGCAGTTCCTGTGAACACACACAGATTCACTTCTTTACCAACACATTCTCAGCTGTGTCCGGTTTTATTTGGCTTGGTCCTAAATGTCAAGTGAGGACATTGTACCTGGGGCCTGAAGAAAAGGGGATGAAGCCATGAGAGGACCGGCTTTCTGTGTTGGTTGGGTCAAAACGCTCAGGCTCGAACTCCTAGAAGACAGTAAATCATACATGTTAAATATGGCAGAGCTGTGTGAAAGTGAAAATGAAACTAAGAGTATTTTTAGTTTCTTACATTTGGGTTTGTCCAGACAGTGGGGTTGTGGTGTGTTCCATAAATACTGACCAAGCAAATAGTACCTGCGGGAGGTTTATAGGAAGAGAGAACCACTCAGTTTATCTTCACTGCTTAACTCTTGAAGGTTATCACAGCCCGACAAAATACCCTGATCAGGTGTTTCACTTCCCAGTGGGAGATGGGAAATTGTAAAATTTTCTCCAGTGGGAATCCCCCCAAAAAACATTTTCCGCAACTAAGGCACTGCAAGTGGTTTGAAGTGGGTTTATGACATTAAATAAAAAAAGAGGTAAGACAAGAGTCTCTTCCTCTCACCCTTTGGTACTGTCCGATGGCCCGGCAGCACCATGTCCTGGGTGTATTTCCTTGTTACAGCCTGCACAGGAGAGTGGAGTCTCAGGCTTTCTCTGATGCACATGGTGGTGAAGGTCAGGTTGGTCAGATCCTCCCTTCAAAGAAAGAGATAAGTGAATGCACGCACTTACATATTCACACCTAAATACTTCGTTTCTGCCTTATTCAAACATAAAAAATTTTGAGCGTCAAGATTTCCACCTGTTAAAGGGCAAAGGAAATAAAAGTCGTGTGTGTTTTCTGACCACTCTATGTCATGTCTGTCTCGTCCCTCCATTAGATCCATCACTTCCTGCCTGCATTTTTCCTGATAGTCGGCATGGCGTGCCAAATTATACAGCGTCCAGCAAATCGCACTGGCTGTTGTATCGTGACCTGTGGAAAAAGTAGGAGGAATTTATTTTAATTTTTAAGTGTCAAATCAAATTGTGATTTATATTTTTTAGTTATATGAACATTTTTAGACCAATGGAACAAACAGATCAGTACACTCAGTACATTCTTGCTTTACCGGCAAACATGAAGGTGTTGGCCTCTGCCTGTATCTCCTCATCTGTTAGGCCTTGTCCGTCCTCATCCTGCAACACACACACACACACACACACACACACACACACACACACACACACACACACACACGTCTTCTTAAACAAAGTACATCAGTAATACAGAAGTAATTTACAGTCCTACATATTTTAAAGCTCTGCATCTTTATTTCTCATTCATTCACGCTTCTTTCTTCATCTGTCAGACCTTTGACAGCAGTATGATGTCCACAAAATCTTTCCTCCTCTGAGGTGCTTTGGTGGAATCAGCTTCTGTCTCCTTCTGTTGGCTAATGAGGGCACGGCGCTTCTGAACCACTTCCCGTGTGAAACTGCGAACACCAGGTTTTACCCAAACACAGAACATCAGAGAATAAAATACACATCACTATAGGATTTAATAGAAAATGACACCATACCATATGTTACTACAGAACATTAGACATTACAATATGTTCCTACAGAATACTATAACACTGTGCTACTATCATGTGTATAACATGCTGTATTCCTTATGTTATGATAAGATGCAATATATCTTTCTGTATGATAAAATATAAAGCAGTGAAATAAGATAGGTCACACCTGTGCATGTACCGTACCTGTGTACAACACTTAAGGCCTTTTTGAATTGTTTTCCCTGCTGTGTTCTCCAGTAAATGCAGTCCCAGTGGTGTAAAATCTTTTGGCGACGATCTATTATCAGGTCACTGAGCTCCACTATGGCTGACACGTACTCACTGGTAGACCTGGAGAGAGAGAGCATTTTTTAAAAATAGTAAAATACAACACAAGTTGAATCTGCGAGTGGAAAGCGGTCAAATGTAGGGTCCTCACTCCTGACAGTTGCTGTTGTAGCTAAAGGCACATTTCAGTAAGCTGTCCAGTGTCATCAGAGTAATGTGGTCAAACATCTCAAAATTGGTCTTGCCCTCTGCCAGAAGGCGGCGCCATTTATCCTGAAAGACACAGAAACACGGTGAGAGAGCTGCTGGACCCATATCAGCTAAAACTGTGAAACCCCCAGTACTCCCTGGTCACATCTAACTATATTAATTACTAATAATTAATTATATATTATAAAATCAGGTCACAGGACATTTAAATTACTGTATGCTCAAACTAAGCCTTGAACCCCTGGTTTTGAATGCTTTAGCCATGCTTAATGCGCTGTAAATCTTTCCTCTTGTGCATAGCTCGCTCTTGAAATATGAGGATGAACAAAATGAAATAAATAATTGTAATGAATCCACCAGTGCAAACATAGAGATGCACACATTTTACACTGTCACAAATGTACAACATCAGTATCGACCAGACAACAGAAAGCATATGTAACTGAATCTGTAACTTATTTGTACATGACAGCAGTTGTGTGTATTCTGTGGCTGTGTGTGTCTCACATGCATGGTGTTAGCTGAGGTGTTAAACATGACGACGTAGTTCTTCAGAATATCAAAATGAAAAGCTGGAGTCAGCAGCCGCCTCCTGCGAGACCACACCGCCCCGTTGCTTATCAACAGGCTCTGTCCTGGGAAATAAGAGAGACATTGTTTGGAAATGATGATGACAGAAAATTATAATCACTTCCTGAATCCTTATTCAATGATGTGAAACCTGACCTTCATCAAAGAAAAAAACCTAGTTTGGTTACCATAGACTTTGAAATTACTCAACTTGGCTTTGTCATCCTCTTGAGTTATGAAACGTGGAAGCGATGCTGATCACAGCTGACATGTTGAAAATTCTTCTGAAAGCTACTTGCAGATGGAAATTAGCTAATAAGCTCAAATCTGGTGCAATACATCTTTTCTCAACTGAGTTTAATGTCTATTGTACATGGTCCCTGACAAATAAATAAAAAAAAAAAAAAACATCGAAGCAACATGAGCTATTGGACTCACCAAGCCATGGACGCAGATGGCCATAGATGAGCTCATCTTTCACTGTAATGCTGGCTTGAAGGAATAAAGGAGTGAGGATGTATTGGAAAGAGAAAAGAGCATTAAGCATTAATAGAAGCTTTGGGAAATGCGGTTTTAATATTGAGGTAGCTCCATTAACACTTCCACTGGTGTGAAAAAAAGTGTATTTGTTTTCAGCAATTGTGCAAATACATCACGTTTAATTTTACTGATAGTGTGTAACTCTACCAGGTGCCATTAGTAGAGGTTTGACGTAGTCAGGGTGGAAGACTCTGACCAGGTGATAGAAAGGACCGAGGAACCAGCAGCAGGAGTGTTTGTACGTGTGCACCAGGTCATCCACCTGGAGGAGGCCCTCCTCCGTGCTCTGCATCTGAGGCACAAAAAATATCAGTTGTGTTTTATCCTAAAACAAAAGATTACAATTGGTTCTGAGGTTTTAATTTAAAGAAATCTAAAGGTCCTATAAAGTTGGATAAGTGCTGTCTTTTAAATTAAAATGTGAGTAAAGTAAGTTGTGGTAGATTTTCTAATTTCCCACACAATATTTAAAGGATTTATCCCAAGGAGGAAATGTAGTAATAATATTGAGTAACAGAGTGAACTTCCTGTATTACAGTGAGAAATCTACAGTTAGATTTCCTGATGTGTCCTTTCACCATAATTACAATTTGGCAACATTTACAGATCATAAATATGGCAAATTTTACCACAACATAGGAACTGACAAATTCGGCTATTCATGCATGTTAGTGTGTGTTTCTCCAGCCTTGGTGTGTGTGTGTGTGTGTGTCCTACCTGGCCCATGTGGCCCATCAGCCAAGAGCCTGCAGGTGGCTTGCTGAAACAAGACAGTCTGTGTGTGTACCAGGCATGACGGACCAACAACTTCACTGTCCAAACTGCAACCACCGCAACCAGTCCCGTACTGACCACAAATAGGGCCTGACAGAGGCCAGCCCAGCAGAGGACCAGAGAGAGGACACCCTGGAGGAGAGACATCCTGTTGCTTGAAGCTCATCCAGGCTCTGACAGCAGTTGTGTTCACAATGAGAAGTTACTGATGTTGAAACGCAACAAACCGGTTCCACCCGTAACTGCGATTATTTCAACAGGAAGAACTGCTGCTGTAATCCTTACGAGCAGATATGACATTCATGTCAGTGCATTTAGTTTTGCACAGATTTTGGCAGACATATCATATCTGGGCTATAAGTTGTAGAGTTGTATTAAATTAATTAATAAGTCTGTTGCATTTGGTTGCATTCTTATGCAGTGCAAAATACTGCAACTACTGTAAATACTGTATGTAATAGTTCTGCTTACATGTCACATAATTGCTTATTTTAAATAAAATTATTCTGTACTCTGAACTGTAAATATCAAGTTTTTTTTCATAGCAGGTTTATTTTTGTGTCTTTATTTCCTTCCCAATAACTTGAATGAGCGACTTGTCCAACATTTCTATGACGGAGAGTTGAGTTTTACGAGGGGATCCTGAACGCCTCAGTGATTGGCAGCTGATGCACCTGAGCGGCTAAACTGTCACTAAAAACGGGAAAGTTGTCGAAAATGAGTTTGGAAATCATTGTTCGCCGTCTACAGGCTGCCTGAAATGAAAAGCAGTCGACACTGTGTGTGTTTCCGGGTGTAATGTTTATACTTGACCGCCACAGGTAAGTTTTTATCAAGCAAATTAGTCGAAACTTTTGGAAAACCCGACCTAGCTAACGTTAGCAAGCTACAGGCTATTAGCTAGTGCTAATTAGTTTAATAAGACGGTGTAGTTTATTATGGAGAGCTGCATTGAAGCATCCTGTTTTTATAATCTTCCCCAGAGTCTAAGGTGATAAAATAAAACTCACAAACATTAAATTTAAAAAGTTGGTACTTAATATTAAATTTGGTCTGTTTAACTAATATTTTTCTAAATATTTTATTTGTATTTTATTGTATATTAATCTTGAGGTATCTGCACCTCCATCTTCTTCTTCTTATATTTATATCATTTATATTTATTATTATTGTTGTTATAGATGTAGATTTATGATTATGTTTTCTTCTGGGTATGCAGATCAAAGTGATGTCTGTCTGTCTTTGTGCCAAGAGACAATAAAGTTTGACTGATTAAACTTTTTAGTGGAAATATACTCTATCCTTACAATGGGTAATTTGAAAGAATGGGTTATTGCACTTTGAATAGCACTGACAAGCTGCACTACAATACTTCAGTAATCACTGAGGTAAAATTAAAAAAGCACAAGAGCAACTAAACAATAATAAAGCCATAGTACACAGACAGTATGTTAACTTAGACTTTGAGGAGAAGGAGTTTCAATCTCTGCTTTTTCATTTTGGTTGAACCTCTCATGCATCTTCAGGCCAGTTTCTAATTCTTCTTCCTCTGTGTGCATGTGGCAGGTTTTCATCTTGAAGTGAATGAGATGGCTGAAGGACGTGACAAGTGTGACAACCTAAGGAGATCGCCACGTGCTTCCAGCTCCCCTCTGCCGTCTCCCTGCTGCAGCTCCACCCAAACATGGTTGCTAGTTGAATCTCCCCTGCGGCCTCCCTGGATGAATGATCATCAAATGGAGCAGGATGAGGACTCTGGAGACCATCATATTGGGATGCAGATGAGTGAACTTCCTTCATCTCCTTTCTACGAAGAACTCTTCTGTACTACCCAGACTTCTGACCCTCTGGTCCCTCTGGCTGGTGTCCTCATAAACTCCTCTGGGCCACAGAGCGATGTGGTGAAACAAGGTTACCTGGGGAAACTGGAGCGAAACCACCGAAGATATTTTGTCCTGAGAGCAGGAAGCCACACTGGGCCAAGCAGACTTGAGTGGTACAAGAACCAGGAGAAGTTCACAGCAATGGAGAAGTCTTCTGGTAAAGCTGTGCTGTTTGGGTCAAGCAAGCAAGGGTTGGTAAAAGTAAAATCTTTAAACTGGGTAAAGGGTTTAAGTGGGGCTTCACATTAATTCATCATCATCCGAATGTTGATAAATTCTTATCTATAATTAATGATCATTGTCCTAAGTACTTTGTTGGACACCCTGAAGTTTAAGTTGCTTTGTCTAATGTCAAAGGTACTAATGTCTAATGGTACTTTAATAATACTATTTAAGGTAACCGAGGAGACATTACAGTCTAATGAATTCAATTAATTCCTCCTCCTCAGGGTGATTTACCTGAGGTGCTGTCTTGGTGTGAGCAGGACTGGCAGTTCCAAGAAAGGCCACACAGTGGCGTTGTATGCCAAGGATCAGACCATGGTGCTGGTGGTGGAGGACCAACAGGAACAAGAGGAGTGGTATCTGGCCATCAAGAAACTGATGGAGGAAGAGCAGAAGGATGAAGAGCATGGAGAAGGGTTTGATGAAGAGGATGATGGGTATTGCACTCTGCCCCCTGCTGCTTTCTTCAAAGAGGTTAGACCAGATTACATTTCTTGTGTCACAAACAAAACACTGATATAAATTTAAGAAAAGTGAATTGAAGTTTATTTAAAGTGTGTTTCTTAAAATGACACATTTGAGTTACAATCTAAACTACATTTTTATTATCACTAAAACCACCAAAAGTAAAAAAGAAATTGAAGGTTTGAGTTTCTTCTGATACTGAGCTCATTTGCTCATCTAAATACAGTATTTTGCCTCAACTTATACTTCCAGGAAGTGTTTGCTCTCTCACAACAGAATTTAATACTTAAAAATAACTACAATTCTAAATTAAAATAAGACATTTTCCAGCGCCAGCCCTTGATTAGAAATAGAAATATCCCTGCCCGATTTTTGCTCCTGTACCCTTCACCTTCGTCTAAGGTCTGGCCGGTCTCAGTGAAGCCCAGAGGTCTGGGCCGTTCCAAGTCCCTCACAGGAGAGACCCGGCTCTGCCTCACAGCTACCTCACTCATCTTGGTCAGAATGGGCGCGTGCAGTGATTTGCCGTCGGTTACTATACCTTTATTGAGTGTTCGCCGCTTTGGCCACTTGGATGGCTCGTTCTTCTTGGAGCTTGGCAGGTCAGCACCTGATGGTCCTGGAGAGATCTGGATGGAAGCAAGAGACCAAGGTAATTAAGAATAAAGGCTGTATTGATCTTAGTACTGCCATACCATTGTACTGTGACCCCTTCTCATTATGTCTGTTCTGTACAGGAAACCCAGGAATTGCTCAGCACATTCATGAGGTAGTTCGGGAGACAGTACGGGCACTAAGAGCTCTTCCTGACTTCAGCCGGTCACCAACCTCCAACCACAATCTGCCTCAAGCACTTCTGGTCTCAAAACGCACCAGACCCAACTACAGAGACAAGCTGGTTAATGTGAGGCCACCTAGTTCTCTTCTGGCCCCCAGAAACACTGGCATCCAGACAAGTCCAGTGCAGTGTTACCTAGAGCCCCGCGAACCAAACAAAACAGAGCCTGAATCTACTCGGAGTCTCACCTCAGGTCTCAGCCCTTTCAGACCCCAGCAGAGCCCTGTGCCTGAGGCGACCAGCTACATGGAAATGAAGATGAAGCACTGCAGTGATGCAGCCTGCAGGATGGAGGGCTGGGAGCTGGGAGAGGAGGAGGAAGCAGTGGGGTACATGATGATGTCCCCGCAAGTCAGCCGCACTTCATCTGTCTTGCCTCAAGATGACTATGTGACCATGACGAGCCCACATAAACGCCACTGTCCTCCCTACTCATCCCCTTCCTCTTCGCTTCAGACATCATTCAACAGGTGAGTTTAACTTGGAGAAAAAAATGCTGTAAATTGTCAAATAGTGACTGCAGACTTATTTACCTCAGTAGGGACTTTTCCCCTGTCAAATTACATTATCAAGTGTTTGTCATTTATACAAATTAATGTGGAGATTGTTAGATCTCTTCAAAGTAGGTATTTACTGTTGATATTTGACACACTTGTGACTTCAGTAGCCATCTTTGTAGTTCTGCTTCACTGTAGCTGCTGCCTGAATTGCTGATGTATTCGTTCATGATGCAACATAATGTAAAATTGCAATTGGAAAGGTGTTTGAGGAAACATGCACACAGACAGGAAAGCTGAATTTGTGAAGAAGAATCACTAGTATACATTACTAATAAAAATTATTTGTCATTGTAAACATTTATTTTGGCTCCACATTCTGCAATGTTAAAACTAAGACTTGTAAAATATGGCTTCTCTGTCCTTTTCAGCTCCACCTCTGACAGCTACTCTCCTGTGCACCCGTCACATTGTCAGACCAGTGAACACAGTCAGCACCACTGGCTGGTGACCTCAGTCCAACAGTCAGAAACAGAAGCTGGCCAATCACAGACGAGCATCAGCTGCTCCTTTAGACCACTGGATGATGCAGGGCAAGAGCAGAAGTCAGTCCAGGACAGACGACACCTTGCACAGGCTGGATCCACTTCTTCTCCTGTGGAGAGCGTTGATGGGTCTGACCCGATGCCTCCATTTGTCATGAGTGGACCAGGCTATGCCAGGCCAGTCCAGGCTAGTCCAAACTCAGGTACAGGCCGATCTACTCGACTCCAAGCTATACCAGACCAGTCTGCTGCTAGAAGATACCGGCTGTCATCCTGTCTGCCCTTTTGCCTCCAAACTGGAGACGGATCCTGAGTGTTTATTGTAATTAACTGTTTTGCTTACATCTCAATTATCCGAACAGGAGCAACTTATTTATTCTGGAGTAGCAGATGATGTTGTGGTTACAGGGTGTCCTGCAAATCCAAACTCTCATCTGGTCACTGGAAAAGCTGATGTGTCCATTATCTGCTACATGTGTTGTCCAGAGTGGCCTTGAGAAAAGTGCCGAACATATCAAGCTGATGAAGGAATAATTAAATATTTCAGTGTGGCTGCTGCTGCTGTTTGTTTACTTGATCACGCTTTAAAGTGCGGTTTGAGATGTGCATGTGTGTGGGATCCTGGAGCTTTAAGGTCTTCACACTGGATGCTGTATGTTTGAGAAAAATAAAGTTTATTTTGTAGACAATTTATTTGTCTGTCAATGCACTTAACGTGTTGATTTTTCATTTAGCCTCTTCTTGACATTGACTTTGAAATGTCATATGAGCTAATTAAAATAATAAAGTCATGAATGCACATTTTCTTTAGTTCTTTATTTACAACATCCACACAAGTTCATACAGATCAGTATAAGCAGAATTGTCACTGCGATTCTGCCATTTGCTTTGATTATTGAAAGACTTGATATTTATAGTGAGGTGCAAATTTTAAATCTTTATTTGCATTTGTGAAAATTGTTTTAATCCACTGAGAAATCTACATTTGTTGTCTTTGGCTTTCTTACTGAAAAAATCCATATAAAGGCAGGTGAGCCAGACAACAGCAAAAATAAGCTTCTGTAATGAGTATTAGTATAACAACCACATACACATTTAAAAAAATGTGTCTTTTTGCCCCTAAATAAATTTGGCAGTGAGTGCTGGACATCTCAGAGCACATTCAGTATTAAGTGTAAAGAGAGTAAAAATCAAAGCTGATGTGTCTGATGTCATGCCACAAGAGAGGGACCACCCACAGTCCATGTTAGTGAATTTTAGATGTTGAGTTTAGTGTTGCTTTCATTGTCCTCCTTAGTTTCTGCTTTCTCCTTGACGGGCAACATCTGGAAGCCTGAGGCCTCTGACATCTTGTTTTGGCTCTTTCTCCACGGCCTCTCATGCTTCAACACCATGTACTATTGGATAGGAATCAAAAAGTTTAGCATGCTTTTTTTAATTCCCCTGAAGCTATGTGTCTTTGTTTTAATTTGTACTAATCATTTACTAGTTCAAAGAGAAGAATTAACTCAGTTGTGTGATATACATTAGAAAAACTATGAGCTCCACAGTTTCTATGCAAGGGTATCTTTTAATGTGAGGTTGTGCTCCTTTTCCTCCTCTTAACCTGAGACTTTGTTGCAATACACAGAAATCTTGATCAAAGTGCATAATTTCATGTTTTTAGGACAGTGAACTCACCATCTCCACCAGGGTCAGCAGGCCTGACAGACACGCCACAGAGAACATGATGACCATGAACACGGTCTTCTCTGCTGCCTGGGAAGTGTGACATACAACTCTGCTGGCACACACTGTGGAGGTAGAGGAGGTAGACACAGAGACACCGAAAATCGAAGCCTGTCCCACTGCAAATCCCACCTGGAGATAGAGAAATGCAGAGCATAAACATGCTGTTATTGTGACACTTAATGCCAACAACACATTTATTATATATACAGGTTCATGTTCACATACACACATTGAAAAGTTATAAATATTACAAAGTCAGGCCCTGTTTTTAGGCTCACTATGTTATGTATTTCACTTTAAAAACTGGTCATAGATATATATCTTAATTTCTTTGAAATAGACAATTTAGATTCTAGTCTAGTCAATGTTACTCAAAAGCAAAAAAAATTACAACTGTGTGTCACCAGGGGGCACCATAATCAAGGTAAACGCATTTTTCTCCCACATTTTTGGTGATATGTTCAAAAAACTCATTGCATTCCCTGAATGGGGCTGAATTGTATGACAGGACACGCCCACTTCCTCCATTTAGTTTTTTTGACAAGTCGTTACATATGCAAAACTTACTTTTTTGAACTCCTCCTACAGTTTAAGCCTGATCTGCCTGAAAATTTGCACATAACATCTCCACACGTGCCTGATTAAAAGTTATCACAAGAATTATGAGCACAAAAATATTTTTAACAACCTAAAAACAAATATTATTATGGCAAATCTTTGTCCAAGAAAATGTCGGAGCCTGTGGGGCATGGGGGACAACCTGCGTGGGGGGCTTGTACTGCTTGCAGTTCTAGTTGGTTTTTGTTTCTTATGGGATTTACATTTAAGTATCTTGTTACTTATAAAAATATGGGTACATGTAAAATGTGGGATAAATGTATCATGTGATCTAGTCAAAATCACCTGAACTAGTTGAATAATGCAAATTAATTACAGTTGTGTACATTGTGTTGTGTGCACAGATTCACCTCCAGCAGAACAACAGCTGTCAACAGGCCCAAATACGCCCCCAGTATATGACCTTTAACCCACATTCCAGGGCCGCTCTGGCAGGAAAGCAGCAGAGAGAAGAACATCCTCACAGTTAGAGTAAAACCACAGATGGTTCATTAACAGGCAGATAAAAATTTAAGTAAACAGCAGCAACAGAAAAGGTCCACATGGTCTTACAAGAAAACCATGTTTGAGTTGATCAGAGGGTTTACAGAGGACACAGGCTACTTTCATTTGAGATTAAACTTTATCAGGTTTCACACCAACCACTGATTTTATTTGAGGGTATTACTCTAACAAACATCTAATGTTATTCACCTTTTCTTCCATGAAGATGATGTATACCAAGTAGCAGAAGAAAATCAGACCAGGAGCCAAAACAAGAAGCACCTGGAAATGAAGTAAATAATAATAAATACAATCTGAACAAAGCTTTTGTATACAGAAAATGTTTCATGAAACTACAGAACAGCAGAGTTTGAATATGCATAGAAATATGTTATAGTACTAAAAGAGAACAAAGCTTTACTTCATTGTTTTTGGTCTGAAAAATTGTTCTGAAAAACACTGATACCTGCAGTGTCCAATAATTTCGCAAGGAGAAGGGAAAGATTTCATTAAACGCAGCTTGTTTGCAGCCTGGTTGCTCAGTGTCACAAACAAAGTCTCCTAAGTCTCCATGCCAGACTGGCTGCACCGCTGCCCCGACAATAACAAGCCGGATCAACTGCAGCACTGGGAGGACGGTTTTACCTGAGAGACAGAAACAGAGTCATACTGCATATACCACTACATATAAATATCAAAAGCTGAATGAGGTTATGTTTAGCATGATAATTATTTGATCATTTAGATTTTTGTGCCCCTCGCCTCTCACTACAACTGTATGAGCATGTGACAAACAAACCCTTTGAGTCTTAGTCTTAGATATTAAGTGTTGAAGTGAGAGACAACGTAAACTCATTGTACTTGGTCTTCATGCATGTTGCCCTTTATGTACATAATTGTATTACATTTGTATTGCATTGCACATTCTGGATATTATGTAAATTTACTGCACTTGATCTCTATGCTGATTGTTTTGTGGTGAAGTTAAACATTTTCACTTTTTATTTGGATCTTAATATTCTTAATTACATTTATTGTCATCTTTTATGTGTTGTTATTAACTCATTGATTGTATTAAACACATTGTTTTGCTTGTTATTTCCTTTCAGTACCTAAGAGACCAGCATGGGAATGCCACAGGGCCAGCAGCTGACTCAGGAAACACCAACTCTCCTCGACCTCTGACCCTGACTGAAGGCCCTTTGCACCATCTTCCTGTCCGTGTCTCGCCCTGGCTCTCAGCAACACACAAACCACCTCCACCACACTCAGCAGGAGGGAGACGCAGGATGCTGTAAACATTATAACCAGGAACACTGTCTTCTCCCATGCATGGGGAATGGTACACTCTGTCGTGGCAATACATGCAGACACTCGACATACATACTGAGTATCTACCCAGAAACCATAGAGTAGTGTCTGTGCCACGACAAATCCAACCTGCAATGGAAGCATAATCCATTAAAGTTTATCTTGCTGTTGGATGTGAAGCAACTTGATAACTAAAATGATTTTTAAATGTTAAAGGCAGATGTTTTCTCTCTTGTGCCAATCATATCTGCCCCCTTTTACATTAAATTAGAACATTGTTTGGATTTACTTAACATGACAATGTCACTTTAACATCATATTTAATTTGTTATTTTGATCAAATTCTGTACTTATAAACAACAATTATTAACATCATTATTAATCATTAACATCATCTGCACTGCTCTACAAATGCAGAAAGCAACAACTACAAAAAACCTGAAGTCAAGAACAGTAAAGTTTAAAGTTAATTATGTTTTCTAGTCTTTTATTTATCAAAACAACAAATAGCTAAATTAGCCAACTCAAAAGCAAAGTGCTTTTTGTGCACAGCCTAGGCCACATAAATGATCTTGAGAGAAATTAAGCTTCTAATCAAAGTAGAACATCTGGAAAAGCATTTAAATCCCAAAATCAAACCTTCTGATATTCTGTATGTTGTTCAAATCATTTTATTTATTTTTTTCATTTTTGTATACAATAGTAACCTCTTTTAGTAAAGTACTTCTAAGCAGTGTAGTGGCTTAATTTCAAATTTATCACTGCTACAAAAGCAATTGCTAAGAGTCTTTATTTTCCTTTATTACTCCATTTTAATGTTAACTTGTTTTGTAAGTGTGTGTGTCTGTGTGTGTATGTCTCACCTCTACCAGTATGACAAAAGCCATGCAGGCCAGGTACACCCCCAGAATGTGACCTTTGACCTCTCCATCTCTTGTCCTCACCTTAAAGGGAACAGAGAGACTGTTGAATGTAATCATGTAATATTTGACTGTATGTGTATGTGCCTGTCAAACATCATCATCTCAGCTTCATCCGCGAGTTTTAGACATTACTGTCCTTCCATTTGACATAAGTCGTTTCCTCACCTGGATTTCCTGGTTGGTGAGGTGGATCAGGTAGCAGAGGAAAACAAGACCAGAAGCCAAAACCAGAAGCAGCTGAGGAGAAATTATTTATAAAATTATTATAATTCCTTAGCACATTGTTTAGTATGTACAGTACAAAAGGTGAGGGAAAAGAGGAAGATTTTTGTTCATATGAACCTAATTTAAATCTCAGTCTCATGTTGGACAGTTACCCTGATGGATTTCATCCTCAATCTGTCAGTCAGTTTTAAAAGCTGCCACACAGAGGAGAGGTTTAAATGCTCTGAGGACAGAAGGGGACACAGCAACAACATTTACCTGTGGTACTTATAACCTTGCTTCACGTGTCCCAGAGGGTTGCGTGGTGAATGATATACAAATTGTAATAGCTTGGTTTGTTGTTTGGTTTTTAGTTGATAGAGCCTTGATATGGTTTAACTGTAACTGTCTACTTTCAGGAGCTGATGGAGGGGAGGGAATCAAACCAGCCACCTCTCATCCTCAGATGCAACTGCAGACCGTGCCGACCATCACATCACTGGGCCCCTTCACACTCAGAGATCTTCTCTGTGTGCTCCGAGTAACGGCTTTTGAAACTGACAGACTGAGGATTGAACCCACAACCTTCAGGCTGCCAAACAGGGTGAGTCATGGGGTCAATATAGTGGCAGTGGGTTTTCAATCTTCAGCAGATTCTAACTTTAAATCTTAGTGATTGACTCAGGATTAACCCCAGAACAGGTCGAGCTACAGGATCAGGTATGAAGCCACAGCATTGAAACCATACACTGTATATAAAAAGATTAAAACTTAACTAGCCTCCTAAGACCATGGGGTTCAGACTTTCACCAAACATTTCAATCTCCAACAGTGTTGCCAAGTTTCAAAATCCACATTTACATTAGGGTTGAACTCGAGCTACAGTTTTCACCGCCATGTTAGATTTTGGAATCTTTCAAAAAAGGGTAAATTTGACATCATTAGATTGAAACAAAAACAGATCTTTTATGTGAATATGAAATACATAATAAAAAAGTCAAAAAGTTGATAAATGGCTCCACCTGTAGTGTCCACAGACGTGCAGCAGAGAGAGGTGTGGCCTCATTGAAACAGTACACGTCACAGCCTGGCTGACGGCTGTTACAAATAAACTCCTTCTCATCATCCAGCCAGGCTGCCTGCACCGCAGCTCCCAGTGTCACCAGTCTGACGAGCAGCAGCACAGGCAGCATCGCTTTACCTGAGAGAAATAGATCTCCATTATGATTCATATTAATCCAAAAACACTGAATATTGCAATGTTAAAAATGAAGGAAATGTAGTGAAAGTTACCAACAAGGGTTGCCTGTGATTGCCATTTGAAGATCAGCCTGCTCAGGAAACCCAGCTTTAGGCTCTTCATTGCCTCCATTATACTGAGAAAGAGTCAAGGAGTGGACATCATATATGTCTCCATCTCTCGGTGTCTCAAGAGACAAACACCACGATATTTTGTGGTTGTGCAGAAAACAGTGCTTGTGCAATATAATTAGTTGCAGTGGCATGAGTCCAGTTTATATGTGTGGGAACGACATATCCACTCCACCTATTTCCTGTAAACTGTTCAGCTTTTCTTACTCCTGAGAGATTGGTCATGGAGCAACAGGTCCAATGCAACAACAAAAAAACCTTGTGGGAATCAAACCAGGAACATTGTGGCTGCAGGGTTTGTACCACTGCACTATGGAAGATGTTCCTCAAAGACATAACATAACAGTCTGGTCAGATAGTTTTACAAACTCATCAGACAGTGATGGAAAACATATTCAAATCTTTTCTATAAGTAAAGCAGCAATACAACAGTGTAAAAATAATCCATTACAAGTCTATTCCACATAAAAAAACAAAAACCACACATTTCATTCTGCAGCTGGGAGACAAACAATAGAATTTTATCTACCCTGTTTCTACCTCTGTACACATATACAGTTAAGATACAGGGTAAAAAACAAGAAGTGACAACTTACCCACCTTCAATCTGGAAAACTGTCCTCTTTGTAGTTAAAATTGAGAGCTACAGCCCCTTCCCATAAAACCAGGAGGGATTTGTAGTCCGCCTCCGTCCTGGACCCATCCTCCCTCTGACGGCAGCCTGCCAAACATGTTGCAAAACATTTGCTGGAAATTGAAGTTGGGATCATGCAAGACATTTGCAGCATCTGCAGCAGCATCTGTGTGCTTTCCTTCCACTCCATGGATTCATGCTCTTGGTACTCTCACAGTGAAGTGCATCACTTTGTTGTTCCGCTTGAATTTGTTGTCTGTCTTTTAAAAAAAAGGAATTCATGTGGTTTTATTGTTATTGTGAGGAGTTTTTTGGCCTCAGGATCTAACAGTTTGATAATCTATTGCAAATGTACTCTGCTTAATGCTATCCTTGAGTATATTGCATCCTCTGTGTGTGTGTGTGTGTGTGCGCGCGCGCTCTGCCTCAACCCTTCAGGTGTGCTGATTGTGCACTGATGACCCCTCCTCCCTCTGTTGCTGTCCGTGTTTGCCTTCTTGGACAAAGACATTTTCTGAAGGAACAATTTAGTTTGAAAAATATCATCCGTGGAGCCCAAAAAATCTCAGTCCACGCTGATATCAATGAAGACAAGGGAACTACTGTGAACAGAAATATGTCAAGGACAGTTTTGTATTGTGAGTTTATTGACTCAGAGCTGTGTTAACACAATACTTGTGACTCTGGTTATGTCTGCATGTTTGGAGAAAACACATAATTAAATCTGCGGCCTCTGACCTTAAGTTGGCTTTGAGCTGCTCTGGTCCCAGTCTTTTTTTTGAAGGGGGGGGGGTTAAGTGGTAGACAGGAAGTTTGGCTGCAGCAGCTTGCTTACGTTTTTATCATAAACTGCATTCCTCTATTTCACTGGGCATTCAACCCTGGATTTATCCTTTCAGTCCCTGTTTTTAGCTCAGTGTATCTTGATAACTTGCATGCAATTACCTGATCTTATATTCACTAGAAAATAATCCACAATGTCTCCATTTACCAGGTCTGACAATGATGCTCACCTTCTTGTTGCTGTTGGGAATCAGCTTCTGGACGTCATTAAAAAATCCAAGAGGACGGAGAAAAGCACACTCGCTAGATGGATTCAACGGGGGGGGGGGTTCAGCTTTCAGCTATGACGGGTGAGTTTTGGTCCAGTGGACACATCTTTCAACATTAAAACTATCTCTATGTAATCACTTTGTATTTAGCATGTTGGCATTTTAGCATTTTGCTTCTGTTTGTTGTTGTTTTGTGCTTATTTGTTGTCATTTGTGCTTCTTCCTTGTCGTTTGTGCTTCTTTGTAGTCATTTTGCTTGTTTGTTGTCATTTTGTGCTTCTTCCTTGTTGTTTGTGCTTCTTTGTAGTCATTTTGCTTCTGCTTGTTGTCGTTTTGTGCTACTTTCTTGTCATTCTGCCAGCCTTTGTGGTTGATTTACATCTTTGTAGTCACTCTGCCTCTATTAATGCTCATTTTGCATCTCTATGCAGTTACTAATTCCACAGCCTGACTCAGCTTTGAAGTCGTTTTGCTTCTGTTTGTTGTTGTTGTTTGTGCTTCTGTGTAGTCATTTTGCTTCTGCTTGTTGTTGTTTGTGCTTCTTTGTAGTCATTTTGCTTCTGCTTGTTGTCGTTTTGTGCTACTTTCTTGTCATTCTGCCACCCTTTGTGGTTGTTTTACATCTTTGTAGTCACTCTGCCTCTATTAATGCTCATTTTGCATCTCTATGCAGTTACTAATTCCACAGCCTGACTCAGCTCCAGCCTCATCGCTTCTTGTGTTGGCCCAACAAGCTGTTATGGGAATTAATGCAGGTGGACACACTACCACCTGGAAATCATACATTTGCATTTCTATTCCTCCTCTCAGCTTCTACTCTATGTTTCATCCTCATATTGTGCATGTCACATAGCAAGGGGAAGGCTCTTTTATCTCATACTTTACACACAGTGGCATCAGGACAGTATGAGCATCAACCCTGTCCCCTACACATATCATCATAGACAGACTAATTATTGCAACTATCATGTCCTCCACTTAAACATGTTGGAGCATAACTAACAGTGCGCTGTAGGTGCACTTATGAAAATGTCAAATCATCTTTTAAAATGAGAAAACACATTCAAGTCTAAAAAAAACACATGTACATCCCACCTGTGAGACACAGGACACAAGGGCTCACTGTTTAGTTTTTTCTTTTACTGTTTACTCATTAATATTACTTTTATTTCTTATCTCACTATATCACAAATCATTGTGTACATTTTATTCAAACTACACAACAGAAATTCAACTTTTTTTCCAAAAATGATGAAAAAAAAAGAGTGGATACAATTTATATTGTTAACACTTATTTTCTCTTTTGCTTTGTAGATGGCTGCAGAACAATGGCACATTGACAAGGAGTCTTCAGGTCAGTCCAAATCCACAACAATATGCTATTTTTCACCTCAACATTTCACTATCAGCTATAAATTGTGCAAAAGTTTATTATTGTTCACCTTTTGACTGTCAGCTTTGTTGTACGTTAACTCAGATGCTGCACCAGTCCAGTGCCTGGAGGGGACCACAGACGCTCCACAGACGGACGGAGGAGACGGCGTTCCTGCGCTTCAGCTGGGACGTAAGATACAAAATATTTGAAATGTTGACTTGTTGCTTAAAGCCGCCTATCTCAGGCCTTTAAGCAACAAGTCAACATTTCAAATATTTTGTATCTTACCAACACGCACAGGCCCCCCCCCCCCCCCCCCCCCCTGCTGCGGGGGCCTTGAAGTGGAGGGGCTGCACAACTTTGTTTGATATTTATTTTAGTAAAACAGTTAGATGGTTAATATTGTTTTGTGTAATATAACCCTGGGCTTTCATCTCTCCAAACCTCGGGGAGGGGACACGGCCCCCTCACCCATTCCCTACTGCCGAATTGGGTTTTTGTCATTTGGACACTAGCTGGAATCGAACCGGGGACTACGGGGTTGTCGCCCATGCGACCACATTGTGGGGAGGAACGAAACCATTATACCACATGTTCCTCCCTGAAAGGAGAAGTTTTGGGTTTGTATTTGAAGCTACTCTCTGGGTGTGGGACTTAAACTGTGAGGTTTAAAAGTCTTATGTTTGTGTGGGATTTGAACCCAAGACCTCCAACAACAGGGTAGAGGTCTATCCCTTTGAGCTATCAAACAAGCCATAGTTTCTAACACTTTGTTAGACCTTTTCACTCCTTCCTTTGAGTGCTGTCCCATGAAGTTTAAAAGACACAGCTTTCTGTGGGATTTGAACCCAGGACCTCCAACAACAGAGGGGAGGTCTATCCCTTTGAGCTATCAAACTAGCCATAGTTGCCAAGCCTTTGTTCGACAATTTGACTCTTTCCTTTGAGCGCTGTCCCATGAAGTTTAAAAGTCACATCCTTTTGTGGGATTTGAACCCAGGACCTCCAACAACAGGTTGGAGGTCTATCCCTTTGAGCTATCAAACTAGCCATAGTTGTCAAGACTTTGTTAGACAATTTGACTCTTTCTTTTGAGCGCTGTCCCATGAAGTTTAAAAGTTGTATCCCTCTGTGGGATTTGAATCTCCAACCTTAGGATCAGGAGAAGAGCACTCTATCTCCTTGAGCTACCAAGCTGGATATGAGAAAGAATGATCTTTGACATTTTCTATCATCTAGGTATTGGAGCAAACCAGCCAACAGGTTACTTCCAATGTTCTAAAATAGCCCCTAAACACTCTGAGCTCTGGAACTAGTTCAAATTAAGAAATAAAAAGTCTTTTTTAAAAGGTTTCCAGTTTTGGACATCAAAAAATGATGTTATCCAAGAGTTGAACCAACAACCTTCAACTCTCTTGTGTAACACACTACCACTCTGAACCACTGGGGTTAACACAACAGCACACTCTTTTTTAAAGGTATCAACTCTGTCCTTAGGTGTTGGATGCCAAATGTAATAATAAGCAAGATTTGAACTTATAACCCTTAAATTTCTGAAGTAGCCCACTAACACCATAAGCCACATGGATTAGTACATTGAGAAGGTCTCATTGTAAGGTTTTGAGTCTTTTTTCTCTGGTTGTTTGACTTAAAACCTAACTGAGAATTGAACCCACAACCTCAAAACTCTAAAGCATAGCATTGATCCTGTGAGCCACCATATCACTCTTTTGAACGCTGCTTCTTTGAGCAATCTGAAGACTACCTTCTGGGTTCTAGCCTTCAAAAATGGTTGAGTCAGATGGGATTTGAACCCTTGGCCTCCAGTTACCCTGTGAGGCACTTAACACCTTGAGCCACCAGGGCTGGAGTTTTTCCCAAAAAATTTTGGCCATTTCATTGAACCGACAGCCTCAAGCTCTCAGGTGGTGTTAACACAGATGCTGCACCAGTCCGGTGCCTGGAGGGGACCAGAGGCGTTCTACAGACCAACGGAGAAGACACCGTTCCTGTGCTTAGGCTCTAATGTAAGATACAAAATATTTGAAATAATTAGTTGTTGGTTGAAGTCAAAGATACCAAAATCTTCTGTAAGAAAAAGTTTTGAAGCAGGGACAGAGCTAAGTTGCAGATGTTCTCTTGGTACCAGCTTGTATCTACAACAGTTAGATTCACTCAGACTCGGTGTTTTCAACAAAACTTTTCAATCTGGTCTTTTAGGACTTGGAGATCTTGTGGTCATAAAGCTGATAAGTGACAGGAAAAGTACACACTACACAGTATGGACTTAAAATGTCACTAAACATTTTAAGAATTGAACTTGCATAGTCAGATCTACTAGGTAGTCTTTTCACAGCCAGAGCTGTGAATACTATTTCTTGGAGCCCTTGAATGTTTTCATTGAGCATTGGACTTCAAAATTCACTTTTATACTTTCATTCTTAAAGGTTTCCAGTTATGGGCATCAAAAACTGATGGCTAACCCACAACTCAACAAACTCCAACTTTCCAGTGTAACACGCTACCACTCTGAGCCACTGGGGTTAACACAACCACATGACCTTTTTTAAAGGTTTCAAGTCTGTCCTTGGGTGTTGGCTGTTTAAAGCAATAAAAGTAAGCAGGACTTGAACTTATAACCTGTGATTTCCTAGAGTAGCCCACTAACACCATAAGCCACTGGGGTTGGTGCATTGAAAAAGTCTCATTGTAAAGTTGTGAGTCTTTTTCTCTGCTTGTTTGACTTAAAACCTAACTGAGAATCAAACACACAACCTCAAAACTCCAAAGCACAGCACTAACCCTGTGAACCATCACATCAGTTCTTTGGAAGCTGCTTCTTTGAGCAATCTGAAGACTACCCTCTGGGTTCTGGCCTTCAAAAATGATTGAGTCAGATGGGATTTGAACCCTTGTCCTTCAATTACCCTGTGAGGTACTTAACCCCTTGAGCCAGCAGGGCTGGATTTTTTTGGAAAAAACTTTGGGTATTTCATTGAAATGACAGCCTCAGGTTCTCAGGCGGTGTTCACACAGATGCTGCACCAGTCCAGTGCCTGGAGGGGACCAGAGGCGTTCGACAGACCTACAGAGAAGACACCGTTCCTGTGCTTAGGCTCCCATGTAAGATACAAAATATTTGTTGTTGGTTAAAGTCAAAGATACCAAAATCTTCTGTAAGAGACAGTTTAGAAGCAGAGAGGAGGAATCACAAGGGGATTGCTAGGTCTTATAATACAGGCAGCATTAGGGAATAGGGTGTAACCATCATCATCAGTATCAGTATTAGGAATAATATATTTTTGCTATTTTTATTCTTTTTCTTCAGTATTCACTTGATCTAAAGCCATGACACTACACACTCTGACACACTGGGTGGCGATATCCACCTTTTCACATACACTCAGCCGCCAACAAACACACAGAAGAAGAAGAACTCCTCAGGTGTGCTGATTGTGCACTGATGACCCCTCCTCCCTCTGTTGCTGTCTGTGTTTGCCTTCTCAGACAAACACGTTTTCTGAAGGAACTATTTACTTTGGAAAATATCATCCATGGAGCCCAAAACATCGCAGTCCACGCTGATATCAATCAACACAAGGTGAACACAAAAACGGGGGTTCAGCTTTCAGCTATGACAGGTGAGTTTTGCTCCAGCGGACACATCTTTCAACATTAAAACTATCTCTGTGTAATCACTTTGTATTTAGCATCCTGGCATTTTACTTATTTTTCTGCCTTTGAATGAAGAGAGCTCTTTGTGTCTGCAAAGATCATTAGGAACAACATTCACTACATTATTCACTTAAAACTGCTCGTGAATTTGCATCTGTTGATTGTCATTTTGCATCAAATTTTAGTCACAGTGCTTCTGTTTGTTGTCGTTTGTGCTTCTCTGTTGTTGTTTGTGCTTCTTTGTAGTCGTTTTGCTTCTGTTTGTTGTTGTTGTTTGTGCTTCTGTGTAGTCATTCTGCTTCTGCTTGTTGTTGTTTGTGCTTCTTTGTAGTCATTTTGCTTCTGCTTGTTGTCGTTTTGTGCTACTTTCTTGTCATTCTGCCAGCCTTTGTGGTTGATTTACATCTTTGTAGTCACTCTGCCTCTATTAATGCTCATTTTGCATCTCTATGCAGTTACTAATTCCACAGCCTGACTCAGCTTTGAAGTCGTTTTGCTTCTGTTTGTTGTTGTTTGTGCTTCTGTGTAGTCATTTTGCTTCTGCTTGTTGTTGTTTGTGCTTCTGTGTAGTCATTTTGCTTCTGCTTGTTGTCGTTTTGTGCTACTTTCTTGTCATTCTGCCACCCTTTGTGGTTGTTTTACATCTTTGTAGTCACTCTGCCTCTATTAATGCTCATTTTGCATCTCTATGCAGTTACTAATTCCACAGCCTGACTCAGCTCCAGCCTCATCGCTTCTTGTGTTGGCCCAACAAGCTGTTATGGGAATTAATGCAGGTGGACACACTACCACCTGGAAATCATACATTTGCATTTTTATTCCTCCTCTCAGCTTCTACTCTATGTTTCATCCTCATATTGTGCATGTCACATAGCAAGGGGAAGGCTCTTTTATCTCATACTTTACACACAGTGGCATCAGGACAGTATGAGCATCAACCCTGTCCCCTACACATATCATCATAGACAGACTAATTATTGCAACTATCATGTCCTCCACTTAAACATGTTGGAGCATAACTAACAGTGCGCTGTAGGTGCACTTATGAAAATGTCAAATAATGTTTTGAAATGAGAAAACACATTCAAGTCTAAAAAAACACATGTACATCCCACCTGTGAGACACAGGACACAAGGGCTCACTGTTTAGTTTTTTCTTTTACTGTTTACTCATTAATATTACTTTTATTTCTTATCTCACTATATCACAAATCATTGTGTACATTTTATTCAAACTACACAACAGAAATTCAACTTTTTTTCCAAAAGTGATGAAAAAAAAAGAGTGGATACAATTTATATTATTCACACTTATTTTCTCTTTTGCTTTGTAGATGGCTGCAGAACAATGGCACATTGACAAGGAGTCTTCAGGTCAGTCCAAATCCACAACAATATGCTATTTTTCACCTCAACATTTCACTATCAGCTATAAATTGTGCAAAAGTTTATTATTGTTCACCTTTTGACTGTCAGCTTTGTTGTACGTTAACTCAGATGCTGCACCAGTCCAGTGCCTGGAGGGAACCACAGACGCTCCACAGACGGACGGAGGAGACGGCCTTCCTGCGCTTCAGCTGGGACGTAAGATACAAAATATTTGAAATGTTGACTTGTTGCTTAAAGCCGCCTATCTCAGGCCTTTAAGCAACAAGTCAACATTTCAAATATTTTGTATCTTACCAACACGCACACGCCCCCCCCCCCCCCCCCCTGCTGCGGGGGCCTTGAAGTGGAGGGGCTGCACAACTTTGTTTGCTATTTATTTTAGTAAAACAGTTAGATGGTTAATATTGTTTTGTGTAATATAACCCTGGGCTTTCATCTCTCCAAACCTCGGGGAGGGGACACGGCCCCCTCACCCATTCCCTACTGCCGAATTGGGTTTTTGTCATTTGGACACTAGCTGGAATCGAACCGGGGACTACGGGGTTGTCGCCCATGCGACCACATTGTGGGGAGGAACGAAACCATTATACCACATGTTCCTCCCTGAAAGGAGAAGTTTTGGGTTTGTATTTGAAGCTACTCTCTGGGTGTGGGACTTAAACTGTGAAGTTTAAAAGTCATATGTTTGTGTGGGATTTGAACCCAAGACCTCCAACAACAGGGTAGAGGTCTATCCCTTTGAGCTATCAAACAAGCCATAGTTTCTAACACTTTGTTAGACCTTTTCACTCCTTCCTTTGAGTGCTGTCCCATGAAGTTTAAAAGACACAGCTTTGTGTGGGATTTGAACCCAAGACCTCCAACAACAGGGTAGAGGTCTATCCCTTTGAGCTATCAAACAAGCCATAGTTTCTAACACTTTGTTAGACCTTTTCACTCCTTCCTTTGAGTGCTGTCCCATGAAGTTTAAAAGACACAGCTTTGTGTGGGATTTGAACCCAGGACCTCCAACAACAGGTTGGAGGTCTATCCCTTTGAGCTATCAAGCTAGCCATAGTTGTCGAGACTTTGTTAGACAATTTGACTCTTTCCTTTGAGTGCTGTCCCATGAAGTTTAAAAGTCACATCCCTCTGTGGGATTTGAACCCAGGACCTCTAACAACAGGTTAGAGGTCTATCCCTTTGAGCTATCAAGCTAGCCATAGTTGCCAAGACTTTGTCAGACAATTTGACTCTTTCCTTTGAGCGCTGTCCCATGAAGTTTAAAAGTTGCATGTTTGTGTGGGATTTGAACCCAGGACCTCCAACAACCAGGTGGAGGTCTATCCCTTTGAGCTATCAAGCTAGCCATAGTTGCCAAGACTTTGTTAGACAATTTGACTCTTTCCTTTGAGCGCTGTCCCATGAAGTTTAAAAGACACAGCTTTCTGTGGGATTTGAACCCAGGACCTCCAACAACAGGTTGGAGGTCTATCCCTTTGAGCTATCAAGGTAGCCATAGTTGTCATGACTTTGTTAGACAATTTGACTCTTTCCTTTGAGTGCTGTCCCATGAAGTTTAAAAGTCACATCCCTCTGTGGGATTTGAACCCAGGACCTCCAACAACAGGGTAGAGGTCTATCCCTTTGAGCTATCAAACTAGCCATAGTTTCTAACACTTTGTTAGACCTTTTCACTCCTTCCTTTGAGTGCTGTCCCATGAAGTTTAAAAGACACAGCTTTCTGTGGGATTTGAACCCAGGACCTCCAACAACAGGGTAGAGGTCTATCCCTTTGAGCTATCAAGCTAGCCATAGTTGCCAAGACTTTGTCAGACAATTTGACTCTTTCCTTTGAGCGCTGTCCCATGAAGTTTAAAAGTTGCATCTTTGTGTGGGATTTGAACCCAGGACCTCCAACAACCAGGTGGAGATCTATCCCTTTGAGCTATCAAGCTAGCCATAGTTGCCAAGACTTTGTCAGACAATTTGACTCTTTCCTTTGAGTGCTGTCCCATGAAGTTTAAAAGTTGCATCTTTGTGTGGGATTTGAGCCCATAACCTCAAACAACAGGGTGGAGGTCTATCCCTTTGAGCTATCAAGCTAGCCGTAGTTGCCAAGCCTTTGTTCGACAATTTGACTCTTTCCTTTGAGCGCTGTCCCATGAAGTTTAAAAGTTATATCCCTCTGTGGGATTTGAATCTCCAACCTTAGGATCGGGAGAAGAGCACTCTATCTCCTTGAGCTACCAAGCTGGATATGAGAAAGAATGATCTTTGACATTTTCTATCATCTAGGTATTGGAGCAAACCAGCCAACAGGTTACTTCCAATGTTCTAAAATAGCCCCCAAACACTCTGAGCTCTGGAACTAGTTCAAATTAAGAAATAAAAAGTCTTTTTTAAAAGGTTTCCAGTTTTGGACATCAAAAAATGATGTTATCCAAGAGTTGAACCAACAACCTTCAACTCTCTTGTGTAACACACTACCACTCTGAACCACTGGGGTTAACACAACAATGCACTCTTTTTTAAAGGTATCAACTCTGTCCTTAGGTGTTGGATGCCAAATGTAATAATAAGCAAGATTTGAACTTATAACCCTTAAATTTCTGAAGTAGCCCACTAACACCATAAGCCACATGGATTAGTACATTGAGAAGGTCTCATTGTAAGGTTTTGAGTCTTTTTTCTCTGGTTGTTTGACTTAAAACCTAACTGAGAATCAAACACACAACCTCAAAACTCTAAAGCATAGCATTGATCCTGTGAGCCACCATATCACGCTTTTGAACGCTGCTTCTTTGAGCAATCTGAAGACTACCTTCTGGGTTCTAGCCTTCAAAAACAGTTGAGTCAGATGGGATTTGAACCCTTGGCCTCCAGTTACCCTGTGAGGCACTTAACACCTTGAGCCACCAGGGCTGGAGTTTTTCCCAAAAAATTTTGGCCATTTCATTGAACCGACAGCCTCAAGCTCTCAGGTGGTGTTAACACAGATGCTGCACCAGTCCGGTGCCTGGAGGGGACCAGAGGCGTTCTACAGACCAACGGAGAAGACACCGTTCCTGTGCTTAGGCTCTAATGTAAGATACAAAATATTTGAAATAATTAGTTGTTGGTTGAAGTCAAAGATACCAAAATCTTCTGTAAGAAAAAGTTTTGAAGCAGGGACAGAGCTAAGTTGCAGATGTTCTCTTGGTACCAGCTTGTATCTACAACAGTTAGATTCACTCAGACTCGGTGTTTTCAACAAAACTTTTCAATCTGGTCTTTTAGGACTTGGAGATCTTGTGGTCATAAAGCTGATAAGTGACAGGAAAAGTACACACTACACAGTATGGACTTAAAATGTCACTAAACATTTTAAGAATTGAACTTGCATAGTCAGATCTACTAGGTAGTCTTTTCACAGCCAGAGCTGTGAATACTATTTCTTGGAGCCCTTGAATGTTTTCATTGAGCATTGGACTTCAAAATTCACTTTTATACTTTCATTCTTAAAGGTTTCCAGTTATGGGCATCAAAAACTGATGGCTAACCCACAACTCAACAAACTCCAACTTTCCAGTGTAACACGCTACCACTCTGAGCCACTGGGGTTAACACAACCACATGACCTTTTTTAAAGGTTTCAAGTCTGTCCTTGGGTGTTGGCTGTTTAAAGCAATAAAAGTAAGCAGGACTTGAACTTATAACCTGTGATTTCCTAGAGTAGCCCACTAACACCATAAGCCACTGGGGTTGGTGCATTGAAAAGGTCTCATTGTAAAGTTGTGAGTCTTTTTCTCTGCTTGTTTGACTTAAAACCTAACTGAGAATCAAACACACAACCTCAAAACTCCAAAGCACAGCACTAACCCTGTGAACCATCACATCAGTTCTTTGGAAGCTGCTTCTTTGAGGAATCTGAAGACTACCCTCTGGGTTCTGGCCTTCAAAAATGATTGAGTCAGATGGGATTTGAACCCTTGTCCTTCAATTACCCTGTGAGGCACTTAACCCCTTGAGCCAGCAGGGCTGGATTTTTTTGGAAAAAACTTTGGGTATTTCATTGAAATGACAGCCTCAGGTTCTCAGGCGGTGTTCACACAGATGCTGCACCAGTCCAGTGCCTGGAGGGGACCAGAGGCGTTCTACAGACCTACAGAGAAGACACCGTTCCTGTGCTTAGGCTCCCATGTAAGATACAAAATATTTGTTGTTGGTTAAAGTCAAAGATACAAAGGTCTTCTGTAAGAGACAGTTTAGAAGCAGAGAGGAGGAATCACAAGGGGATTGCTAGGTCTTATAATACAGGCAGCATTAGGGAATAGGGTGTAACCATCATCATCAGTATCAGTATTAGGAATAATATATTTTTGCTATTTTTATTCTTTTTCTTCAGTATTCACTTGATCTAAAGCCATGACACTGCACACTCTGACACACTGGGTGGCGATATCCACCTTTTCACATACACTCAGCCGCCAACAAACACACAGAAGAAGAAGAACTCCTCAGGTGTGCTGATTGTGCACTGATGACCCCTCCTCCCTCTGTTGCTGTCTGTGTTTGCCTTCTCAGACAAACACGTTTTCTGAAGGAACTATTTACTTTGGAAAATATCATCCATGGAGCCCAAAACATCGCAGTCCACGCTGATATCAATCAACACAAGGTGAACACAAAAACGGGGGTTCAGCTTTCAGCTATGACAGGTGAGTTTTGCTCCAGCGGACACATCTTTCAACATTAAAACTATCTCTGTGTAATCACTCTGTATTTAGCATCCTGGCATTTTACTTATTTTTCTGCCTTTGAATGAAGAGAGCTCTTTGTGTCTGCAAAGATCATTAGAAACAACATTCAGTGCATTATTAAGTTCTTATTGCTCGTGAATTTGCATCTGTTGATTGTCATTTTGCATCAAATTTTAGTCACTTTGCTTCTGTTTGTTGTCGTTTGTGCTTCTCTGTTGTCGTTTGTGCTTCTCTGTTGTTGTTTGTGCTTCTTTGTTGTCACTTTGCTTCTGTTTGTTGTCCTTTTGTGCTTCTTTCTTGTCGTCTGTGTCTCTTTGTTGTCATTTTGCTTCCTTTTGTTGTCGTTTAGGGTTTGGGTTAGCCCATCAAGCTCTGATGGAAATTCATGCAGGTGGACACACATTTGTATTCCTCCTCTCAGCTTCTACTCTGTTTCTATGTTTCATCCTCATATTGTGCATGTCACATAGCAAGGGGAAGGCTCTTTTATCTCATACTTTACACACAGTGGCATCAGGACAGTATGAGCATCAACCCTGTCCCCTACACATATCATCATAGACAGACTAATTATTGCAACTATCATGTCCTCCACTTAAACTGCATAAACAACAGTGCGCTGTAGGTGCACTTATGAAAATGTCAAATCATCTTTTAAAATGAGAAAACACATTCAAGTCTAAAAAAAACACATGTACATCCCACCTGTGAGACACAGGACACAAGGGCTCACTGTTTAGTTTTTTCTTTTACTGTTTACTCATTAATATTACTTTTATTTCTTATCTCACTATATCACACATCATTGTGTACATTTTATTCAAACTACACAACAGTAAAACATAAATTCAACTTTTTTTGCAAAAATCTTCAAAAAAAACACCAAAAGAAATTTATTAACACTTATTTTCTCTTTTGCTTTGTAGATGGCTGCAGAACAATGGCACATTGACAAGGAGTCTTCAGGTCAGTCCAAATCCACAACAATATGCTATTTTTCACCTCCACATTTCACTATCAGCTATAAATTGTGCAAAAGTTTATTATTGTTCACTTTTTGACTGTCAGCTTTGTTGTACGTTAACTCAGATGCTGCACCAGTCCAGTGCCTGGAGGGAACCACAGACGCTCCACAGACGGACGGAGGAGACGGCCTTCCTGCGCTTCAGCTGGGACGTAAGATACAAAATATTTGAAATGTTGACTTGTTGCTTAAAGCCGCCTATCTCAGGCCTTTAAGCAACAAGTCAACATTTCAAATATTTTGTATCTTACCAACACGCACATGCACACACACCCCCTGCTGCGGGGGCCTTGAAGTGGAGGGGCTGCACAACTTTGTTTGCTATTTATTTTAGTAAAACAGTTAGATGGTTAATATTGTTTTGTGTAATATAACCCTGGGCTTTCATCTCTCCAAACCTCGGGGAGGGGACACGGCCCCCTCACCCATTCCCTACTGCCGAATTGGGTTTTTGTCATTTGGACACTAGCTGGAATCGAACCGGGGACTACGGGGTTGTCGCCCATGCGACCACATTGTGGGGAGGAACGAAACCATTATACCACATGTTCCTCCCTGAAAGGAGAAGTTTTGGGTTTGTATTTGAAGCTACTCTCTGGGTGTGGGACTTAAACTGTGAAGTTTAAAAGTCATATGTTTGTGTGGGATTTGAACCCAGGACCTCCAACAACAGGGTAGAGGTCTATCCCTTTGAGCTATCAAACAAGCCATAGTTTCTAACACTTTGTTAGACCTTTTCACTCCTTCCTTTGAGTGCTGTCCCATGAAGTTTAAAAGACACAGCTGTCTGTGGGATTTGAACCCAGGACCTCCAACAACAGGGTAGAGGTCTATCCCTTTGAGCTATCAAGCTAGCCATAGTTGCCAAGACTTTGTTAGACCTTTTGACTGTTTCCTTTGAGTGCTGTTCCATGAAGTTTAAAAGTTGCATCCCTCTGTGGGATTTGAACCCAGGACCTCCAACAACAGAGTAGAGATCTATCTCTTTGAGCTATCAAACTAGTCATATTTGCTAAGATTTTGTTAGACCTTTTGACTCTTTCCTTTGAGCCTCTGTCCAGTGCCTCTCTTTTAAGTTCAGGTGGATATTGAAGTCCAGCACCCAGAGGAAAGATGCAGCACTGCAAAAGAAGATAGAGCACCTTGGTTGTAGATTTGATCATATGTTTTGTTTTGTTTTTTTTGCTGAATGACAGAAAATGAGTATTCATTGGGATCGCAGCATGTGGAACAAACTATTTAATATAATTACAAAACTTAGACAAAAAGCTGGTTCATGATTTAAAAGGAATATTACAGAATAAACACCATGCTGTATTTATATAAATAAGCAAATTTGACAGACTACCTTGTTAGTAGTCCTTATAGTAATGGTGGTGCACAAAGTGAAATATATTCAAGTGTTACGGTTGTTTTCTGAGTCTGGATGACAGCCTCAGCTGAGGAGTTGAATCACAGATATGAGCATGAACAAGGCAGATGATGTTTGGAGAAGCAGAGCCAAGAATGAAGTGAGTGTTTGGCAAATGACAAGCTTGATGCTGAGCCTGCTGCGTTTCTTTGACTGAGGTCGGATCAGTCTCACCTCAGGAGTCCTGCTGTGATTTTATCTCATAAAAATCAGGTTTAGTCAGACATATGCGCATGAGAGGTAAAACTGACTGGTGAACAGTAACAGGAAAGCCCTCCTGTTGCCGACAATCAGACATCTGGCTCATTTTGGAGAAAGTGGCTTGTCGCTCAGGTCAGTAGACTGTTTCCCTGAAGAAGATAAAAGGAAAACTGTGAGATATAACATATCAATACAACTGATTAACTTCAGATTTTTCTGAGAGGGGCGTTCTCTTTGGAAGTGACCACTATGACCACGAAGTCGAGTCTAATTTATACTTATTGTACATTAAATATTCATATTAATGCAACTTTTCACAGTGCAAGGAGTTCACATCAATTGATCAAATATTCTTTGTTACACAGGTGCAGTGCTGTACCTGTGTGCAGCAGCTTCTCTCCTCTGCTCAGTCTTCCTTCAAGTTGTCGATTAGCTCCTGCGTCTGCCGGGCCAGCCTCCTCTTCTCGGCCTGCTGCTTCTTCAGGGCCTCCTCCGCTTTCTTACTTTGGTAGATCTTCACCCCAGCGAACGCCAAACATAGCAGCAGCGTCTTCAGGGCCAGGATGTACAGGAGGACGGGAACATTGTCCAAAGCCTGAGGATAGACAGAGTTTAGGTTTGAGGTGGACTTTGCATTTTCTGCCTTGAGACTAGCTCTGATTTCATAGTGGTCCAATTTGTCTTCCAGATATAAGACCTTCAGGACACAGAAAAGTCCTAGATAGGGAAGATCAGATGACAAAGTTGTGACTGCACAACAGGAAATGAAGGAAGGGGAAAGAAAGCTCTGGAAGAGGCAGGGACCCTGGAGAAGACCCCCCCTCTAATCCACCAGAGGCCTCAGCTGTCTAGATGGGAGGTGGGAGTTAATTTGGTCACAGAAAGGGGAGGTAGTGTGTGAGAGAGAGAAGCAGCTGCGCACCATGTGCATTATGGGCTTGTAGTTGTAGCAGGTCAACTTCATTAATAAAGTTGATACTTTATTAATGAAGTTTCGGTATATACTAATCGAAATAAAACCCTAATCACCACAGAACACTTGTATCCTCTTTCTAGGGTTAATATTACACTATTATACGCTTTTTCATTGTCAGGGAGCCCTGAACTGAATCTGAGGCATTATCTGACAATTCAAGGATACTCAAACAAAACAGAAACACGCCATGACAAACACATGCACTGTTTAACCTTCCCTTTACTGCACCATGTAGCTTCATGCAAAGTTAGCTGTATAATAGGTAACGCCAGCTGTAGTAACGTTAGCATTATGCTAGAGACGGTTGAGACACATAATGGAAAAAAATAAACGCCAAAAATGAAGCAGCAACTGCACAGTAATAATAAAACCTTCCACTGAACTCTTTAAAGGTCACAGTTTGGCTTATTTACCTTCCAGTTGATCATTTTATCTTCTGTATTGTTGACTTCTCGCTTTCACTGTAACAGCCAGAGCGCTATGACTATCTTATAAGGCGGGGCTTGTCGTGAAGGACCAATCAAAATGCAGTTACTGTTTGACGTAGTCCGTGCTGCGTTCAAAGCTCACAGGGAAAACAACCCCTCACTCAAATGTCTCTCTTATTAGTGTTGCTCGACCTTAATTAGCATTAAAATACTTCGCACTTCAGCTTGATATATATGAATATAGGTATTAAAGATGACGTGAACTGTGTTTTAAAATTTAATTAATTTCTTAAAAGTTTTCTTATTGCCTGTGTGAGCAGATTTTCCCTGTAGATCTGGAATGCATCATTACCCATGACAGTCTTGTATAAGACGGACTGGCACCTGCTTGAAACTTCCAGTAGTCCAGTAAATATATTTAGGCCTTCCCATAGGGCTACTTTATCATTTTCACTATTTACTGGCATGTTTTGGAGCCTGTTGCAAAGAAAAAAAAAAAGAACATTTTCTTGACAGGCGTTTTAAAAATGTATTTCTTAAAAATAAAATAAAAAATAATGTACATGGTCAGTTTATTAATGCAGTGTAATATAAAACTCATGCCTTCATAGATAACAGCCAAACAGCTACCATGTTCCTGGTGGAACTAAAATAGTCTGTAATATAATATAGATAATAACATACAAAGTTTAGCGACTTAATTCATCAAACAACACAAGCTGGAGAACAACCAAAGGTACCTCAACAGGCTGTATTTATGAACTGAACAGGCCGACAAGCTAGCCAGGCTTTTGTACCCTCGGTTCCAAATTGCAACTGTGTGATTGGTGGGCTTCACCACTAGGTGGCGCTCCAATCAGAACTCAGCCAGCGAACTCATGGCCCCGCCTCCAGCAGCGGCAGCAGCCAATCATGTTTCAGGGACCACACATCCTACTTAGCATACAAACCAAATAAAGTCTGATAAAAACGGTTAATTTATCGCAATAACGTGAAATGAGTTGATATTTATCTTGTACGGTTTTACCTCAGAATCCACACCTACCTCCTTTCCTACTTTCGGCTCTTTTTTCTTTTCTCTTCAGTCTCATTTAAGAACATTTAACTGTCTTTTCACACGCATCGAGGTATAATAATATAAACTTCCGCTCTACGTAAGCAACGTACGTAGTCACGGTGGCCGAGAGGTTAAGGCGTTGGACTCGAAATCCAATGGGGTTTCCCCGCACAGGTTCGAATCCTGTTCGTGACGATCTTTAATTTATTTCTCCTACACATATTTTACATCAAAATTATTATGTAAATGTTTTTTTTTTTTTTTTAAATCAACACGGTTCCCCCTTTAGACAAGATGGATGGGATGCAGAGTTATGTTGCTTTTTTTATTCACAAATGGAAGATATAATACAGTACTGTGCAGAGGTTTTAGGCACTAAAAGTGAGGATGCTTTCACAAATAATAAAGAGTTTTGACTTATTAATGAATCTCATACAAAGTGCAGTGAGCAGAAAAAGCCTGAAGCGACCACCCTTTTGCCTTTAAACTTGTGCTGTTCTCCAGGGTGCAAAGTTGCTCCAGCATCTTGGAGAACTTGCCACATTTCTTCTGTGGATTCAGAGAGTCTCGGTGTCTTATGTCTCTTCATGTGATCCCAGACTGACTCCAGGATGTTGAGATCAGGGCTGATCTGGGCATAAAATCCCAAAAGAAAAACAGTATTTTTAGCAAATGTCCCGACGACTGTGGTGTTTTATGTGCTGATCCTGTAACTAACCAAACAATCCAACAGTCACATTCGTTGACCCCGCACCATTAAGGACATAAGTCACGATATAAGTGTTCAGGGTTTGCTGGTTTTCTTTAAAATGCATTTTATTACATTTACCTTGTTACAGCTGTCATGATCACAGAGCCAGTATTTCCACAGGTTACAGAAAATAAACACATGTAACATATGGAAACTCAAGGGAAAAAAAGAAATGGAAATGCAACAATCTAAAGATGAAATATTATAAAATATAGAGCACAAAATACAACCAGAGGCCTCATATTTTGTTGTTGTCTAATTAGAATACGACTGTCATTATGGGACAAAATAAAATACACAGTATGAAATCTCTTGCATCCACATATAGAAGAAACACGTTCAGTTTCAATGCGAACCAATCTACAACAGGAGCTAATGGAAGAGATCAGATTGCACATTTTATGAATAACAAACCACAAAGAAAAATATTCAAGTATTATGTCAAAACTAATGCGGATTAAATTAATTTGTGTCAGCCCAATGGCTCAGCATGTTGAAAACATTCAATAACTTATTACAGGATTATAGCATACAGTATATTTAAACATATTATAATAGAATCAGCTTGTGTGCGCTCTTTTATGTATTTTTTTTTGTTTTCCATTGAATATTTACGGGTGAAAGTGTGGAATTATTGACCAGTATTGAGGAATGTTTGCAAGAGTGGGTCCATATTTTGTTTTGCACAAGCGTGAGGGGGGGGGGGGGGCAATCCTGTCAAAGGATACACACACTGCAGTATGGTGAGAAACAATGCATAAGTGTAATAATTTTTTTTTTTTTTTTTTAACAAATTAAACAAGAGACGTGGACCATGTGGGGCCACAGACTGTACCTCCAAGTTGAAGGAACTGAAAACACTAAGCAGAAAAAATAGGAAACAATTAGTCAATTTATCCATTGACAGAAAATTAATCATTTGCTTTTTTTAAAATTAATTATTAATTAATCATGAGTAAAATTTGAGGCTTTCATTTTCTACAATATGAGGATTTTTCTGTGTTTCCAGCGCGAGTGTCAGCCTCTATGCTCATATTTCCATCAGATGAAGTGTGTCGGCTCCCTAAATGAAAATACGGGCCTGTTCCCACTGGGATATTATAGGACGTTAATAAAGAGTCAGTTTTATTGAGCCTCACTGCGACAGTCGTAAGTCACAGTGTGTCCACAGCTGAATCATCTGAGAAAGAAACAATGCAGATGTGTATCTGGGTTCATCACTGGAACGTATTTATACACTGGAATCTTTTGACCTGACTTTGGTTTCGTCCCGATCTGCTTTTTACATTAAACATAAAAAATAGTCATGCAGCTTATATGATTTCAAAGGTTCGGTTCTCACATGCTGTCAGCTCATAAATTCATGTCGAGGGTGAGGAAATAACTTAAAGTACAGCTCGATGTGTGAGCACAGGGAACACACACACACACACACACACACACACACACACACACACACACACACACCAATCTTTTGGCTCATATTCATCGCTTTGGCTATGCAAAAACAAAAATAAACCAATCCTTAATATTAAGCCATTTAAAAACCCATTTTTTCACCTGTCTAAGCAGTAACATGCTTTATCCATCTGTCCCAGCTTGTGCATTTGCCACCTTTTATCCATCCAGGTGTCTGTTTATCCACAGTCAGTCTAATTGTCATGAAATCCAACGAGAGGAACAAAACCGACAATGAAATGATCCTACAGTGTATCAGAGCCTGATTCAACTTATTCCTCCATTATTCTCCAAAATCTATTAAAATGAACAACGGACAGCACGGCCTGATCTGTTCCTTTATTATGACAAACACTCGTTCAGCTTTTGAAACTATAAACTCTCCCTTGACGACCAAATGTGTATTAATCCGCAGCTGAAACTAGTCCCCAACAAATGCACTATTTATTCCTGTCTGAGGAATGTTTGCTAAAAGCTACAGCGCCCAGCTGTTTTAGGAAATTACTCAGCCTTTATTATTTTTTTTTTAGGTTACATATGGGAGCTACACATTTGCACAGACCAGGCAGGAAAGTCAGAAATCATTTGAGAGAGTTGCATTGTTGGTTTTGCTCTTTTCTTGGGATCAGCTGACAATAAGAAAAACAGAGAATAAAACCAGCCGTATCCTTTAAGACAGAAGAAACTTTTTTCTTTGTGTCTTTCTGAAATCTTCCTCAACCATCTCTCTCTTTGGGTTAAAAGATCTGTGTCCAGTTTTTCAGAGAAGTTGCCGTGAACATGACAAACCTCACCAGATGATGATCCTGTCTCCTCGAGGTCCAAACAACCATCTCTACCCTCTGCACCTGTCCTCTACCTCAACAGCAGACGCATCCTAAAAATCCCGATGTCGCCAATCTATCCGTCTTCATCCGTCCTTGTGTCTTAGTGAGGACATCCAGCATGTCATGGTCACCACCTGTCTGTTCTCTTGGTGATCCTTCAATAAACAACCTGTCCTTCTGCTCAGCAATGTCCAGTCAAAAATCAGCTGTCACTAGAGGTAGGGCGTTGCTGTAAATATTGTCCTCGGGTCATTCTCTGACCTGTGCTTTTGTTTCCTGGTAACTTACGTACTAGTGGTGATTATGCTCCCAGGAAACAGTTCACAGCAAAGGAGAGCAGTCCCCGCGGTGTCACAGCTCTCCTCGTCTTCTTTGCTTCTCCGTGCTCCCTCCTCCGACAGGGTGGGAGGTTCAGGGGGGAGACGCAGATCGGGTAAAGCGTGGCGGTGGATTTGCTCAGTAGCGCCCCCTTTGGTTCGCCCTGGACATGGTGAGCGGCAGGGACACAGAGGAGAGAGAGGAGACCTCCCAGTAGAGAGAGCGAGACAGGAAGAGCTGGTAGAGGATCACCATGGAGATGGACTGGCAGAGGATCACACCGATAGTCACCACCTACAGAGAAGGAAGACGAGGTGGAGCGTTACAGACGCCATCATTTACCTGAACCTTTCTGTAGACCTTCAATAAGGTGCCAAAGGGCAACCACATGGCACTTCATGGCTGTGCTTTGCTAAAATGTTGTTTGCTCGTGAGTCCAAACCTTCTCCCTCTGGTGCTCGTTGAAGATAGCAGACATGAGGACGAGGACGGGGTGACAGAGGAACCACAGGAAGCATCCCTGCAACAAAGGCCGCGTCACCACATGAGGAGCTGGGGGTGAATTTGTGTCCGTCTGGAGGCTGCAGGCCTGTGTGCTTTTGTGTAGTTTACCTTGGCGAAGGTGAGGTAGAAGTCCCTCTTCAGGGTGCTCCTTTCAGTGGAGATGATCTGGTAGAGGACGGAGGCCAGCAGGAGGGCCAGGCCCACTCTCAGAACGATGAGGAGGACGCCCGCCAGGCTCTGCTGGGCGTGGTAGCTGTGATGTTCGCTCTCTGACTCTGAATACTGCTCCCACAGCAGCAGCACTGCCTGAAAATGACACGGATTCACTCTCAGGTAGCTCTGGTGTGGTCAGGTGACTCATACCTGGTGTAATCCTTCGTACCTGTGCAACGACTCCACCGACAGCGACGGCAGTGGAGGCTGGAGACTGTTCCCACTGCAGAGGTCTGGACTGAGGCTTCCTGCCTCGACTCAGAGTCCAGCCCATGCACAGGCTCAGTAACATGTACAGCATGGACACCTGGGACACCATATCCCAGACTGCACAGGGACAGGAAAGGTGGGTACATAGAATAAGAAGCATATATAAATATAGATGGAAAGAAAAGACATGTTTAAGTGAAAAGAACTTACACTCAGCCAGGCTGCCCATCAGAGGAATACCAACACCATCCCGAGAATACCTGCAGAGCACAGGACGAGGGAAAAGACAACACTGCGACTTTATTTCATATTTTTATTCACCGACATGTAATATAAAGTGTCAGCAGCTCCTGAGGTCCCAGAGAAAACCTGCATTCAACAGTCTGATCCAACTGCAGCTGCAGTCCAACGTCTGCTGGACCTACCTGGCCAGGTGGATGTAGTTGCAGAGAGCGGAGCAGCCCTGTAATGCCAGCGCCATGGTGAGCACTTTCAGGACGGTGTTCATGGGACCTCCTTTCCTCAGAGCCTGGTACAGAGGCTGGAAGTAGATGCAGCAGGCGATGAAGTAGGCCAGCAGCAGGAGGAAGTAAAAACTGTGGAGACCTGAGTAAGAGAGAGTGAAACGAGTCAAGAGGAAACATTTTGGACGATGCAGATCCCCCAGGACCAATCCCTACAACCTCTACAAATCAAAGCATGTAGTTATATCACAGTTTATAATGTCACATATGTGCAATTCTGAAACACTCTCAAAGATTCGACACAGCTTTTGGCCATTACGTACTTTCTGTCCTTTAAATATTTAACACGAACATCTTTTTTTAACCACACAAGCATAAAGCACTGCGGGGAGGGGGGGGGGTATCTTTACTTAGACAGAAAATAGACACAATCCTGCAACTCCAAGCTCAAATTTATGAAGAAAATCTCATCTTTTATTTGGTTTCGGGATGCCTCACCTGCCTCCTCTGCACTGAAGTGCTCCAGAGGATTTCCCGCCGAGTCGGCGTTGAAGAGCAACAAGGTAAAACTGAGATCGGCGTGAGAAGGAATCACTGCACTCTCCTGGAGGGACAAGAGAGGATAAATGACTGCTCTCAGCATCTAGTCAATAATGCTCATATGTAGCCCCCCATCTCTGGTTTAACTCAGGTATAAAACAGCATAACAAATAAAAACGGTTACATTACCTGACAGGTGTATCTGTCAGCATACAGGGCCTGCCAGGCTGTAGGGGAGGACTGACGAGGGATCGTCTGGTTGAATTCTTCCTGACTGAGGGAAACTGAAGCAGATGTGGAGCAGAGGGATAAGAAGAATGAATCTATACAGCTGCAATTCATCCATCATATCAGAAGTCAGCGCTTGGTATTCGCTGGTCCTTACTGGTGAAGTGGGCTTTGGCGAGCCTCTCAGTGCAGCTCAGGTTGTCCAGGTCTGAATCCATATCCTGATACAACAGCAGTCTGGACTCCTTCTCTGTGGCCAGGGCGGAGTTGTCCAGCCGGCACACCAACAGACCATTGTCGCCTGCAGAAAGACAGAGGCAGGAGAAGGGAGTCGCATCGGTGGGTCGTGGGGAAACAAACATGACAGGTGTTTCCTACCATTTCTCTTATGGTACTGATCCATCCATCTGTTAGCTGTGCCGCTGGGATATTGGCCTAAATAAATCAAATTAACTGGACATTGTGACAGCATTTGCCTCCTACTATTACTACTAATAAAAAAAATGAAATGATGTGAGATTTAATTGGACCTACACACCATGTGGCTCCTCTCTAACCTGCACATTGTGGCCTTAGTGGCTTCAGAGGCAGCCTGCTGAAGCTGACCTCTGACCTCACATGAAGCAGACAGGGGCAAATCACTGAAAATGAGCTATTAATCCCAAATAAAGAGAGTTGTTGTTTAAAGTGCTGCTGCTCATGATGAAGCATTGATGACACACCATTCATCAGTGACAAATAAAACCAAACAAAAACAGAACATTGCACCAACACAGTGTCTTCAGGCTATATTACAGTGAGCAGATAATACAATCCCTGCTGAGGTGACACGTTTGCAGCATCGTTACCTCGGTACATGAATGTAGTGATGAACTGGCCGCTCCGCTGTCTCGCCGCTTCGCTCTTAAAAAGTCCCGTCACGGTTTTCCCCGAAGCCTCCGAGCTGAGCAGAGCCGCAGCCACGAGTGTGACCAGCACATACGACATTTTCCCCCCCGTGCAAATCACCGCTATCCACAAATAAACGCCAGCTTTTCCATTCAATGAGCCACGAAGCCAGAAGTCAAACAGCTGCGTCAAGTTACTCGAAGTTAGCTAGGGTTACGACCGGAAGTTAGGTGTTTCCGCCCTCAAATAAAAGCTTCATACGTGTTACATTTGTGGAGTAATTATGTAGAAAGTATATTTATTGATTACAGAATGACACAAAAACATTAAGACACTGAAGTGACTTTAAAATTATTTTTAAAATGTACTTTGCTACACTTTAACACCGTGGTTCAGTATATTTAATGTTTTAAACAGTAATATGTGACTTGACCAAAGACAAACAACCTTAAATAACAGGTGTAAAACATGAAACATATTAGTAATAGTGCTTTGAAAAAAAGCAGAACACTCTTATTTTGAAAAGACTTTCCGGACGTTACATGTTGATTATAGCTAATTTGACGCCGTTGCCCAGCCCGGTCGGCGCCGTTGACAGTTTGATTGATCGGAGATCCAGCCAATCAAAACGCACTTACTTGAACACGTCACGGAAGATGACCAATTAGAGAGCAGAAACTGGTGGACTTGCGCTAAACGCCCCGCCCATTTTCAACGTGTCAACACTGCCGTAAAACAGCCCGCCACTGTCGCACACACTACACAACGAATCCGCTTCACGGGAGGAAGACAGAGAAGTCCTGTGCTCGCAGGAAGACAACCAGCGGGCTTCACGACTGGGTGTGAAACAGTAACAACACTGTGACCATGTCTGCGCACTGACATTACACATTAAAGCGGAGGATGGATTTGAACAAGACTGTTCTGGTGACCGGGGGCTCTGGATTCATGTGAGCTCATGATCAATTCAGAGACATTGGAAATAATTCGCATCATGTTAATTGTAGCTTCCTAAAGCAACAAAACCTGCCCCCCTCTCATGAATATATTTATGTTTATTATTCATGTTTATTCTAGGGAGGTGTTTGTAATAACCAGTATGCAGGTTTTGACTTTAAGTGGTAATTACTAGTTTTTTAAAACTTAATCACAGCACAGCATCTCTCTCTTCCCAGTGGATCCCATCTTGTGTGCTCACTGGTCAACAGACACCCTGACTGGAGAATTATTAACCTGGATAATGTAAGTCTCTACTTTCTGTGTGAATGAAAGGTTATAAAGACATATATGTTTCAGTGCTGAATGACTGTCCCGTAATTGATTAAATTCTTTAATCTGTGAAACTAAAAAGTGGGTTGGCCTCATGTGTGAGGTTGTCAGTGTGATTCTCTTTGTCTGATCTTTTCCAGTTGGATTACTGCTGCAGCCCCAGGAGTCTGGAGAGCATTCAAGACAGAGCCAACTACACCTTTATCAGAGTGAGAGCTGCTGTATAATCATGTTTTACAACTACAGATAAACTCTATCAAAAGTAGTCAGTGACATTTGTACTATAATGATAACTAATGCTATAACTATTTGAATCCAATGCTTTCTTCAACAGGGAGATGTGTGTAACTCGTGGTTGGTAAACCACATTTTTAACACAGCAAACGTCGATGTGATCTTCCACCTTGCAGCCAAAACACACGTCGGTAGGCAGCAGTTGTTGACACACAGGTTAGGCTGGGTACCAGGCTGACGTCCCTGTTTCTTAATTCCCAAGCGCTGTGTCATTTGTTCCCTCAGAGTCATCCTTCGAGTCTCCGTCTAGTTTCCAGCGGGTTAACATCGATGGAACCAGAGTGTTACTGGGAGCTGCCCAACAGGCCCGACACCAGCCTCAACGCTTCATCTACGTCAGCACAGATGAAGTGTACGGAGCCAGTCTGGATGAGGTCAGCGAGGAGCTGGGTGGATGTGTGGAGTGTACGGGTCATTTATTGATCTAATTAGTGGGTGTTTTATTCCCTGTAGGTGTTTGATGAGAACAGTCCAGTGAGGCCCTCTAACCCGTATTCTGCCACCAAAGCAGCTGCGGAGTGTCTGGTCAGATCCTACTGGGACAAATATAAGGTACACACACACACACACAAAGGCAGGGGTTTAGTTTGTAAATGACATTATATAAATCAAAGGCCTTAATAAACATATATTATAACTCTATCACAACTCTGAATCTACTTTAAAAAAATCAGATACAGTGAAAGAAGTTTTGTTCCTCATGGTTCTTTATATGTTAAATCCTGCTCTGTCTGTGTTTCCAGTTTCCAATCATGATTACCAGGAGCAACAACATCTACGGACCAAGGCAGTACACCGAAAAGGTACAATATCCTGACTAACAACTGCTGCTAGATTTAATTTTTCTCAATTATTAAATGTTCATCTTTATCTTTCAGGTCATTCCAAGGTTTCTCACCCTCTTGCAAATGAATAAGAAATGGTGGGTTTGCTTGGCTTTTATTTTTGAAAGGTTTTCCTGAGAAACCTTGTAGTTGTAATTCAGCTGTAGTATTTGTTTGATGTGGTTCATTTAGAGAAAAACACAGCAGAGCAACTTCAGTTTCTCTTTCTCCTCTTTACCGCAGCACCATTCAGGGAACCCTTCCTAAATCGCGCCATTTCTTGTTTGTCAATGATGCCATCAGTGCCTTCCTGCTGGTTCTAGAGAAAGGGATTGTGGGTGAAATCTACAATGTGGGGACAAGCTGTGAGATTCCCATCATGCAACTGGCCAGGGAGCTCATTAGGATGGTGTGTTTAGTTTTTTCCTATTCAAACATTTAGTGAGAGATAACAAATTTTAAGAAAATTATTAATTAAACAATTATTAAAACTGTGTCTGTTTTTTATTTAGGTCAAGAGTGTGCCAGACTCCGAGGTGAACGACTGGCTTGAGTTTGTGCCTGACAGGTACGTCAAGAAAGTCAAAAATGAACGTACACATCTTTTCTGAGTTCAGTATTTACCAGGCAGTGGTAGGTAATGCTTCCAGGAAATAGCCGCATCCTTTCACTCTTGCAAAATAATAATAATTATAGATGTTAACAGTATGCTAACACATTCACATAACACCAAGAGACACATCTGAATCTGCTGACGCTCTATAGGCCGCGGGTCGACCTGCGCTACCCCATCAAATGTGAGAAGCTGCAGCAGCTGGGCTGGAGAGCTGAGGTGTCCTGGGCTGAAGGCATCAGACAGACTGGTACAGTAACACACACACACACTTACATTAAAGACCAAATCCACAGTAGGTTCATGTTTTAACCCAAAAATAAATAGATGCAAGACATTTTTACATGACGTACTATAATGTGGAATATTAATTCCGTCTTACAGTCAAATGGTACCAAGACAACCCAGACTTCTGGGCAGATGCGAGCGAGGACCAAGGACAAATCAGAAGCAAGCTTGAAAAAGCTCCCGACAAATGAATGGGCTCAGCTGTGCCCTGCATCTCGACTGAAAGGATGCCGACTGAACAGAGTCAAAATGCAGTGATAATGAAAAAAAAAAAAAAAAAAATCACGATATTTATGTGGCACAGATCCTCAAATAACAACTACTGAACGCTGCTACTTCATTATTCTCAGCTGTCTCTGAATGATCGTTGGACCAGCAGGCCCTGAAGTGCCCGCCAACAGGAAGGCAGAGCCTCCCTTCAACCAAAGCAAACTTTCACCTGGAAATGAATGCACTTTATCTTGATATTAATTACTGATTCAGCTGATAAGTGGTCTTATTTTGCTCAACCTGGGCTTGTTCAGTTTTTGTTAATTGTTTAGATGTTTAAACATAATCGTTGGAAGTATGTAGAAACCGAAGAGCTCCATTAAACTATTAACACAGCGTGAAGTGGATTATAAAATGGCATTTCTCAGCTGCATTTGTAAAGGCTGCAGCTATTTTTATATATTTTTTTTCCACTACTGTACACCATCTGTGAAACTGCAAATGTACTGAAGGACACGAGATTTTCCCAGCTCCTGCTAACATCCAGCACGTGTTGCAACTTTTAGCAGCTGTACTGAAGGTGCAACTTCACATTTTAAATTCATGATGTTGAACCTTTTATGGCATTTTATACTTTTCTTTGTTGTAACAGCAGCCTTATAATAAAAGGTTGAGAAGGGAACAGCAGCTAATTCAATGTCCAGTCATCTCAGGCAGGTGTGTTTTTACACTGCACAGTCTGTATGTTTTTTTTTTATCATATGATGCTGTAGAATGTATTTAACTACAAATAAAGTTAATATTTAATACCTGGTTCTGTCCATGCTGTTATCAAACAACCCTACACCAGAAACACACATACACAGAAGAAGAAACAGCTCAAAACACCGGTTACATTTGCAAATCCAAACCTTTATTTGTGGTAAAATCAGAATATATGCACAGTTTTTTTTTCTTCGTGCAGTGCTCCTCTTCGTGCACAACTGCTAAACTAATACATAAAGCAAATACTAACTACCAGGCCGGTGCTGCTGTGTGTCCACATTAAGGGGGTCTGGCCAATCAGTATGAATGGTGACAACACTGGGCTCTATTTCATTTCAGCTCGGTTTCTAAACAGCAATCATACCTAAAGTTATTCATACTGAAAGTGAAATAAAGCCGCAAAGTGTTTGTATTTTTGTGTATGTTGTTTCCCAGAGTGCCGTTTGACAAACAACTGCAGAAGAGCCATGAACTTATTGTCACAAAACCTTAGCTGTAAAATGTGATTATTTACCTGTGCGCTATGTGTTTGATCTGTCAATGATCGTGACTTTGCTTTGGCTCCATTGCCTTCTGGTCCACTGAGGCTACTGTCAGTGGACAAATAGATTTGTCCGAGAATAGCTGAGTGTCTGTGCAAAGTGGATCTCATTACATTATTGTTTTCATGCGAGACAGATGAAAAGTCATGGATCAGCTGCAAGTTGTGATTAAAAAAACAAACCAAAAAAAAAAAAAGAACGTCACTCCAATGTAAAAGACAGCAGGATGGATCCTCATTTCTGATTGGCCAGTAGCTCCCCTGTGACAGCATTAACACACTGACGCCTGAAAATATGCAAATCACAACAACATAGCAATAGAACCACAGTTAATTCTGTGTTATGAAGACTTTAAAGGTCGCCACTTGCCAGACATTCACATCAAGGGTATTAACGGGAAGGAAAAGTGTAAAGACTCAAATGAAAAGAAAAAAACAAAAACAACAATTGACTTGGAGAGAATCTGGACACTTGTTTTTTGTACTGCATGTTTGTTTGGTTTTTTTTACAAAATGGTGTTTGATCGTAACATTTTGTTATTTTTATTTTTTTTATCCAAACCTTGGCATACATGGTGATATTGTCTCAAATTTTGTTTGCCAATTAAAAATGGCTGTTTATGGTTGATTTTCATTATTGTCAATGGAACCTGTCACACAAACAGGTTTATGGATCTGATACTGAGTCCAATGTGACTTTAAAGGTAACCCGTGTAGGATATTTCTCTTAATATGTCACAGTCATTTTAACTGTAATACAGCTGACACCACGTGCACATCTTCTAATATCATTGGAAATGACAGAAGAGCCCAGTTATGCTCATCGGATGTGCTCGCCGACGGATTTTCTCAAACTTTGCATCAAAAATAAAACATTTAACAACAGCAAATGAGAAGTACAAGTTGAATGCAACTTTAAACCAAAATATTCCTTTGTTTCAAGAAACAGGAAGTGATAATATTTTTTCAACAGGCAATAAAACGAAAATTATCCACTGTCAGATTTTCCCACTTTATATTGTGGTACATAACCCTCTTAATCCGCAGACCCTCTTTATGGCGGTATTGGATCAATGCAATTGTGGCATTAATATGATAATGTACAATTACATTTTAAAATTATTTTATTGTATTAGCCAAAAACAGCCAATCCCAAATAATTATTCTATGTACAAATGATTTCTAAACTGAATTTCCAGACTACAGTGAACCACAATATATGTGGATATCACAAAACAAAATGACATATTTTTCTGTTAGAAGATTCTTTATAGTGAAGATGTATGATAAGACTAAGAGCCTAGTGCCATGCTAGCAACTCTGTGGGATACACAGTGCAGCAGTGCTTTGGGCGAAATGCTGAGCTGCAAAGTGTTGTGGGTATTAAGTCATGAACCAAAGTATTCAAAATGTTTCACTTCATCCTGTAGGGGAACGTGACTTTTCTGGGACAAAAACCAGTTCAAACAAAAAATGTGTAGCGTAAGAAGAAGCGCTACTGCACTGTTTTCAGGGCTGGACTACATACATGTGGTAAGAGGCAGAAAAAAAGATGTGCATGTGGTGTGAGTACCTTTGTACTGGCCTTTAGCAGAGAACTGGTGTATTGGGATTTTTAGTGTTTTGGCACCAGTGAGAGTATTGTTATTTTTGGGTTTGGACTTTTAAAACCTTTTTACATTTGTTATTATCAAAGCTTGTTACAGTGACATATCCAGAGAGAAATCCCTACACGCTGCATCTTTAACATTAAAAAGCTCACACTACCCCAGAAAAATAGAAATTTTCACTCATACCAATGACATTCAACATTCAAGTGCCAGTGTTTTTGTTTACTGTCTTTTGGTCAAGTCACTTTGTAAAATATCAACTTTTGTATTAGGCTTATAAAAATAAATATTTCTCAAAAACGCTTGATAAATTACACAAACTAGCAGCGAAAGTAGACTTGAGAACTCTGTGTGCGAACAGCTGAATCCTACGGTTGCTGTTAACTAGATCTCCACCTGGTCCCAGAAAAAAAAAAAAAAACAACTAAAAACAAAAAACTAACTAAAGTTAAAAAAACTGTTTATATCTGGAAGAACCTGTCCACACACACACACACACACTATTCTATGGACAAACCTCTCTTTTTGACACTTGGCTGCGCTACACTTCAGTCACTCTCGCTCACTCATACACACCTCTCGGAGGTTTTGAAGGACATGTGCTACAGAAGACTTTAGCTGAAGGTTAAACTAAGTAACTGAAGTATTTCCTGTAAAACTTGGGGTCTTTCTACAACAGAGGGGCCTGCAGGCCGCAGCAATGGGAGCATAGCACCATTAATTGTTCACTGACGATCAAAATACTCCTGCTGGTAAGTAAGTTTCCGTCGTGACGCAGAATCATTTGCCATGGTGACACTGTCAGTGTATCTGTTGCCGTGGTAATGCAGTATACAGTGTAAGCAACTTCACTATCTGCTCCATTAGGGCTGGGTATCACCCTAGAATTTAAGGCATCAAAAGGTTTTGAAAATATTCAAAAACCAAAAACTAAAGTGCTGCAATTGAGGTTTTTTTTTTTGACAGGAAATAAAACTGAGCATGCTGTACTTCTACTTAGTACGACCGATGGTCCAAACAAATGCTACAGGGGTCATTAGGATTCATCCTAGAACAAATTCCAGTCTGGACCAAAGTAGTAGGTCAACTATATTCAAATCCATAGAGCTCTACTGCTCAACGGACCTGGGAGGGGTCCATTTGACAAAAGGAAGTCAAGATGGACAAATTAACTCAAACAAGTAACATTAACGACACAAAATAGTGACTACATTAAGAAAAACAAAAAAATCAGTCAGTAAAAACTTCTGCCTGAAATGTTACTGAATCTGTTTGCGTGACAACATCAGTTAAACGCTGTCACGATGTTTGAAGCAATGTTTTAATTGTGTTTTTCATTTTGTTGCACCGTTACGCTGTGTGTGTGTGAACGACTGTGGTGATGTCACACACATACCCACTGCTGCATAATGCATTAACTTTTGTTTGGATTTTACATCTCTATTGAAAAATACCCAGCCCTAACTACCAGGTTTCAGTCTTTAGTGAATCAGTGATTCAGTCATTTCAAGGCACCGCGCACATGTCAGAATCTGAGCTGATTTCACTTGTGTCAGTTTGTGCTTTAATACAAACAGAGCACAGACAGAAAACAGCCCTAACAAAACTCATGAATCTTGGTGACGGCAAAGTGAAAGCAAGCCACAAGTAACTTATCTCTATTGCACTTACTGTAGAAGTTCAGTGCCCTGGAGGTGGGGCATTTTAATGAGGGTAGGGTTTTGGGGCACAGTGGTAGTTAAGTGTTGCTCCAACACAGTTCAAAAGTAATTACAGCTGATAGATATAATCTGTCTTCCCTAGAAAAAGACCTAAATACATTGCATATTTATGTGCATACTATGAACATCACTACTTGACAAGATTGCTCTATAAACAAGATGAAAAGTGAGGTAAACTGAAGTTTCACCTTCCATGACTCCCTGCTGTATAACTCAAAAATTTAAAATTCCTATCTACACTACCAGCATTCAACAATATTCTCAGAGCTTGTATCAAAACAACAGTTCCTATCGTCTGTATCACTGCATGTAAAATGCTCAGTCACTCCTTCATTTTTTTCATGGGTTCTCTATCTGCCCCCTAGTGGCTGTTAGAAGGCACAGCAAAGTCTACACACTGAACCAGATTCATTCAAGTGTTTCGTCTCTGACACTATGTATTCTTCTGAAAGGTATGCTTAGCATTTTTATTAAACACAAGAGACTACACTAGCTGCATATTACGTTCATGGTTGGCAACAGCCATGGATTCAAGTAACAAATGCTGACAATATCCCCTCTCACACGTGGAATATGTGACAGTGTCAGTCGAGCGCTAAACTTGTGTTATTCAGTCAATATTTAAAAAGGTAGACCCTGATTTTGCACCAGTGCTCACAGCGTCCAGATGTCCTGACTCCAAACAGCTCCAAAACATCAACAATATGGGGATTTAGGGACACTATTGGCTAATGTAACAGTAAGGAGTGTGTCGCTTCAACTGCAAGGTAATGAGCTTCAGTCTCCTCCGACATGGAGGCCAGAGAGTTATCAAATAACTGCCCACAAGACAGCTGGTTAGGAAAGGCTCTGCATTTCAAGGTGTCCACAAGACTATCAAAGAAAAGTGCAACTTAAAGACTTCTGTTGATGTGTGAAGTGAGTTTTAAACTAAGCAAATCCTTCAAAATTGATTGTCATTTGCATTGTTATTTGCAACATATTGTCATGTTACTGATTTCTATCTTCCTGCTGCTTATTCCTTCAAACTTAACAGTTTTTGTAAGAAATCTAAGATCATCGCTGCAGGAGAAACTGAAGTGTGTTACTCATATCATGAGGTTTGGTTAGCAGGTGCTAAAATCATTTATTGGGACACCTCAAACACAGTTCTGGTCAACAACTTAATTTAACCAGCGCTCATCGTAGTTTAGCCTGTATTCGACGGCCAGCTGAACCATAGTGAGAACGCAATGTGTTGTGCTACAATCACGGTTCATCTGACAGTTGAACCACATTCAACAGTAGCAAAAAGAAAACGTGAACTAATTTGGAAGTTTGACGTGGTGGAGTGTGTTGTGTCTGCTCTCTACTAGTAGCTTCATTTTTTTCACCCTAACGCGACAACTGTCTTTAAACGTTTAGTGGGAGGTATCACTGAACTTATTTCTCCCACTACAAATTCTGACACAAGGGACTGGTGTCTTTGCACCGAGATAACAAGAAGCTAAAATCTAGTTCATCGGTTTTGTACATGACCTGCTGTCTGCTTGAATCCTCAATCCTCCTGCATCACTCAGCCTGAAACTAGTGTTAAAGCCAACTAGTCTCCTAAACCTCCTAATCACCTGTAATCGAGGGAACTAGATTAATACGAACGTGACTTCTGATTAAAAATTTGTCTAAAAATCATAGAAGACGGAAAAAGAGAGTTTCAACATAACTAAAGCCTGCTGTAGATTTATCTGCTTGGCATTTTTAACTCCTTGACCAAAAAAACAACAACACTTGCATATGTTTTGTTGTCCTGGTCCAGCACTGTCATTTGTCAAAGCCAGTGGGCAATTTGAGGGAATCTGCCTTGTGATCATTAATTGGTAAATTAATTCCGCCTATTGGTTTATTTACGTATAAACACAAGTATTTTCTGTAAGTACTATCTCCAAAGAATAAATCTGCCGGGCTTGTTCAAATTGCCCACTGACTGAGCTTCCCAGACACTGCGTGGTCCAATGTCGAGTGATCAAACGTAATCTTCCACACATCAAGTGTTGTTTCACTTTTAATTCACATTCTTTTTCTGTGGAGATTCTTCTCTTTCAGTTTTAAAGAGATGAACTATTTACATTTAATCAATATTTTCATTTCACCAAAGTTATTCATGTAAACAAAACAAATTAAGACCCTGATGAAAATTAACATTTATCCCCACCAGGCAGCAACAGAGCTTTTTTTTTTTTGGCTTATTCTGCTACTGATTGACACAGTGGGGGATTGGACTTATACTACACGCTCAAACAGGAGTGAAACGTGAACATCCAGGGTGCAGGTCAACTGCCCCTTGTAGCCTGGTTCCACAGCAGAGCAAAGTAGGGCTAACGAGGTCTTTGGCATTGATTACATCAAGGAAATTCATGCAATCTTGTAGCCAAATCTTTCAGTTTTGTTTTGCCACTTGCCCTCTAGCACACTTTATCTGTCCTATATCTTGCTGTACTATGCTGAGCCATCTTTTTAAGTAGGAGTCAGAGTACAGCTGTTGCACTCTGGTGCTAGTAAAGAAAAGAACAGTCAGCAATGACCAAGATGCTGCTGGTGTGAAGCTTGCGTAGAGGAAAAAAAAACATGTATGCAGGGGCTGTGAGGCACATGATACGCCACTGATGTGTTGCAATTTCTGTGCTTTCTTTGTCAGATGATAACTCTGAAAAATTGCACTTGGAGAAATGGACTTCATTACAAGAGAGGAAAAGAAAATGATAAGACTCATATCTGTTCAATGGAGTATAAGGATAGGAAAGGAAGCACCTGCGATCTTAAACAGGAGCTAAGTACCGATGGTAGGAACTGTGCCTGTTCACATCTGCTCATAGTACAGAAAGACAGGACATGGCTATAGAGGTGTTGCCTTAAGTCCTCCAGAAGCCCCAGCTGTCTCTGCTGTGAAATGGGTTAGGCTAACTTATCCAATTCTTTACTTTTATCCCTGACCTCAACAAATCTTTAAGACCTAACAAATAAACTGGAATGACTTATTTTAGAGAAGACTCTTCATGTAACTCTCCAGGATAGAGTGAGCAAGAAAGTTTTGAACTCTTATAGCCTTTTGGTTGTGTACCCCCTTGAAAGAAGCTTTTGGCAAACAAGGGTTTCAATGTTTGTAGTGGAAGCAGAGCCAGTTTCCCAAGAGCATGGTGACACTAAGAGTTAGCTGAACAGCCAGAGCCATGGCCACTGCTAAAATCTGGTAATCATTGCTTTCAGCAGCAGCAATGTAGTGGTTCTAATTTTTACATCTCAAAAATGTCATTGCTTTGGCATTTGTGGTCAAGAGTGCAAGAGACCCAATATTTTTTATAACTGCATTGTTAGATATTACTATGCTATGGAAACAACATTTCAGTAATTCACAATGCTCACAGGGAGACACCAAAGACTTAAAGACTGCGACATGCAAATCTAACGTGTAGAAAGATGCAAATTGAACCATTTTGGCAATTACTGTAAATCTAAAATAACTTGACAGTGGCATCAGACTTTGACCTCTCACTACAGTAAGTTATGAGGAACATCTCTACATTTACAACCACATATCTGAATAGTAGGAGAGGGAAAAGCAACATAAGATAGCTGCTGCTGCTCGGCTACAACAAATTCTCTCTCAGTGACTCTGCGTCTGGCATCAAGTAACCCAACAATTAGTGACAAAATGGTTTTGAGAAACCCAAGCTCAAGCTCAAACCAGAGCTATAAATGTGACATACAGGTCAGTGAGCAGGACTCGCTTTCCCAAAAGCATAAAACCACTGCTATTATCTGTTTACAGCCTTTTTAAGCAATAAGGTCTGTTTTGGTATTAATACAACTTCCATTTTTTAATAAGAAATGTAATGTTTTTAACCAATTTTAGCTTTGGATGAAGGTGTATTTAAAAAAAGTCTAGAAATATGGTCACAGTGATAATATGCTGATGGGAATCAGCTCATCAGAGACCTTCTGATGAATTTGAACTCCAATAAATAGATAAGGAACAGTAATGAGGTTCCTCATCACAGTTTTTGTTTAGGTTTTTTTTTTTTTGCCAAGGTTTGATTTAGTTCAAGCCTAGTTTGTTTCCTTCCAAATAGAAATAAAGGAGAACATGTTTGAACCCATACATGACATTAAATACACATTTTTTCAGTCACAGTTGGCCAATACTTATAGCCAGTTACGTATTGTGGCAATAAAAACAATGGAAATAAGAGACAAAGTTCAAATTCTGAAAGGCACAGTACAGAAACAAATGATCCTCCATTATGTTTTGTTTCATACAAAGAAATGCTGTTTGCAGTTGTGATATTAACAACCACAAGTCCAAAGACTCTGTTTGCTGGCATCATTGCTAATGGGCAACGTCTGCCAGCGTCCCAGCCCCTTGTCGGACATCTTTCTCAGACTTCGGTAAATCAAGACTTCAATGTTTTTCAAAGGTGAAAAAATAAAAAAACATTTTGCTGTTTCTGTGGCCCCTTTTAAGAATCTGTCATGTAAGTGAAGGAGACCTCAGCCAGTTCCCATTATTTGAAATTTATATGCAGACATATTTTGCTCAGATCTGACGCCTTGCCCAATTCTGTGCAATATTTTAGAAAAATTTTTGGCCAGTGATTTACAACATGGCCATGCGTTACATACAAAGATGACGTTTGAGGGTACACAGGAAGCCTGGCTGGCTTTGGGTGAGTACAGACAAAAACACAATGAAGCCAAAAATCAAATCTAAAGGAAACAAATGGATATATCCCCTGGTCTTCTACAGCTGTTTTGGAGTCCACAGACTGTAAATATTTTGTGTGCATCTATCTTAAGGGGTTAAAAGAACACCTAGTACTTTCAATTCAATTGGTTATTTTTCTTCAGACACGTCAAAGAGGGCAAATAGTTTAAAAAGTCCTCACTGAAACCAAGGGATGTTGCTAGCTGGAAGTAAGTCTGTGGCCAGTGTTAAAAAAATAACCAACTAAAATTGAAGAATCCTTTTAAATTGTCGCCTATTTTAAGAGGTGAGATTTATCAGGAGTTAAGAAATCAAAAAGAAAGTTTGGCGAACTGTAAAGATGAGGGTGGAGATGAAAAAGACCAGAAAAATCTAAGAATTAAAAGATCTTATAGCATAGGGATGGAAGGAGGGCTATATAAACAAGTAAATAGTTTAATAACATGCAAATGGGTTCTTGGGGTTAATGGAAGGGTGGAGACAGATGGAGTTCAGACAACAGTGTGGGGAAAGGAAAGAGGATAAGTGAGAAGAAGAAAAAGGGATGAGTGAAGAGGGGATGGAGGAAGGAGGAACCTAATTGCCCCACCAGTCAACTTGAGAGTGTGAGTAGTTGCCTCCGTAGCCGTCACTGGTGTAGAAGTTACCGAAACCACCTGAGAGTGAAGAAAACTCAACGTTAACTAAACAAAGGTTACACACAAACACCAGAAATGAGTCTTTCCCAGTTCAAAGTTGGTACAAGGAACCTTTAAAGCTCAACTATCCTGTAATTCTGCGCTTTGGTTGTTAAATATCTCAACAACTTTCTTAAGCTGTTAAACAAAAATTCTTGGCACAAGAAGAGCAACAATACATAAAGTATAACATTATTAAACAAACTAGTTATATCACAAAAACACATCCTCACCTCCTCCAAAGCCACGGGTTCCTCCATGTCCTGTCTGGTTGCGACCTCCACGTCCTCCAAAGCCTCCAGTGTTGGCTCCAGCAGCTGTCTGCCGATAATCACGTGCTCCAAAGCCTCCAGAGAACCTGGTGATGAGATCAAATACATTATTTCTATTGATGGAAGAACTTGATGACTTTAGCTGCTTAAATGGCATAAATATTGGCAGAAAACACACATTAACACAATTGAGGACATATGTTTACCTCTTAGAGCGTCCTCTGTTGCTGCTCTTATGCTGGTGTTCATAGGCCAGGCTCTCAAGCCATGAGGGAACTTCCTGTTTGGCCTCTACTAGGATGTCCAGCAGGTCTTTAGTGATGTTTCCATTCTTATCATTGAAGAACGATGTGGCCAGTCCTACAGGTGAAAAAGTATTAAGTAATCTTACAAGTAAATCCCAGCTTTTTGTGAGGTGTGGCTCAAAAAGCATGAAGACTTTCCTCGTTTTTGATCATGTCATATGTCATGGGGTATTTCCACTGACATTACTTATGGTCTTACCCAGGTTTCCGACTCGTCCTGTGCGTCCAATACGGTGGACGTACTCCTCAATGTCGCTGGGCAGGTCAAAGTTAATAACATGTTTCACATTGGAGATGTCCAGACCCCGAGCTGCTACCTGAGTACACAATACAAGAGCAGAAACAATATCAATAGTCAATATTTTCTGCTGATATTATGTGTGTGTAACAAACAGTATGTGCTATAGTAAGTTTCCTATTTTCATGAAGACATCTAATAATATCTGATTATATATTATAATATGATCAATGTTCATAACAGAATTTTACTTTTACTGACCGCTGTGGCCACCAGAATGGGGCATTTTCCTGATCTGAACTGGCTCAGAGCTTCCTCTCGGTCTCTCTGGGAGCGGTCACCATGGATACTAGTGCAGGCGTAACCCTCCCGATACAGGAAGTCCTCCAAGGCATCGGCACCTTTTTTGGTCTCCACAAAAACCAGAGTCAACGAGTCCTTACCTGGTCAACCGAGAGAAAAGACACCTTAAGGTTAATCGTCAAAGGTGATTAGATAATCGTGGTGGATGCGTAACTCTTCTGTGCTCAAACCTTAGATTTTGAAGACAGCAAAGCTGTAGCCATTACATTTTATAAATGAGGAAAAGTGGGTTGAATTTTTCTCTTAACTTTTAATCCACAGTAGTAGAAAAGAAAAATAATTAGGAATCATTTTTAGGGAAGATTAATTAGCATTCCCATTTCACTACATGTTGTGGATTTGACTCGTAAGTAATAGATGGTGGCACCATGGATATCAATGTCAGATGCTGGGTATCAGTAAAAGAACCATACCTGAAAGAACAAGCATCAAACCCTATACTCAAAATACTGATGTCAGTTTGCAAGTAGCTTTGTGACACATTTCATTTCTTTCATTAATTTTTTAAAAAGAAATCACAATGACAATCTTGAAATGTAAATCCTTCAGTGTATAAAATCATATCAGTCACTGAGCATACTCTTTCAGCCCCACTCGCAGGTTATACGTCTACTGGTAGGGCTGTTTCAGTCGGTGGTGTGATACATAAATCTTAACAACATGCACCTTAAGTAGTTAATAGTTCATATCACATTGCAATAATGTTCCTCTACAAATGGAATAGTGCAACAGGCAGCAGGGGGTGCAGCGTGACTAAAAACAAAAAGAATTAATAAAATAATGTACAAGAATAAATAGCTAACATAGCAGCACTGTGACTGGGGCCACTGATGGAAAGAGTTTGGTCAGTTATTTCTCAATGCTTCCGCTCCAATGACATTACCACCTGATTATTAAGTGAGGGCCATTGCCCAACATATAAATCCACGTGTTAACTTGTGAGACTACAGAATGACCAGACTCTCTCCATCAAGGATTTGGGTCTGACTTGAAGACACCACGGCAACATACAGTACATAGAGATGCCAAAAAAACTCTTGAAAACACAACAGGCATGTTTGGTTTAAGCTGAGCAAACCTGACTCATGAAATGGTACACAGAACCAAAAATAACAGACTAAACACAGGATTCTCCACCACAGAGAAGAATATTAAAAGGCAAGCAAAATTATTTAAAAATATGGAATGACAAATAGAGGTTTCTTGATTGAGGATCTTACCAGGTTTCTCTATGTTGTCTCCAGTATTGTCCTGTACCTCGCTGGGGATGACTTGGGATAAAACCACACCAAACCACCAACATGTAAACTGCACTCAGTCACCAGTAAAAAAACCAACTCTGTACGTTTAATATTCCTGATGGACCAAACGTTCGCCTCAGCTCACAAATTCTGTTTCACTACTGGGAGAAAAAAGGCTGATTTTCCACACCACATATGTGTCTTTAAAAGCTTTTTACTATAAACTGAAGGAAAATAAAATATTTGTTGAACCCTTCGTGGTATGAATAACATTTTGTCTTATAGAACATTCTCACCATTGATTTCCTCAGGCCAAGAAAAAAAATATAACTGGATGAAATGTCATCTATAAAACTTGCTAGATGTTTCTTGCTCAAGGCCTCTTGCTAATCCCCAGAAAGACAGAAAATGTGGACAGACTTTATCTGGGCAGCAAGTTTAGGATTTTGAAACCCCTTTTAATACTATCTGGTTTAAAAGTTTTTTTCATTAAAGGAAAAACTAAACATAACTATGTGAATGTTCAAGGCTTTTCCAAATGTTTCAAAATGGATGACAGACAAGGTGTTGATGGGAATTACACTGAGCTAAACATGAGACATGTAGTAATGTACTGGCTGAGATGTGAAGACGACAATATGACAATGGCAAAAACACAGGGGAAATAAAACTGCGCTGTGTATATATGTGTGTTTGCAGCTTGACACAGATGCACCTCTGAAGGTTTTGAGTTATCCCTGTGTGACTGTCTCACCTGTAGCACTGAGCAGGTCCAGGAGGAAAGACCTCTTATCGCTCTCTTCCACCCACACCACTTTCTGAGTGATGTTCTCTGAGGTGGAACCCACCCTGCCCACTGCCAGGAAAATGTACTCCTCCAGGAAATCCCTGGCCAGGATCTGCAAAGGGAACGATGTTCAGCACTGGACTGGCAAAAAGTGCAGCAATTTTACTGTTTCAAATTCACATCCCATTGATCCTAACGCAAGTCTTGTTTTAACGAGGAGAAATCTGTTTTTCTCTTAATGAGAGCATTTTTCAACCAAAAACTATGGAAAGGTACTATGGAACCAGAGGAACTTATCTAAGGAGCTAAACTAGGGACTGGAGTCACTGCAAACAAACCTGGATCTCTTTGGGAAAGGTAGCACTGAACATCATTGTTTGTCGGATGCCCTTATGCGGCATGGTGTCTTGTTCGACGATGCGTCTTATCTGTGGTTCAAAGCCCATGTCCAACATCCGATCTGCCTCATCCAGGACCAGGTAGCTGAAGTGAAGATGACACAAAGGAAGAGGAAAAGGTTGTAGCATTCAAAACAAGATTCTCATCTTTATAAAAATACAAAAACATAAAATATAACTTTTTCCAAAAGACCAATGATAACATTTAACCAAAACAATGTGTAAAAAAAACACTACAATTTATCCATCACTCCCTCCTCCTGTCCATGTCTTACTTGCAGTAGTCCAGTCCGATCTTGCCCCTCTCCATCATGTCCACCAGTCTTCCTGGTGTGGCCACCAGCAGGTGGCAGCCTCTCTCCAGATCTCTGATCTGCTGACCAATATCTGCTCCTCCATACACAACACAGGGACGCACTCTGGACCGGTAGGAAAACTATTAACAAAACAAGAAGGAAGAAGAAGTACATGAGTAAATGTTTTCCAATCTTTTTTTGCATGTATTTTTGTATGTTTGTATATACCTTCCTGGCTTCATCATATATTTGCAATGCCAGTTCTCTGGTTGGAGCCAGTACCAGAGAGATGGGGTACTGCTTACGACGTCCATACTTCCCGTTCTCCTGTAATAGAGTAACAACACCACAAGCAAAACGTTAGTTCTGTGAAACCAAGAATTCACAGGATGGACACCATGGCCAACTTTAATGTGAGCTTTTTTGCTGCTTCTTTCTAAATTGAGAGAATACCTGGTCTACGGTCTTTTACAGAGTGTTACATTGTGATTATTTGTAGCTTTATTGACGTTGCTAGACTAGTGGGTGTTTTCAAGTCCGTCTACATGGAGTCTTTCAGAGTTAATCTGCCTTAAAAGTGTTTCATTAGTCCGGTTTAACCTGCAGGGGTCTCTGAAGGCTGGTGTAATGTGTTTCACTGCCACAGAGGAAATAAATTCATGACAAGTGAAAACAAGTTCATCGTATCTCTTGATAGCTTTACTGCAGAAATGCACCAAGGAGAAAATCTTTCAAACAACAAAAATTATAGGTGTCATAGATGATGAGCTCAAAAAGACTAAAGTCTGAAAAATGTCACAGAAAATGACTATGTGAGAGGACCGAGAGTGAGAGAGGAATCGACTTGCTATGGTAACTCAGTCAGCTGAATGGTGGCTACAGACATCCAACCAAACAAACATTTTGGTAAGTGGCCAAACACTGTTACATTGTCAGGTGGTTATGGGAGGATGAGAAAATTGCAGTTCAGGTCCAATGTCACTTTGTATGGTGCACAGCACGATCAATCAAAAAAATGTGGAGGATTACTTCAGGACACTCGCTTCATCTGTGATCATGAATGTTTTACTTTTCTTCTTGCTAATGTGTGAATGAGTCAACCTGTGTTGTATTTTTAAAAATATTGTAATGACAATAGTCCATAATGGTAGGAAAACTGTTATTCTCAGCACTTAAGCCATCCAGAAACCTAGAGAAAGTATATTTAACAGATGATTAAAGACAATATACTCTGACTCATAGCTTTGCTTTAATTCTGTAGTGAAACTTCTGCAGTGTAGCATCTCTGAAATAGACAAAAGCAACTGTTCTCTATAGCTAAAGTGGTTTTGCTCCTTGTCAGCAAGAATATCAGTGACCGACAATGACAAACAAACAAAGCTGTGGTTTGTCTGTGGCACTACATGTTCACTCACTAACAATGTGTGGTAGCAGATGTCTAGATTAGAAGGTGGATGCTCTTCAGGGGGAACTACCCACTGTCTTGTGCAGTTCTGTGTACTGTCTACTATCATCTACCAAAAAAGCTTGTTCTCGTTTTTGTTTGACCAGGGAATACCTAACAATAATCTACCTGATCTAAAAAAATTATACTTTATTGACAACTCACTGTAGTTCAATAAAGAGGCTCTCCACCTTGAAATTGATCCATTCCTTTTAGTCCATTTAGGAACAATGAGGAAATAAAGTGCCTTTATTCAGGGGCTTAGATTTTTTGCTCACCTGTCCAGAAGCTTTTACTGCATTAAGAGCTTCTCCTGGTCCATCAGTGTAGATTTGGCTGAGAATCGGCAGCAGGAAGGCTGCAGTCTTCCCAGAACCTACAGGCACAAAATCAAACTGTCTGTCCACTTCACATGCTCTAACATCAGTATATTGTGTGTTTTGTGTCTGGAGAGGTGATGTACTGTATGTATGTATGTGTGTGTGTATGGTCTACCTGTCTGTGCACAGGCCATGAGGTCTCTCTTTGACTTGATAATAGGAATGGCATATTTCTGGACAGGCGTTGGTCTGGTGTAGCGACTCAGAGCTATGTTACCCATGATAATCTCACCCATGTCCACATCCTGGAACTACACACACACAAACATTTATAAAAACCGCAGTGACAAGTTATCATGCACATTGTAAGGTTTCTGGTTAACAACAGTAACTCACACTCTCAATGTGGTGAGGGCTGTTCTGTCCTGTGGCCTCCACAGGAATGTCATCGTATTTCTCAAAGTTAATCCCAGTGTTACTGCCAGAGAACAGCTCACTACAGAGGAGCAACAAAAGGAGAAACAACGCAGGTTAGAGGTTTATGGAGTTTAATGCTTTGCAATAATTCCACATAAAGAAATAAAAATCCATGACATGTCTGACATTTGAAGGCAACTTGTGTGTTTTTTTTTTTTTTAAGATAAAGGAGACTCACTCAGATAAAGGAGACTCACTCATTAATCTTGAATTATTTGACGGCAGCATTTTGATAATTCTCATATTTTGTAAGTTTAGGAATACACACAGCTTCTAGCGGCCTTAAAAAAAAACATAGTTTTACTAATGACTGATTTTTTTCCCTTGTTAATGATACTGACTAACTGCACAATTTCCATGTCTAATGTCAACGCCCATGACCAGCTGAAATATCGAGATGGAACTTTCATTATTCATTTAATATTGTTCCTAATCAATGACCCCTATCACTTCCCCTATCTGGACTACATCTGTCATGACAAGCAAAAGCACAGACTCACTGTTCAAGGCGTTCATTACGTGATGTTGGTTTGGACCAGTCTCCATCATCTCTGGACTCCTCCACCCAGCGGCTGTTTCCTCCTCCTCCTCCACCACCAAATCCACCATGCTCGAACCTGAGCATATAACAAAGACATAGGTGGACTCCTTTGCTTTGATATTAAACATGGGGATTTCTATGGCACCTGAAGTTGTTTCAGTTCAGTCACATAAGAATAAAATCTTTTAACAGGAGTTATTCACTCTGCCTCTGTGTCTCTTACCTCCCTCTATTAGCATTGCCTCTGTCATTGAAGAATGCAGACTTTCCTCGATTGTTTCCAAAACTGCTGTAGGCATCCTTGTTTGTGTTCCAGCCGCTGGCATCTGACAGGAGAATGGACACAAAAGTAAAAGACAATTTCACACATTCAGAATTATTACAACAGTCTTCAGCAGGGAGTGAAGACAACTACAGCTGGTCCTTGGACAGACACATGGGTGATGTTTACTGTGAAACATTTTGATGTGTTTCTGGCACCGAGTTTTAATTCCTGACTTTCATATCAACAAATGTTCCAGAGCAGCTCCACAAAGCAGCATCAGTAGCATTTTAATCCTCCCTTTGGTTCTAGTTTTGGATACACATTACACATTTTTGCATGTTCAGTAAAGACTATCCATATGTCAATATGACTCAAATCCTTTATAATGACATTAAAAAATATTGTAGGAAAGGTTAGTTGTAGTTGTTGTAATTTTTTTTTTAACTTTTGACTTAATTGCTATAGTTCACATTATAGATTTCTTTCACTTAAACAAGAACCCTTCTTCTACATATTATTTCTGCTCTAGTTTCCTCTTGAAATAAAAAGATCATGTGCACTAAGATCCACAGACTTGTGTCTCAAAAATGAATATCATTTTAGGAGCAGATTTTTTCCCTTAAACACAAGCCAAGTATGTTATAGAGCAGATTTACACACTGGGAGAAAGTTAAGTTGGACAAGGCGGTGCTAAATCCCACCTTTGTTTTCATAGCCACCAAATCCCATTGGCTGCGCTGGGTTGATGGGGTTGAAGGACCCTCCCCTGTTGCCGCGGTAACCACCTCCTCCGACGCCACCTCGGCCCCGCTCCATACGAGGTGGGCCCCGGTTAAATGAGTTGCCCGTCATCCGGTTGTCATGGTAGCCATTGACAAAGTTGTTGCGCCCCCCATCCCAACCATCTGCAGAGGGAGAAAGGACACAAGATGATCCCAGAGTCACAGAACAGCTGATCTGCAGGGTTATCACTCATCACTGCTGATAAAGTTTCAGTTCTTGTTGCTTACCAATAATAGATTGATCAAGATTACTTATTACAGATTACTTATTACCCCTTTCACTTTTAACAGTGACATCAGTAAGATACCACTTTAAAAATGGGTCAACTCTATTGTGAAACTCAAAAGTTGTATTTGCAATCTTTCTATGCCTGAAACTGTAAAAGTTCTGACCCCCTGCTAATTAATACCTGCTTGACATATTATAGTTTTCAGTATGGTCACTTGCTTTGGCAGCTGCTGCTCATTTGCCACAACAACAAGACTGCACACAGCTAAATGATGAACTTACAGTTGGCTGGAGGCGCCATGGCGTAGACACCTTGTCGACCAGCAGCAAAGGCATTTCCTGCTGGATGGGAAGAAAGTGTTTCAGTTGTGGTTTTTATCATTAACAGATACAGTTAATAAAGGTGCCTTGTGGAGTTTTTGACCACTAGTGGCACAATGAGCAATGTAGAGAGCCATGTTTTTGCTCACAACCTGCCACCAGTTTCACACTTTGGCTGTAATGTGTGAAGCACCGTACCATCAGAGAAAGAGAAGAGGACAACTGGAAGCTAATAAACCGGGATGAAACAGAGCACGATCTAAATTATTCACAAAACTGGCTTTTCAATGAGGAAGAAAATATAAGGATTCACACAATGTTGTTTGGTGAATATCGCTAAAATTAAATATAACTGTCCTATAACTGTCCTATTTATTCTTATATTTTATTGTCTTCAGGAAAACTCCACAGGACAGCTTTAACTTGACCCCACTCACCATTTTTGGAAGCGTCTTTGTTCCGTAAATGTGGAGGAATGTATCGCCCTGTAGACAGAGACAACATCAGTAACTGAGTTTCCTTCCTTAGAGGTCTCAGAATCTGAATGTATAATAATATAAAATTTGAATAAAGACACAAAGCCACCAAAACTACCCTAATTCTGAGTGGCTGTGGCAACTACAGGTTGTGAAACTACAAAATGAAAAAGCACAACAGGAAATGACTGCAAACATGCATCTTTATAGAGTCTAAGTCCTGTTCTGAATTCAACTATGAGAGACACAGGAGACCTGACTTATAAATACAGGTCTTCCTCAACTTAATGTTACTGAATGTAAAAGGATGATTTTAATCTAAACACTTTAAGCACCCATAGATAAGCTGCCTTCAGTCATCTATGGTGCAACTCCGAAGACAAAAAGTCAAAAAGTCATCATCTAGTCCTGCCTCAAAAAATGCATTTAAATTGTACTGAACTGAAATAATCAGTCAATAGTTTTCATTTTTGAAACAGTTTTGCATTCTCCCAACTTTCCAGTCCTTCACAATTTTTTCTCCATGGAACATTTTCTCATTTGCTCTTCATGATATCCCCGGTCTTGTTACCAAGGTTTATTTGTGGAGGTAAAATGTTCAGCTTTGTGAGTGTCCGTGCACATTAATTAGTAAGAGAAAGTGAAAAGTTCTAACGCTTCCACCAAAAACATTTTTGGCTGCTTACTGTTAGTGCCTCCACCTTGTCCGTCTGCTGCACTCAAGTCTAGGACAGCAAGCTAGAGAAACAGAGACCAACAGTCAGAGAAACATACCACATACACTGAGTTATCTTCAGCAGAACAAACTGTCTACCCTAATTCTTCATCTATACAGACACTTTTATTCCACTGAACTGCAAAAACATCCCTGTTAATTTTTCCCAAAAAATTGAGTATTTCTTTTGTTTCTCCAAATTTCCTTGCTTGCATGCAAGATTTTTTTCCCCCTGCAAATTAAAAATGAACATAAAAACAGATGGATGGAAACTAACTTAATGTGAGTTGAAACAAGAGCTCACTGAGTCATGGCCCACACCGTCATGTGTATAAAATGCTTTGAACCCTTACAGATCACCAAACTGCACTGTAAAAGGTTTCGATGATGGAAAATATCAACCATTGTCTTCACTGTAGGAGCTGTCAGGTTTCTGCTTGTGTTTGAGGCTACAGAAAACCTCTGTATACAGCAGATGACACCAAAATCTGCTTCCTATTTGAAAACTACAGCAAAAAACTATATTTTTTTGTTTATCAGTCATAATAAGCAGTGTGAAAGTTTTTGCTTACAAGCACTAGACAGAAATTGAACAGTCCAGATTCAAAGTAAAAGGACACTGAAATGGTTCTGGCTTTTTTTTTTTCCACATTTCAGTACCAGACAACTCTGCACACTAGTTTGGAAACTGTCTGAACTTCAATACACAGAAATCCTACTGGGGTTCTGTGAGCAAACAGCTGATACTTCACAACAAGGGATAGCAAAGTGATGATAAGCAAAGGATTTGATGCAGGAGCACCCAGCTTCTAGCAACCTAACTGCTACTGAGGAAACAACTTGGAGTTTATGCTTTCATTGGGTTGAGAAGCTCTTCCACAAAGCAGCAACATTTAGTGAACTAAGCTAATGTTAATTAATTTCTGCATGATAACCATGCTAGTGCAGGTTTTTTTTAACCATCCTAACCAAGACAGAGGCTGTTTAAATTGTTTAAATACGGTCAGTGTTGTGCATCCAACTCTCGTTTTGCCAGTTATACATTTCCTAAATATCAACTGAGAACATAAAGTACTTTTCTGTTGCCATCCAACTGTCTGGCCCGTCAGACACAGATAAACTACGTTGCTGGTGACGCAGATAAAATGAGCATTTTTAAGCGGGACACAGTCAAGGCTAGCATGAAAACCGTGCAGCACTGCGTATCATCCGACAGCCGGTGGGATGCACTGTCAAACGCCGCATTGTTTGTGTGTCAGTCCCGCTAGCTCCATCCCCGCATACCTCCATTTTATTACTGTATCAAGCTGCAACACAAACGCAGTGAAGATAATAGTTGATAGGTGCGTTTCATATGCACACACGGGAGAGCCGACGGAGCCACTCCGACGTCATTTGTTATTAAGCTCCCCGGTATAATTACCAGCTTATCCGGAGTCTAAGCTTGCTACCACAACATCACAGGTTTTTTTTAAATCATTTGGACAACTCTCAGGAGGTAACACACACAGCTATAATACAATATTGAGGTGGCAGGGTAACCAAAAGGTTTCCACGTCGTGCGGCCCGCTCCCCGCTCCGCAGCTTGTCTGTTCGTAATTGAAGCGCACCCAACGCCAGCTAGCACGATAGCATCTGGTTAGCGGCTAGCCGGCAAGCTAACATTTACCCCCGCCGTTATAACACTTTACATCAACTGAGGCTGCAAGACACATTAAACTGAGGCGGCTTACCTGCTGCTCTAGACCGTGGGCATTTTCGACGGCCACATGACTCATAACTATAGAATATGGAGGAAAAATGTTGTCGTTGAAAAAAGGACCTCTTTGTTTGCCGGGTTTGATGTAATGTTATTTCTCCTTTGCCTCTGCCCTGTTTCTGTGGTTACGACAGATGACAGTTATTTCATTGGCTTACAGCAGTTATAAGCAACTTTATAAAACGCTATTGTTGAATTTAACGTGATGATAAATTCCTGTATTGTAGCTGCAGGGACTGCACTTCATGCAAACTCAGCTGATGTCGATTAGCTCTCCAGCTGAAGCTGAGATGAAGCCGTTATGTGCTAGTCAAGTTAGCCTGGAGCAAACGGACAAATCACATCCGGTAGTGCCAAAATAAAAGCCACTCAACAAACACGAGTGAATGTAATATTTTGGTTGATATGTACCAAATATAACATAAACCATAGTCGTATTAAACGAAAATCTAACATCTTAAGCAAATGTGACTCTGTTGTGCTCGTCTTAGTGCCCAAAACTTAAAAAGACGAGTCAATTTAAAGGGAAACTATTACACGTTAGTGCATATATTCTTAACCATATGTTACACATTCCACATAAAGTTATGGTTGGCTATAATCATGTCATATATGCTCAACATAAAGTAAATAAAATATTAACGACCTTTAATTTCAACTCACTTACTTCAGGATCTCCGTGTGCTAACATTAGCTAACTTGACTTAACTCATCTTTAATCCAGATCCCGCGAGATTTTAATCAAAATTTATCGCGATATCGAAAGATGAGAACAGTGCAGATATTGTTTTTGATATGTATTATTGATTATTATTGATAGGACATATTATTTTTGTTCAATAACTTTTTTAATACATTGATATACAAATATATGAGAATTCACACATCCATTTCACTGAGTTCCCTTACTGCTACAGTCAGATTTTAATATAATACATTGTATAATACAATACACCATTCATGCAATGTTTGCTTTGTAATGAATATGATGTGCTTAAGAGATCTAGTCTTAAACAGGCTTGTGACAAAGTTGACAGGAAACCTGTGCTTACCACAGTACTTAAAGGTAAACTGTCTATTAATAGGAGACATCCAACAGAAAGATTTTAGTGGACTAATGTGAAAAAGTGTACACATTCCAGACGGCAGTGAGGATGAGCTGAACAAACATATAGCCCACTTTTGTAAACGAAAATCCATCCCGGTCTTGACAGAGCAGAGTTTATTAGATGGCACCTCATACAGTTCAGTCAGTAAGGTCATAAAAAGTTGGAATTCATATTTCATTCATACTTATATATCACTCCTAGCAGCAAAACAGCTTTGTATTCAGGTAGTGTCTTTGTCAGAAATTCACCCTGAGAGACAAATATTAAAAAGAGAAAACGAGAAGAGTGCACTAGCTTAGGATAGTGACTCAAGGGATTATATCTTACCCTCAGGTGTGGTTTTCTTCTTCCAGACTGTATCACTGCTGATTTGCTGGTAATTTTTGCTTTGCCAGCATCATCGTTTTGTTTGTTTAGCATTTGATTTGTACTTTAACTCTGCTCCCTTGCTGTTATTTGTTTCCTTTTCGGTTCTTTTGTGATTTTGGTTGGTTGGCGTCTGTGCTGGTGGCCCCAGTCTTTTGTTATAACTATATGTTGTTATATTTTCAAAGTTTAGCTCCATTTTTCAGACAGGCCTTACGGGCATATGGTGGTGGAAATTCGGTGCACTGTAACCTTTCTTTTGCTTGTGTGTGTTTTGGTGTTGGAGCATATGGGTGCTTTGCTACCAGTGACATCAGCTCCTCTCTCTTCATACTATTTAAGCAAATGCAAGGAATAAAGTGTCAATGCTGATTATATTGATTGTTTCTTAAATTGGACTTCTATCTGGAAACATTTTGGTGGTTTAATAGTTGTTTAACAGTATTTAGGGTCTGCACTAAACGTGGATTGAGGCTTTTCTAGCATGTTGCAGCCATCTATTGCACAGCATGATTTACTTTATGAATGGGAACTCAGTGGTACTTTCAATGGTGTTCAGTGGGTTTGGAGTAAGACTTCCCACTTGTGGATGAAATAGGTAATGACAGTTACCACTCACCACTTGCAAGTTGCACATAGAGATGTATAATAATACTACCACAACTGCTACTACTACTAATAATAAAAATAACAGTAATAATAGTTGTAGCAGTGGATGTTGAGCAGGATCATGGGAACTGTAGGTGGCCTTACGCAATGCATGATACATGATGTGTAATTCTTAGTAAAATTACAAGGTGTTTTCTGGGAAACAACACAAACAGGAAACAGGTCAAATTTGAAACTTCACCATTATAGTTTCCATATCACAGGAAACCACCGTAAAGAGGGATATTTCTGACTAATATGAAAATTGCTTCTGCTGATTAAATCTTGTGTTATTTATTTATTTGCTTTCCCGCCCCTCTTTTCACCGTCTTTGTCTCTACACGCTCACATTCAGTTCACATGGCATGTTTGACGGCAAGCGCACACATGCATAAAAGGCCTCTCAGAGTTCGTGCATACCTGTGTCTCAGAAGATCACAGCTCAGGGGACCGCTGGCATGTTTGACAAGTCCAAAAGTACATGAGGTGAATGTACAAATCCATGTTCACATCATATTTTGACAACTGCCAGGAACTATTAAGATGGATGATAAAAATGATCTAATCAACCTCAAGTAACACTGCATCTACGTCACACTTAGACCTTAAGGTAAAAAGGTTCTGAATGCGAATTTCCTTCCTCTCTTGCATTTCCTCTACACTGAATGACATATTCAGTTCTAACCTGGACCACTTTGTATGTGTCACTAAGATCCCATTGACACCTGGTATTAACACGCAATCTGTATCTTATCTGGAAAAGGTAAAACACGTGTTAATGGAGGTTTAAATACAGGCAGAACGTATAGCAAACAAATTATGATCGGGCTGGCAAGACCAGATTTGCATATCAGATCTTCTTACAAAGTGGGTGTAATTGAGATAACAAGGATGCTTATTCATACCAAGTATAAATGCAAAAACCTCTGATCCATATAATGTAGCTCAGGTAAAAAGCAGTGCAAATCTGACTTATTTTAGGTTAAAATGACCTCAGCTTTAATAGACATATGGAAATTAATTCATCTCCAACTTTCTTCATGATGCTGGTGGCTGATAGCTAGGTTGCATTATGGGAAAATGTGGTATCCAGTGTTTTTGGGGCTAAATGTCAGGATATCTCATCCTCTGCTAATCCCCCCCCCTTTTTTTTTTTTAAATCAAGTGGGTTAACTGTGCTCAAGGGGAAGCTGTGTTGTGCTGACACATCTCCAGAACTCTCACTCTGATGCTTGTTTGCACAGTTTTCCTAGATGCAGTACAATGTGTGCAATATTTCTACTTTTGGCATTTGTGTCAACAACTGGCTGACCGTAGTAGTAGGTGGTAGTGAGAGAATTCTGAGGAGGTTACAGGGCTTAGATTGTGACCCATAAACATTTTCCACACACATACATACATGTTTTTTGTGGTTTATAGTCAGTTCCCGTTGTCTTACTAATTTTATACATCACCACAAAGCCATCAGACCACACAAGTATAGTTGGTTCCCATGAATATAGTACAACAAGCCCTCACACACACACACACACAAACACAGGATGCGTATTCAGTGGCTCAGTCGAATTGAATATAAGCTGCTGTTGAGGAGCAAATTAATATTTAGATTACACAGTTTACGTAGGTCCATGAAAAATGACTCAAACTTCATCATGCATCTTATCTAAATATCAGTATAGGTGCTCAATCACATCAGAAATTTCATTCATATCTAACTGGAAATAAAGAGAGAAGCTCTACTGGGTTCTCATTGAGAAGAGCAGGTTCATTTAGATTCAATATACTGTAGATAATTTGAACGCTTACTGCAGTTTGGACTCTCCATCGACACTATGCACTGTCAAGATGTTCTGTTAATGCCCAAAAGCCCGGATTTGTGTGTCAAACATCACCAAAGTTGAAAGCTAAAATGCTAAATATATTGCAAAGTAATCACACAAACTTCTGCACCCTTGCACACATCACACTAGTTTGTTATGATTTAACATAACACGTACTGGAAACGGTCCACGCAGTTCCATAATTTACTCCCTCAGGCCTGTCAGCTGGCAGCCATCCTCTCCTGATATCCAACAGGACCAGGCTACCAGCATGGCTGGATTAAGTTGTCAGAAAGCCCCAGGGCAAAAATTTGTTGTTGGGCCCTTGCTAGCCCTGTGTTATTGCTGGCAGGGACATTTGCGGCGTGTCAAATCCCTCTGTCTCCCTCCCATGTTTCCTGTGTGTTTCTCATTTTGCCATCCAATAAAGGCAGAGTGGCACAAGAAATATCTTGGAACAAGAGTGGATGAAGGGAGCAGGTGTGATTAGCCATGATTGTCAACACTCGTCTGCGATATATGATCATACACCAACATCAGGAAAAGCACTGATATAAATAATAAAATGAATGATGGCTGAGTTCACTTTAGCTGCTCATTTTTAGGGTCCTGGTATGGTGCATTATAGGTTACTGTCATGGCCTACTGGGTCACTTGAATAGAACATTTCCACAGTTGAATTTATACTTAAAAAAATAAAGGTAAAATGATCAAATGACATGAATAATTTATCAAAACTACTGGGCCTGCAAATACCTAACAGACGCATTTAAACTCTCATTTACATACCTTTGCTTATCATATTTTCCAAGTATTTGAATTTTGTTAGAGTATTTATTTTCTTACTACTTATTTCAGCACAATTAAAAGCTGCTTTGATTCCTTTTGCACCTTTATTCAGCCTGAAGGTTTCCTGTTTTGGTTTTTTTTCAGAGAAAGTTACATTTCCTGAAAACAGCAGCCAGTATTGATTATGAACTTGAAGACATTAAAGACATAAAAAACTCTAACCTTTCTTCTTATTTTTTTGCAGTGAGCTTGTGTGGGCTGGGTCTACCTTGTAACTTTCCACTTCCAGTCTGTAACTTTCCACTGCAGCTGTGGCTGTTGTCAATGACCTCTTCACTGACTGAGTGGTGGCATGTTTCCTTGTTATGATGCCTTTTAATAGGGTGAGTGAAGTCTGTCACAATATGTCCTTCCCTCATGTCTTCTGTTGTGAAGCACAAGTTTTACTTTGAAATTATTTCCTTCCTATTGTAGCTTATATATTACAAGTTACATTACCAGTGAGTTACTAAATCACAATACTTGAAACTTGATATTTACAGACACTCTCTAGCTATATGGAAAGTAATGCACACTCCATGACCCTAGAATTACAGATTGGAGTTTAAGTTGGTGGCACTACTGGATGTCCCTCTTATAAAATACAAAAACAAAAACTTTATTTATTTTTTTCATTCTCTGTCGAGCACATTAGCTCAGAGCACGTAGTTTCTGAACACTGCACACTGTTAACATACAATAGCCCTCATGCACAGATCCTGGTGGAGGCCTTTAAACGGAGCAGAGCAACCAGTTTGGTCTGATGTTTGTTTTCCAGTAGAAGATGACATGTGAGTGCTGAATGGTGTCAAGTTCAACAAAGAACGATTACATAAAAGGATAATTAGTTAGCAAGAGCATATTTCTAATCTCATGCCCTTCAAAACTAACTTTTGAAGCAAAGTAATCCCATAAAGTGTACAGACACTTCGCAGCCATAGAAACTTTACTCTTGGTGTAAACAAGGTGAGCAGCAGGGACTGAGACACTAGATTGGACAGACTTCAAAGGAGACTGATCTTGGTAGTTTCATCCTTCGTTTTATTGTGCAAAACAGATGGTGTAAGAACTCAAATGTGGGAAGACACCTCAGATTGTTCCTGAGAAAATCCACAACAGCCACATTCAGAAATGCCAGTCATGTTATTTGGCTCGATGTAGTCAGTTTCTCTTGCATAGAATAGGTTCTAATTGCAAAGTCCTTCCCTTCACATCTGTAATCAGTTCTTACAAATAGACATAATGACATCATTCATAATAACATTGCTAAAACTTTAAACTACTTGAGTGGAAGACACAATTTGAGTTATACAAAGTAACAAACAAAACAAATGACAAAATTATATTAAAAGATAATTTTCACAAGATATCCTTGTGTGCATCTTAGAGCATGTTTTAAAAAAAGAAAAAGAAAACATAAAAGGATATGTTACACATTTCCAGCAAAATGACAATTAAGGCAAAGTCGCTGCAGATTTCACATTCACTATGAATTTCCATATCATGAAAACATCCCCATGGGGACAAATTCAAGACTATATTACTGTATCGATACACAACAAAAGGACATATGTCACAATAAAATGTAAATTCAGTTGTGATTTTACCAGTGTCATGAACAGTGTGTCATATGTTTGAAAATACACAAAGACATTCTTATCCCTAAATTTGTGTTAAATAATGACACAAAAAAATCCATACACCCCTGTCTGTGCTAACACTTAGCATACTGCACACTACCAGCAGTGACACCATGCTGAATGCTGACATGTGGGGTCTTTGCAAATTCAAAACAGTGCTGTTTTATCATATTACTATCATACTACTTTCCTGCATAAAACTGTAAAATGTGACTGAAATATTCAGGAATATTAGCATTAGCTTTGAAGATTCATGTTTAACTGTTCATTGCAAGTGGCAAATTTTTAATTGTAATTTGTTATCACAAGGGTCTCAATTTGTTTCTATTTGCTGTCATTTCCATGACTTGATCTCCATATCCTTCAATTTTAGGGAAGCGTTGCTCTGTATAACAGGCCTACTGTATGCCAGTGGGACAATCCTGTTTTTGTGTATTTCTTTAACAAACAAAATATGTAACATGATGTTTTTGTTGTGTAGGTAACAGGGAAAATACCACAGTATGTTCTCGTACAAAAAGAAGTGCTATAATCTAACATTTTCCTGAAGTCTCCACCATAAAAGTGAAGTTGGTTGGTGTAGCCTGACCAGCTGACCATACCAAAGCCCCTTCGGTTACTTTTATCTGAGTGGATGCTTTGCTTGCCAGTTTTGGGCTGCAATTCAGACATGTGGATTGTCTAGACCAAGCAAAGGAATGACGACATTGCACGATTAACCACAGCAGATGGTGGATGGCGCGCTCAGGTTTTCCTGGGTGTTTACTGGGTGTTAACTCGCACCACCATTACACCAATTATTGGTTCCATACTGCCACCAAACATTTCCACTCATCTCTTTAGTCTCCTACATAAAGAGAAATACATTATTTCATAAAGTGAAACTCATCAATAGGCTATCTAGTTAAAGACTGCCTTCATCACAGGCCTCTCCTACAGGAAGCAAATCAAAACAGCAGTATTCCTGTTCACCATACTCTGCTTGAGAAAAGTTGAGAAAAACTCAACTGCAGACTATTCTTGCCTGGAATTAATGGAGCCTATACAGAGAAATAGATAAACAGAAAGATCCCAATAGAGCAAATCAGCACCAGTCCTATGTTCAGGATGATTCTGGTTCGTGGAGTTTCATAGAGAAGCTCATCCACAATCTTCTCCTGTTCCTGAACTGTGATGACCTGAGCTTTGGATGGTTTCTCCTGGATACCACAGAACCACTGTAAAACCTTCACACATCTCCCATCCTCCACTTCTCCTCCTCCAAAGCAGCCCTCCTCTTCCTCCCCATCCCTCACTCCTCTCCCTTCTCCTTCTTCAACCATGTTGGGATCCGTTATCGGTGCATAGCAACCGTTCTGAACTGGATGCGGGATTTCTGTGTTAGTGGCTGTGATCGCATGACCATTGCTTGGTTGGGGATTTTCATGATTGGCCTCAATGCTATGAAACTTGTTTGGGTGTTCTTGACACATTTCTTTACCAAGCTCACTGTTTCCATTTAATGGTCTATGGTTAAGAGGCTTTAGAGTGTTGGTGTCTTCATCAGCTTTGTCTTTTCCTTGCTGTTTCAGCCTCTTTCTCTTGTTTAACCCCCACAGAGTAGTTGTTCTGATTTGTTCTTTTGCGGGGGGAGGAGTGCAGAGACTCACACCAACAGTCACCAAAGCTGACACCCAAAACAAGATGGCCGCCACATACATAAAATGGACGTCTTTGATGAAAGACGGACGCTCATCAGGCTGGCTGCAGTGCGGTTCACGGTAAACAAACGCCAGCACCAGACGCAGTGCTCCGAGGGCAAACCCTACCATCCCACCCCAAAAGGCACCCGTTTCATTGCAACGCCGGCACAGGACGCCAAGCAAGAAGAGAGCAGCTATGGGTGGAGTCAGATAATCTGATACTTCTTGGATGTAGTAGAACATCTGGCCCCCCTGCATCTCAATGATGACTGGCACCCAGGCAATGCTGATGATCACCATAAAAACCACAAACAGTCTGCCGACTATCACCAGCTCTCTGGGCGACACCTGCTTCCGTAGCATCTTGTAAATATCCAGCGTGAAGATGGTGCTCGCTGAGTTGAAGATGGAGTCCAAGTCGCTCATTAGAGCTGCGATCATGACAGCCATCATCAGGCCACGGAGACCAACAGGCATCACCGACATGACGAGCCGCGGGTAAGCCACGTTGCTACAGCCGGCCGCAGACCCACACACATCCATGCAGTGCTCCGGGCTGATACACGCCAACTCATCAGTAAATAAAATCCTGGAAATCATCCCTGGGATCATGATGATAAATAAATCAGGTATTTAGTGAGTCTGCAGTCAGGATTTTAAGTGATATTCACTCAAAAAAACAATCAATGTTGCTACCTGGGATGACGATGATAAACATAGGTAGGATTTTCAGGAAGCCAGCCATGATGGTGGAGCCTTTGGCGTGGGCGATGTTCTTTGCTGCCAGAACCCGCTGTACAATCACTTGATCAGTACACCAGTACCTGGAACACACAGTCAGGATTATTAGAGTTGGCAACTAGTCGACCACAAAGTACCAGGTACCGCCGACAGCTCATTGTTTTCTTTAATCCAGTGAAATATCTTAAAATCTACTGGATGGATTATTACAAATTTTGGTACAGACACACATCCATGGTCCCCTGAGGTTGAATCAATCTGACTTTGGTGATCCCCTGACTTTTTCACTAGTGCCACAATGAGATTGACCATTGTCGTTTTGAGTGATATGTTTTGCTAATTAGTAACTGGAAATCCATTGTACCAGCATTGTCACTGTGAGAATATTAGCATGTTGATGTTAGCATTTAGGTTAATGCACCCCTCTGTCCATACAGTAGATATTGGCACAACAAGAAAGACCTGGTGATTTAGGATATATCTTTTGTGGACCATGAAAATTCATGTATATAAATCTACACAGACCTGAACCAGTTAAAAATTACATCTACATGGAAACACTTAGACAAGTACCAAATAGAGGCAGGAGTCTGGCCAAGCAAAAAACCAGGCCAGGGCAGGTCTGGATCCCTTGGGCCTCGAAGGATCTTCAGCGCATCTGGCTTTGGGTTGAGGTGGCTGTAGCAGGATTCAGAATACGTCAGGTTGGCAGTGATGTTTGAAGTGGCATCCATGTACTTGATCTTCATTGCTTAAAAGGACATGGCAGGACATGGTTTACCGTAGGGAACAAATGCACATTAAATTGTACTTTGATAAATAACATGATATAAATGGTATAACTTCAGTGCACAAAGGACCTTCAAATCCTCCCACTTTGAAGAGGCTGATGCCTGTAAGACAGAGGGCTCCCGCGATCATGAGGAATGCTTGGAGAGTATCCGTGTAGATGACGGCAACCAGACCTCCAGTGACTGTCAGCAAAGCAGTCATGGTGATGAGCAGGATGATTGACAAATAGAGGTTCCAGCCTAAAGATTCCTTGATAAACAAGGCACCGGAATAGAGGTCCACGGATAACTTGGTGAAGATGTAGAGGATGAGAGATAGCGCGGCAAAATACACCTTCAGCCGCCTCCCTCCGTACCGTTTAGACAGGTACTCTGGCATGGTGTAAACTCCAGACATAATATAGACAGGGATAAACACCCAGCCTAACAACTGGAGTAATAATAGGGCATTGAACTCCCATGCAGCCACGCTGAACCCACTAGCAGCACCAGATCCAGCAAGTCCAATAAAATGCTCACTTCCTATGTTGCTCACAAATAGAGAGGCTCCTACAGCCGCCCAGTTCATGGAGCGACCAGCGAGGAAGTAGCCGCTCACTGTGCTCCGATTGGCTTTCCACATAGCCAGAAAGCCAATCCCTAGCACCAGGATGAAGTAGATCACTACAACAATGATGTCTGCCACTTCCATGGTGGCAGTAGTGGCCATGTTTGAACACTTTTGTTGCTATTAAACAAAACTGTGTGAACTTCTGAGTTATTTGAAGGGTAGTACTGTTGTTTCTTGATAATCTCCACACTTTGTACCTAACTTTGAAACCACATATAACAAGCAAGGGCAGATATTCTTTCCAGTTATTGAAGTTGCTTTTTAAATGTGACCTGGGTGTCAAACAGTGGCCAGTCAGTGCTTTGTAGGTGAAGCTGGGCAACAAATTAATCACATACATTTATCTGCCCATTGTCACAGTCATAACGGGAAGGTGTGAGGGCGCCACAAGAGACGAGAAAAAAGTCATCTGGATCCTGCAACACACAGAAACGTACACATAAAATGTAACTTAACTCCAAAGCAATGCAAATATAATATGAATGGGAAACACTGTAGTATATTAATGATTTAAACTAACCTTAAGACTACAACAGAAGATTAGTACATACAGCCAGTGCAGATAAGCTGTCAAAAGAGGGTGGACTTTTTCAGCATTTGAATTTCCTTATAACACTGCAAAAAGCCGCACAACAAGCAACAACATCACACTAGGTTCATGTTTATTCCCTGGCAATGGAGTGAACCTGAAACCTGAAGAGTTTTCGTGGTGTTCAGCTGTTGAACCATGTTTGCACATTACACCGTTACAAACTTAACCTTATTGGTTTATTGATACTTGGCCTTTAACTTAAAAAAGTGTCCTTGCTCTTAGAATTCAATAATACTGTACAGGTTGTCCATGGGAAACTCTTATTTTGAAAAAAAAAAACATTTAAAATTTATTATAGCATTCCCTTTGAATTATGTTTATTTTTATAATAATACTGCAATGAATGCTATTAAAATTTGATAAATAACAGGAAAAGTCTTGACTAATGCAACCCCTGGTTATAGCAAGACCCCTGCAAGCTGTGTCAACACAGAAAACATGTTTCTTTTCTTTTCTGTCCCGTCTTTCCGATGCACCTGCACAGCAGAGACTTTCATGAAGCCCACTTTCCCCTCATGTCTGTGGCCTCTTCAGAGGGTGGAGGAAGCTGGGAGTGACAGACAGCTGTTTGTTCTCAGTTTAAGAGAAGAGGAGCAGTCAGCACTTAACCCTTTCTGCCAAGCTGTCCTTTAAGAGTGACAGGGCACCTTGGATGTCACCAAGAACGGAGCCGTTAAAGGGGAACGGGTTTTATAAGAACCCTTGGCCAATAGCTCAATACTATTTATTTTAAAGTGTAAGTAACAAGCTGGTGTAGTGATATTTGAATTAGAACATCTCAGCTGCTCTCTAGTAATTACAAGCTGCAGTTTCTGTCAGCAGTGCTATCACTAGCCGTGTTACAGGACTGTAGTATGAGGGTCCTGCATCAGAGCTGGTGTTTGTGTTTGTTTCCCATGCTTATTGCTGAGTGGAGCGCCCTGGTCTGTGGAGGACAACCAGTCTTCGGAAAATCACAGTCTCTCCACACAGCCCCCCCCCCCCATTCACTTTATTTTAGCTCTGTGTAGGCAGCAGCAAAATGTTCCACCAGTGTCAACGAATGGCAACAATGGCATCAGTGAAACTTCCTCACCAGGGAAAACGGTAAGTTTCCAGTATAAGATGCCACTTGCAGTAGAGTCAATATTGAGCTTAAATAATGAATACAAGGCTAACAGACGTCTGGAAGGGAATGCTGGGTACACAGAGGGTTTGTCAGTTCTATTAGCAGACCTCTGTCAAACAAGCACCTGCACCAAATATCATGCGGTTTCTGTATTTCAGGTTACACTCTTACAATTCATGTGATTTATCTAGAATTTCTGTAACACTTCAGGTACTTTTCTGTGGTACTTCATAATTAACACACAACCCTATAATATCCATCTATATCATTATTCAGTTGTGTTGCACAGTGACTCCTGTGATATTCTAATAATATTGCAATAAGTTTTTAGTGTGTGCCAATTGGCTATGGCGAAGTGAGGTGTGCCTGTGGACATGAGCAAATTGATAATAATAATAATAATAATAATAATAATAATAAACAACCTATTTCAATACTAGAAACACGCCCGTCTCACAGTCTATCGCTATTTTAAAAGCTCAGCCTTTCAGTGACTTGACGCTTACCTGCCGCGCTGCTTCCTCTCAAACGTTTCCTCCCGCGGTTTGTGTCTGAAGTGAGGAGTTCACCGCCGGACCGGTTTTTACCCGGAGTGCTGATCGCTGCAGGGTCCTCAGCCTAATAAGAGGGACTGGAGCTCCCGCCCACAGCAGCAGCAGCAGCAGCAGCAGCACACAGATGATGATGATGATGATGATGATGATGTGCAGGTGAAGTTAACTGAATGTGAAGGATGTCTCACTGAGCACGGATAAAGTTCACATGGCCTTTTAGGAATATAGATTAAAAAAGGTGACAAATATGGAAATAACAGCCATCTTTGATAGGCTCTTAAATAAATAAATAAATAAATAAATAAAAGCATAATATGCAAATGATTGTGTTGCCATTTTATATAATAAAAATAGAAATGTGTGATGATGATTTCTAAAGAAAAAACATGTAGTTTGCGGTTTTCATAGGAACTGGGCACGTCTGAATTGTTGACAGTGTTGAGGTGAGGTGAGATGACACTAAAGGTTAAACTGTGAGTCTTAAAACACACACACACACACATATATTCAACATGCCCCGTTCCTATGAAAACCACAAACCACTTTTTGATTTCTGTAGCAAAAGAAAAAAAAAAAAAAATCACAGGAGAGCTCAGGTGCTTTTCTTAACACCACTTCACCATTTCCAACGGTGAGTGGATTTAGAGTTTCAAGCTGCTCAGTGCAACATGTCAAATGGTCAGAAATGTGTTTTCAGCTGCAGTAACTCGAAGAGCCACTCGATGCTGGCACAAGGAAAACTGCCATGAACTTCACTGTTATTGCATTCAGTTCTGACTGGGATGAATTTGTTGAATAGCTCAATTAAATATCCACAGCATCTTGTATTAAGTATTTCTATCTCATACGCAGACTACCTCAAATATAAGCCACACATTTCATTTAAAATATGTGAACAGGAGAAGCCGGTTTAGCTGTGACAAGATTGTAAATAAAGCCACTGGATTTTAGCACATAACTCCTTAAATCTTCGTCACTCCCTATTATTCTTAATTCTAATAATCCTGCGTGGCATCGTGTCCGCTTTTACTGTCCCATGATGCACTGGTTACTGTACTCGTCATGTTGTTGTGCTCCAGTCTATTAGTTTAAGCACATGACCCGAACAACAAACCAAACATCCTGTCACTTTGTTGTAATGACCTACAAGTTGGGTATTGTTGCACGATGCAGCTTGTTGGAACTCACATGCATCCAGCACGCAGACGCATGCAGTGTGTATAGATTTGCACACGCACACACACACACACACACCAAATACTGAGACACACAAACACACACTGTTACTCATAAACCCACATGTTTAGACAATGTGTGAGTTATGAGAACGTGGACACTGCCTGACTCGGTGCTGATACAAGTGTCTGCAGGAGTGTTGTTTTGTGTATGTGTGGGTGTGATTGTAAGTATACAAGCAACTTTGCATTTACGCCTGCATGACTTCATGTTATTGAGCTCCCACATACATGCATGCAAAATATTTTCTTTCTTAGTGTGTGTGCATGTGTATGTGTGTGTGTGTGTGTGTGTGTGTGTGTGTGTGTGGCTGTGTGCATATTGACCACGAACACCTTATTACCCATTACAGAGTCAGGGGTGTAATGGGTAATAAGGTGTTACTGTGACAGGAAAGAGCTGTTTCTGCACACACACAATGATTTTGCACTTTTAATAAACTTTAAGCCGTAAACTGACTGAAGCTGAGGTGGAGGGCCGCTGGGGGCAGACAGTCACGATGACTTCTGCTTTTGTCAGATCACAACAACACAATAAAACCAAGATTGAAAAGTGGATAATTAATCAATGACCTAAAAACTATTATGAATACAGGAAATACGATAAAATAGCTAGTTTGAGGTGCAGGAGTTTTTCACTCTCCATTCACGTCACGTTCAATGTATTTGTTTTGCATAAATTGGAAAAATTGGAAGAAATAGCTACAAGCTAAAAGACACAGCAAATTTTATGACGGTTGTTTTACAGCATTTGCAACAGGTGCAGTGATGTTAATGTGGCATCAACGGAGCCATCTTTGCACTTTCAAAGCAAATGTTCAGGCTCAGAAGGAGGGCGGTGATAAGCTTGTGTGTATTACTCACTGTGATAATTAGGCTGGTGCCCAGGGGCCTCACATCACCGGGGCCCTCGCCTTCTGATGCTCCTTGACGTACATTGCTGCTGTTGCTCTGTTTAGCCACCGGTTGATGCTGTAAGGCAGATCTCCTGCCACTGTAGGAGGAGGAAAATACAATGAGACATTTTACTGCCCCCCCCCCCCCCCCCCCCCCCTCAAGGCAAATCCCAGCTCCATACAACAGCATAACACTAGAAAACATCAACGAATGTGAACATGAATACAAATTTGGAATATAAGTGCCCCAGATTAAGCTGGACACAAGTAAATGTAGCAAAGAGCTGCTGCAGGGATTTGTTCACCTTCATCCAGAGCAACATCTGTGCGTGTTGCAGCACAAGGTGAATTTTGCTGGTCACTGATTAGTGGACATCAGCTTCACCTGGCCTCCGTTAGCATCAGACACCCGTCTCCACAGCAGAGCAATAACATTTCTCTCATTTCATTTCATCTCTGGCAGGGATGGTGTTCGGCAAAGGATCTAGAAACCTGGAGAACATATGCCTTGAAGCGCTGAAGCTGCTCTGATCCAAATAAGACACCTTTCTCTTTCATTTACAGATGTACACATGAGCTATTGATCTTCTGAGGAACTATGTGATGTTTCCAGTCTTAGGCTGTAGATGGCGCCACTCTTCTTCTGAACAAACAGCACCACTGGCTCTGCTCTGACTGCTCCTGTTTTATGTCTCTGAAGTGACTCTGCCCTTGAACAGTTTTACATCACTCACTGTGATAATAAAACGGTCTTACTGTATTATAGCAATGTAAATATTTGGATATGAGATATGAAATGCTCAATTTTCGAGCAGAATCAAATCAAATATCAAATTCAGCCTCTATCAAGTCTTCATCTCTGGTTCTTGTATCACTGCTCTAAACTGTTTTCTGCTTTCCCACTTTTCTTCAAACTTAAAATCTCTCTTCACAAAGACTAAGAAAGAGAAGCGAGGCTCTTTTCTTTACCCGTCAAATTTTAATGGACCATTTTTGTGGTGAAATACCGACTTGAAAATTTCAAAAACCCACACTGTCAATCAAATCCACACAAACGGGTATCCCTGCTGAGGAAAAAAACCAAAAACATTAGATAAAAGACAATTTTCCCAGACTATATTTAATCTCATCCCTCAGCATCTCCGCGAGTTGCACGACACTTCTGTGTTCCTGTGTTCAACTGATTGACAGACACAGACAAACAGCTAAACATGACGTTTTGGCTTTAAATCAGAATTTCTGAAGCTGTTAATGTTGCTCAGGCTTCAACAAGATTACATATTAAAAAGTTACACCAGTCTCACCCAATCACACCACATCCTGAGATGTTCATGTATATATATATATATATATAGTCAATTCCCTTTTTACTTATCTATTTCTCAAGGAAAAGGTTTTTATATAGATTTATTTGTATTGTAGTTTCATTGTTTTTCTGTTGGAGTGGACTCCAGCGTTGTATTAATGTCCTCTTGAAATAAGTTTGTGAGTTAGTACAACTGTAATAGCTGTATCTAATTACAACACAAACATGAGCATTTTTATCCTTTGAACACCAATTAGTCCTTTTAAATCATCCCAATTAACACATGTATCTCCATAAATACATAAATAAACACAGATGACAATAATAAATGCTGGTAAAAGGCTATAAATGCTGTGGTGTCCGGCGCTGGTTCAGCAATATTATAATACTTGACCCTATTCAAATAAATATTACATAAAATAATAATTATTCTTTCAGGAACAGTATCAATTAAAAACAATCAGGACATTTTAGGATCAGTGCTTATTTGCTTTCATGCTGAGAGCAAAGTGAGAAGACTGACACCCTGCGTAGCTTAGCATAATAACTGGAAACATGGAAATCAGCTACCCTGGCTCTATCCAAAGCAAATCTGTCGACTAGCTAAATCTAAAGCTCACTAATAAACACATAAGCATGTTTGCCAAAATGTTGACCCATTTCTTTAAGGCTCTGTCTTGTAAAGGGGCTTCATCTTAAAACCTTTTATTCAGTTGATATAATGAGCAAATAATATCCCAGAAAAGGAGTGTGGGCCAGTTTCTGGGCAAAATACAATGTATATGAAGCAGTCATGTCTGATGGCTACTGACAGACAACATACAGTGCACAGATTGGGAGGAGATGGGGGGGTCAATAGGGGCCCTAGCGCCACTATATCCGAATCTGCAGGGCTTAAAAAGAGATTTCCCTACAGCACACTGACGAAGAGGAAGGAGGAGGAGGAGGAGAAGGAGGAGGAGGAGGAGGAGGGCGCTATTCTTCCTCTGACACAAACAGAGCTGCGGCGTTCAGAGTTGCTGGCGGTGGCAGATGGTGGAAGGAATGAAAGGCAGAAGGAAAAATCACTTCCAGCATGTTTATCATCATCAGGAAGTGTGCATGTGTGTGTATGTGTGTGGGTGTGTGGGTGTGTGGGGTGGGGGGTGATTCCCCTGGGGTTAATGAAAAATATGATTGAATTTTTGAAAAACACCAGCACCAACAGTCACACTGATGGGAGACGGAGGCCTTACATTGAGACTGTGCATCTGTGCGTTTTCTGAGGGTAAATTCAGTGAATGGTGATCACACATGGAAAGTTAGGTTCCTCAGCTGTAATGTGAAAAATATATTCTGTAACAATGTTGACAAGAAGGAGGGTATGTTTATGTATATTTTTGTATAATGTCCAATTTACCTCAATGCTATGCTACATCTTTGGATAAATACTGCATGTATGTATGTCACAGTTTCTTTCTAATCATATTACATAATTATTTCTTATCCTCAAATACATGAGGGAATTTTCAGCCCAGATTATGTTTTTATTATCATTTATTGTCATTATTCATTAATCTGAAGATTAATTACTCTACTAATGGTTTATAAAATGTCAGAGAGTAGTGAAAAAATACTCATCACAGTTTCCCAGAGCCCAAGGTGACATCTTCTGAACGCTTGTCCAAAGCCACCAGAAACTCTGTTTATTATCATAGAAGAGTAAGAAACCCACCAAATCTTCACATCTGAAGACGAAACCACTGAATCATTGGCAGCATTGCACAAAAAACACTTAAAAATGTTATATTAAAAGTATCAACAACAAAAGTACCCCTGAAATCTTAATGCATATGCACAGTCTGATGTTGCTATGGCAATAACTGTACATTCACATCTGTTGCTACAGTGATACGTGAGTGCAGGGGGTGCGTGTCGTGCTTCACACTGTGCATGTGTGTGTGTGTGTGTGTGTGTGTGTGGAGGAGAGGCGGCTGAGAAACTTGAGGAACACACATGACTTTGTGACCTCAGCAAACACACCCCTGACAGCGTGAAGCAGACAGTCTGAGGATTCCTCTGTGAGCTCGTGTGTGTCAGAGAGACAGCGAAATTTAAAGAGGCAGAGAAAAAGAGAGAGATATGCTTAGGTTGCAACAGAAAGGTTTTTTTTTTTTAAATAAAATCCAAAGAACAAAGCGATTTCTCACTGAACTCAAATCAATTATTAGTTGCAAGTGTTGGTAATGTAGCATATCAGATGAGCAAAAAGATGAAAAAGATACTGTGCAGCCGAATCTCGGTTAAACTGTAGGTCAACAGCTTTTGTTTCCTTTGGTAACCTGCTGTTGCACAGCTCATGGAGGCAATTAAGGTAATTTAAAACCCCTGGTGCGTCACAATCCTCCCTCCATCTCTGAGTCAGTTAAATCTGAACAAACAACCATAATGCACATGTTTTTAGATTCAGTGTGACTGAACATACGTAAACTGAATCCACTTAGAAGCCACAGAAGAAAACACGTTCCTTAAACTCCAGAACTTGCCTGGGAATCATCACTTTTTAAAGTTTTCTTCGGTAACAAAGGAATCCAGTGATCATTACCTGTGCATTCATGAGTGGGTCGCAAACAGGAACTGCTGTTAGCTAATTCGGCATACCTCTAATGATGCTAATTTGTTAAAATGTAAACAAATATCAAGTTGTAGCAGACAGCTAAGTAACTGACTCTATGACAACTTCCTGTTCACGTCCCCAAATCTCTCAAATTATGGGCACTGTAGTTTAATAGACAAAATCCGTTAATATGAACATTTTTCAATATTTTCAGATACTTTGATGCAGAATGTCATACAAATGTTTCTGACTGTCCTCCCTCGATTCATATGCAGATATTTTCCCAGTTCTCTACAGAATCCTTTAAGGACATAATTGAGACACTCCAAATAAGGGATACTGTATGAAAAGGTTTTCCAGGAAGCTCTCTGGACCCAGCTGTTAGTGTTTTGGTCTCATCAACAAACTGGAACTAACTCAAATTAAGGTTCTTTCTAATCTTCAGCTGTCTGGCCTCAGACAGAAACACTCAAGAGGCTGTCACATGTTTATGGCCACAGCAGCCCTGATTCAGGACACACTTTTAGCTGAGTGTGGCTGGAGCTGATCTGAGAGCTGCGAATAAAGACGGTGCAGTACGGAGATCAGCATGTTTAAATGATAACGCCCGTTTATTGCAACTTGGGTCCTGTTTTCAAAGTTTTGCATCAGTTATGGTTACACTGTGCTCATTAAAATAATTGCTGAGATATGAGAACACAGGCAAATTGCTGCATACCAGGTACAAGAGTTCACCAACTAGTCCTGCGAGTAGTCATCACATCACCAAGTTTACAGACCCACATATTTTTTGAAGACACAAAGACAAATTTGATAGCGTGACCAGGCCTTAAGATTGATGGGAAGTAGAATACAATAGGATAAAAAGAGCTGTATGTTTTGGCATTGCTTTTACTTGGGAATGTGGTTGAGAAAAAAAAAAAAAAAACCTTGATTAAATGTTAAACCAAATCTTGATCTCACTTCCTCTCTAATTCTTATTCTCTTCTGTGGGATTAGGGGTTTTGTCTAGAATTCAGTCCAATGTAAAGTCACAGAGAAAGAAAAGAAACAGAGAGAAGGAGATGGACAGAGAGAGAGAGGGAGGCTCTCTCTCTCTCTCTTCATTCCTTGATTTCTCCTTCTCTCCGTCTCGCTCTCTCTCTCTTTAAATGAGGGCGTCTTATTGTCTGGGGGACATTTGAGCCGCTCACACACGAACAAACTGACACACACAGACTTGCAAACATGCTGACACCAAACGCTGGCTCAGCTTTTTCGAGAGAGAGAGCGCGGGAGAACGAGATTGAAAACTTGACAGATGAATGACGAGGAATAAACCCCATCCTCTCCCTTTCCCTCTTTCTTTGTTTTTTCTCTTTCTTTGAAGTAATAACTGATGCAGTGAACCAGCACTCAGGACTCTTATGTAACTTGTGTGTGTGTGTGTGTGTGTGTGCTTACATGTATTTAACTTGGTAACATTTTTCTTGAAGGACACTGTGATTCATTAAAAGCAGATTATAAAACCATCTGAATGACAAAGAAAAGCTCCCAGTATCGGTCATACTTGTGTTTGAAGATGGGAGTTGCGCTTCATGCTGTAAGTTTGTGCAGTGCCCAGATAAATGCAGTTGTGTTAGAAGAGATATGAGATTCTAAGACTTCCAACAGAAAATGTCCTCATCGGGGCCAGCCCAAATATTTTTGGGGCCCTAGGCAGAAGAAAGGAGCCTTGACAGCACAAAGTATTCATGTTCAGTGGGATAAAAGGAGGGGTCCCAGGACGGAGCCTTGTGGAGCTCCTGTTGTCAGGCAGCGTGGCTCTGGTACTGATTGTTTCCATGTAACTTGGCAGGAGGGACCCATCAGGTGGAGCACAAACAGAGTCTGATTTCAGCTTCAGAATAATAATAGGTGGTTATGTGGGTCTCAACACATCAGCTCATACTGTGGCAATTTAATTAGAAATGAAATCCTTTATGAGCAAATACAATAAAAAGCTCATTCCTATTCTAAATCATTAACATTTTTACACAGCAGGGCTGATTTTTGTCTTTCCTCTTGTGCTGTTGCTGGTAACAAATTGTGTTGTAGAAATATGTCTTTTTTAATGACCCAGCAGCTCAAATATATGGATGATAATTTCACCCACAAGGAAAATTAATGGAGAATGAATGAATAAAAATAAAATAGTTAATACATTATCTCTGACTCTACTACAGAGATGTTCAGCACAGTGTTAAGTTTCCAAAGAAAAGAAGAATTTTTTGTTGAAAACATCCAATGAAAACAGAAAAGGTGACGATTATCTCCCAGGTCTGCATTTTAGTATCTTTCGGCACACTGTTTTGGTTTTGGTTTTGGTTTTCCAGCAGCTGTTTCCGGTAAAAAAACATTTTCATAAACCCACTGTGCACTGGTCAGCATCAAACAAAAGACAGGCCAAGCTAGTGTCTATATTAGCAGATATATTGATCAAGGCTGAATGGATCCAACACAGGCAAATACTGGATTAACATTCATCACATAGACAGAAACACAATGTCAAGTGAATGCTAATGTTCCTTGATATAATGTGATATTTAGAATGTGATATTATCTTTAGAATGTGATATTATCTAAGCTGCTTTGGCTTGTTCTGCTGCAACTAAGGGGCCAACAAATAAAGAAACGCTGATGCAGTTTTAAGTAAAAAATAATCTAAAATGGAAAATGCAAGGCAAAAATAGAGATGAAAGGAAAACATCTAAAAAAAAAAAACACAGAAATGTAGAACTGTCCTCCCCTCCTATTTGGCTTTCTGAGCCACCCACTTTGGATTGATAAGAGCAAACCCAACAAGCTGCCTTTATGACAACACTGACCGATACCCCACCATGTGTGAGTGTGTGTGTTTATATGTAGAAGGTTAATCCAGTGAGTCCTGGGTTCAGACAGTAATTTAGACCCTCTGAGTGATGAAGGGCAGTCAGCTGCTGTGTGCAGAGAACCTGACCTCAGTCACTCTGAATGTGCGTGGACTTAAATAACCTCACAGCCTCAGTGGACTGTATGGGCAGTCACATTCACATTCATGGATTAAAGATCGAGGACATAAAGAGAAAGTAAAATGTCAAGGCCGCACATCAAACTCCATGAACTCCTGTTCCTGCTGCAAACTCACGTTATTATTCATGAACAGAATCAATTCCTCCGCAGCTCTGGGCCACACCGTTAAGCTTCTTCTCGGTAATACACATATTGACTTTACTATAAACAGACAGGCTCTAATGTGGAACATTTTAACATCCATACATCATTCATCACTATTACAGGCATTAGCAGAAACATAGATTCAGACACACTGTAAACTTAACTTAAAACAAATGAAATCATCACTTAAAGTTTGACAAATTCTGCCAGACTTCAGGAGTAAGTATTTTCATTTTGTACACAACTTCACTTCAAAGCCCATCATTAAATCACACATCTGCACTGATGTAGTACTGAATATCGAAAATGGGCACATAACCTTTTTAAGTCAGTACTGAATCTTCGAGGCTACAATAGCTTAAAGGCTAAATGAATGTTCTCCAGTGGATGAAACTGATGCCAATTGTTTACAGTATCATAAAACTAGAACGAATTATCCTCACACAAGGTTGAAACCCAAGTCCCAAACCCCAAGTGAGCTGAGGAAAGTTGTGTTTTATAGCATATGTGTTCGACTTAATGCTTTCTCATCTTTCAGAAGTTCACAATGTTGCTTTAAGCACAACTTTAATTAAGTAGGTGCAATTGCTGCTGCTTTAAATTTCCTCTCCACTACATTGATTAGAGAAATAGCCTACCACATTCAATTGACATCTATAGTTTCTATTTACTTTTCAAATTAAGATTCTACTTTCTATGCAAAACCTATATCTGTATATAAATTATGGTGCATTGCATTAGTGCATGTACAACTACCCAACAGTCCAGACCAGCAACAACACTGAAATGCTGCCAAACATGTTGTCATATTAGTTACAATAATATAATATATAGAAAAATAATGATGGAGCATTCTGCCAACAGATTTGCCTTTTAATATGGTGTACATATATCTACATGTGTTTAAATGTGGAAGTTTGCTCCTGAAGAACCTTTAAGCGTAGCACCCGGTAGAAATACCTTTTAGTGAGTCACACCACAGGGAGACATTAAGCTGGCGTTCAGCGTCTGAATGATTCATATCCAGTGAAATGCAGCGGGCGCTGGGAGCTTTGGGATGGACGCCCCAGTCTCTCGGCATCACTGAGGGTAAAGTTATGTTTGGAACATGCCCTCTGGTCCTTCAGGAAATTGATAAAATTGTAGCAAATCTTCAGCTGCCAGTATCTAAGACTGGTTATACTGGGCGGCCTCCACTTGAGAGTGCGTGCAGTTACCGCCCCAGGCTATTGCTGTAAATACACGGCCTGTTAAATAAGGGTGAGAAAGGCTGAACTGTGGAGGAAGTGGCTCTGGCTCTTCTTATTATAACCCACATGAAAACTTTGAATTGAGAGCAGTCAGTATAAACCACAATGCTCCCTGCAGATTCATTAACATCTCTCCTCTTTGTCCACAGACCTGTAGGGACTGATCACAGAGGGAATAAGCATCATGACATGTCTTGCTTTGCCCTCACTGTTGAGTGAAGGCCGTGTTCAATTTACTAAGAACATGGTTAACAAAAGCAAATCTCACACTTAAGTATCAGTAATCATAAGGTGTCATTAATGGAGGGATGCAGCCACAGGTTACAGCAGGCACAAATAAAATCAAAACAGCCTTGTGAGTTTCAAACCAGTATGTGTCTAATATCTCACAACAATCTTCACAATATTCACAATAAAGTTATGGGCAGCAAGAAGGAGGTGGCAAACTGAAACTGTATGATGTAAGTATGATATGTCTTAAATTGTTGTGACAAAGTTCACAGTTACTAGCTACAACTAGTACAACTTCTGTGCCATCTGGAAAAATAACAATAAAGTCTGATAATAAGGCTGTTCTTCCACCTCTGTCTTCAAACAAAATTGCCTACTGTCCCAAACTGACTTGAAGGGGTGAATAAAGCCCCACAGTTACAGCAGATGCATGCTGAAAAAGAAAAAAAAAGAAATGCTGCTCTTTCATTTGAAATGCAGCTGTAGGCAGTATTGGTGCAGTGTTGGAGGAGATGACCCAGGAGAACAGGAGGAGTTCAAGCAGCACAGACACAGAGAATGTATGTTAGTGGGAGAAAGGAGGTCGGCGAATCTGGTACCCTGAGGCACAGCTTGACTTTTATTCTGGTGTGGGGGGCCCAAAAGAAAAAATCCATCCATGCCAATTCACCAAGCTGCACTTGATCATTTGCAGCCAACAAGCCACTGACATACATTTTTAAGGTTGGCTTTTTCAAATGAGTTAGACTATTTTTTTCTATTGCTGTAGTATTGTCATGCCCGATGCAGTTCTTTCAGGAACATTAACAGAAAGTTTCAGCACATTGAGCTGCTACAAAGACAGGGATGGTCTTTGGTTTAAATTATATGCATTACCTCTGTTTTGGATGTTTTGCAGAAGAAGACTGTGTCAGTGACAAGCTATTCTTTAAAAAGCTATATCACTGAGCTGGTACTGTCTCTGAGGTGGGTTTAATGGACTTTGGCGTATTGGTAGCCAGGCTGGTGGCCGCGCTCTGGCAGCTATGTCAGCTGGCTGGTGGGCCAACCACTGTGGTCCAGTGTGAAATATCTCGACAAATATTGGATGGCCCGCCTTTAAATTTTAATGATCTCCAAAGAGACTCATCCCCTGTCCTTACATTTAGCACCACCAGCATGTTGTTATTTTGTTCAGAGTGAAGTTAAGCAAAAACTTTTCACCTGGCATCATCATCCGATCAAACTTAAATTCATCCAATATATTGGCCTCAGCTGTACTTTGCGCTCAGCACTAATTAGCACATTTTAGCACATCAATACACTCAACCAAGAGGGGGAACAGCCACACAGACATCCACTGATTCTTAAAACATCCATACAGTTTGAGCCAGGGTTAAGTTCACACAAAGGGCTGCTGAAATTGGTTCATTAAATGCTGCAGAGGCTCTCTGATCTGTGTTTGAACAGCCGACAGATGCAGGCATTTTTCAAACTGGAGAACATTCAACTCAGTTTTTTAAATTTTTAATTCAGTCCTTGAGATTCATGTTGAGCTGACATTATTGAACTACTATAACCTTCCTTTCAGCATGGAGAAGAGTGTGTGCCTTGAGTTCTGAAATGTGTTCACTGATTTGTTCAACAAATACTTTAGTTCAGTGACTTAAGTTGCTTTTCCCACACATGGGAAACACGGCTCTTAGAATCATACTGTGTTCATGTGGGAGGTGATAAAGACTCTCATGTTAACAACCTGCAGACATTCATGTCAACCGACCAATCAGATTGCAGAGCTGGCCGTGGGGTTAAATAAATCTGACACCCAGTGACACAAACACATATTTTTCAAGGGAGTACTTAATTTCTGCTGAGAATTACATTTTTATAAACGACGTGGACGGGAAGATGCCTGTACACAAGGCGGCGCCCTGATACTCACTTTTGACTGGACCCTGCTCTCTTCATCATGTGAAGAAGCCGGACTGGGTCAAACAACCCAAGTGGCCGCCTGTGTCTCTTAGTGGAAAAGAGGTTAATGTAAGTTTGCCTCTGGCTGGATATGAGCATCCACAGAGCATCATAACAGCCAGAATAATGAAGGGTCAGCATGATAATGATGGGATCTGACACTGTGTGTGAATGGTAATACATATAAACTGTTCTGTGAGGTGTAAACTGGAGCAAATGAAGGAAGTATAGCTGAGCAGCCTCCCAAAAAAAAAAAACTAAACATTCAGTGGGGAATATAAGTGTTGTAATGTATTCAAATAATATCTTCATGCATTTTCTTCTTCTCTTTGCAGTGCGGATGTTTTTAACACTCACATCGTCTCGATATGAGGTGAAAACACGGCACTCTTTTCAAATAGTGCATGAAAAAAATCGTGACAGGAAACACCAGAAATTTAAAATGAACTGAGATACTGGAAGGTTTTTACACTGAGGAGGAAAAGTTTGTATAAACAATGTGACTGGTGAAACAGACAATGGGCTCAGGACTGTGCCAAAGTTAATTGTGCAAGTCTAGTTGATTTTTAGGGTCCAACCTATTACTCACTTTTGCTTTATTATATTTAAGGAGCTATTTGTTACATATGCTACATAGCCAATATTAGCATATCCAACGGTTTGCATTTCCAAAACCTTCAAAAACTATTAATGAGCATGAAATAAATTATAAGATCATATTTGAAATTACAGTATCCGGCTCCAGCTAACAGAGTCATTGTGGCCTGTGGAAATACCTGCAGAACCGTGTTGATTGTTGTTGCTGTGCTGTAACTAGGATGTATTGATGAGAGACACAATATGGGGCTAAAAGCAGAGTCATAAAATTAAGTGCAGCTGCAAAAATGTTTGGAATTAAACTTGTAAAAAAGCTTTAAATAACCTGTTTGCAGTAGTTTTGACAATAAAGTTACACTTGAACGATATGAGATTTTCTTAATGCATGAGCCTGAATGTGTTTGTATATGCAGAAGACCGACGTCCCTGTACGCTGTGATGCATGAACAGGGAGTGTGTGTGTGTGTGTGTGATGACACACAGTATTTAATGGTTGGTGATTGTGTTTGAAGTGTGACATGTTTTCCGCTCGCCGTCCTCCCCACTCCCCTGCTCTCAGGGTTTCCGTGACCGTGAAAATGCTGTGATTGATGGTGCGTCGGCTGTGTTTGCACACAAACACCGCATCACACTTCCAAGATGACTTGACCCACATCGTCGCTCTGCTGTACAAACGTGTCGGAGGCAGCAGATCTGGGTCATGCAAGGTCACAAACATTAATATATTGATGGTTATCTGAAAGACAAGTTGCTGTTATGTCTTTTAAATCGAATTTTTCGGTGCCTTGAGCACCACAGATGAAATCTCCTTTGTATCAAAGGGGAACAACACATCCTCCAAATGAGGAGAAAAAAAAATTCAGAGGGATCTGCCATGTTGAAGTCCAGTGCTGTATTGACCAATGCTACCGCCCTGACATCCTCCCCCTGTGGAGGCTCAGCATCCTGCAACTGCTACATCCTGCTACTTCCTCCATTGCTTCTGATGAGCCATAATTCTTACAATTAATACAGCGACTTGTCAGTAATTGACCTGACTAAGGCGGCATCAAGGCTGATTTTTATATAACCCAATTCCTGTGAGATCAGATAGAGGCAACAGTCTGTAACGTAAATATGGCGAGATGGTTGATTATTTAAATCAGCCGTGAGCTAGTGGAGTGTGATTTATTGGACTAATACTTGATCTTAATGGTGAAAATAAAGTGTACATAAAGTGTATAGACTCTGTATTGAATTTCCATTTCAAAGAACCGTTTCACAAAAGCAAGCGCAAATGATGTTTGCAACCACGCATCATAACTAATGTTTGTGACATTAGCAGGAGCGCAGGGAGTGAGTACAGAGAGAGAGGGAGGGAGAGAGGGAGAGTATGTTTTATCTGTGTTTTCAGATTCAGAATTAATGTCTTAACTCTCACTGTGGTGCCTTTGCAGACTGTGCTCGCTCACAGCAAGCAAGTGATCAAATAAGGAAAATATTAGGCTGCAGCTCTCAGTGCCAAAGTATGACATTTTAAAATCCTATACACAGTGCCTTTAATATGAAAGTGCACAATATTACTTTCAGTTTTATGCTTTGTATGCAGTAGAGCAACTTGGTTTGGCTTTTCCTATCACTGTATGTACACAACGTCATCTCTGCCTCGGATCACCTGCAGTGTTGATACATCAAGACTAAATTTCAGGAGGTTAGATGTCCATTAATGGCTGTTCTGTGTGTCAGTGGACGAGGGCTCAAAGCACACATGGAGGTGATGAGTGATGTGATGAGTTCATGTCCCCATGCTGACCTCAGTGCAGCGGTTCGACACCTCTGCACTGCTGCATGGACCCCAATAAAACAGAGACTTTCCTATAAACTTCAAATGTGACGCTCTGTGTAAATCCAGGCCCGGACGTGCTGGTCGATGAGTTGTGAGCCTTTTAAAGTGATCGAGGTTATGTCCGGGCGGAAAATTACAAGGCCGAGCTGGGGCTTCACGAGTTTACAACTCAGTAAGCTGATATGGACGCAGTTTGCCTCTGGGCTGCCAGCTCAAATCACTCACTTCATTCTGCTTTTGTGTTTTGTCGACCTTCAAAAACAGGAGTGACAGAATAATCACGTGGACGTGGATCTAAACAGGATCATTTTAAGGTAATTCCATTTAACTGTACACATATTCGAGCAGTAAGTGTGCACACAGGCTGTGTGGTTGTTGTGGGCATTGTTAAAAGACATGACTTCAAATGTGTTCCCACTGAGTGCGTGTGTGAAGTGTGAAGAAGCTGAGCACGGGCAGCCAAAGTCTGCAGAAAGCGACTGCAGTGGTAGCGCCCTGACAGCTTCAAACAACTTCAAACACACAGACATGTCGAAGTCTCTCTGACTTCCCTCATCCCTTTTTGCTTTAATGCTCCCTCATGGAGCATTAGCTCAGATCCCCGCAGCCATGAATTACAGCTATGATGTCAATACACATTGTTAGTGATTAGTGTGTGCGTCTAGAGCACCCATCATCGCTGTTTTGTGCCTATTTTAAGAGCTGTGATCATAAAAATTTTCAACACTTGAGTGCAGAGGAGCAGATTTTGTGGTTTGGGGGGCTAAAGCTAACATGGAGCCACTCTTTACCTCCACGATGGCTCTTCTCTGAGTGTTTGTCTTTGCAATAAGACCTTTCATATTGGTAAGGGACTGTGCACTTTAATCCTTCACCTCATCCAACTGTTTTAAAATGCAACTTACACTTCAATGCATTAATAATAATAATAATCCACTTTTATAATAGATTTAATATGGAGCCCCAAAACTCCTCTACCACATCAACCTCCTTTGATTCATCTGTGTATATAATTTTGAAGGTACATGTAACGGATATTTATTACGAGATCCTTTTAGTGGTCCTTGGCTTTTGGCTGCCTAATATGGCTTCCTACCGTTCCCTCATGGTAAAACCATCATCAAGCCCCGAGGTTTTTTTTTTTTTTTTTTACCATCTGGAATCACACGTAAACAGTATCTGCAGCATCAGAGCACAGCAGTTGCTGCAGCCTGGTCTTTCAGGGGAGATATTAACTGGCATCATGCCACAGAGGAGGGGGAAGAGGGAGAGGAGCAGAGAGACAATGTGGAGTCACACTTACAGTAACCAGTTATTTGTGTATACTTGGATGTGCGTGCATTATGTGGATGTGCGGCTGGTGAAGAGCTGGAGCGGTGCCACGCTGAAGACACAGCACCATACAAGGAGAGGACACGCCGGAGGGTCAGAGTGTCTGCAGGGTGGTACCGCTGCAGGGTGAGCGAGTGCGTGCTGCAGCCCGGTGACGGCTCATCCCAGGTGGAGGCTGATATTTCAGAATGAGGCATAATTTGCAAGTTTAATTTAGCATCTGTAAAACACCGCTATGGCAGTTTGGGAAATAAGCTAAATTACAAAAGATAAATTACATGTATGTTGTTTGTTGTTGCCTTCCTGAAAGACCCACCCTCTGAGTGTGTATTACTCTCTTACTGCTTCTGTGTTTGAATGTTTTATAAATCAACTGAATGAAAGTCTGCAGGAGATGAAAGTGACTCTGAAAATGATCTAACTGCTCTGAAGTCCATCTGTGTGTGTGTGTGTGTGTGTGTGTGTGTGTGTGTGTGTGTGTGTGTGTGTGTGTGTGTGTGTGTGTGTGTGTGTGAGAGAGAGAGAGAGAGAGAGAGAGAGAGAGAGAGATTGAGAGTGAAAGCACAAGAGAGAGATCTATGAAGAAGTGAGGTCAAATATCCTCTACCTAATAATAAATCACAGACACACACACACTGCCACCCCACATCCCATATATACACTCTCTCTCTCTCTCTCACCCTTTCTCTCTCCATCCCCCCACCCATGTGTTGACATAGTTTCCATGGTGAGGGGAAGGTGTTGACAATTCATCGCTGCATTCCTGAGCACATGCTCTCTCTCACACACATTAACATTTACTCTGGGGGGGGTCAGTTAACAATCCCTCCCAGCTCTCCCAGGCCAACATTTGACTGCTGCTGCTTTCATAATAAAAAAAAAGTGTGCTGTAGGTAGGACGTATACCCAACATGTGATCAGTCCGTTGTCCTTGCTTCTGTCCTTTTACATTTCACCTCACTCCGGTGACTTGGGGTTAACTTGCAGATGAAATGTACATCTACGTCAGCGTGCAGGTACATCAACGGCTCTGCCTGTCACCTCAGAATCGGGTACGGTCATTTCCAAATGCAGCTCATGAAGGAAACTCTCTCTGTCATCCATCCGTGACACACAGGTACGCAACAACCAATGAGAGGCCAATGTGTTGTGTAAGTCTGGTGAACAAATAGTCATGGAAATGGGTCATGGTTGTCGTGTTGCGAGGAAAGACCTTGGGGTCAACAGGGTTCACCCTCTCAGGGGCGTGGTCTAATGGTGGCACAAAATGAAGTATGAATATCCATCGCAAGAGTCATGGAACTTTGCCCTCAGTCTTCTACATGTTTTGTACAAAATTAAACAAAAGGGGGGCACTGGAGGGAAAGGTTGTTGGAGGGCATTAATGTGCTCAATACATTTCATTTCAATCAGACTAGTTGTTGTTTTAATAAACTCTTATTTACTTTCCTGGTCCTGGAGATTTGGGGGCCCAAAGCAGGATTACCATAGGCCTTGGGGCCCTCTTTTCCTACAGCAGTAACTGATACCTTTAGATGCTGTGAACTTTATTATTCTGTAAAATAGAATAATAAAATCTGCTTAAGCTGCTCTGCTCTCATTATTTGTGTGTTCAGGACTCTGGAAATTGGTTGATAAAACCCAGACTATAGACACACCTCTTATGAAATGGTAAGCTTCAGACACACATACAAAAATACACACAAGCCCAGCCTCGAGTTAAAGAGCTGAGGGGTCTTAACCTGTGTAAATACTTCATCGTATTATCTTAAAACACTTTGCAGCAGCTCCATATGACTTGGAGCTGCTGCGCCAGTGACAGCCAGGATGGAAGACGCTGTAGCTCCTGCGGGGGAACTGAAGAAATGAGAGTTGGTGTGAGGGAGCAGAGTGTCTGTTGCACCTCTCCATGCTGCAGAGTTGGAAGTTAATTGAAGTGGACCTCCTGCTGCTGGTGATGGGCAACACGTCCACATGGACACTGTCAGTGAGATCTCACCGCAGGGCCAATCGCTCTGCCTGCATCCCGAGCGTTGGAAGGACACGCTCTGGGTGTTTCTGCGGTTTGGGTTCGAAGGGGCTCATCATCACGTAGAATTTGCTTGACTGCAGACACACCCAAGCAAGTACGCCTGCTGTATGCTCCTGTAGGGAAACAGCTGCTGAGCTCCTTTCCAGAGCTGAGCTGTGTGCTGGGAAATGGTTGGGGAAAGGGTCCTGCAGCTGAAAAAGTTGGTGGTAAACCAGAAAGATTAAGACCCAGTAAATGCATAACCACAAACGGCAGCACTAAGCGTATACATCGGACGTGCGTGACACTGTTGCAAACGCATACTGACTGTTTCATAAGCAGTGCAGCAGGTAACCGGTCAAACTAGTCTGCTGTTTCCTGCTTTGGCACGCAGTCAATTCCGTGCATGAAATACCTGAAATGGACTTTGCGCATCCCAGAGCAACCAAGGTCAGAGAAGGGTTAAAGATTAAAGATCATTTTAAATCACATATCTGCTGAACATTAATCATAAAAAAATAAAAGTCTACTAGTTGCCTCTGTTTTTCAGTGTATCCTCTTAACGTCATAAGTTTCAATATGTCCAAGTCGTTCCCTGGGAAACAGGAACAGATTTTGGTGAGAATTCCCAGGAAATACTGAGATCTCAATTCTTGGAAATCAACTCTATGTCAGAGGGAATTTCACGTCTAAATGTGTCGGAGTGATACATTTCATGTGAGAAGGCACGGTTTTCTGACATCTGCCGTTGATCACCAAAGTCATAATTTTGTGACAATCTGTTGTGTGGATGTTGAGAAACTCGACAGGATAACTGAAGAGTGAAACATTAAAATGGAAAGATCACCGAGATCCCAAGAATGTCAGTGCAAAATTTCAGGATCTTGTATTTTTTACATGTACTATTGGATGGTTGAATGTTATGTATAGAATGAGAGATGCTACAGAGTTGCATTATGGGATATGTAGGATCCAGCATTTCTTTTTCTTTTACAGACCTGTACCATGAACTAAAGATCCCTGTATGTATGAGATTCAGTAAATCTCTGCAGTACCCTTTTATATTAAAAATAGGTGAAAATGATAGTAAACATATCAATAATAAATATTTTGGGTTAAAATTGGATGGAATTGGCACACAATCAATGACTCATTTGCATTTTCTATTATCAGAGGATGGTGATATAGCAGAAAAACAACTTTTGAGCGCATGAGGAAGTAAAAGAGCAAGCTGATGTCTTCATAAACAATCCGTGTATAATTTTGAGTAAAAAGCTGTAATTTGGGGTTAGAGAGAGAATACACCCAACTGCTGTGTTTAAATTAAAAAAGGAGCAGAGGAGTTTGGGTGTTTGGAGCGGCTGTAAACATCAGCACTGATTACAATGAAGACGAGAAAACTTGTCGCCCGTGGTAGACTCTGGGGAGAACACGCTGCTTACTTCCCTCCAGTTCCCTGCTAAATTTTTCTGTCTGAAATTTTTGTTATGTGGAGCAACCCTCAAGCTGTGACACGTTCAAGTCGGAGCCGGGGGTAACACCACGAAATGTGCTATCTCCGAAACAGCAGGAGTGTACAAGTGGTGTGAACTACAACCAAATAAAGAATATCTTGTGCTGGGTTTTTTCCCCCACACACAGACACACACAGCTGAGTCAATTAGGGAAAACAATGGCTTAAGTTGTGACAAGGCCACATTACCAAATGATCCATGGGAGACACGAGCACACATGCATACGCGGTTGAGAAAACTGGGTCAAATGGACCCTGAGAGAGAGCGAGTTAGAGAAAGCCACACAGATCCAGAGCCAGTTGACACCACATCTTTCTTTTCTCTCATCTCCACGAGTTGGAGATGAGAGAGGTGGAGAAAGAGGAAGAGAGAGTGTGAGCTGGATGGAGAGACTGTTGTTAAAGAGGTGTAAAAATCAAAACCCTGGAGAGCGACAGAGGTTTCATCTCATCTGCATTTCTAATCAGGGTGAAAGAGGGATCGGTGCGACGAGGGGAAGTGGAGAGAGAGAGATGCACTGAATGAGATGGAGTGAGAAATGTCAAGGAGAAATGGAGCAAACAGCAGAGAGACGGACTGAAAGAGAGACTGGTGACGAATAGAGAGAGAAAGTATAAACAGACAGAAAATGAATCCCATAAGACTAACAAGGGGATGGGAGACACAGTAAGGAAGACACGGAGGGAAGAGGGAGAGATATAGCCGCGGTCCAATGTTGAATTATAAAACATTTATTCTGCTAGAAGTTTTTGAAGTTGTTTTTTTTTTTTCAGATGTTTGGAAGCATAGAAAAACCTGATTGATGGTTTGCCCAGAGACGGAGAAGAAAACCAAATTGGCCCACATTTGTCACAAGTCGCCGAGCAGGAACTCTGATCACGACCACATCAGATCCTTTGGAAAAACTCAGCAGCCACATTTCCACAGAAAGAGGGTAAATGTGGGCCAACTAGGACCACATCCACAGCTAAATAACTATTGGGTTATTCAGACGAAGAACCGACTCCGCGAGCAGCAACATGTAACACAAACACTCGGGGTGAAGCTGAGTGACATCGTGACCCGACGGCCCGAGGGCCACTCCGCTCCGCCTACAGGAAGCAATGTTCGCTCCAACCAAGACAACTACGCTGTTGAATGTCGGCATTGATGTATGGAGGCTGGAGGGTGCCGCCAAAGTGATCCAATTTTATAATCAAAGGAAATATTTCTGAATGGATTGATTTGATTTAAAAATAAAAAGGGAAAGTTAAAATTTGGCAACAAATAATGAATCAATAACGCAGAAGAGATAACGGCTGGCCAATCAAACCGCTAATCCTCAGCAGGTTGGACTTTAAGCTATGCTACAAGTATTACTTTCAGTTCATTTTTCACATTTAGCAGGGTTTAGGGATTTAAAACAAGCTGTCTTAATTAGTCTCAAATGAAATGTTTTTATCCATGCTAGCTGCACGGCCCTGGGCGATGTTGCTTGGTCCACCACTTTGGTCCAGACTGAAATGTCTTAACAACCAGTAGATGGATTGCCAGGACATTTTGCACAGACATTCATGGTCACCAGTGAGTGAATCCTACTGATTTTAGGTTTGTAGTGAAATATCTCAAACTAAATTGGATGGACTGCCATGAAATTTGGTGCAGATTTAGTTTCTGGGCCTTCTTTTGAAAGTCTCACGTTCCGACAGTGATAGACATTTTCAACATTAAACAGCACACACTTTTTCTTGTTGGGTATAATATTAAAAGTGGCAATTTATCATAATTAAAATAAAACAAAACAAAAAGACAAAAAAGGAACAGATAGAACCATTTGCAAAATGAATACATCTTACAAATCTATTTATTTAAAAAACATCATGATTCATCGTAGTCATTGCAATAAAATGATAAAATAAAGACACTGGGGAAGCCTCACGGTGACATGTTCAGTGGTGTGTATCAATGCTATTTTGTGTCTGTGTAATTAAGAGCATTTGGCACAGAGCCCTATTATTCACTTGTGTGCTCAAGTACTGTGAATATATGTGTGTGTGTGCGTATGAGAGTGTCTGTATGTGTGTTAGTAATAGTGGTAATACATGTTTTGAATTCTGTCACAGCACTATCGTAGAGACACACACACACACACACCTGTGGAGTGGGTTTATGGAGACCTACTGGAGGTTTCTGAAGTGACCGTCGCTGTCAATCAAGCCAAAACACATATATTGTTTCCAATATTTCCCTAAATTTTACAAAATAGTGAGAGGAGTACGCTCTGACGTGGGGGTGAAACGTCCACATCTGGATGTAGAAATGATTTGAGAACAGCAGTCCTGATTTCCGATCATTCTGCTATCCAATAATTAGTTTGATGACACTTGCAGCAAATTCAGACCAAATTTCGGTTTGAAATGAAGAAAAAACTGTGACTATATAGCCTGATATTGCTCATAAACCTCTGATAGTTTCTTAAAATACATTTTTAAACTATTTAAAACACATCAAACAAAGCTCTGTCTGGCTTCAAACCCAACAGGTCTGCGTGGATCCTGCCGAGTCTGGACCAAAACGTCCTCATTTTGTTTTGTGTTGTTGCTGTGAGTGCGAGTGTGCGTTCACACAGCAGCCAACATGATACACCAGTGACCAAAAGTTCATTCATTTGCTATAAAAACACCACAGAGACTCAACAGACGTCAGCTGATACAAGCTGGGCGCGGCTCACTCTTCTTCATCAGCTGGTTATTGCAGATTTCTCTCGCGTTTGAATAGATACAATTTTCATTTTTACCAAGTCGAGTGCCGTAAACTTAGCAGTTTTCTACAACTTTTCCAAAAAAAAAAAAAAAAAAAAAGGAGTAGAGACAAAACATCTAGTTATTTGAAAAAGGGGTGTAACCATTGTTGGAGTTGAAATCTCTGAAAACCAGTTTACTGAAAGGTTTCTTACTCTTCAAGCTAGCAAGCAAGGAACAGTCAGACATTTTGAAAAACATGCTTATTTGCCAGAATTAGGTCTGGGATGCATTTAGTCTCACTTAGCTTAGCTTAGCTTAACTTAATTTAGCATAAAAACAAGTATAGAAACAAGTGGGAAATGATAACCTAACTAAACAAAAAGTGAAGATTACTCCGAGAGCAGTGACTCAAAGAGAAATCTCTCTAAATCTCAGTAATTAACATGCTGTTTAAGATGTACATGATCAGAAATGTTAAATTATAGTTTGGATGAGTTTTGTGCTGCAACTATTTCTTGAAAAACTGTTTATCATCGCCAGACAAGAAATAGTTTTATGATTCACCAAAATAATTGCAACTTGTTCTAACATTTGTGTTTGAGGATGAATTATGCAAACAAGATAAGAAAACGAGATTTGCCATTTCCTCCTGTTTCCAGTCTGTATGCTAAGCTAAGATAACAACCCAAGCAATTCCAAACTCTAGCGGTGCAAATCTTCAGAAAAACATCTTTCTCAAAACGCTGACCTATTCCTTTAAAAAGTGAAACCGGAGCCAAGAAACATGCATGATTTTCATGTTCAAAACTTTGCAGTTACACACTGTGGAAGTAACTGAGCTTCTTGCACCACCCACACCGTTTAAACAGTCATGTAGCTCACGGCGTGAACACATGAGAGTGTGGATCAGTGGAGTGACAGCTGGGTTCAAACATCTGGATGTAGGAGACTTTGATGCCATCATAATGAAACCCTGGAAAAGGCTTGTGTTGCTCATGAACGACATCAGTCTGTCATTATAAAACGGTACATGCAACTCTTCGTCTCACACACTGTAGCACAGCGCTCACACGGTTTACGAAACACACACAAGACTCGGGCAAAAATAACAGCTGGATACATTTCCGAATATCTAGAAAAGAAGAGTGCTCGTTGTCACCACGTTCAGTGGCTGTTCAAGTGTTGATCTGGCAAAATGAACCAAGCACACCTCCATTAGTTCAAATATTGGCACCATGTACAGTATATCTCACACACAAACACACTGACTGCATATCTCCTTGTAAAGCTTAAAAATGTCTCTCACTTTAAAATCTCTTAATTTTCAAAAAACTAGAGCTGAGAATAAAGGTATATATCGTCCTTTTGTTAAGGTAGGAATACTCTGGGGTGGTAGTTCTAGTGCAATACCTCTCGCGTGGAGAGCACGCGGAGCACTTTCGTTTTCTAGGACTTCTGCTGCGCAAATGAACACGGTGTTCAAACCATGACCTCTTCCGTGAAGGCTGCCTAAACCATCAGCCTCCGCGAATACAAAATAACTCCAGCCAGTGTCACGTCGAGGTGTTAGTAACCCTGTGCAGATACAATGTCCAATCAAACACCCCTTGAATTCTCCATGCTTCCTCAAAAGAGAAAATTCAACGGGGAACGGCGGCGGGTCGTTACTCTAAGAGGAACATAGAGTGGTTGTTCTTTGCACGGCATCAGGAGAAAGCAAGAAAAAAAAAAAAAAAAGCATGTAGTCCAGCCTGGGTGCTTCATTTATTATCCCTAGAAGCAGCAGATGTGTTTAGTGGTCCTTTATTCCCAAATGGCAGTGATGTTTCAGAAGTCTCCTGGAGTGCTATGGTCGTAACGGGGAGCGGATATATCTGTGTTAAAATCACTGGAAGCGCCACAGATTTCATTGGATCTTCACAGAAACAGAAGTCTCAAAGGCTATTTCCCCATTGGTGCATGTTAAAAAAAAAAAAAAAAAAAAAAAGAAAAAACCCCAAAAAAACAAAAACAGTCCCCTGCGCCTCCACTGCAGAGCTGAAAGATCCTGAGCACCTCGGCCAGGCTTACGTTTCCAAAGCGGTTCGTCATTTTACTCCCAACGTCCGTCGCCTGGAAACAGCTGGGTGTCCCAGAAATCATCTATGGGTGTGTGTCTGTTGTGTGTGTGGTGTTTCCTGTGAGCGCTGCAGTGTGTGGGTGCGGGGGAAAGTGTTTGTCAGTCCATCTCCAGGTCCATCAGTTTGTTGCGTGAGCGTGGAGTGTGCGTGGTGTTGCGGCAGCAGCACTGGGCGCAAACCAGACCCAGGACGAGAGAGAAGAGGCCCACACCTGCAGACACACGACAGGGTTAAAATGCAGCCAATGTCCCTACTGTTGATAAAGCCTCAGGAAGTTTTTGAGAACTTCGGGAACGTTACCTACATTTTGACAGAAGGAACCACAGTTTAAAATTTAGTTCCTGGCTCCTTAAAGCCCCTGCTCTGGCACTACCTCCTAATGGCTACTGGGATGAATTTTGCAGTGGCTGAACGTGGATAAAAACTTGGTTTATTCCCAGCAGGCACCAGGCGTCAATGTAACGTCAGAAATACGTTGAACTCTTTTATATGTGAAGATGGCGTTGGCATGAGTCCTTTGGAAGATGTTGGACTTTGGTTACGTAACAACACAACTTAAAACCAAAAAAAAAAAAAAAAAGAAAAAAAATTGGTGCTAATTCATGCTAATACCACATGTCTACTATCACAAAATACTGGGGTTGGTCTGTTTTGTTATTGTCCGCTTGGAAGCGGACTGAGACGGTCTCGGTCCGGTTGTTTGGTCAGTACCACGTGAAGAGTTTCCTTCGGGCTATCTGAGGACTTTCACTACGACAGTCTCTGTTCCAGCTACCACTAACGCTCCAATATCAGCTACTACTGCAGATATTTAATATCTAAGATTTTCATTATTAATAGCAACTAGGAATGTCCCCCAGCCAGATACAAGATCAGCATCAATTAAAGCATATTTTATTGATTGTTTTTTTTTTTTTTTGCCATATTAGGCCTGATTAAATTCTGATTCTTGTCTTAGTTAAACCCACTGTGCACTGGAAACGCCAGCTGTCAAACACGTGTCCTAAATAAGCGCGAGCACAGCGCTGTCAGCCAATGAAGTGCGGAGCAGCACAAACATCAGCCGGCAGTTTGAGTGTCCACGCTGACAGCGAGCATCAGTGAGCTTTTTTATCCAGCCTCACTGACATCCCGCAGGTGGGCCGCTCCCCTGAGTTTCTGCTGCTGGCTGCTTTTAAACCAAAAAAAGAAAAAAAAAAATATCACACTGGAATCGTTTGTTATTCTGCATTTGAACAGAAATAAACCAGATGTTGATACACTGTCGGTTCAAACAGGACAGATGTGATATATTCTCAGCTGCCAACCATATAAATGTTGAATCATTTGGCAGATTCTCAATATTCTCTCACTATCAAAGACCTAGATGATACTATTGTGTTGTTTTACTTCATTTAACCTTAAAACCTTAAATAATAATCTAATTTAGATGAAATATAATGATATATATAATATAAAGATTTAACAGAGAGGACGTGTAATGGGTATGTTACCTATTGAGGCCGCTGCACCGTACAGGAGAGGTAACTGTAGGGAGTCCCACACTAGAGAGGAAGCAAACAGAGACAACATTTTGCAATTTCAGTTTCAAATGGATCTGCATGAATGTGGCGACGGTAACGTGTGAGCTGTTGTGAGCTGCGGCACAAACTCCTCACCAGCGAACTGGACCGTGAGGAAGACTCGAGACGACGTCAACTCTCCGGCTTGAGTCCAGGCTCCTGTGGAGGCCGATAGGTACCAGGGAGTGGCCACGCAGTAATACTCCCCACTGTCACTGGAGACCACAGAACACACACACACACACACACACACACACACACACACACACACACCGCAGATGAGATTTTTTTTTTTTTTTTTTTAATGATCCACATGTTTGCTGATGTTTAACCATAAATACACTCACCTGTCCTGGGTGCCAAAGATGTTCAACACGTAGGTGTGTGTGTCTGTGCGCTCTATTGAAATCTCACTGGATGAGTTACGGATCTCTGTCTTCACAATGCCAAAGCGGTCGACACTGGCCACCTGTGTCGTCGTCTGTCCGCCACGCAGCCTAGTGAAGAACCAATGCACCTCGTACGCCAGGTCATCTGAAAGAGACGGAACATATTACAAGATACATGTATTTCACAAGAAATGGCACCAACTAACTTAAAAACCACATAGTGTTTTCATTCTTCATGTTAAATAAACTAAAAATGTGTGAACAAGATATTTCTTGGGCTGTTAGTTAGAGAGCGTGTTTGTGCCGACTTCGTTGGTTGGACTTCTCAGTTTCTCGCTCTTACGCAGGCTGACATCAGCACTGAAGAGGCTCTCAGCCTCTCTTCTGATTGGCTGACTGTTTTCTGAGTGATCGAATAAAAATATACCAGATTTCAGGAAAACACTAGAATCTTGCAAGGCTGGCTGGTGGGCGGGGCTTGGGGCGGGGCTTGGGGTGGGGCTGAGAGCGGCGACTGCTTTGTTGTGACATCACAAAGTTCCAGAAGTCCCGACGGCTCGTTTTAAGGCTCAGTTTCTGAATACAGGCTGTGTGCATTTCTCTGTGGACTGAGGCTTTGATGATTTCACAGTATTAATATAGGTTTATAATTAAAAAAAGACATGGAAACTACACTTACTTATACAATATGGGACCTTTAAAGCTATCATTTACTTTAGTTAAAAGCCTGCCCGCGTTTAGTAATGTCAGACTGCGGTAGATGTTTTCAATTCTAGAGGTTTTGATGCATCATGACAGATTCACCTTGTCACAGCTCATGCAGAAAGGTTTCATCTAGTCAAACATTTTACCCAGATTTATCCATTACACTGTGGAAATTGAGGGAGAGAGAGTGTGTTATTTTTGCATGTAAAATGCAGCCCTCATTTCACTATGACACCTACAGAACAAAAGAAGAAAACCAAAAACCAGGAGAATCAGTGCAAACCTACAGAACAACTCCATTATCATCACACACACACACACACACACACAGGCTGCTGTTGCTCCCACAGTAAGAGGGAAGATAAAAAAGACAGGGATGGACACGCGTCACAAAAAGAAGGATAGTGATGACAAAGGAAAGAAAACATGGACAAGAGAGAATTTGTGGTAATAGATGTAATCTTTGGAAAGGGGGCGAGCGAGCTAATTATTTCCAAGAGATAGACGTGGAGAGAGAGAGAGAGAGAGACAGGGAGTGAGAGAGACAGACAGAGAAGCACAAACTAGTCATTAGTCTGTCAGGGAGAGAGGGACTATTAGCACTGTACCTCCTACATACACACACACACACACACACACACACACACACACACACACACACACACACACACACACACACACACACAAGCATAATAAAAACCTCATGGAGTCTTGGTCATCCTCTGTCATTTCAGACACAAATAGAGGATACAGATGAAAAAATAAAGAACATTTGCAAATGACAACGCTGGAATAAAAAAAAAAAAAAAAACGACATGATGATGAAAAACAATTATGAGGGGGGGGAAAAAAAAAAGGCGAGAGTGAGAGATGGAAAAATGAGGAAGAAGAAAGAGGAGAGCGGATGGAGCGAATATAATGACGTGAAAGACTGAGGAGAGGAGGAGAGGAGTGAACTCACCCAGAGCAGAGTAATGAATCACATCACTATTTCTCTCTCCCTCTCTTCCCTAATGGTTTTAATATTCCAGTGCTACATCATTAAATATCAGTAGTAGAGCAAGCAGCAGCGGCGGCAGCAGTAATAACACTGGCCTCCGTTCCTCTTTAGCGTCTCATGGTCCTAATATTGATAATTACCTGAAAACTTAGTCCGGCTGCCCCTCCATGTGACACTTAAGTTCAGGCTCTCGGGAAATATATCTTCACACTTACTGATTTTTTTTTTTTTTTTATTAGCTTTTGCTGCAGATTTTCACACTCTCAATTAATTTTTAAATTTTTTTTTTTTCTTTTTTAACAGAACACAGGTATGGCTAAAAATAATCTTCGCTCTTGCGTGACATCTGCTGTGATATCAAGCTGTTCCTGTTAATCTACTGTATGTGCAATAATCTAATATAGGCAAATATATATCTGTTCAGCTGATTCTAGTGGACTGTGATGAACTTTAAAGTGTTAGTCCTACATTTGGGTTAAATTGTGACTATTGGAAGCTAAAATACAGGAAAGTAGACTAAGGTGTTGAAAGAAAATCGTACTAAAAATAACTTGAAACATGAAATAAGTTCCAGGCTCAATGTTAATAAATTTAGAATAAAAAATACAATTATATTTCACTTGTGTGTGTGTTTATATAAGAAAATGTAAACTCATCAGTTTACTATATTACATTACTTAATATTCCTGTCTTTTTCACGTGTGTCTTTGCCCACTGAAAACAATGTAATTTAATTCTTTGGTGTATAAATAGACAATAACAATAAGTAAATAGTAAATGCTGCTCCACTGCACAGATTCCCTAGATGATTATTTCCATTTAATGCCTAATTTAGAATAACGAATAACCACCGGAAACACAGTCAATACCCTGCGATCCATTTAATGTGACACTGCAAATTCATTTCGACCAGCCCGCCCAGCCTTTCCACCGAGACACCAGGGTTGCTCTCTAAAGTCTAAATCCATCACTTCCTGTTAGTGGAGAAGTGGACACGCTGGACACCAGGATGTAATTTTGGCAAATCAGCTCCACTGCTTCTCAATTAGTCGAGCAGAGTCGCTGCTCTGTGGTGGAGACACTGATGTAGGCTGAGAAGTCGACTGGACCAACAGCGAAGAGAAAAAAACGCCCATAGTGCAGATTTAAATGTAACTTCAGAGTTTGCTTGTTTTCTTTTAAACAGCATCAAAAAATCAGCAATTTGGCAACTAATAGTCTATATTTTATTAATAAGTGCAAGATTTCTAAATTTAGTATGTAATTTGTACATTATTAGATGTTAGATGTACTTTCCTGGAAATGATATTAGTTATTACTTACTCATTACTTATTAATATGATTTTTTAAAAATGGGATGTAATATTAACAATTACACGATTTATTATGAATGCAAGATGGTTGCATAGATACATTTAAACATGCATGTTCAGATGTTTAAAACTTAAAAATAGACTTTAAAATTTAGGCAAAAATAATGTGAGGACTCCATCATTTTCAACATCAACTGTCAAAGATGTAAAAGATCAATTCACACTATAATAATCTGAGTGTGACGATGATGATGGTGGTGATGAAGATGCAGTAGGACAGTGTAGAGAGGGGGCACTGTTTTTTTTTTTGTGCAAAGACAAGTGGCCGAGCGCTCCATCCAAGCAGAGAGGAGGAAACAGGAGGTGACACTAAGGAAAGGGGGGTGGGGTGGGTCGACTGACCACACACACACACACACACACACACACACACACACACACACACACCCCTCCCGACACTCGCTGACCAGAATCAACTGATGAGTAAAGCTCTGACATTGAGATGGGGCTGATTTCACTGTTACCCTCCTGAGGAGAACCCACATGGTTCCTCACAGCAACTTAAAGACTGTTAGATTCAACTATCACAGTTCATCAAGTTCTTCAGTCTGGAGCCGAAATGATTTACCCATTAGAGCGCCGCAGAAAATTAATCTGCAACTTCTTTTGTTTTTGTTTTTTTTTTTCAAACAATTGAATAGTTTTCAGTTGAATTTAAGCAAAAAAACAATCTATTGACCACTTTTGCTTCTCAAATATGAGAATTAGCTGCTTACTTCACAGTGAACTGGCTACTGGAAATTGTTATTTTGATGTTTTATCGACCAAATGATTAAATGCCTGATCGATATGAGCAAGATATTTCAAGCTGTTTTCTCCTCCACCATATTTTCCACACATGCGGCTTTCCTCAATGTAAGTCTATCCTCCACTGAGACCCTCGGCATGGGTGGGGTGAAACAGAGCGGGGACCCCTCCACAAACCCGACCCATCTATTAGCCGGGGGCTCCAGCAGAAGGAAAACAGGCTGGGTTCAAGTGCGAGATGAAGGACGGGTACGATAAGAAAGATGGTCTCGTGGGCTGCGGACTCCGAGTGACCCGATGTGAGAGTCACGTCCTGAACTCACACCTGGTTCAAATGAAGGACGCTGTGGATCAAACTGCAGACGTTCGACAGAGAGTAACAGTGAAAAAAGCCTGTGTACATTTCTCAAAGAGAAGAATCTCTAATGTGATTCTTCCTCCAAACAAGACTTCGAAACACAAAGAAAATCAAAATTACATACATTACTCAGGCAGTAAGAGTAAGATGATCAGACAGGTTGAAAACCAGCCCCCAAGTTGGTCAAACTAATTTGGAAAAGAAAAGCAAAGTGAAAAGTGCACAAACCGTTTCCCCTCAGCAACATTTCAGGTGCGCTCACTCTCTGTTTACCTCCACACAAAGTGAATCACTTGGACGAACTGTCGGCCTGTTTGCAACCTGTTTGATCGTCTGGAGCCGCGGTAAACCGAAGTTACAGAAGCTATTTTATTTTCTACACGGCGAGATCATTACATCCTGTATTGTTCTACTTTGTTGTGTTTTCTATTGAACGCTTGTTTGGAGGAAAGTAAAAATAACTTACACTATCGTAATGATAACACATTTAATTATATTTACACAAACAGAGATGTTTTGTGATGACAGGATGTATGACAACTATTTTAATCCCTTATATAATCACTACGACTATATTCTTATATAATCACCTCATTTAAAAACTGCCTCGCCGACAGTGAGAAGATCCTCTGACGTTCTGATAACACCAGGTTAGAGTCTGACATTGCCGTTAATGATCAAAGACACATTTTGCATAATTCCACGGGACTGACGCGTGAACTCTGGTTGCTTGTTTCAGTGACGACGCCAATATTCGAGGAAGGGAGCTATAATTAGAAAGCTTCCGCTTTCTCACAGTTAGCCTCCATCCTTCACTTTCTTTGTTCTTGACGGCAGAGCGGACGCAGAACGAGGAGAGCGGAGGGAGGGAGGGACGGGGATTTGCAATACTTAGCGACTGAGGAGATTATTTTGTTTATCGCACAGCCGTGAATCAACAGCGAGAGTTGCTGTGCAGCGTGAACGCATCTCAAGCTGTGTCTGCGGCGAGCACGTCGCGACGCCACAGACACCCTCACCCTCCTGTTATGGGAGGTGCTGAAGGGGTATCTGATCCCCCACCAGCAGGCTGACTCACAGTGTGTTGCCCACAGCTGTTCCTCTGCTGAATGCAGACTCTTGCTGCACCCCCGCCCCCCCGTACAGACCTTTCATCCCCCCCCATATGAACTCATGAACTCACTGACTCCCATCTAACAGTCACTTGATAAGCTATAGGCTCTGTGTGCGCTGCCTTGCTGCACAAACAGGAAAGTGCATTTGTGTCGCCACAGATTATCAAACACACACTGTCAAACTGAAAGAAGTGTGGTCACAGGCTTGTTTCTTTTTTCTTTTTTTTTTTAATCAACACAAAATCATTCAAAAATGTTGGCTGATGAATGTGCGATAACAAGTGCACAATATGACACACAACATAAGGCCCCAGTATTCTCACAATGAGCTGCTTGTTGGATCGTAGCATTTGAACTTCTCCCTTTAGCTGCCTTCTATTATGTTTCATGTGTACAACAGCGCAACACACACACAGAAAAAAAATCCTTTGCGTCCATTCCTACAATTCAAAGCACTGAGACTTGAAAAACACACAAAAGACACTGGGTGCAACCCTGTTTAACCACTTTCACAACAATGTGCTGCAGCCTGCGTCACAGGCAGTGAAGCTCTTTCTTTTCTTGGTAATCCCACGAGATTGAGTTTTTTTTTTTTTTTTGGGATGGGGGGGGGCATTTTGAGCGAATAAAAAATCGTCATATGCAGAAATAAACAAGTTATCAATGCACTGAAGTTGTTAGTTTGCTGATGCTGCGATCGAGGGATTGAACGCAGCATCAGAGAGTCGAAGATCACTTCCATCACCAAGAACTGCAGTTTTTCTCTGGTTTCTTCCACTGGTGGAGAAAAGCATCTGGAAGAAGTTTAACTAATTGGGAAACTACATCAATTTAGTCTTTGTTCCATAAAACTGAAAAACAACAAAGATTCTCAAAAACAAATTTCTGTTTAAGTTGTTTCAGGTGCTTTTCCCAGAAAATGCAAAATTAAAAAAAGGGTAAATCATCTCTTAAAAACTTTCGTTGTTTTTGTTGGGGACTAGTTGCAGCAGCGGATTAATACATATTTGGTGCTTGAGTGAGTATTTATGGAATGGAAATGAGGGAGCAGTGTAACCCAGTGTAACAGTGCTTTATGAAGTTTTCTACTGTTTCATTGGAAAACTAGAGACTAAGACACAAACCTTGTGTATTAAGTTTGGTCAAACAGCACAGTGGTGGTGAGATGGCTGCGAAATAACGGTGAGAAAATCCACTGTCAAAGTTTTGGCGGCAGTGATGAGCTGAGCTGTCAGCTGACAGACTAACTGACAGCAAGCTTCACCACTAATAACACAGTCGTAGGTGGTGCAGCGGGGGGCGGGGGGTGGGGGTCTGCACTCTGGTGATTGGATGGCAGAGGAGGAACTACAGTGCATCTCTAATAGAATATCTGGCTTCTGTCTGAGCTAATAAAACTAAAATGGCTGGCTGTGGAAATGAAGACAGTCTGATTGGATTTCTCTGGATTAATCCCTTGAGGAGAGTCCAAGGCGTAAAACTGCCTAAAACACACACACACACACACACACACACACACACACATACACACATACACACACATACACACAAAAGACTGACAATTACCACCAGTGCTACTAATGAAACTGTGTGTGTGTTCTCTGCTCCATAAAGCAGGACAGCGCTGGTAGAGTGGAATACTAAACACTATAAAAACACTATTTAGTCGCACAGAAACGAAGCCACTGGGATGCAAAGTTCCCCTCGTTACATGCTGCATGCTTAATGAGACCTCCAGTAAATTAATGTAAATTTTACTTGATATTTGGCACATTTCGCTTGCAGATGCCTTCTGAATACACGACCGAGGAGTTGCACGGGCGCAGGTTTCATTAGGCCAGAATTTAGCAGCTAAATGCACATATTTAAACACTAGATCCGATCATTTTTAAAATGCAGAATGTAAAAGCTACCAAAGAGAATTTCATCAGCAGTGGAGTCCAAATGTTGTTTCAGTCTTTTTTCAGTGTGTCATGGATCAAACCAGTTATCTCTTATGAATCTAATACTTCAGTCTCACAATTCAGTTTGTAACAATCCTGTGAATGAACATTTACATTAGGTCATTTACGTCAACCAAGACTTAAAGCTAATTATTCTAAAGACACATTTTATACAGAGCTTCCTCAGACTGGAGCCTTTTATCAACCTGAATCAAATGCATTTCTAATCCGACATGTTTCAAACTGTAAGTGAGATTTTTACTATATAAATAAGTAATTTAAACACCCGACTTCCATCTCTTGATTCTCTTAATTAATTTAAATATCCTCTCTCGAGAACTATTAATGTGTGTATTAACAGACCCCGGGAAGAGTAGGAACAGTATCAGAAGAAGATGATGACAGTAGTGGTATAACCCTGTGGTGAACATGAATGAATGAGTTGATTTCTACAAAGGTTTAAAACCGATGTAGGAAGTAAATTGTATGTTAATGTAATTTTTTTTTTTTTTAAATAAAGTTGAAGTTGTGAAATTTGTAGATGTAAAAAGACAAGTTTTATAAAGTATCAGAAGCAACACTGTTACACATAAACTTAATCTTTGCAACTTCTAACACTCCTCTGGGTCCCTCCTGTTGAACGTCCTCACTGACCTCCACCTGAGCAGATGACGCCCGCCACGTTTTATCTCCTCACATTAAATACTTCTGATTATCCTAAAATCTGTCATGGCTGCAGATCCCTTTAAAGCTGCATCTCTGCTCCCGCTCCTGTTTAGCTGAAGAGCTAATGGAGTGGGGACGATGGCACTGCTCTGCTGTTTAGGACTTTCCGCTCGACATTTTTTAATTCGTTTCACCGCCACCCCGTCCTTTCCTCTCCTCTTCCACTCACTTTGTTGCTCTTATACCCTTCTACCATTCCTCTCTTTAAGCTTGGTTGTCAACCACTCGCTCTGCTTTTTCACTACAGTATAAACATCCAGGCTGAGACACTGTTTCATGTTTCCAGTCAGGACAGCTTCTGCTCAACACCTGAAAAGAAGTCGTAGTTTAGACTTTTTGCAGTCATCTGGAGGCCACTGAATATTCGAAATGATTTTTTGATGACAAATGAATAAATAATTTGTGAATAACTTCCCTTGAAACCTTTATCTGGATGTTTTTATATATCAAAGTACTTTTGGAGCAGCTCACTATAAGTCAAATAAAGAATTAAATTTGATCATTTTTATCCCTTCAGTTTTATTCGGTATCAAATTTAGAAAAATCTGTCACTTTCCAAATAAAACAAAAGCTGGAAGCAGTTTGCACCAATAATAGTGTAATGTTAAGTGAATAATCACTTAACATTACATGAGTAAACTGTTGTGATACACAGCAGAAAAAGGAACAGTGTATGTGTGACTCAAAATCAGCTGCAACTGTGTCAGGTTGTTCCACATTTCCTTGGGTTTTATAGTTATGTATGATCTACTAAAGCAGACAAGCAATAAAAGTAAAAAAAAAACAAAACATTGGACTGATTGGACAAGATCCTGCCTTTTCTCCTATTCATAGAGCGCTACAGGGTTTCCCTCCCGTCCCCTGTTAGAGAAGACACTCTTATTTCAGGGATACCATTCATTAGATCGTCCCGATGGAGCCAATGAGGTCATTAAAACTGGGCAGACTGTTTTTGAGGCCTTGAGATTTTTGGTGATATTACCTCTGGTGGAAAAAGATGTCAGGAATGGCTGGTGGCTGGGAGAATCAGGATGTACTGTGCAATTGGTTTCAGTTTACACTCAGTTTAACTGAATTTCTGGCTGCTACATTTTGATGAAAGAGGAAATTTTAGCCTAATAACGTTCAGCGGATATCACCAGTTCTTTTTTTTTTTTTTTTTTTTTTAAATCTTCAGCTGTTATTGGTTCACCAGAAACAGTTAACGGAGTGAGAATCATTTAGCCTTTCTGTCATCCGCTCTCATCACCTCCCCACTTCACATTCTTCACTGTCCATCCCTCTCTCTCCCCTCCTCTCTTCCCAGTCCTCCCCTCGCCACTTTGTTAGAGCTCCCTCTCCTTTCTCTCTCCTCCTCGTCTCTCTTTTTAGGAAACACTGCACGCTGTTCTTGAGCCACTCTTCCTCCATTTACTGCCTCCTCTATTCACTCTCTCCCACTCTTGCTCACTTTAACAATCTGGTTTAGCTCCCTCCACTTTTCCCCATTCACTCCCACCTTCTCTCCATCTCGCCGACTATTCTTTCTCTACCTCATTCTGTCTCCCCGGCTGGCTAACGGAGCGTGAGATTGGCTAATTAACGGCTGCCTGTCGGCCTTGCAAAGACAGCTGGGTAATTTGGCAAGTGTGGAGCGGAGAGAGGGAGGAGAGACTGATGAGGAAATGAGGAGAAGAGGAGCCAAAAGAGGAGAGAAGGATATACTGTTATATTTATCTCAGTTATTTTAAAACACGATTTAGGCTTCCAGGTGTTAATCACCTGTTCCTGCTCGTGCACTCCTCATTAAAATGTGGGCTTTAGTTCCTGGTCAGCCATGACTGACTGACTGACTGACTGACTGACTGACTGACTGAAAACAGCAAGGATGCTGGGAGATGATGATGCGAACAAAACTGAACGAGGTCTTTAAGAAAACGTCAGCTGACTGTGCCATATTTCACTTTAGCCTGACACTGATTGGGTTAAATCATTTAGAGCTGCATTGTAAACACAACATTAACCTGTTATCACTCACTGTCATCATAAATTGTTTTGAATCCAAGTCCAAAATCGCACTCCTCTTTCTTCACTATATTCACCAGCTCGTTGCTAACAGTCCGAATACTGTTTGGAGCTGGACAGGTGATGAGACAATGAGACTGAACCAGAACAGTAAATGTGCCATAAATCCAAAACAAGGAGCTAAAAGACACTAAAATGCTCTATGGGGTCAACATAAAACAAAGTAAAAAAGTAAAAAGTGCAGCTTTAAAGACATAAACAACACGCTGTGACCTGTGAAGTCATTATCAACAAGCTTGTTAATAAAGATGAAACTTGAAAACCTGTTTGTAGCTAAATGCAACATTTAGGTTAAAGAGTAAAACAACATATGTGATTTGTGTGTCGTTCATGCAGCAACGCGCCTCTGGAATTGCAGCACAAATCCAGTTATGTATAAATAAAAGTCATCTTTTGAGTTTTTACACCATGCTCGCTCCTAATGAGATAAAATGTGAATTGTTGTTATCAGCTTTGCGATTATCTATGCAGCATTTTACAGCAGACGCCAGGATTCCTATTATATTTATATGACTATGTGAGCTCCGGTGCTAAACACAATCTGAACACAATTCCATAATCTGATAATAAGTACAAACACTCCAAAACTGTTTTTCTTGCCCTGACTTTCTGAAAAAAAAAAAAAAAACGGAGATCTGGAGGCTCCACCAGTAGGTTGAATCCTGGGAACCGAGATCCCACAAATTAAGCAGAATTCTTGCCAAAAGCGACTCTGGTTTTCAGCATGTGTGCACCTGTCCTCTCTGTGTGTTCACACGCTAAAGACGACACCTATCCACCGATCATTCAGTCTTCTCTCAATAATTCTGCAGCACATTTAAAAACAGGACACAAGCCGAGTGCGTCAGTGGTTCGAAGATTTGTCCCTTTAACCCTTTGAATCAAGACAATCGACACTTGTCAGTCGTGGCTGTTCAACATCAGCCTTATTGTTCTCTCCTCCTGTACGGCTCCTGGCTTCTTTGGAGGCTAAAAGGAAACAGCAAGTATATGTGTGTGTGTGTGTGTGTGAATCAGTGAGGAACAAAGCTTTATTTTTTCCTCAGGAGGAGTCGAGTGGTATGCTGTTATTTTAACAAAAGAATTTCAGAGCAGGAAAAAAAAAAAAAAACAACGATGTGTTGAAAAGACCCAAACTGTCACAGATTCAGTGGCAGTGCTTCAAAAGAGGGAAAAATATCTCTAATGGTGATGTCATCTCTCTGCTCTATCTCTCCACTGATTTCTCCCTAACACACACACACACACACACACACACACACACGTCCATGACTGCAATAACATGCCAGTCATTCCAGAGGTAATGAACGCTGTGTGTCCGCACGCAGCAGCACGTCGAGCTAACGCAAAGCGGAACAACACAAAACACAGCAACACACGAGCACCATGCGTTTGTGTTCACAATTAGCTGAAATGACATCAGTGATTTAAATAAAAATAGGAATTCATTTGATAAATGATGACCACATTGATCCAGGTAACGTGCACCGCAGGGGGGCGGTCTTCTAAATCAACTCTGATGACAACAAGGCCGAAGAATCAGGTGATCACAAACTGACGGGGAGTAAAAAGATCCAGATTTCATTAACTGAGACGATGCAGATCTGAAACCCAGTGTTTGTCAGCTTCAGCTCTGGTGTCAGTCTCGTCACTGGTGGGAAAGTGATGGAAGAAGTGATGACAATTGAAACCTTAAAGTGAAATGAAAGCTACAAATCACATCTGAATCTCTCTCAGGCGCGCACACACACACACACACACACACACACACACACCACATCAGGTTTCTGGCACACAGCTACCGAGCAGCTGCAGCCTGAGGGTAGCAATGTGCAAAACTGCAAAGTGCAACTTAAACATAAACACGGTTAAAAGTCTAAGGCCTTGCAACCAGCAATGCAAGTGTGGAGTTTTCTTGTTCTACACCAAAGTGTCACACTAATGATGACCAACCACTTTATGCCTGTGGGGAAAAAAACCTGACAATGCTCAGTAACACAATTAGAAAACTAGTGCAAATAAGGAAGAGTTACTGCTGAATGAGAACAGACTCCAGCTCAGCCTTATACACAGTCTCTAATCTGTAATCTCTGGAAGGGCTTCCTTGTAGCACAACTGCAGTTCATGTAAGGTCACACACACACACACACACACACACACACACACACACACACACACTAATAAAAGGCTCAACCAGCTTCACAGTTAATATGATCACTGACTGACTAAGCATTGAGGAATAATAAGGGCTATTTTGTGTGAGTGTGTTTCACCTTGCCCTTCATAAAAACAAGCTCTAACAGGAGAGCTGTTTTCAGTCGTCTCTAAGGAATTCACACACACACACACACACACACATACATACATGCACACAGACACACACTGTTACTCAATCTTTTCAGTAATTTCCTGAAGTTCCCCTCTTGGTTTATTGTGTCAGAACAATGAGCTACAAAGGTGCGATAGTAAATAATCTACCAATCATTTGTATGGAGACGAACACACACACACACACACACACACACACACACACACACACACACACACACACACACACACACACACACACACACACAGAGTACTCAAATGGAATAATTGCATTGGCCTGCCATCTGGACACCAATTCATACAATGACAAATGTGTTGCTTTACAGTGGAATATTCTGTCACACCCAAGATGTCTTCTGTGTGTGTGTGTGTGTGTTTGTGTACATGTGGGTTAGAGCACCTGAGGCAGAGAAGGTTTGGCTGTTGTCCAAACTGAGCAAACAACGTAATCAACCACACCTTTGTTGACACATGTCACTCGATACCAGTTTGCTAATTGGTCCTTTACCCAACGTTTAACCTGTGTGTAACTCACACTGCTGACACCGTCGGCCACTGTCTCTGTATGTAGTATCCAATTCCTCTGTGCCACAGAGCTCCACTGTTGTACAACAACAGCTGAAAATAGTCCCTGACAAATACACTATTTACTCCAGTTTGAGTAATGTCTGCTAAAAACTACAGTTCCCAGCTGCTTCAGGAAATAACTTTTAAAATATTAGTGGCCTGGTTATTCTATACACATGTAATGACAGGTATTTATAAAGCTTAGCATTATCAGTTTTATGTTGAGCGACATATTTCATCAGAGGAACAAAAACTACAAATTCATGTCCCACTTGTTATGATCCTCCAGACCCTTTAAGCAAACAAACCGCCTTGGTTCAACAACTTGCGTACGTATTAGTATTTCATTAATATGATGTGTAACTGCTTTTCCCAAACGCAAAAATGCAGTGACATGAGAAATGATTTGTCACAGTATGTGACTGGCATTAGTCAGTTTATCACAGTTTACCTTGAAACTCGACCACCGGAAACACACACACTCACACACCATGAGACAACATGAGTCACAGTTCCTGTCGTCACCCCAAAAAAAAGAACAACAGGAATGTGTCTCTGTGGGTAATCCACACACCTCACTGTGGACACTTTACAGTGACGTCCTTCAGCTGAAAGAATAAAACTCATAGCAGAGCACTGATACTAAATATTTCAGTTCTCACGCTCTGGACGCCACACATTAAATCCCATTGACCTCCACTGCACTGGGGCCACAGACATGGATGGATTATGACACAATGGGCCTGAGGGCACACATGCATATAAGGTCCCACCAAGTCTACCCCCACCCCATCCCTGCAGGTTAACCTTTAACACTGCTGAATGATTCCTACACCAGAACTGAGGATATTAAGAGGGACTGACTAAACCCAGCTCATCACTCTACAGATATTACACACAATAATGTAGGATAATAGAAAAGCATCAATGCAAATGTGTAATGCAGGTCTTGAAGAAGAGCTATCAGCTGGGAAAAACATTCAATTCATTGTTTTCTGTGCATTCTGAATCAGACCCTGTACCCTTACTCAATTCAGATACTCAGTAATTAAGAAAAAAATATATATTATTGGGACTTCTCCACTTCTGACGGAGCCCTGTCTTTTTCTAACATAATTACAGATATTTCCTGGTGCCAGAAAAGTCAGAGTCACGCAACAGTAACTACAAAGAACAACATCATGACCCCTTTTCCTTGTGTGTTAAAATTGTGTCTCAGACTCAAACGGAATGAGCAGATGGGACTTTTGGTTTATAACTTATTTGATGAGTTCCTCTGGTTTTGGTTGAAAAGTAAGAAAATGGTTTTTTTAAAAATTATTATTTGTTGGACCGTACTTGCCCATTATAAGCCGATATATGACAACTAACACAACTCCTGTGTTCGCTGCTACACTTCCACTGCCAATAATTACAATAATAATACAGTATATTCATGCACACTGCAACATCGCCTCCCTCTCCTCTTGCTTCCCATAGGACACACGTCCATGCAACTTCACCATCAGCTGTGTTGCTGAGGGGGAAGTTCTTCCCATGGTGCAGCTGTCTTTGAGTGCACGCTCCACAGCCACCGATGCACTAATTCCTGCACAGCTCCACCACTGTGAGTGAGCACATGTGTGTATGTTTATGTATAGGCATGCACTGCATGCATGTATACATTGCTGGGAAGACACAGGTGCAAAGAAACATGCTCATGTATGTCTAAACACAACAGGAAACGGTAACCCACTCTACTTGTGTTTGCACAATTATTTCCAACCAACCAAACACACACACACACACACACACACAAAACAACGAGTGGTGAGTGAAGAGGCCCCAAATGTGTTTTATCTGCTCACTGTGAGGATGTAATACAGTAAACACATGTTGGACGGTACAGAAAGATCCACACAGAGGAACAGCCTGAGAGACAGGGTACCAAACAATGACATCACTGTAATGTGTTTAAGTTATGGAGTGATGGAGTGATGAGGAAGAGGAGGGAGGACAGAAAATGGATGATGTTTAGAGCGAGGCAGGAAAAGGGAAAGGGGGGGCAGAGGGAGAAAACAGATGAATGGGGAGAAGAGGGGAGGAGGAGGTGGCTCACACTGCAAATAATTCATTGTTTTCATCAGGATTTAACATTTTCAGACTTATGAGGATTGGATGTGTATAAGTACAATACACTTGTACTTCACTACTACTTCAACTTTACTACTTCTCAAAGCAAAATAATGGACTTTAAGACCACATTTATCTGACAGCTACAGTTGACAGATACTTTACATGTTAATATTCTTCATATTAAACATCATAAAAGTCCAATATTCACTCGTCTACTTATTTCTAAGAGAAGTTTCTGGCTCTTTAGCTGTTAAACGCTCCATTATGTTCGACAGCCAGTTGCTAACTGCGTCAGTCCTCTGTTTGGTGCTGGGCAGGTGGTGATGAAAATTCACATCTAATGTAACGGTATCAGAGAATATTGGCCTTTTTTTGCCTAATGACTTCAACAATGAATCGATGATCAAAACTGTTGATGTTCAATGTTTTGGCGATTGGGTATCTATCAGTCATCGGCACTGTACGAACAGGATTTCAGGGTAGAAGAATTTGAAAGAACAGCCACAGCACATTTAGTCCCAATCTGCTGAGTGATTATCAAGACACGTTGCTCTGAGTCACAGCGTTTGACGGACCAACTGCACCTGAATGCAACCTAAAACTGCCTTCCGATTTGATGCAGTTACTTTTTTTTTTTTTTGTTTGTTTTTTTTAAAGCTGTGCATTTATCTGATTAAAGGCACCAAAAACACTAAACTCATTTCAGGTGAGAAAGAAAACAGTTAAACCTTATCATTCTCAGCTATGGCAGAAGAGGAAACCAGTTTTTCAAGCATCAAACACACCCAGAGGAGAAAGTGAAAGAATTTACAGCAGTGTGTGTGTGTGTGAGAGAGAGAGAGAGTGTGAGAGAGAGAGAGAGAGAGAGTGTGAGAGAGAGAGAGAGAGAGAGAGAGAGAGAGAGAGAGAGAGAGAGAGAGAGAGAGTGAGAGAGAGAGAGAGAGAGAGAGAGAGAGAGAGAGAGAGAGAGGGAGAACAGAGGGAATCTGTTTCATCTGTACAACTATTTGAAATGCAGAAGTCTCATCATTCTTATTAGCAGCGCTGTTGACAGGTTGGCAGGTGAAGAATACAACAGAAGTACAAAGTGTGTTTATGATAGTGTGTGTGTGTGTGTGAGTGAGAAAGAGAAAGAGAGAGAGACAGCAGCATTTATTTATGTAGGTGTGTAAAAAAACTGCATATAAAAGGTTGAGAGTACACAAGAGAAAAACAGAAACAGTGACTGATTGTGATTTTTGAGTGTAAGAGAGAAAACATCTGCAAGTACATGTGGTCTACCTGTGTGTGTGTGTGTGGGTGTGTGTGTGTCGTACCAGTCTTTGGTGAGGATCCAGAGACGCTCAGTGAACACTCCATCTTGGCTGTTTTCAACGGATAAATGCTGGTGTCGTCTGACTGGATGGTGATGGAGAAGGACGGGCCTGCAACAGCAGCAACATGAGTTCAGATGAGCTTGATTTAAAAAAAACAAAAAAACATTTGACAGAAAACATCCCAGACGCTCAACTGAGATCAAAAGGACTCATTTAAACACCGGCTGCTTTTAAACCTACATATACTATGATTCTGCATTCAGGTCCCAGAGGAACGGCAGTGGGTGTGGGCTTCCTGGGAGAAAGGAGCGTTCGAGCTTTCAGATGGTAAACACCGCTTAAAAGTCAGTTTGTGATTTCTCTGATATGCTGCGATCAACAAGGAGGAAACAGCTGTAGTGTAGACTGACAAAAATAGATTAAAGATTAATTAAACAGAAGCTGCTAACATGTTCATATAGATTGTATATGAGTTCTATAAATAAGATAAGTGTTGACAGCAGTGCAGATAAATACTCAAAATGCCATTTTCAGGCATTAAAAGTAGACTTAGAAGTGCTCCATTGGCAAAGATGACCCCGCCCCACTTGATGATGTCATATCACACATTCAGAGGTGGATTTCCATATATGTCCACGGTTTGGGAAGTTTTCAGCAATTCTGATCCTATTCAAATGTAATTTATGAGAAAAAAAAAATTATTTCTTCACATGTCAAGTGTTGCAAGTTGATACTCGAGGGCAAATGTGTCACATTAGCCTCACTAGCCATGGAAATGATGCAATATAGTTTCTGGGGGGGGGGGGGGGGGGGGGGGGGGGGGGGGGGGCACGTACCACATGAGCTGATGCTCTTGGCAGGCGAGTCGCCAGCTCGACTCCCTGAGCTCTGACTCATTCCCCCTCTCTCTGCCCCTTTCCTGTCACTCTCTACTATCCTATCAATTAAAGGCAAAATGCCTCTTCAAAAAGAAAAAAAATTGGCAGCACCAGTTGGGTTCATGACTCTCATGATGCAGGTGCAGGTCTCAGTTTTTAGGCCCATGCAGAAGTCTATTGTTCATGTCTGTCAGTAAGCTAGGCTAGCAGGGCCACAGCAGCTAATGCTGTAATTTGCTCTGGACTCAAGCGTTGCAGACAGATGGACCGGCAGACACACAGATGGGCAGACACTACTGAGGCCCAGGCTGAATATCGTATGTCTCAAAGTGCAGGGTTGAGCAGTCTGTAAAACACGAACTCCACTGTTCAAAGGGTGTTAAAGTCGCCTCAGAGCAGCTCTCGTCAGATGACCCAGTCCTAAAATGTTTCATATGATGATGATGGTGATGAAGAACAGCTATGAAATTCTATAAATATTCATTATTCCTTCTTCGGGGAGCCATTCAATAAATTTTAAATCATCACAAAATATTCAGTTTTCTCTTCACTTGCTTTTTAGCCGTCTTCACCATGAGAGGACAATGTTTACTGTAAACCGCGGCGAAGTTGTCGTCTTGCAGCACCTGCAAAAACATCGAGTCTCTGTGGAAACCCATCGGCTCCTTTACTACATCACAAAATAAAGTAGAGCCTAAAACGTGGGTGAATTGTTTTGACATGCCTTTAATTCCACTGTTAAGATGGAAAAGCCTTTGAAACAGCTTTCAGGCCACTCTGCATTCTCGCTGGCTTCAAGCATGAGCGATGCAGAATTCATTACTTCTGCAATAAATAATCAAACTGCATCCCATCCACCAGAACGCACCGTTTCTGGAGATAAATGTAGACTTTATGTTTGGTCCTCGGTCTAACATTTACTCACCAGCTTTGGCACAGACGTCTGTGAATAACAGACGCTTTTAAATGCGCTCTTCATACAGCTCCAATAACAACAGCTTCATCTTTATTTTAACTTCTGACTGAGAGGTTTAGATTACATGAGTGAATTATGGTCTTGTTAAAACTTTAAAGAGACACTGTGCCTCCAGATCAGTGATTGATCAAGATTAAAGTTAGAATAACCAACAGGAAGGATGGTAAACACTAGACCCAGGTTGAAAAATACTGAATTTTACATAAAACCTGGGAAATGTTGGATTTTTTATTTTTTGGAAAAAGGTTAAGATTTAATAGAGACTGGCAAATCTACATAATGGCCGTTCTCTAGTCAAAAAGATTACATTTTTCCTGTGGCCACAGGACGCTGACACAAAGTCACTTCAACACTGAATTATTTAATAGTAAATGTGCTGGTGAGACGTTGTATTTCCATATACGTCGTCACAGAAGATCCCTGCACGGGCAGAAATACCACAACACGTCTGAAACATTCAAGATACAGCTGGAACCTTGGGAGGCTTGCCATTTTGCGGATGTGCTCAGAACACACACACACACACACACACACACACACACACACAGCTTCCGTCCCCTAAGGCAAGTATAAGGGTTTCTTGAAAACTGCTCAGCTTGAAGCTTGAACACTGTCAGTGTGCGTCTGTGTGTGTGTGTGTGTGTGTGTGTGTGTGTTGTCAGAGAGGAGGGGGGTTATTGCACTGTGTGGGGTCAACTCAAAATGTTCGACTTGGATACACCCACTTCAACACTTGAAAAAGATTACACACACACACACACACATACATACGCATCCAAAAGAAAAGGAAAGCAGCGGTGCAGATCTGTGCAGCTGGCTGATTGGCCAAAGGGCTTCACTTTGAAGATGTCCCAGAGAGAGAGGGAGGGAGGGGCAAGAGAGGTAGTGGGAAACAGAGGGGGGGTGAGAGAGTGAAAGGATGGTGGAGAAAAAACGTTAAGTGAGGGAGAGAGAAAGAAAGAGGAAGTAATGCTCAAGGGCTCCTGCCCTCCCCAGAGAAAGACAGACGATGGGCTTCAGTCTATCGTCTCTGCTTTGCTGCCATCTTTCCTTCTTACTGCACCTTTTTTTAAATTATTTTTGCTCTTTCAGATGGTTCAAAAAGAAAAGATGTGCAACATCTCGGGGGGCGAATGATCATCTAAAAAGCTAAAATGTATTAATTATGGAGCTTTAGAGGTGTTGGTAGGTGAGTGTTACCTGTGGCCCCCTGTTTCCAGTCTTTATGCTAAGCTAAGCTAACAGGTTGCTGGCTCGGAGGAAGCAATTAAGTGTATTCGCCAAAATGTCAAACAATCCTTTCAATTAATTTGTAACCAGGCTGTATTATGATTCCTCCAGTGTCATTACCCTCTCTTTTTACCTTTATCCTGTTTTTTTAAGTCTATATTTAAATAACTTCCTTTTGTCTTCCTCTCTCTTGTTTTCTACCCATCATCCTCTCCTTTAGCTCTCTCCCTACTGCTAACCATTCTCTCTCTCATCCTTGACCTCCGTCCTCGTCATCTACTTTCCTCCTCCTCGGGTCCACTTCACCACCTCGCTCTTTCTCTCTCTTTTTTTTTCTCTTCCTCCTTGTCGCCTCCCCCCTCTTCCTCCTCTCCCGTCTGCCGCTCCTGTTCCTCCTCCTGTCTCCCACTTCCCAGTCAGATCAAAGAAAGTTAAGTAGGCCAGTGACTGTGGTGGGCGTCAAAGGGCTTAAGGTGTCTGTGTGTGTGTCTTTATTTTTGTACATTATTAGCGAACTCATGTTGGTTATCATTTACTCTGTGTGGGTGGGGGATGTGAGCGTATACTGTGTGAAATGTACAGAACTGTTTATAGGCAGCTACTCCAGGCTAAGACTCAACATGGATTTAATCACCAGTATTTGTTCAGATTGTTATGAGACTGAATAAGTAATTGAATGACTAAAATGGCTTTAAATTAATGATGAATCTTTCAACAGTGTTACAAAGTATTTCCTCAATATTTAGTCTTCTGTCATTGTCTCTGTACACAGCCTGATTTCAGGAAATTTCATTCAATAAGCACAAAGTCTTTATACGAAACTACAATCTAAAGGGCACAATTAAAAAAGTGACACTCTGAAGTTTATTTTGAAGGGTAAACTTGACGTTAATGATAATTTTAATGATCATTTTCTGTTATGTTTGAGCCGCACACATGAGCCACTTCAGTCTCTGCTATAAAGAAGACAATGGACACAGGATTGAAATCAGAATTTTTTCCATAAAGCTCAAAAATTTAATTCTAACATTTGCATTCTGAGCCGACGGAGCGCTGATCAAAGATGGCAAAGCGGTGAACGTCTGCCCGTGGGGTGCAGCTGACCTTCTGCTGAAATGGCTGTGCACACGCTGTGCATTCACAAATTCAGATTTTTATGAAATGATGTATCTGAAGTTGGAAGTTTATTGTGTTATAATCATGATCGAGCCGGTAATGCTGACTGGGATTCACATCACGTTCACATCCAGACTGAGGAGGCTGGAGAAAAACATGACCACTGTTTATTACCAACCTCACATTAGAGATATGAGACTGAGAAACGTCCTCATTTACACAGGCTACCTTCACCGACCGCGATTACACCAAACTTCTCTTCTTCAATAAGATCCAATATTGCATTAAAGCCACGCTGCTAATCAGCTGGAGACATTTCCCACAGTGCACTAATACAACTGACTGAACCTCAGTGTGAACTGTAGAGCACAATCTCTGAAGGTTAACAAATGTCCTGTCATGATAAAACCAACAGTAATTGCAAGTTTCCTGCAGCAATCTTTCCTTTTCATTCTCATTCCGGGGTTGGACATATCACAGCGTTTTCTACTCATCAGAATTGAAAAGCAACACAAAAAATTACTTTTACTTCCAGACACCTGGTGACCTCATCCAACTCCACCCACTTCATGACCCATGAGGAACTGGGAACTGGAATTTCTAAGTTCCCAGTGGGAAATGTCAACTGGAACGCCATCATAATCCAAGATGGCTGCACTGCACGCCGACACCATGGAAAGCTGTAGTAATACACAGTTTGAACAACAACAAAAATAACAAACCCCAACTTATCGTACTGGAACGTGGTCATCCCGGGTCATTCCCAGCTCCGACTTCAGAGCGCACCTTTAATTCCCAGCTTATTACTGGAAGCCATATTTTCAGCTTTGGCGAAATACTTTTAAAAATGTGCTTAATGAAAGTTGTGTGAGCAGAAAAACACCAAACACACTTGGACCCACCATTTTCCTGAAAGTCGATCCTGACTTTGTTAGACTCGGCGCTTGTGGCTTTGGTCCACGCTTGTCCCGGCTGCTGTTTTGTCCACGCGGTGATGTCGCACCAGTAGTAACCTCTGTCGGACAACTGGACGCCAGCCAGACGAAACCGAAACTCTGTCGGACCGGACTTCGTCAGAACCAGACTGTCTCTGAGCGGACAGACAGAGATAAATACATTTCAAAATAAAACACAGAACTATTATTATTATTATTATTAAAAGCTTATGTATACATATATCCAGGTGGGTACCTCCTGTTAGGGTCCGTGGCTCCTCCGTGCTGCAGGACATTGTCGGGGCTCAGAGTCATGATGGTCCTCACGTTGCTCTCCAGGCTCTCCTGTGATTGGATGAGCACCGAGTAGCCCGCCTCCCCGAGGTTCTCAGTCGCCACGGTGCAGCTCATCTCGAAGGTAGCCCCGCCCACTGAGGCTTCACGGATACGCTTGGCCACGACGTTCAGAGACGGACCTGAAAACACCACCAGTCCATTGATTCATTGATGAGAAGGACATCATTCAGCCCATGGGAAATCCCCGATGGCACAGGAAGTGATAAGTGATTACACCATGAACTGATTCTGATTCAAAGCAGGCTCTCACACACACACACACACACACACACAGAGCACAGAGTTACATCATGGCTCAATTAACTAAATAGGGGGCACTAAGTTCAGCGTGTGGGACTGAAATAGAGAGGATGTGTTGTGAATGAGACTGAGGCTGAGACAAGAAGAGGTCTGTTGTTATGTTGAGGGTTTTTTTTTCTGTGAAGTCTGGAAATGATATGTAGACGTTAAATCTTATTCATAAAACTCAACAGCAGGGTTACTCTGGCTGGTTGGAGTTTTCTTAATCATGAATATGAGTTAATGCTTCATTTGTTTTTTAATCTCTCCCAGAGGTGCATCATTAAATCACAGAATACGACCTTGAGTTGCATGATAAGTGTTACATGCAGAGATAGTTGTAACGGTGCCAACTAAATATTGATTTCCCCGAAGTACAAAAAGAAAATTCGTATTTTGGCCCACGTCTTAGATCTGTTTAACTGTGCTCGGCATCTGCATTCAAAACCTCTCACTGCTTCAATGGTTTAAAAGGCTGTAATGTCGGAGCAAAGCTTTACTCTTCACACATCCTTTAAGCGTGTTGGAAAAATCAAGCGATAAGTCAGTCAATCAGCCAATCAAGAGGTTCCTGGATCAGGTTTTTTTGTTGATAAATCGCAGTTATTTAAGATTTCCTTACGTTTTGTATCCCATCGTATGGTCGTTGGGGAGCTGCTGTACTCAGCGGTCTTCACCATGTCGCCCTGGCTGCTAACGCTCCACGCAGACACAGTGCAAACATACTGGCCCATGTCAATCTCCTACAAATAAAAAGGGAAAATGAGGCCTACATGAGTTCCCATATAATCAAACAACTGTCATACTTAGGTAGAATTAGAGTTAATGTTTTCTAACCACTGTGGTGAAGAACTTAAGTGTGATAAATTAAAAACATTCACTTTGCACTGCACATGTCATCTTCCATTAATTATCTAGGATTTACGTTAAGTGGATTTAAGTGGATTTCCTTTTAAATATGTTAAGCTACATAATTTTTTTCTGGCAGCCTAACAAACTTAAAACACAACACTGGAATATTTTCACTATATATTCAGTAGATATTGCTAACATGTCAGCAAACAGTTGACACTGAAACATCTAGTAAAGAGCAACATTAGCGTTTATCTACCATGTTCCTGTCTACCTGACGAATGTAAGTCCAATACTCTCCTTTTAGCTCCGTTTTTGGTCTCCACCACCTCAAATTACGCATTTTTTAAAATGCCACATCATCAAGTGTGAATACAGAAATGAAAAATGTTTCCATCAGCTGTTGTGCTCACAACGCTCGGTTTTGCTACCTGTGTGCGGAGGATGCGCAGTTTGAACGTGTTGGGCTGGACTCTGGTCAGAGACATCACACCGTTCTTCAGCCGGTCTGAGTACATCGTCCCCGGCAACAGGTTGCCATTGCCGTCCAGGGAGCCGATGTCATTTGAGGTCTGAGGATCATCCCCTATACCTGCAGGAGAGCGGACACATAGAAAACAATGAGTGAGTCTGTTAATAGATATTTCTAGACACCCATTAAAGATTTAGACAAAAGCTGGGGTAAGAGTACCAGGGAGCGTGGTGTGCTCCCAGCTGACACCCAGTCGGCCTCCGGGGGGTAAATGGGTAATGTTGGTCACGTGGCACGCCAGTTCTGTGGGCTCAGCCGTCATCTGTGGGTTCAGGACGGGTTCGAGGTTCAGCGTGTAGCTCGGCTCTGGGGAGAAAAAATTCACTTTGAATATGGAGTTCAAACATTTAGAAGCTTTAAATGACAGAAGTATTAAGAGGAAAGCTTCAGCTCTCAGTAGCACTGGTGGTTGTCTGATAATCCTTTGGGGTTTTGAACTCATTTACAATGCCTGAGCTCAGCTGAGAAAGTTTTCCCATCACCGACAATGTTTTTCTGTGCATTTGGGAGCTTTTTGAAGTTTGTGCTTGAATGTGGATGCTGCTAATATCATTGCGATGAACCAACACACTCCACAGACGGAGGGTCACAGCAATCAGAGCTACATTTGGAGATTTGATATTGGCCTCACCACTTGGCACAGTCTTTGTCACTTCCTGAAGCAACATTTTCCTAATTTGGACAAAGGGGTGGAGCCGAGGTGGAACAGGCAAGCTGCAGCCATTATGACTGAATGGCACGCCCTGAGACACACATTCACATTTCATAAAGAAATAGCTCTTGGAAATAGCTAACTGGACTGGCCTGGAAAGACCCCTGAATCTCAGTCTCATCAGCCAGGTCTCAATATCATGAGGAAAACAGGTCATCCAAGCGTTTAAATGAATCTCTCTACAGAATAACACATATACAGGGCTGGGCTGAAATTAACACCAGTTTCAAGAGGGGAATCTGCACCCTGACGACTAAACAACACCTGAAACCTTCTCATATCAGAGATTGAGTTACTGTGCTGCCTCATGAGAAGTGATTCCCATCCTCACAGGTTTTCTCACTTTATAACAGAATCACCACAAATTCAAAGTGAATCCTGTTTTTTTTTTTTGCTGGGTGATTGAGCCAGACAACAAAAATAGAGCTGAAATAACACTATTAACTGTGTGAGATGAGGTGTGGATCGCAGTGTTAACAGTGGGTGTGTGAGTGTGTGTCTGTGTGTGAGTGTGTGTACAGTAGGTGGTGAGGAAGGTTTTCTCAGCCAGACATCCAGATTGCACCTTTACACGTCAATGAACAGGGAACACACACACAAAGATTACCACCTGCCTATCTGTGAGCTGAGACACACACACACACACACACACACACGGAGAAAGAGACAGAGAGAGAGAGAGAGAGAAAGCGTGTATGTATATATCCCTGACACAAATCAGAGTGTTGGCATACCAGTGAATGTCACCGGCCAACACACACACACACACACACACACACACACACACACGAAAAACTATAAATACAAGTGCATACGAAAGTGTGCACATGTGTGTGTGTTTGGCAAAGGAGGGGGTCTGCATGATGTCAGTTGGACGTCATACACACACACTGACTCATGCACTGTCACCATCTGCTACGAAACACACACACACACACACACACACTTTGATCGATGAGAATGTGTCATGTTGCCCTGCCAATTACCCACGTGGCTCTTTCTCTCTCTCTCACTGAAACGTTGCCTTATTTGGCTTCGAAAGCCAATACTCACACAGGTATAAATCACGTTAGAGCTATAATGACACCGATTCATTTTTAGACAAATAAACAAACATTTCAAAGACACACAAACACATTTCATATTCGCAATATTCTGTCTATTTCAAATTAAAATAAAATGGCTAATGGCTAATCCGCCACAGGTGACAGCAACTGGTCTTTATCTAAGTGCAGATGAAACAGGTGATGGATTTATACAAGTCACTTCAGATACAGTGATCAGTTATCAATATTGGAAATAACTGCTGCAGCATGAGTAGTATATGATGTGTTACTGGGATTATATTGGTTATAGCGGCACAGCCAAATTAAAACTGTCAGATTTCTGAAGGGAGTTTGGTGACTAACTATACAAGTATACTGGAGCTGCTGCTGCAATATAAAACATTACCCTCTCAAGCCCTGAAGCACCAAACAACCAGTCAAGCCCCTGTTGTTTCGACGAATATATAAAAAAAAAAATCCTGCTGTCATGTCCCAACAGGTGAGTCTGACTCAAAGCCTGAGCTGCTCTTTTCTGAGACTCTTAATTTCTGAGCAGAAATTGCGTAAAAACAAGCCTTAAGAAGAAGAAAAGGCTCTATTAGTGTGTGTGTGTGTGTGGCTCGGGGAGGCAGAGTGAGGAAAAATAGGTCAATGTCAATAACACAACAAACTGCTTTCATCTGCATCACTGCGTGTGTTCATTTTAAGAAGCTCCTCTTAGTTTGAGACGCTCAGTTTGCAGCGAATCCGACTGGTACGATTCAAATGTTGCCACATCTCATTCATTATTTTTCTGCTACTCAGAGAGGGTATCATTAGGTAACGCACTGAATGTTCAGATTAGAGTATGAAAGCACGACGATGACAACTGTGATTTTCGCTGACGATTTATGTGCTGGTTAATTGTTTTTTTTTTTTTTCGGGTTAGCCCTAACCCTAACAGACCAAAAACCAAAACACAGTTATGGAAAAGTAGAAAAAAAAAGAAAGAAAATATTCACATTTAAGAAGCTGGAAAGAGTCAATTTCTGCAGCTTTCCCTTAAAAAAAAAATTACTTAGATGATCAATAATCAAAACTTGGTAATAAAAACCATAAAAGCACAATATGAACTGAAATAATGAGGGTTTTAACATGGCTCCTGAACTGAAGGACCCAATGCCAGAGTCTAGATCATTACAGTTGACAATATACGACAATATAGACGATTTATAATATAATATAATATAATATAATAAGAATTTCATCAACAAAATAAATGGCACAGAAAAACCTGGTGCAAGGCTGTAGAGTGTCAGTAGGGGCCCACAACTCATTTTAGTCACAGGGCACTAGGGCCCACATCACTTTGTTACCATTACAATGCTTGAACCACACACACACACACACACACACACACACACACACACACACACACACACACACACACACACAGTTAAGAAGTTCATATTTTCTATATAAATAGACATAAAAACATGTCCATTGTGTGGAAGGTTTTAATTTTTAGACGTGCACATTTAAAGAATCCATGTACAGTGTAGTGCACATCGGACAGACACACACCAGACACGGAGGTGCAGCCTTCAGCAGTTGTGTTTCTCCGGGAGTTCAGAGGGCGTTTCACCAGAACATGTTTGCCCAGTGTGTTTTCCGCTCCCGCTCATTTACAGGTGCGCTGCATGCCTCAGTAATATCATGTTTCCGACACGCAGGAGAGAAGGAAGAGAACCAACAACCGCGGAGGTGACGGTGCCATTGAGCCGGGCAGGGAGTTGAACTCCCGGCCACGACGGGGTCGTCGGTTTCCAGGAGCAGAAGAATGTTACATTCTGCCAAAACAACCGAAGGCATGTGAGACGCTCTGGTTTCACTGGAGCGTGCAGGAGCGTGTGTGTGTGTGTGTGTGTGTGTGTGTGTGTGTGTGTGTGTGTGTGTGTGTGTGTGTGTGTGTGTGAGATAGAACAACCAGATATGAATAAGCCGCTCGAGCTGTTCCCTCTTTCTGTCAACACGCTTTGTGTCTCCCAGGACGGAGGGGAAGTACGAGCTGACACACACACACTGAACAGATGTACAGTCAACATCGCAGATTACTTCTGAAACAACATGTAATCAGATTACTGTGTGTGCAGGAAGATTACAGCAATCTGTTACTACCCATGTCAGGCTTTATGTTATTACAAGACAGTCACCCATTTCTATATATATAGATATATATATATAGATATATATCTATATATATCCAGTATCAGATAATAAAGGGCTATTTGAACCCTTAACTCCATTGAGAAGTGTAGGATGACTTTCATTACTTAACATTTTATCATTATCAAATGAGTCAAAACTGTTGTGGCATCCTGTATGATATATAAAGGCTAAATAATTAATACTCCTCAAATAATAGATGAAGAAGTGGGTTGAAAATCATTTGTGGCACACACACAGAGAGGCGCTGAAAGACAGGCGCTGAACAGTATGGACCTGAAACAACATGAAACCACAGACTGGAGCTTCACGCAGCCTGTGGTTATGCACAACCTTTTTAATTTAGCTGCTTGAAATTTCACTGGAGGATAGATTTTTTTCACTGAGTTTAGGAAACTGCCGGAAAGCTTCAGGAAGCGACTTAAACTGTTTCCTCAGGGAAGAAAAAAATACTAAGTCATACAGTTAATCCTGCATGAAACACAGCTGACTACCTCTTCCAGTCAGGCTGCCCTCACACCACCCCTGAGTAAAGACTAATTACGCTAATTAAATTATTACAGTACGTCGCCTTCATTTGGTGGATGCTTCTGTTGAAAGTGACAAAACCAGAAAGGCTGAGGCCACGTCCTCATTAATTTCATTTTAAAAACGCCATTTCTAAATGAGTTCAGGCTGATATTAGCGCAGTGTGAATAAACACAGCCCCTTTATTCGTTTCAATGTGACCCACTGCGTTTGCCATTCAAATACATGCTAGCACGTAGATCATTAAGTTCATTCTGCTGTTGACTGTGTGTTGCTGTGAAATCCTGCCTCTCAATATTGTGAACCCATGCTTCGTGTTGTGTTTTGTTGTGTTTTGACACAACAGGGCTTGAAACATGAAAGTGGGATTTCTGAACTGCATTTCGCAATCGACTACCTGAAGCAACACGCACCCACCCACCAACAGCCCCCTGCTCCATAAACATGCAGCACCTTCCCTATACTATTCTGTGCTGGAGGTTTCTGAAACTGAAACCTGCTGCTTGCTGCTAGAAATTAGCTTAATATGAGCGGGGGAAACCAAAAACAATGAGCTAAAAGAGGCTAAAAAGCTCAATAAACCTGAGGGTTTGGTTAATAAATCTCTGTGAGCAACATCTTTGGTCATTTGATGCGCTGTTTATATAAAAATATTGGTTAGAGCAGCTTCAATAAGAAGCAGTGCTGGTTATACTCCACGTCGCACCAGGATCCTCTCCTCATTAATTTCCTCCAGGCACGACCTGGCTCTCACAGGTCAGCTGGGAGACACAATCCCTCCAGGGTGTCTGCACTGATGTCTCCTCTCGGTCATGCCGGAGGAGGTGGGGGGTGGGAGGGGGTGTGACCTCACTCAGGGCCTGAACCACCTCCACCGGCTCCTGTCAGCGAGATCCACTCATATCACTGAGTCCCTCACTGTGTTGCGGCGAGAAGACAGGGCTGTTCATTTTCTGTTTACTGTGACTGCGAAAAGATCAAGTGCTTAATGAAGGACTTCAAGGGGCTCAGATCTGCTTTCCACCATCGTGGTCACAGAAGTGGTGACGGTTTCTGAAATCAAAGCCCAGGGCGTCCATCTTTAACTCTTCATATGTTGGCTGTAGAGTAATTGGACAAAAAAATTCTGATTCATGCAAGAGTCACATGCTTGTTTTTCTACAGTATAAGAGTCATTATGAGAATAGAAGAGAACTAAAGTCTATCACAGCCCTAAAGCTGTTGTTGTAGCTATGCCTAGCTATGAGCTGTCTGTTCGAAACATCCATCACCACCTCCCTGGTTGAAATTTTACTTACTGCACTTGATGTGAAAGTTGTGAGGCTAATTTATAGTTTAGTCTTCGATTCCTAAATGTTCTGGAAATTCACAGTGTCTGCGTACGGCGGGGGTTAAACCAGCCTGACGACGGGATGACTGATGGCTGGTCCAGCAGGAGCAGAAAACGCGCTCGTCCCCACATGCGAAACGTGGGAGTTTCTGTGTGAAAAGTGGGACACTTGTACAGCTCGAGCACAAACATTCATTCATCTCCATTCACGATCCCGCATTCATGGATAATTTGTGTGGAAGTGGCCAAAAGCAGAAATCAGCCACAGATACAAAAATAAATCTGAGCAAAGAGGCACATCTCTGCCACATTAATGTATACAGACAGACTCGTATATCATATATTATTCATATATCCATGAAAATAAGATACGAGTTGGCGCCGCCCTTTTGTGAGTGAAGTGGCTCCATTGACAGCAATTCCAGCTGACACGACAACACACACACACACAGGAAGTGTAGCCAAGGGTGAGAGGAATTACACCCACTTTAACTGTGTGTCTGTGTGAGTGTGTGTGTGTGTGTGTGTGTGTTAGCTGTGGGGAGCTCCTAAACAAGTTCTCCAACCCTTTTTGTGCTTCCTGGTAGGCTGTGCTTGTAGCAAAGCATCGTGGGAAGAGGGGTAACCTCAAGGCCGCACATCAATGGAATAGGAACTGACTAGCTGGCAACACACACACACACACACACACACACAAAGTTTAAGACAATACTCTTAATAATACAAGAGGAGTGAGGATGAAATATGAGCTATAGTCAATTAGAAATAGACTGTGTGTGTGTGTGTGTGTGTGTGTGTTGCCAGATGCTGTATGAAGGAATGTATACCCTCTGGGCAAAATGTAGGAGTTCGACCAGTGAGAACACACACACACACACACACACACACACACACACACACACACACACACACACAAAGACAGTGTGTGTGCATGCATGTGTAGTATTTACTCTCTGGAGAAACTCTGCATTTTTAAAAACACCCAGCAGATACACACAGACACACACACACACACACACACACACACACACACACACAAACATACATATACACATGAATAAAGTACGCAGATAACACACTATGCACACTGTCATGCCTGTAAACACACACACACACACATAAAAGCAACATGGCAGAGATTGACAACATGTTCTTGATCACGCTGCCTGATATTTTAGCTTTGCCCTCATAGTGCGTCACAGTGAGTGAGTGTGTGTGTGTGTGTGTGTGTGTGTGTGTGTGTGTGTGTGTGTGTCAGTGAAGCCTGGTTGATATTTCTAAATGTAACATGGATCCTCAAGGCTTCAACAAACATCTGTGTGTGTGTAGAAGAGATGGTTGTTATTTTTACTAAAGGCTCCAGCTGACATACAGGATGTAGAGCAACCAGCAGACACACACACACACACACACACACACACACACACACACACATTTCAGTTTATATTAAAGACTTTATTTTAATGAGCGGTCAGCCAATGATTTCTATGACATGTGCGTCCATTACCGTATAAGGAAGTGTCCTTATAATGTTTTGTCTGCTTGTTGTGTAAAAAACACAGCTCATCAAATGGAAGACACTGGTTTCAGTTCTGCAAAACAGCAGGGGTACAATACAACAACTACATTTCCCATCAGTCTTAAGCACAGTGTGCTTAAGATTTCTTTTATTGTCACTGATGAGGTTTGTCTAATTTTATTGGCAACTTCAGACACTTCATGTGAATCATGTTTGCGGGACAGAACCCAGAAATCATTGTGCAATAAAGACCATCTGGACACAACTGCATCAGGAATAGGCTGGGAGCTCTTCCAGGTTAAATTGAATCCATCGTGATCTGTACTTGTTTAGCACACAGCACTATTGCAAACGGCGAAAAGTCACTACACATTGTAAAAACCCTGATACTAGATTGTCCCATAGAAACACTGTACCCGGCCTGCTGCTCCACTGGAGCTGCCACCATGCAGGAATGGCAGAAATCTTATTCAAGTGGCCAGACGTTTTTTTTTTTTGCATACCTTTGTAAAAACATGGCATGCCACTAACGAGACCGCCACTGTCAGTCTGAAAACAGCCTTTGGCTGTTTTTGCAAAGACTGGCTGCAGCCAGCTTTGACTGTTTGGTGGCGCAGTCAACCAGGGCCGACCTGGGGACATCTCCTCTCTGAAAGCCACTGGCTCAACACATGTGTGGTGTCATGTAGCTCTGTATGTGTTCAGCTCTCAGTCATTCTGTCGCCTCCAGCTGAATATCTGTGATATGGAGTTTATTTCAACTCCTATGTTATCTGTTCATACTATGAAATATCAGCCGTAATATAAACTGAACATTTTCTGCTGCTTCATATTACAAACCAGCAGGAGCCAAGGAGTCAATGAGCTGTAGCAATTTGTCACATTAAAATTATTGTGTGATAAAAAAAAAAAATAAAATCAATCTACACAATATGGATATTTGGGGATCAGTACATCCGGAGGGATAGAGGAGGTAGTGTGACAGTGAGCAGTTCAGACAAGCATCTACAAACCTAGCCTACATATTATCTGACATCACCGTATGAAGTGCGATGTCAGAATTATGCTCTTTGTGCGTCTCTGGACTTTTGAAATGTTTCAGTATATTTTTGAAGCCGAATGGAGAGGAAGCTGCAGGCGACAGAGGAAAGTCACAGCAAAAACAATGTAGGGAACAAGTGAGAGAGGAAGCGACGGTGAAGCCACGAAAACACAGCACAGAGATGTACAGAACTGATTACAGTCTCTCATGATATATCAGATGTCAGCCATGAAGTCATACTCTGATTTCATCAAAGTCAGTCAGCTGTGACCATAGCTGTCCAATTCACTCTCTAAAGTCACCATAGATATTATAGTGTTTCCTTAAATGGCATTTGTATTTAATTCGACTCTTATTTGCTCAGTTAACTACCACTAAATGGCTCTGATGAGTCATAGTTTTTGGGAGCAATATTTGTTATGTTGAAATGAAAATGGCAAAAAATATTGTGTATAGGCTCAAAACACCAACTTTAAAAGAAAAGTACTGTTATCAACCCCCACAAACCCCAGGCAGTCAAACTGTAGAAATGTACAAACATGTTTCATCATTTACATAAATACTAAAATTTCAACCCTGACAAAAATAAAGGGGGTAAAAAAATTTGGCTACAAACCAAATTGTTTCAGATCTCATTACCCGAGTGATTAACAGACGAATTATTCAACCAAAGGAGACAGCAGAGCAGCAACGACATGGACATTACGTGCCAAATCTGACTAAATGTGCAGGGATTTATGGTTTAATTACATGCTAGGTCAATGTCCAATAAATCCTTCAATTTGCCTGCTTTCCTTTTGACATCAGTATCATGTGGCCCCCATCTACTCCCAACTCCACAGAGGGGAAAAGCTCTGCGGGGAGTTTTTGAACTGAGTTGACAATATTATGGCCAAGAAGCACCAAAGCAAAACGGACTCCATAAATATCATTTACCATCTTTTATTCTGAACAATCTGTGGCTAATTGCCTCTTCCCTGAAACACAGTTGCACTTGGGTTGTTGAGCCCACAGTAAACTTTTAGCGAGTCAATCTGCCAAAACTCTTCAGGGGAATTCCCAAAAGCATTAAATATAGTGCTGTAGCTAAACTGGAAGTGATTATATAACAAGTATTTATTTATTCATTAAATTCCATTTATTTCATGAAGATATGGGAATTGGGAGTTTGTCAGAAATCCAACTGCTATGGCAGAACAGCGGCTGATTTTCTGATCAGTCAGAACGCTCCCAACATGGTTGAAAAAAAATCATGGTCTGAGTTTTGAGGTCAGAGCTTTTGGTACAGCAAGGGAAACAAAATAAATGCAGAAGAAACACATTTTTCTGATTTATTTTGAAAATATTAACATTAAAGGGAGGCTCACAGGACTCATAAGTAATGCTCCATCTTTATTACAGGTTGCCAGGTAACCAGGGGATGTTTACAGGAAGTCACGGGCACTGCCAAGAAATAGTTCCATCACCCAACTACTCAGAAAAACCACCACGTATCAGTTTTTTGTACCGTACAGATTAAACAAACAAGATATAGCTTGTGTGTCAGGACTGTGTTACCGTTGGACAGATCCGGATCTTTTAAGCTAAGCTAGGCTACATTTGGTTGACGATCTTAAAAATGTTTGGCATGTTTGGACGTGTGGCTGCTACATGATCTGTTGTACAAGACGTTAATGTAAAAATGTTCAAAACAGAACTGGCTTCTCTTAGTGAAAACGTAAATCTTTAAAAGTTGATCACAAATATACGGTTGTTCAGTAACGTCCTTAAACAGCTGGGCATTGTAGTTTTTAGCAAACGTTACTCAAATGGGTGTAAACCTCAAATTTGCTGAGGACTATTTTCAGCGGTGGATTAATACACTTTTGTCCCTCCTCTATGGCACAGGGGAGTAAGATGCATCAGACAGTACTCAGCAGGATCATTTCTTAGCAGAAAATTATTGATTATCACCAGATTTATCCTTTAAGGAGGAGAAGTCAAAGTGTGAACAAGCATCCTTCTGTTTTTTGAACAAATAAACAAAGACACTACTTCCTTTTCTAATTCCATATCCAACACATCATCTTCCGAGCCGACTACATTCAGCTGCATCAGGAACAAACACATTATGATGTACGACTTGAACACAGAGTGAATAAGGGCTGGAAATAGAGGAGAGACAGACAGACGGAGAGACCACCCACCACGCCAGTAATTGATTGCTGTGTCGACTGTGCTTGACACCACTGCTCTTTAGAGGTGGGATCAGAGCATCTCACACATACAGTACATAGACACACACCAGCAGCATACCCAGAGGTAGCACAGTGCAAGACAGGCATGACTAATCAATCGTCTTCGCAGCAGGAGTCGACAGGCTGACTAGAGGATTAAAGAATTTCCCCTTGAGACTACAGATTTGTCTGATTCACCGCAGCACTGTTACACATCCACAACTCAAGAAAGCACACAGGAACAACGCAGCACGCTCTGCTCCACCGTTCGGTTGGACTACAACAGCGGGGGATAAAACCTATAAACGCAAACTTAATCACTCAAATCGCTGATTGGCTGAGGTGTAAAGTTACACCACTGGTCGGCTGAATGCTGCGTGACTGGGCGCTAAAGTTACACCACTGGTTTTGCAGTTTCCACATTTCCACTCTTTCGAAATGAACAGTTTCTAATCATACGCTTAGGATCCTTTTCATTTTTAAGATTTATTTTGACGTCAGAGTTACGACTAAGTCCTGATTTGGAGGCATTTTCTCATTAAAGGATGATATTTCAAGTCAGAGTTGTTGAAAAACAAAGTGTATTTCATCCTCTGATTAACTGATATCAAACTGATGATCACAGTAATGTAGAGAACATGCTGCTGTTTTACTTACTGATCTGCGACACGTTGACGGTCACAGGGGTGGACTTCTTCTCAGCCGCCATGTGCCACCTCCCTCCTCCTCCGGCGCTCCTCCCTCCTTTGTCGACGAAGGCTCGGACCCGGCAGGTGTACTCCCCTCCGTCCTCCCCGCTCACCCCCCTCACCCCCAGCCTGTACTCCCCGGGCCCCGTGCGCTCCAGGCTCGCCTCCCCCCGCTTTCCCCGCGCGCCGCTCGAGGAGCTGTTTGAGATCACCACCCCGCTGCGCTCCATGGTGACGATATCGCGGTCGCCGGCCAGCCAGGTCACTTCCAGGGCGAGGGCCTGCAGGTTGTCGGCGGTGACGGAGCAGAGGAGGGTGAGCGTGTCGCCGGGGGAGAGGAGCTGGGACGTGGAGGAGGGAGAGGAGGAGGATGAAGCCTTCACACTGAGAGACTGACCTTGAGAGGACAGAGACAGGGATGGCGTCAGTTCCCTCATCCTTACACAGACAATACACATCAAGATAAAGGTTTAACAAACACTGAAGAAAATAAAAGATCCCTCTTGAGCTGAAATATTTGTTTGGTTGATATCTGACTGACATGGATTTAAATGATGCATTTATCATGTTATTCTAAGACTCCATGAATGGCTTCAGTCCAGCTACTTGAAAATGAAGAACTACTTCCTATCATTTAATCTGTTATCAGGATAAAAAAGCAGTTCACAACTCAGTTTGAATTTTTGATTAACTCTTTGAACCACAGCGTGTTTGTGCTCCTTTTACAGGCCTCGTCACCACATGTCACTGTGTCACAATCTGTGTCAGACTCTGTGATAATAAATGTGAAGCAGATTGTACAGTGAATGACTTGTGAATGGTAGAAGTCCACTGAGCTCAGGGGAAAGAGGGAAACATGGTCCATTACTAGTAGTATGTATATGGTATGCACCAGTATGTGTATATACAGTATGTACATGTGATTTAATAAAACAAACCACACAATTCAAATTGCTTTAAATCAGCAACAATATTATCTGTATATATTTGAATTTAAAGGTAAATGTGAAACCATCAGAGCCGATGTTACGTTAAACTGGACAAGATAAAGTTTACAGTGTGAATAGTCGTCTATAAATGTCCGAGCTTCAGAGAAAAGAGGTCCAGCAGATTAAAAACTGTTGTCAGTCTTTTCTGTTTATCTTCAAACCAACAGTTGGATCAGGGGTCTGGATACGGTCTCCAGTAACAACCTGCACTGCAGTATGTGGGGAAGAGTCTCTGTATGGTGTCTGGACGAGGACAAAAGAGACAAAGCCCACTCTGTTTGACTTTTCTCATCCTCTTTACTCAAGTCAGTAAGTCAATATGAACTGACTGCGTCACAATGGACCTGAGACTGAGACCTCTGTGTGTGTGTGTGTGTGTGTGTGTGTGTGTGTGTGTGTGTGTGTGTGTGTGTGTGTGTGTGCGCGCGCTGCTCATCTCTGGTTTCATTACAAAACACTTGGTGTTTTCCAACACTTAAGAGGATATGGAAACCCAGAAAGATATAAGATATGGTGACCACAGCAACCGCAATGAATGAGTGTGTGTGTGTGTGTGTGTGTGTGTGTGTGTCTGTGTGTGTGTAGGGGCCTCTCTACGGACAGAATAAGACAGAAAGACAGTGAGGGTCACGAGCCTCCTGGGACACAGAAGAAAGACAGTCTCACAGAGGAGAGGACGCCTTTACAATAAAGAAGAGAGAAATCTCCCACGTCCCTCCATCTCTTCTCATCCTTCATTTTCTCCCAATATCCAACACAAAAGCGCAGAAAACTGCAAACAAATCTGTTGTAATAACCTCTTCTACCAAGAAGCAAGCGTGAGATTTGAAGATCATCTATTGCTCCCTGCAGGAAAATGATCCACAAACTCAGCTCTTAGTGCTGTTAGAGCTGCAGCTGTAATTACTGCTGAGGATGTGAGGGGAACAAGGACTTATTACAATATTACACAGGTCACAGGATTTAATTGGTCAGATAAAAATAATGTAACACTGGCTGGTTTGCTAGTGCTACTACTGGAGCATTGTTTTTTATGTTTACCACCTGCTACCATCTTTACTGGAGACAAGAACTTTAATGTTCATCTGTAGCAGCAGCCACTGGGCTCAATCAGTTCAATTGAAAAGGGCTGTTTTCTAATCACATGAGCGATATTTGAGTCTCCCTCCACCCTTACGTTAGCTTAATCATCCTTGGTACAACCACTGGAAGCTGCCTACAATAAACACAGACTTTTCTACAGTCGTCAGGAGAGTAAACAGTGTCCATCTGAGGGGAGGATGAATGTCTGAAAAAAAAAAAACAGTGCAGGACTGTTTTCCTTCCTCTTACCTGTAGGAATAACTTTAACAGTTCCCATCTCCTTTGTGTTCTCTACGATTTTTATCCATTTCCCTCCATTTTCATGCGTCCATTCCGTTCCATTGCACTCATAAGTCCCGCCATCAGACGTCGTCACTCTGGATATCACCAGTTCAAACAGTCCATTCCTCCCGGGGACCAATCGGATGCCTCCGTCAGCGTAGCGCCGGGCAAACTTCGCCCCCGTGACCACTTCTCCCTGAGGGCCAAATGTCAGAATTTCCTCTGAGGTGGCTCCGGTCTTCAGCGACCAGCTGACGGACAGGTAGGTGGGGTGGGTGAGGGCCCGGGTGACGTTGCAGGAAAGCGTGATCTCACTTCCCTCTGGGACTTCTGGGGGAGGGGTCTGCGGGGAGACGCTGAGGGTGTTGGGAATGACTGTCGGAAAGAAAGAAAAAAAAACAAAACAACACAGATCCACTCAGTTAAGATGGAGATAGACGACAAACTGAGCATAAGTCATGGTCAGCGTTTACAGATTATAATCATCATACTTGCTTTTAAAAGTAAATATTTAAGAGACAAATTAATGTCTAAATGCTGTGAATTCTGCCAACATGAAGACTATTTCCATTTGCTTTTGTGTGTCTGTGTACTTCACTGAAAAACGCCCCTAAAGTTGCTTATCGTGCAGATGTTGCGTTAACTCTTCCTGCAGCTGCTTCACAGTAAAAACCTTCCAGTGATCAGAATTTAAGCGTTTTACAAGGAAGCGACTGCAGAACACGTGAAGTGACAGTCGTGATGAGAAGTTCAGCACAAGTGAGTTAGGTTTTAATGGAGGCTACACACGAGTTTGGATACCTCCTGGAGTTTAGTGCACATCCGACATCTTGTTCATTTGTTAAAAAAAGAAATAAACTGGGAGTTTATTGGTGTTATTTTTTGATTTTCACCCAAACACTGGAGCTAAACTGTTCAGTACTTGAACACAGTCTGGTCAATAATCAGCAGTATATTTGCATTTTCTCCCCATTTTTCTTCACTATCTATTTCTGGAGGCACATTCGGAGCTGTGTGCAAGAGGAGCTTGTTTACTGCAGTGATCACTTTAAACCAATTTCCACTTAAAAAACCCCCCAAAAAAGGCTTATTTTGTGGGTGAAAAATCAGCGGAAAACAAAAGCAATGACATAACAACATAATCAAGGTGAGCAATGCCTTTTCCTGTGCCTCCTCCACCCCCCACAGCACTTTGATGTTGAGCAGGGGGAAACTTTGTATATATATAGGAAATGGAAATAGAACATCAAAAGAAGTTAAAAATGACACAATCTCACCCAAACTAAAAATTTAAGAGTCAAAATTCAACCATTAAAGTGACATAATCATAAATAACGACGACGTCTCATATTTCTACCTCATGATGTTGCATTCAAGTTCACTAAACACGTTTTATGATGAAGCCCTTGGACTCAATTTAAGGTCAAAGGTCTCCTTTGTCAAGGTGACTGGCTGAACGAACACTGTACATTTGTGATGTGTGTGCGTGTGTTTGTGCGAAACACACCCAGAGGAGTGTTCAGAAAGGTTCATGACTCACCTGCTCAGGTGACACACTGACACATTTACCTCCAGTCAGACACGGTCTCGCTCCGACACTGACAAACTTCCTGGTTTTGGTTGCTAAATGTAACGTTCAAGAGTTTGAGGTCTTAACAGAGCAGCTTTTAATGTTGCTCCGTTTCCTCTCTTGTTATGACTCATAAAGCAGAGGAGCTCGGCAGTCTCACTCTGTGAGAGGGAATTTAAAAAAAATAATTAAATAAAATAAATTGGGGACCTTATCACTGCTGGAGATTCAAACACAACCACAACAACAACAACAGCAATAAAAATAAGTTTTACCTCTGCTTCTCACAACAGGGAGAGTAAAGCAAAAGACATTAGAAGTTTTGATGAATGGCACGTCTGCAGTGAAGACATGGGGGGTTAATAATGAAACTAAGTGGCAGGCTCAGTAGTGAGTGCTCAACACAAATTACAGGCTCAGTTTTATCATTATCACCCACTTGTTTTGATCCTTTTCATAGGAAAACACAAAACACCACTAAAGAAGAGGAAATTATGAGTAAGAGTCGGATTTGTTCTCATATTCTACACTGACATCAGGTATTGTATTTAATTACAAATGTAACATTTCAAAGTTATAATAGCTCCAAGCTCTCCAAGTTTCATCCCAAAAATACTTTACATAAATGGTGAACAATCAGTTTTGGATCTAATTGTAGTCGTGTTACAAAGGAATCCAAGAATAGACAGATGGCTGGGAATGAGGAGCTGTGCATTGTGGGAATTATATTTGTGCCACATTCAGAAAGAAAAAAAAAAAAAACTGTTCATCTTAACTCTAGGTGGGAATTAAGACACTGGATGACAGCGTCTTTATGTTTGTCAGTTTAAATAAAGTATTGAGGGAGAAATGACTAATGTTGTTGAAACATTGAAGGTCAAACCACCACATTTGATTTTTTTTTGTAATAGACCTTGACTGATTGGATCTTACAGCAGGACTGAGTGTGAACTGAGAGGTTTCAGGAAATAACACATGATTAATCCCAACTTTACGCTTGTTCTCCACTTTATTTATTGACCTAAACCAGCAGCTCCAGTCCACCTCTCCCTACAGAAACCACCACAACCTCACTGCAGGGGTCAAAGGGCTCGAAACTGAGGAACGCCTCCGAAGCTCTGACTGAGGGGGGTGGCTCAGAGGGAGGGACACGTTAAGACAAAAAGTTCAGTTTTTGAGGTGCACCATAAGCTACCGGCTACAGCGAGCAAACGCTGCTGCTGCTGTGCTAATTATAAGTTAAAGTTAACACACTTTGGACAAGGTCAAGCTTAGCTTCAGGTAGAATCAACTGAGAACTAAAGAATATAAAAGAAAGAGCCCCCACCCCCCCAGGATCAATACAGGATATTCTGAGTTAGAGTCTGTGAGTTAGCTGTGAACTCTTGTCGCCTTTTCACATTAACAGTGGATTACTGAAGTCATGACTGTGAGGGAAAACATGAAGCTATGAGCTGTGTGGTTTTTTTGCTCTACGATTTCTAAGCAGACTTAAAACAGGTTTATCATCGATATTAGACACACTGCTGTAAGTCTCGTGTGTGTGTGAGACGTCTGGGGACTCAGATTTGACTGACTTTAAAAGACTTAAAACTACTTTCACTGGAATCCCTGATGTGTAAATATACAAAGTGTGGGTATAAACAGGACATTACTGGGCACCGATGCAGTGGAAGTCAGAGTCTACAGAGCTGCTGCAGTGATGAGAGTGTGTATGGCAGATAACAAAGGCAGGACGAATAATCTGCGTTTTGCTCTATCAATTAAAATTAGCCTGAAAGGAGTTTTCAAACCCTCAGCGACCTCTACTTCACTTGTTTCTTACATAACCAAACAGCCTTAGTGGGGCGATGGAAGCTGTGTGTGTGTGTGTGTGTGTGTGTGTGTGTGTGCTGATGAACGAGGTGTACAAGTCTCGACTGGTGCAGACCCTCCAGCTGCAAATCTCACTCATCGTCTCGGTTAAAGGACTGACTGCTTCACACACAAACACACAAACACACAAACACACTCTCACACACACACACACGACAAAACGCACCGCTCGCTGGTACGTATGCTCTACATACACACGGCACCATCTCTTTCACACATAAACAGCGCTGCCTAGTTAATTCAGGTCTAAATTTAACAAGGTGTCTGGGGAGCCGCGCCGGGAAGCAGAGAGCAGCCGAACATGATGGTGCATTATGGAGCCAGCTAACCTGCTGTCACACAATCCCTCCTCGCGACTTCATCTCTCAAATTTGAGCTTTAGCAGCATAAAATGTTCCCTGAAACCCCTCTAACGCATCACCCCGTGCGTTCGGGATTGGGTTGACAGCGGGCTTAAAGCACTGCAGTCGCCAAAATATGTGTTTAATTACTAACTGCGTAATAATGAGGGAGAGAAACCCAGTTAAATTCAAAAGAAAATGCTGAGTATGGGTTCCTTTCTCTGCCTCTGTTTCTTTGTTAGAGAACAGTCCAAATTAAAACTCAACACATTTCTACTGTACATCCGAGTGGCAAAGAGGTCTGAGAATAAAACAGCAGGGAGAGGTGAGTGGGAAAATGTGTTCTTTTTTTGGGGGGGGGGGGGGGGGGGGGGTGAACTGACCCTTTGGTGAATAATCAGACCCAGATCAAAGATATGGAGGAGTGGGAATATGTTCAAATATTGAGTATGACCCAATTATTATAACGAAACTGTAGGATTTCATTAAAGGTGGAGACAGATACAGAACGTTTTGTTTATCATACGTGAGTGAAATACAAATACAACAAGCTTTTATGAACTTATTCACAGCTGTTATTTCAGACTAATTTAAAACTATAATGACTGTACAGTAAAATATTGTTTCCTGGTGAAGCCTGAGTGTTATAGCCTTACAGGACGTCTGCTGTAGACCATTTACTTTCCCTGTTGGTACAAAGACCTTATCTCTCTTCTCTATTGACAGCGACAATAAACAGCGGTAGGATTTAAAATGAGCTGGCCTCAGTGTAATTAACCTGGATGCTGGGTTCAAACTCAAAAACCAAACCGGTGTTAAAAACGCCATGAGGGATGATCTGCAGAACCCCTGGGACCACTGGGAGTCTCCGGAAAAAGGGGGAATAATTAATTTTCACTAATCCCATCCATAAGTGAAATAATGAAAGAATGTCTAACTATTTTATTCATGGGTATCAAACTCCTTCTGTAATAAAACGTCTTGGGGTCCGTGGTGCTTGATGTGAAAAAGGTTGAGAACCACTCCTGGAAACTATTAATTTGCAAAAGAAATGCCATCTGGGTTACATTTCGTATTAAAAAAACTCTCCTCCTGTATCCACTTGTGGTGACTAAAGCATGATTCATGGTTTTATGGTTATGTCTGGGCAGCTCCCAGCACTTTGTTAACAGCAAGGAAAGGTAGTGGTCAGGTTAAATATTAAAAAGCTAACAGTGCCTTAAAGCATTTCTCTTTTATAATATCAAACCAAACTAAAGCTGCAACAATTAGTCGATGGAAAAAAAAAATCTGCAATTATTTAGGCAACTGATGAATCGTTTTAATCATATTTTGCGCAAAAATACCAAACATCTGCTTCTCAAATGTCCTTTTTTCCTAAAAAAAAACAAGGTTGAATAATTGAGAAAATAATTGGCAGATTCATTGATAATGAAAATAATTGTTAGTTGCAGCCCTAAAACCAAATCCAAAGCCTGAACCATAAAATCCCCAACATTCGCCAAAGTGCTTTTGTAGCCTGCAGGATGCTACTAAATAAAAACGTTATTTTTAGGAGACGGTGCTGGAGCTGACTCTTTTCACAGCAGCGGTGGGGTTATGCAGGCTGGTGTTATCTGCCTTCTTGTTTCACCTGTAAATGGATGACTTGTCCGGACAAGTTCATCCATTCTTGTAAAACAGGTTGAGCTTTTGGTTTATTATGTTTTGTATGCAGATGACTTTGTTATAGTCCCTCCCTGCTGTGCTGCTCCCATTATGGTGCTGAGCATAATGTCTGAGCAGTGAAATGCTAAATCTGATGCTAAACACCAGTATTTACTTATAATAACTGACAAATCTATATTATGGATTTATTCTGCATCTATGTTTTTTTTGTGAGCTAAATGCTAAAGATGCTAACAGAAACAGAGTTTTTAAAGGTGCTTAAGGACCTGCACTTCTCCCTCTGCCTCTCAGTGAGGATGAGAAACTGTTTAGTTTATAATGTCTCTTCTCATTATGGGCTGTTTGACATTAGGAATCATGTAATTCTCCATTTCTCCCTCTGCACTGCTTCAATTACAAAACATATGACTGCATTTATATTCTTCCCCCAGCCTTTGTGTTTGACTACACAAATCTGGGTCTCCGTGGCCCTCATTTGACACAAGCCAAGTTCTCCCACCTGACATCTGCTCCCCACCATGAGTGTGTGAGTGTGGGAGTGTGTTGACATGCGCGTGGTGTGTCGTGTGTCTATGTGAAAGCCACATTAGGCGCCAGCAATTGTCTAAAAGCACCAGGAGTGTGTGTGTGTGTGTGTGTGCAGGAAGATATGTACATGGTCTGTGGAGCATTAGTGAGTCATGGGGATGGCTGTTAAATGAACCAACACAGCTTCACACACACACACACACACACACACACAGTTTAATTATTAATAAAAGGACAAAACCCGTCAAACACACACACATAAACACACACACACACACACACACCTATCTCTTACCAATAAGTTGGACCTGCGCCTCATAGTTGCCGCTGATGACCGAGTCGGTGCTCGGCGTCTGACACCAGTAGAGGCCGGCGTCCTGCGACTTCACCTCCGCTATCTTCAGCTCCACCTCGTTGTCTTTGAGCCGCACCACCGAGATGTCGCCAGACGCAACGCGCTTGCTGATCGACGGGTGGGAGTAGCTGGCGTCGAAGGTGGAGATTATCTTTGTCCTCGCCGCGCTCGCCTCCCTGGACATCATCCACTCGAAGTCCTGCAGGACGGAGAGAGGGATAATAACGATCCATAACAAACGATCTTAGAAATCCCAGTTACTTCTCTGTGTATATTTCATTTTTAATACCATTTTATTTCAACACCTCCAGGTTAAACTGTCGACGCTCGCCATCCTTCAGGAGACGCCAAGTCGGCTCGTTTCGTTTGATGTATTTTTAATACAACAGGTTGGAGGTGTAACTATTTCATGATACCACTTGTAGCTCTCTGCTTGTTCTTTAAAACAGAATACTAAAACACGCCACACTCATTTTCACCCGACAATTAAACAGCTCTCTAATTGCAGGGACTTCTGGGACTTTTTAAAAATGGCATCACGACGCAGGAAAGGAAGAATCTCGTACTGACGTGAACTCCACTGTGGTTTATTCTGCGCCAGTCTCACGTACACCACCAGACCTCCAGATGTGTATTAATCCGCGGATGAAAATAGTTCCCCAATGAAATGCACCATATTGAGAGACAGACTAACACGTCGATGGTTTTCATGGGAGTTCGTCAGCGCCTTCCTTTAAACCTGTGATCTGTAAATTACCTGCTCGCGAGGTCCCGAATAATCCTTGACATCACATCTGATGGAGACCGGCTGACCCTCCACCCGGATTAACGGACCAGGAGACACCGTCACCACTCGGGCCGAGCACCCACCTTAAGGGACAGAAAAAAGATATAAAAAAAATAAGAGCCTTTCACAAATAAGTCTGATTCACAATGACCGACTCAGGACGTAAAACCTCTCTGATCTTTATTTTGAAGGCAAACAAATGCTGCGTGACGAATTTACAGAATGAATAGGCTTTTATTCAGATATGTCGTCCAAAGAAAATATTATGTGCTTGTTCTATTAGGAAAAAGCTACAAGCTCCTGATGACTAACAGACAGACTGTGTTGTATCAGAGACCTGTCAGTGTTACAGCAGTGATGTATCACAGCGCTACGCTACGCGCTCCACCGGCCGTGATTTTCAAACTGGAGGTTGAAGGATGATGACGACAAATCTGACGCACACTCACATGGACTATTTCAGTCAGGTGTTCGAACACAATGTCCCTGCATCAATACACACACACACACGGGGGCTTGTTGTAACTTGAGAGAAGTTGAACGGTATCGATAATGACGCTGACAGAGCTGAAACCTGGATTGCATTCACTGTATACAGTTCATGTATTTCTGCACACACACACACACACACACACATATATACAGTCATGCCCGCATCAGTTTGTCTGGCATGAGCACCAACAGCTGGTTATGGCAGCACTCCAGCAGATTTCAAAGATTCGCCAACAGCAGAGAGCGAGTGAGAGTTTACCACAAAGTGAGTGTTAAACTCTCCCGACATTCCAGCTGAGAGAGGGAGCATGTAGCAACACGGCACAGTCTGACGGGGATCAGCCGAGTCGCGCGGTTCACCGACACTTCCTGGTTCTGGCCGCAGGCCCTCGCACTCCAGCGCTGACCCTGACGTCTGCGCTCAGCTAAAAGGTAAAGTGGAGATGCTGCTACGAGCTGCAGGGTTTGTATGTGATGAGAATATTAATTAACAAACTACACAGTCTGCTTCTTGGCAGGTTTTCCAGTACAGTGTCGACTGGAGAGAAAAGCACAAACTCAAAGTAGAGCCAGGTGTCGACCTTCAGTACTTTTTTTGGAACTGAAATGCAGAACCGAGTACTGAAAACTGTCAAGCGCTAAAAGCTGGCACCGAATACAAGCTCGGGGTTCTGATTTAAATCATAACTGCAGTGTTTTATAACATGGGGTTTATTTTGCCAGCTCTGGCCACAGATTGTGTCGGTTTCAGTAACTGATTCTGACGCCTCAGCTCCGAGTGTCCCCACCAATCCAATTCCACTCTCATGTTCGCTCTTTTAAAATCCCTGCAATAAGGATTTTTATACTACTGACAATAACAATTCAACAGTATCTAATAACTGCAATTTTTTTAATTCAGTAGTCAGTCCTTTTTGGCTTTTTCCTCATGAAAGATATTTTAAGATGAATAATAGAAGATCTACATTAGAGCAAATCAATATGCTGCTTTTTTTTACATTTAGGTTTACGGACATATATGATAATTGTCTTTGTCTTCGTGTTTATGTAAAATTCGACAAATCAGAGTGTGCTTACAATCTGATCATTTGCCTCGAGTGATGTCACCCGAGTCAGCTCGGTGGGTGTGGAGTTTGGGAGAAGTGAGTTTCCCAAACCTCTGCAGCCTGCTCCTCATCTCTGCTGCTGAGATTAGACACTACAGAAGTGTTGCAGATGGAGTTGCATTGTGGGTAATGTAGGCACCTGGGTTTTTTTGGGTTTTTTCCCCCCCTAACAGTCCTTTGTGTGTCTGACTATGTTATAGGGATTCAATGCGAAATTCAAGTGTCATGTTACCAGTTTGAATAAAGTTTCAATCATGTGAATTTTTTTCACCTGACAGGCTGCTGCTGCTGCCGGAGGAGCAGCTGCCTACGACCTGCCAGCTTGTGGAGTTCAGGTATCTGATGGGAAACAAACAAACCACCTTCCATTAAAGGCTGTGACAGGTCTGACACAGGGAGGCTGAGCTGAACTGCGTCTTTATACCAAGTAGCAGAAACTAGCCCAGAAAGTTGGCAGCAAACGCTCGGTCAGATTCTCATTCTGGTTTTCTCATCCTTGGATTAAAAATGACCCAATTTAAATAGTAATTCTGTCAATTTTTTTTTTTGGGCAGTATTTTAATTAGGCTTGTTTGGTATAAAGGGTTTACATCCATTGAGCGAAAATCTATACCTGGATCAGCAAGAAAAAAAGTGCTTCATAAAGAAGCCCTGAGCTCGTATGGTCCATCAATACTTGAGCTTTTGGCAGCTGGCCTGGTGTTATGTGCGTGAGTCTGCTGAGTGTGAGCTTTTTCTGCCTTAGTAAGTAACAAGTCACAGTGAAATAAGCGCCACATAAAACCTACTGTATGTTCCTGTTTCAGTTTACTATCTCTGCCAGGAGCGGCCTACGTTTTTAATTCATCTTCAGCTTCACATCAGACAGACCACAGGGCTGCCGACATGCTGGTCTCTGGGGAGTCTGACAGCTACAATGTGATTTTAACAGTGAGAAAGAGAAACTTCTTGATGAGGCTGTTGCCGTACACCTCAACAAAAGAGTCATTTATTAAACTCAAGAACAAGCAGCATATGAAGGGGTCTGAGGTTCACAAGCCAAAACGCATCTGCAAGGTTCCTCTGCGCCGCTGGGTCGGCAACTAACACAAGGTCGACAGCGTTCAGAATTCAAATCACTTCCTTCAATTAATTTTTCAATATATGCGGTTAATGCAAATCATCATCCAACTTATGCTCAGAGAAACTGGCACTTCCTTTCTGCTTCCTGCATTTCTCTGCGTTCACAGGTGCAATGCAATTTTTGTGGTGCCATATCACAATATACAGTAAACCTGAGTGTGTGTGTGTGTGTGTGGTAATAGGTGAAAGGGCCATTCATCACTAAAAATGAGAGCCTCAAAGTTGCTTGGCCAGGTGCTGAAATATGTGGTTTTCAAACTCAATTTCCAGCCTGCCTGCCTTTCTGTCTCTCCCAGGACAGATGCTGCACAGCCAGTGGAGCCTAAAGACCTGACGACACGTGGAGATTATCAACTAAAGAAGCTGTATAAAAAATAAAAAAAACATAAAAGAGACACTGACATTGGCCTGGCCACTTGTTTGTCTTATTTGCCAAAATTAGGAGGGATACATCCAAATCCAGCCTTTACATTTCACTGACAGTATGTATTTGACGTTTTTAAATCTATGATTAAGTGTTGAAACATCACAGTGAGTAAAGAGGGAAATAAACAGCAAAAACATGGTTTCCAGACCCTGGTTCATTCAGGTCCAATAGTTTTTACCATTTAAAGATTATCTACCCAGAACAAATGATTATTCTCTTTATTGTTCTATGACATTTGTTTCTTCCTCAAATGTTAGATGGTAAATGCCACAAAAACACGTCAACTTTCAGGAACTGCTGTTTTTTTTTTTTGTTTTTTTTTTAAATAGAGAATGGTCCTGAAAGAACCCGGCTGATTTTCAGTGAACTTCACTGTGCTCTCTTGGTCTGACCCGAGGGTCATTAAATATTTCTTAAACATAAACGGCAAAATCGTGCAGGGCTGTTCAGACTTCTGCATGATATAAACAGACTGCTTAATAAAGGTTAATAGTAAATGAGCTTTTATTTTCTAAACTTCTGGACCAATCTGCTTGAAAGATCTGCAAAATCAGTTGGCTTCTACCTGTCGGGGCGTGAGCGTGCACAGTAAATACTGCGTTCACTGTGCCTTTAATTCAGTGTTCAGCATAAGGGAATAACATGCACATATGTTTTAGCAATGCCTTCTTCAACGAGCAATGAGTCTTTGCAACCTGTCACCAACAATAAGTGTCAGTCAGCTCATCACCAACAGTTGCTAGGTGTCTTCAGAGGTGCCTTACCAAAACAGAAATAGAAATACGTTCATACATCTATTAAACAGACTGTACAAGCCAATTGCCATATGGGAAATAAGATCTAAAAAAAAAAAAACTGTTCTAGCCAATATGGATAAAAACAAAAAATAAACACACATGACAGATGCCTTGATATTTTCACTATAGTGAACCTATAATGAAAATATCAAGGCAGCCGTAATGCTTCATTGACAAATAACATTGTAGGAAAAACGCAAATGTTCTATGGGTTGGTGAAGGACAGGAAATGAAAGTCTGGTGGTTACATTAAAGGAGAAGACAAAGCCAAACGCAGACGTTTCACCCACTTGAGAGTTTGAATTTGAATGTGGGTTTAATTTTATTTAAAGTCTAACAAGTCGAGGAGAGTTAATGTTAAGGTAAGTAATTTGGTCACTGCGGACACTGTCACTTCTGCAGAGCCAGAATAAACACACACACACACACACCTGCAGAAACACACACCACAGGAGCGCTGGCGACATTTGATCATCTTACACTGCACTAATTTAAGCCAAGTCCCTCTCTCTCTCTCTCTCTCTCACACACACACACACACAGGAGAGCCCCTAAGACATTCACTGTTATGCTCACAAACACATGGCAACTTCAGTATCGGTGAGCCCTGTTTAACCCTGAGGTGGAAACAAGGCCAGTGAACAAGCCTTGGTTTTTCTCTCTGGTAAAAACCAGCCTGATGCACAAGCTCTGGCCTGGCCCTCTGTTCCAGTGTGATAATCAGTCAGCCTGGCTTGATGCTGGTGTGGATAAAGGGCCAATAACAACCCTAATGGTGATGGCCAGTCCAATTTGGCTTTGTATGGGACCATGTCAAAGCTGGTGGCCACATGCTGGTTGACTGGTCTTCCTGGGAGGTAGAACTGGGCTGAGACTGTAGGCAGGCAACACATCAAACTTGGGACTATTTCCCTCTCTCACTGTCATTTTGGGTGTGAATTTTTCAAGGCCATACACACCGGCTGATTTCCATTTTAGCTAAATGGAAGACAGGGTGTTTTTCCCCAATGAAGCTCCTCGTCCTGTTCCTGTAATTGATGCTTTATTACTAACATCAAGGTAGATGATTAATTCGTCACCCTTGAAATGACATCACTGCTTTAGATAAAGAACTGTACCGTCTTTCCACACAGTGAGACAGTTCATTTAAGAGGAAAAATAGGCGCAGCTTGCACTCACAGGGAGAGACTATCGTTCCAAACTCCACCCAACAACGTAACATTTTTACATTTTTACATTTTCTCTTGTCGTTGACAGCTTTGAGAGCAAAACTGATCAAATCCTTCCAATGTCTTGGATCAACTCTTCAGTTCGGCATGATACAATACACAAAAAGACACTTCTTTTTCACTTAAAATTACACTTGTCTGATCTGATCGCTTGTTGCACTGCCGAACTTCTACCGTCACAATACACAGCGGGTAGCTACAGCTAGCAGTATGAACCAGTTGAAAAAGTTGAAAATGAAATGAAATTAAGTGCTACAAAATAGACTGGATACACGCCGATCGACCTAATGGATGTTAACGATACAGAATATTTTTTAATTTAACTTAAAAAAAGACATATACATTTGCCCACAAGCGAGCAAACGCTTAATTGAGAGATTTCTCAACCGGGTTTAACATCGGGATCTCCTCGCTGGAGAACAGCGGCACATACCGGAGTTAATTAGCCACCAATAGCCAAGCAGAGAGACGTCTCTTACCGAGCATTAAAAGCCCAAAGACGAGGGTGAGGAGGCGGTTATCCATCTTCATCCCTCTCTTCCGCCACTCTTCTCTTTTTCCCCTTTAATTTCCTCTCGTTTCCTTTGTCCTGTGTGTGTGTGTGTGTGGGGGGGGGGGGGGTGAGACCGGTCCTCTCCCGCCGCTGTCGGTCAATCCAGTAAAACTCTCAGCTGTGTGCAGCCGGTCCGCACCGCACACCGGGCGGAGCCACGCAGCGAAACGGGCGCACACCTTGGTTCCTAATCCTGCAAAACGGAGCCAGACGGGAGCGTTTACACGGTCCACACACTGGCATGAAACCGGTTTGATGAGTGCATGGGAATGAGGGGGGGTGCAAGACAGATACAGAGAGAGAGAGAGAGAGAGAGAGAGAGAGAGAGAGAGTGGCCGGAAGTTAGGTGACGGTCTGGAGGAGGGGTGGGGGGGAAGGAGGTCCCAGGTGGAGAGAGAGAGAGAGAGAGAGAGAGATTCCTGAAAAAAGCCTAAAAAATGACACCCACCTTTTATTCGCCATAGAAGAAGAGATGAAGGAGGTGGGGGCTTGCATTGACACACTCCAAAGTTCATAACAATATTATAGATTATTTTTATATCAACATAAATGATAACCACACAAATGACATGGTTACAATATTTAAACATTTTTCAGGGGTAGGTATATGAAACCACAGTTCAGTGCCAATAAGTTTTTCATTCTCATCCTCATTCTCGTTGTCAGGTAGCGTCCTGTGGTCAGACCCACGCTGTGTATTTACACAGCCCGGCTGGGCAGGGCAAAGGTCAGCATGGAGGAGGTCGAGAGGAGGTGAGAAGCTTGGGTTTGTACCCTCAGGGTCAAAGGTTAAAACTTCATGGGTTGTTCTACAGTGATACATTTGACTATCCTATTTTTAAAGCGCGCGTGTGTGTGTGGCGGTGAGGGAATGGAGCCTGTGTGTGTGTGTAGCCTACTACTGCATGTGGTCTCAACACGGTAGCATCTGTTGTCACACAACATCTGTTCAAACTAACACACACACACACACTCAGAGGACACAGTCTTATCTTCCTGTCCTACTCTCCTATCAGCCATTAACTAGGTCACGGGTTCTTGGCACTGGATCTGGTTTTAATGGACTAACAGCCTTTTATTTCAAACAAGTCACTGCCAGCCACCTCAAACATGATGCATTTTAGACGATAAGCCGCTAAACCTGAAACCTCTTTTCCACTTGAGACTCTTTTACAGCACGAAAGCTGCTGGCAAACAATACAGCGATAACGCACCAGCTCGGGATATGGTCAGAAAACTGTAAAACCAACAGTCAAAGTCAAAATCCAACATCAAACCAACAGAACAAAAACAATGTTTTGGTATTCCTGAATTTTTGAAGTTGTAGCAGTAATTCTTTGTTGTTGTAGCAGCAGCAGCAACATCAGAAGCAGGAACTGCTTTAAATAAATTAGATATTTGCATCTAAACAGTTAATAAAAAACAGATAAGTAGATTATAGCAGCAACACAGTGAAGAATTCACAGACATAGAGTTAAATCTGACTGCTACTTTTAATATACAGCCATTTTTTAACATAACTTTTTAAAAGTTGGGTTTCACTAGCGAGGAAACTAAATCAGATAAAGATGCTGAGCTACCTTTAGATTTTTAATTCAAAGCTGCTTCAAAGCTGTAAAATCTCAAGTTACAGAATGCCGAAGAAACACGTGTTATGTTAAACTCTACATGTGCACACTGACTGGAAACTTAATTGAGTTTGGTCTGATCTTACATTTCATCTCAACCGACAACTTGGTGGCAATTTGGTGAGAAGATGGAGCTGCAGCACCATCTTCTGGCCTCAGCAAAAAACTAAACTTAAAAAAAAATGCACAAGGAACCTGGGACAGTTTTCTCACCATCACGTCACCTACAGCTTTAAAACAAGTATTGCTCATGTGTAAAAGACTGAGCGCAGTCATTCAGTCCCTTTAGAGACAATCTAATGAGTTTTGGGCAGTGGAAGGGAATAAAAGACATGCAGGATTGTCCTTCGTTGATTTCATCCTTACACATCGGCTGATGTCATTTTTTTTCTTAAAACATGACTGCGAATAGAAAGTCTCTCCTCTTCAGTTTCCTTCTCCTTTATCCTGTGTCTCCTTTATTCTCATTGTTTGTTTTAAGGATGTATTTTTGAGATAATGCAATTACGTTTCAAGGAGTTTCACTAGCCTGAAGACTGAGGGTCTTTTCACTCCTAAAGGATCATGCAGCTCATTTGAAATGGGAGAAATGGATGAAATACATGGAGATACTAAATGCAACATGAGTGGAAGAGAAAATTAAAGTTTAGTTCAGGTTAATAATTGAAACCAAATTTCAACACAGAGCTGCAACGCCATCTAAAGGATGCAACGGATCAATACAGAATCTTTCTTCTTCACTTGAGTGGGTGTTTTTACCTGGTGCAGCTTTCCTTTTTAAATATCCATCCATCCATCCATCCATCCATCCATCCATCCATCCATCCATATTATTGGCAGATATAAATAGCTATGATTTAAAAGCACTTCCCTTTACTGAGTACCTTGCTAATGAATCCCAATGGGAACTTGCAGTGTTATAGCTGCCAAGTCACATTAATCCTGAAACAAATGAGGTAGATAAGAAGAAAAATACATAAGAAGAGCCAAAGCAAAAACAACAACAAAAAAAACATACATGATAAATCAGTAGAATAATGCCCTGGTTTTTGCATTTTACCTTCACCTTCCCTGCTTTTAATTTGCTGAACCTCTTGTTAAACACTTTTGTGCCAACAGCTCAACATATCAAGAGAGAATGAAAGGTAAGATAATGCTGCACTCCGCAGTAGCTCAGCATGTGTGCGACCAACACTCAAAGCCACAAACACATTTTCAGCAAAAAAGACACAGGATATGTCACTGACACACAGACACAGACACACACGGATATACCGCCTGCCTGTGTTGCTCAATGCCTTCCGCCTGACAATCAACCAGCTGCAGAAGTGAAAATGACGCAGTTTGAAACACTCATTTCCACCCACACACACTACACTTCATTGGAAAACTCGCACCATAATTTATCATTTAACAAATCATTTATTTAAAAACTTCACTGCATATAGTTTGAATAGACATTTACGCATTAAAAGTTCAGTACTTCCATGCACACAATGTAAATATCCCAGCAGAGACGGTACAGATAAATTAAAGATGAATGTAGGCTTGAATGACTTCCTTTCCTAGTATGTTTTCTTTATATTATTTTATGCATGACATTTATTTACGTTGTTATAACCGGGTTGACCTGCCTGTCTTTTCAGGGTAAGGCTGTGTCATGAGCGGGAAAAGCAAGTTGCCAAAATAAAGCATAAGTGACAGAGTTTGTCTGGTAAACTGACCAATTTCTCTGTAGTACATTAAATACATCAAAAAAAATGTATTGATTCAAAACATAAATTTAAAAAAAAGAGAATTATAAAAAAAAAATGCACACAATTGTACATAAAAACAGTTTGTATTGTGGCTCTCACCATGAAAACATTTCAGATGACATTCTTTTCTGCAGCCTGACTGGAAATGAAATATTGGGTAGAAAATCAAACACATCAGAGGCTCTGCAGTGACCTAGGGGGAAACCACACTCAACCTATAAAAGAAAAACCAAAAAAAAAAACCAAAAAACAACACAACAGGATGACATTCAGGGAAATATGCTTCTGTACTTTTTTCAACCAGCAACTGCTCACTAAAAAACCAAAAGACATACACTGAGCCAGTTCAAGTTCGACCATCTTGTGACCATGTATCACCTAACCGAATCTTATGAAGATTCATAGTTCAGCGCCTTTTAATTTGAGATTATAAATTACTTGATAAAAAGAGTTCGTTCGAAATTGATTTTCACCACATCTTGATCACATCCTGACGTTTAGCACCGAAACCGAGTGACGTGACTTAATTCTGCTTTTCCTTGCTGCGTGTCGATGAATTACTCTCCTTCGGTGGAGCAGGAAAAAGGGAGGGGATGAGTGAATTCGGGGGGAAGAAAGTGAAGAAAGATCTCAGTAAACTCGGTGAAACTCCGACACTCATTTCACTTCACATTCTTGGTGTTTTGGGGGCTTTCTTCCTGGGCTGAGGAAGAGGAGGAGGCTGCTCGTCATCATCATTAACAACCGGTCTGGGGGTCTGAAGGGAAGGGAACAATAAGTGTCGGATCAGAAACGGCCAAAACTATGAATATAAATCAGAATTATCCTTAAGTCAAACTGACATACAACAGCTACTACAGATGTAACCTCCGCACACTTTGCTCCACTTTAACCTCCTACCTGTGCGGGTCTCCTGGGGCTGGGCTGAGGTTGACCGCTGATGGGGTCGGGGGCTCTGGGTCGCTGCTGTTTGGGGCGGTGCTGGCGAGGACCAGTGTGGCCGGCTGGCTGCTGCTGCTGATGATGACCGTGATGATGATGATGATGACCGGGAGGACGATTATGCTGACGACATTCCTGCTGTTGTTGTTGCTGCTGCTGAGGATTGGCCCACTCCAAGCGAAGCTCCTCCTCATCTGAAAATGAGCACAGATGATAGGTCAGACCTGCTGGATTACCTTCATCAAATTTTTATTTTCAATTTTATATTTTTACACATTACAAATAATCTTACCCTTCAGTTGCATGCGTTTTTTCCGTTTGGCCCAGACACAGCAAACAATGGTGATGATTATCAGCACCAGAACAATACCTGATGAGGATGAATAATAAGAATTATTTACAGAAGACTTGTAAAAGCTTCAGTATTGTCCCTCACTTGTAAATTGCTTTGGATTAAGTGTCTTCCAGACGAGTAAATGTTTTTAATTCCACAGTATTTCTACTTAACCACATACAACGTGCTGCGATGAGAGATATGCAGAGTGAAAAGGATGTATCACTATGTACAACCTGATAAAAGATGCTGACATGCTCAACCCGAGGAGCTACACAGGAGAGCAAACATACCTCCTCCACCGCCCACGAAAATCCAGACACTAATTCCCATTATTTTTTCAGGAAAACCACCTTTCAGGAGGAAAGACAGGGAGAAGAAACACGTTGTATAAATATTGATTTAATAAGCACTGATTTAAAGTTAAAAGAAAAACCCAACAAAACATGTTATTTTAATAACTAGGTTCATTCAGTGTGAAGAACTCTAACTTTTGGAAATGCTCCACTTCTTTTGAGTAATCGTGATGTATCGTATCCAACCCGAAGGCTTGAAAGCAACACTGCATCAAATCTTATGTCGAAATAATTTGATAGATACAATAATCTAGACAGGATGTCAAAAGTAAAATTACAATGTCTCCTTAAAATTCTGATTGATGGGTTCAAACTATCTGATTAATACTGAGCAGCTCTGATCAATACCGTCCTATCAGTTGCAGGTTGTGTAACTTCCATCATATGTGACATAAACATCCCAATTTATACTACAGACCAGAGACACGTGGCTATTATTGTAACCAATGGATGATACTCACCAGACCCTTGGCATGGTCGTGCAGCCGAGTTACTGGTCATAGAGCTGGCTTGGTTGGAGATTTGGCAACTGATGGAACCTTTCACCTCTGTGATGTCTTGGACCAATGTGTCCTTTTTTGCTCCTTTTAACTCTGTGTTGTCCTGAAGCCATTTAATGCTGAGATCCTTTATCCCCTGGGTAAAAATGTCATTAATAGAGGGATTAGAGGCTCATCCTGAGAAGATCAAAACCTTAAATATAATAAAAATGCCCTATCACATACAAATCTTGTATTTTTTATTTATTTACTTATTTTTTGCAGTTTCAGACTCTTTCTCAGGGCTTTTACTTTGATAAGACAAAATGAAAAATGTGCCCTTGTTACGTGGAAGCCATGTGCAGTTGGAGAGTTCAAGCATCAAAATAACATGAGCAAAAATCGAATGTTGATCTAAGAAATAGTAGTTTGACAAATTAAAAAAAATAAAAAATAAAAATCTTGACCACATCTCATGGTCTTCATCAGTGGGTGACGTGGACAAGTAATATTAAGTCTGTACTTTTAATAATTAATTTCATTTAACATTAATGGAGGAAGAGTATTCAACTGCAATGCCCAAAATGGTCCATAATCAGCTGCCACTCATGCTACAACCACCAACTCAAATAAAAACAATCTGACGAACAAAATCAACATTCGACTTGTTCATGGAAAGAAAGAAAAAATATTTATAATTATATTTTATTTGACCTGTCTTTTACTTTGTCATTTCTGAAAAAGGTTTCTCAAAGCAGCCTAAATCGACAAAGTAAAGCTGGACTTTGGTTTCCTGACTTAAATAATAAAATAATAGATCAGAAATCCAAACCTTCACAAATACAGTGAGCATCTAACTCGACTCCCTACTCCCTCACTGCTTTTGTAAATTAAACATATTGGACATGTGTTCTCACCTGAGCAGTGCAGGCAAAGCGGACTTTGGTTTGTTCACATTTAACCGTCATTTTAGGTTTGGGGACAGGGTCTGTGTAGAGTAGATTTGATTAGATTGACCACTGTTTGAAGCATTTAAAAACTCTCGACTGATCATGTCGGGACAAATAACATATAAAAACAGATGCGATGTGAACAAATGACATGATAATGAAACCTACAGTAATGCTGTAATGTTAATTACTGCACATCTGTAGCAGTGTCTGATGCATCACAACACACTAAACACTGATATGAAGAGCGTGAACCACAGGACATGCCATGGTACATAAACAGAGGAAATCTACTTATAAAATGTTGTTACCTACCCAATACATATAAAGGTATGCCAGTCAAGTTGTCTACCCTTTTTCCAAGGGCATTGTAAACCTCGGGGCTGTATGTCCCTGCCTGGCTTTTCTTAACATTTGTCAGCTTCAGGGATCCATTTGCAGAAATATCCCTGTTGTTCCCTGCGGAAAACTGATCTGCTTTTCCATTAAAGAGGATGTCAGTGTTGTACTTCCATCTCAGTTTTTCTGTGCCCTTCAGTTTGTAGTGAAGGGCCACCGTGAAGTTCGCTCCGACTGTGATGTATCTCTCACGAGCATCCTGAGAGTCTTTGGGACAGACAGAAAGGTGAGAAAAATACAACGGAGAATCAGACTCAGCAAATTTTACAGTGAGGAACCCTGAGAAAGCTCTGGACGGTCACATCAAAACTGACCGATTCATTTCACAGACTGTTCCACCTTGCTGCAGAGCCGGAGTGCACTGAGGATGGATGATGTATCTGTCCAGACCACAAACTGCTGAAAAGCCATGCACTAAACACACTCACATTTGAAATCTGTCTAAATATCCAATCTTCATTTTAATGGGCTAAAGTTTTTTTTCTTTTTTTTTTTTCTTTTTGCAAATATGTAAAAATCACTTCACACAAACCAAGAATGAAATGTTTTCAGTAATCATTGGGTTTATTAAAAAACCTTAATGCCAAAAATAATTATTGGTAGAATGCTAACTTTGATTAAGTTTCATTTTCTGTGAAGGTAACCCACAGGAAATTAATGGTTTGTCATCTCATGAGGTAGAACGTTAATATTTTCCCACATGATGGAAAACAACTTCGGGTTTAACTTCTATTTAAATTTGAGTCATTCGTCAAAATGGGGTTCATGTCTTCATTTCAGTGGCAGTTACAAAAATGTGGGGTCAACCAACGGACCTCTCAGTCACCCTCAGGTACCCTACTGCTTAAATCAACCCTCAACTTCACCTGCTGGATAATAAACTTCTCTACATTAGAAACGTGGCTTGGTTAACTGTTTTAATGAAATATTCCGGTTCTGTTGCCTAAATCTAACCACAAGTGTGAATTAAGATGGCAAACTGGTGCAATGTCTACCACCCACATTCATCTAGTAGTATATAAATGTCATTTTTAGTCGCCACGATGTGATGCGGTGCTTTTAGTTTATGGTTCTCACGGAGGAATATGCTTTTTTTTTTAAAAAACAGTCAGAAGCAAATCAGTGCCAGAAACGGAACCCTACATCCTCTAAAGATCGCATCTAGCAGTTCGTTTGTATCATCAAAACCCACAACAAAAAAATTAGGCTTTGGATGTCGTTATTCGCCTCAACTTGTGACCTCAAACTGAGAGGAAGTCAAATGATGAAAATTGTGACATCTAAAAGTTGGTGAGGTGGAGAGGAGCAACAGCTTCTTACTTCAACAGAACTTTAGACATCTCTGGTTTCCATTGTAACCCCCCTCAAGATAACTCACATTTAGGTTAAGCCCACCGTCACCTGGAATGAATATGATTATGTAATCATGACTTAAATGTCTTATTAGCTTAGGATGATATACCTCTGGTCTAACCAAGTCAGTTTCTGGGACTCAGTCCTCTTAGTTTTGATAGAAAGAGAAGTCCCAGAACTATTACAAATACTGTTTATTATTTTTTAATAAAGTTCTAATCACAAAGGAACAAGCTGATCTCTTGAAATAATGAGAAAGTCGCACTATTATCTCAGGATAATGACCTTAAAAACAAGAAAAACTATTTGTTACCTGAGCTCTGACTACAGCAAAAGAGTATTTTGAGATGAATTGTGATCTCAGGAACCATAACTGCTCTCTGCTTCCTCTAAACACCTGTCCTAATTTCCTGTTCATCTAGTTTAGAAATGTATTACAATAAACTTCTGTCAGCCACTCACAGATGCTTGTATTACGATGTTTGCTTTCATTTTACAACAGCATTAAAATTCTTGATTCTTGATCGGTAAATGAAGTGAGTTATGTTCTCTTATAACCACCCAACAAACAAGTTCCAGGAAGCGACAGACGAAAGTGCGGAGGCCTTGTGCATTCACCAACTCTTCACGCCTTTATTTTCAACCTGTTTATGAAACATCAACTCTGACATTTAAAAATCTGAAACAATAAAAACCTCAACCTGGTCATCATCTACTTCTGCTTTGTGATGGTTATATTTACTGGTTGAGCATATGTGAGGTGAACTTTAATGAATATGCAATGATAAAAATTTAATTTCATAATTTTAATCGACTAGTTTTACAATCAAATTTAATCCACCACATTTTTACATTTAAGAGGAGAGACCAAGATTTACAATTTTAAAAATATATGGACTTATGGATCGTTTTTAGGTTTTTCTACCCTAAACGTTTTACATGTATTTGTAGCTAAACTCAATTTAGTCTAATCATTATGTATATTAAATAATTTTGCACCTTTTGTTAATATTTTGTTATTTATGTAATTTTATGTCACACATTAATTCTTTCTTTTCATCCTCTATTGAATCATATTTTTGCTTTTCTGTGTCGTGCGACTGCTGCCTCTTTAGGTCACCTGTACTGAAAACACTTTTGCTCAGCTTCCTGTGCATCCTCTGCAACCTCACTGCAGACCAGCGTTACCACATCAGCAGCGTGTTCCGGCTGTAGCTTTCGCGCCTGGACGATCTATGTCTGGTGTATTTCTGGAGGAGGTTTCAACTAGCATTCGCCCGCAACAATCACAGCGCACTCTTTTTGTTAAAGTAACAACTACAAGGATGCGAGCGGAGGACCAAATATAGAAAACACATTTATGCAGGTACAAGTACAAGTTAGTTTGATCAGTGCACACACACGGATGCAAACCAGTTTCTTCACACAACAGACACTGTCTCAAGTCATTCGATGGCCACTTCAGAGGTGACTGAACTCTTAACCCTGCCCATTTCAGAAACTTTAGCTACAGCATTCGTAGGGCTGATCATTTTTGCTGATTTCCCCTTTCGTGCCACAGAGTTTAATTCATTTAATACTTCATTCATTTAGATGCAGCTTTTAATTCGGAGCTAGTCTATTTAGTTTTTGTGAATTTTTGTCAATAAATCACATTTTAAGTTCTTTTGAATGTTAAAATTGTTAATCTTATGTAACTTACTGTATATTTTTTGCATTTTTAACATTTGTTTTCTGCTTGAAAACTGAAATGTAGACCAGTAGCAGCCTGGGAGAAAAAAAAAAATGCACAAAACCCATCTGAAAACGATGGCATTAATTCATGATTTCTAGCAACAGAACCGAACAAATACTTGGGGTTAAAACAGAAAGAATCATTAGACTCATGTCAAAGTTAAGATAAAAAGTACATTAAAAGAAAATGTGAAAAGTACTTTATGAGTCAATCAGTTATCAAACATGATTTTTATAAACAAATATATTCTTTAAGAGGATTTGCTTTTAAAAACCTCATGTAAAGCACCAATAAGTTTGAGATCTGATGCCAACAGAGAACCCTAAAACATCTAATCTACTGCACTAAAATCCTGAAATCCCTCATTTATAATATCCTACGACTTCACAAGAGTGAGGAGCGTAATTGTTTAATGGTACAGTACCTTTGCAGAAGACAACGGAGCAGCAGAGCAGAAGCAGAGTTATTTTACAGACAGCAACCATCGTCATCGTCATCCTCACCATACTGAGCAGAAAAGATGAACAGCCGCTTTCCATTTTCAAAGTTATTTCCTGTCAGAGCAGTAGATCACCTCCTTTGTGTATTGCGTGTGCATGTTTATGGTTTTTAAAGGAAGTGATCCAAGAGGCCCTATCTACTCCATATTTAGAACAAAGTGAGTGAAGTGAGCTTCTTATTCTACTTTTATTCCCTCACTGACTAAAAATATAACCTATGGCCTCCATCATCACAACACAACATAATCCCAATACAAATACCAAACAATTGCATTTTTAGGTCAGCACCAACTTCAACTTTAGATCTTAAAGCATAAATTTCATACATTGACATCTGTTTGAAACCACTTCCTTTGGAACTGTATAGATTTTTAACCTACAAACTGAAATTATAAACTTTCTCGCTGCCAGCATTTGTCCTCTCATCGTTCTCAATTCACAGTGGATTTTCAAAGTCTGTCTATCTAAATCCACCTTGTTAAACCTGCAGCACTCTTTCATACACTTGCTATAACCTAAACAGGAATTCAAATGAGTTTTTGGCAGCCACAACATCTCAAATGTCAAACGAAAGTTAAATAATTGAGACTAATTGAGTAAGAAATGCCCAGAATTCAGACTTCTGTGATAATATTCTGACAAATAAGTGCAATTTAATTTTAATTTCAGAAAAACCAATATGCTGTTTGTTTTGCTTGAAATAAGGTTTTATCATCATATGACAAAGTTTTATGGACAACAGCATCCCCACGAGAGATAAACACTCACACTTTTACCCTCCGACTATAATAAAGGCAGATGTTGTTCCAAAATGTGTTCTGTTTAAATAATTTGTACAAATAGGTCAGTTGCCCTTGTTTTCCTCTGTGCGTGTTGCTATTTTTACCACTGCATGAATTGAGGGAAAATGTATAAACCCACATGCAGTTTGAATAAACATCAGCTTGTGGTTTCTAATCATGAGCCAACACCACATCTGCATTTCACAAGGCTTGTTACACTGGAACATTAAGGAATGTAAGTAGAGTCTTGGACATGACCCGAGAAAGATCTAACACTGAAAAAGAAAGCAGAACAAGTGGCTACAGAGATATGTTAACTGATAAGCAGAAGTATGATCAGTTTCACACGTCTAACTAGTTTCAAGTTTGTTTGTTTTTTTTTAAGTGAAGTCACCCACGTAATTTAACACAGGCCAAATATCCTTACATTCAGTCCCTAGTATGGGTCAAACTCTAAAAACACTTGAGCCCACATTTCCCATAATGCAAAGGAACGCAGAACCCCCTCCCCGCCTATCACCTCCTTCAACTTCCACACCACAGCTCGAAACACTAGTTTCCGTTATAAATTTGCATCACATCATCAGGGTCATTTGACGAAAATACTCCACAGCCACAGACAACTGTCCCCACAGTTGTCTGTGTGGTGTTAACCCTCAATGGTGATGTCATTCTCAGTATTCCATTCCTACTCAAAATGTAAATCTTTAAATGGCACTTTTTTTTATTGGGGACAATTTTCAGCTGCGGATGAATACACATTTAGCGATCTAGTGAATATTTGTGACGGCAGATAAGTTTCCACAAAACTGGAGATCTATAGCACAGAGGAATAAGACAGATCAGCCTTATAATATACAGGATGTGTATGTGTTGTTAAATAAATAAATAATTGAACTGAAAATATTTGATGGTTCATTGTTGGTTTTGTTCTTATAGTGGGATTTTCTGACCATATAAAAAAATACGGAATAGCATCAAACTTACCCTTTAAGCATACTGTGTGGCACCCCCACCACAGAAGAAGATTATAGAATACTACACCATTATACTAAAATATTTATGCAAAATTTCTCATCTGCCATTATAAGCTGGGTCTAACATTGCTTGCATTTTGAAATCAATATTAAAAAGACTCCCACATCAATTCAAAAACTCATACTCAACACAGGATGTCTTCACCCAGGTGAGCTTTCAAGCCCTTTTAACACTCTTCCCTCAGCTGGGTCCTAGTGCTAGACCAGCTACTCTGCTACCATCCTCCTCCACACACCTCCAAGGCAGCATCTCAGCCTCCAAGCACACCACAACTTGCACTCTCACTTATAAATTTGCTTTGAAGTCCGATTGACTTCAAAACTAAAGCACAAGGATGAAAAAAAAAATACTGCAGTATTCAAACTGTGAGTAGATTTAAGTGCTCCATGAGCAGCTTTGCATGTGAATGTCAGCAGTGAGAAAGGACAGACTTGAGAGGGCGTAGCTAAATCATGAGTCACTGTTTTTTAAGCATTAAGAGGAACTGCTATCTCTGGAGTTGAGAGAAGTCAGTTTATATATTGCACATGTGCCAACTTCAAGAGAGAAGTAGTTAACCTGCAAATGAAGCAAACATTGAGGCTCTTCCCAGGATGACGATCATGTGTATTAACCAGGAAACAGAGATGACCTCTGCACATGCTTATTTTCAGCATCATAGTTGCAAATAGGTTTTGAAGAAACACTACCTGTGGAGTTGTGTAAACCAAACACTGGACAATGAGGAACCACTTCTCACTTGTGGTTTAACACCTTTCTTTAAATAACTGTTCACACACACGAGGAGGAAATTCTTTCTCTCTAATACTTTAAAAACACCCAAATATCTGCTACAGAAGTCTCTCTGGGTCTCTATTCTGTTTCATATCCTCCAGTAGTTTTATTCTTCTTGCAGTTTCAATTTTAGTACCTTGAACTTGTTCCTTCTAGTCCTGTAGGTGTGGGAGTTTGTATGTTTGTATTGTATAAACTGTAAATACGTAGCAGCTGATTGACAGATATTGACATTAGACTACTACAGACATGTCAACAAACTGTTGGCTTGATGGCTGCAAATGCACCGCTGGCAGTTGCAATAAAATGAATATCAACACTAATACAGTGGATTCAGCTCATTCTATAAGAGCTATACACTGTTTGTATTTGGTGTCACTTGCTAATGAATTGGTACAAATACGTAACACAACAAAAGTGGCTAAATTAGGCTGTTTATGATATTGTTGCTTCTCCTCCATTGTAGTATATATCTGTACAAACAGCAAAAATAAATCTCCAGAGTTTGATCAAATCATTATTGACCGTGTTTGCTCACAACACAATGAAAAGAAGGCAAATATTGACTATTTTCTTACTCAAAACAGCAAGAGGTGATGAATCCACTCAGCCTTTAAACAGATAACCAGTCGCTCCTCTGACGCAGTAGCTGTACCAGATGTGTTTGATGCCCTCACTGTAATTATTGTATTATTGAAGCACACTTGTTTTTAACAAGAGCAACCACAGGTGTGACCAAAACCGCTTTAACTTTAATGTGTGATCTCTGACCTACAACATCCTGGATAATGAGAAAACACTTGAATACTGTTTAACTGCGGAAAAGCTGCATTGTATTTCACAATGTTTTCACCCACACACTGAGCTGAAAGGCTGGGGAGACCTGTAGAGGTGAGCTGAACTGCAGACAGGTGATGACTCTCTGTGGGTCTGTCATTGCGGGTGACCCCCTTCACTTTACTGCTGCTTGTTTCTTTAAAAGTCACAATGGCATATACTCTCTGATCCCAGTCACTCAAATAAGAGGATTTCCTGCTTTTCTTTGTCAAATATATTTTAAATTATACTCTCTATAGTCTGCCCTCTGACCTGTACATATAAATAAATAACATTAACTACTGCAGACTGAATCAACAGCATCACAGTACACTACAGTGATACTCCTACAGCACCTGCAGTTGTCCACAGAGTGGCATCATTACATTTAATGTGCATGTAGTCCAAAACAACGACACCACAACCACCAACAACCGCATGAAATATCAGTTTATATGTCTAAACACAAATATGCAGTATGTCAGTAAATTATGCCACTTCCCTTAATGAGTAATCAATATTTTTGTTATCGTATTAATGACACATTTAATGGAGTAGGTTGACAGTGTTACGGTTTCTACGCTGCTGTGTTAATAGACATTACAGATGTAGACAAACCTTTAATAGCATCAGAAATAAAGGGCTACTAGAGACGACCTTGTCCTGGGATCACACCTGCTGCAACATCCATCAAAACACTGATGCTCTGACCCACGGGTACTGAGCGCTCATTACTAGACCACACCCATCTTTGAACATAGACACCAGTCAAGTTTTTTTTTTTTTAATTTCAACATGTTAGGAACATAAACTACTTGTGTTTATGTGTAATGTGTTTTATTGAAGCATGAGGATTTAGATGAAAGCAGCGTCTGGTTGGATTTGCGTACGCTGGCTCTGGGAACCTGAGACGTAAAGCTTTTAAACGCTGATTTATGGCGTCTCTGCTTTATGTGACAGCATGTAAAACAGGGGGAAGCAGGTAGTTATGAATCCTGATCTGATCTTGTGATGGAATGAGTTCTTGGTAGCAGGAGGACAGGCTGACTGTTTGTGTTCCTGTGAGGCACACAGATGACCCTCTTCTGTTAAATGGGCCTTTATAAATAGAGCAGTTATTTTTCCACTGCTCCGGTCCAACTTGTCTGTACATCAGACCGAAGACACCGCACAAACCCTTTAGATACACCAGCATCCAATCACAACCCTCTATGCTAACCACAACAGTCAATCATCATACCAGGATGCTCTAAATAGCTGTAGCCAATCAGATATTTCAACCAGACTGCATCAAACCAAATGGCTCTCACTCTTGTGCCTAGAGGCCGTCCTTCAACTAGATCATTCAAAGTCCTGCTGAGGGACCCTTCAGCCAGATCCTGAAGCCATACAGGCTCCAGAGGTTCTGTCCTTTAGATGACGCGACCTCTGACCTCAGTGTGGAACCAAAGAGCTCCTCTATATGTGTTTAGGTGACAGATATGTAGAGATCGCTTTAATTTTCATACATTATTGTGTATTAATGTACTTTTTAAAAATTTTCAGACAGATCATGTCTTTTCTCCAAGACACATGTATGAAGAGTGAATCATATGCAGTAATCTTCTTGAAATTAGAAAGAATAAACACCTTCATTTGTGGAGAAAAGTAGAAACTGCTCTACTGCAAATCAGTAGACATGCAATTTTTTTTCAAACTGACAATGTTCACCTCATTAGTGTCAAAGAGGTGTTAATATATGTTTACACCTGTCTGCAAAGACAATATGGTCATTCCCAATTTCTCTGCCCTAACTTCTTTCCTGCTTTCTGCTGCCTGTTTATATAACGAAGGCAGAAATGGCTCAAAACTGATTTTTTCCTTTCGTTCATTTTAATCAAAAATCACATCAAGATGAACGATTTTAGGCTTCCATTTTTAGTCCAATTACTTCATATAATAAAAATCACATAACACATATAAGATGCATTTTATATGTGTGTATATGTAACACATTATTCCCACAGTGGCCATTGTGCATTCAGGTCACACCTGGTGTGGGAGGTGTGAATGAAGCATTAGCGAGCCGGCATGTTGACTACGGGTTCGGGAGTCAACCTCATGATAATCTGCCTACTGTTAATACAAAAACTATTTGTATTAACAGTAGCAAAGAGTATAGAGGTGTATATGGATTCACAGAGTCACAGGCCGTCGCTGTTGTCGACCTGCACTGCTGCATCTTAATTACACTGAAATGCTTCACAGGCCTCACCAGAGAACAGCTCAGTACAGCCTGTTGGACTCTTGAGGTCGTCTTTGTGAACAGAGGATCTGTTTATAGACTCGATGTGATGACACAATTCTGTATCAATGGAAAGAATGCCCACTGTGCTCTAATGACAGCCAATGATAAGAGCATTTAGTTATGTATTTAGTGGCCTGCACTAGCTGCAACATACCGCCTGTAATCCCCTCAGGACTTCGCAGCCAGAAAAGGGTTCCTGCTCACTGCGATATTGTTTAGTAATACTCAAAACCACTCATTATAGAATCTTTAAATTAAGAAAGGTGTTAAGTGAATATGTAAAGATCAATATTAATTTTCTGTCTTGTATTGAAGACTAGAAGGAGATGGGGCCAGGTTGCTTAGCTCTGTCAAAATTCATATATCTGTCTTGTTTATAATCACAAAAAATAGTTCATAAGAAAAGCCTTTAGCTGACAATATTAATGTTAGAAATACTAACTGGTTTTCCATGTGAGTGGAAATCATAAAAGCAAACTGATATCTCCTGATACTGAAAAATCAACTGGAGTTGAACATTGTTGTCTGAGGCTGAAGGTTAATGAGGGGTTAGAGTCAGGAATGTCTCTCTGCTGCTTTTAGTTTTGTTTACATGTTTAGATTCATTCATCACTACTGGAGATATTTTTCTACTCACGGTATCACTTTCCTCAAAAGTGAAAACAAATTCATTTCTCTCTAGCTCACATAGACTCCATCCAGAAGAATCATAGTAAAAGCATTTTGTACAAAACCAAAATTGACATACGCCTATTGCAGCTCTGATCTCACGGTAGATTGGCCTCAGTTGATTTGGGTTTCTATTTTTGGAGGAATGACAAGTGAGTCCAAAAATCCAGCACGCCATTTGTGTTATTTTTGGAGGCTGAGCGTCCCGGGGCATTCCGAATTTGAGTGATTGTTGCGGGCATCTCTAGGGAACGCCGTCCTTTGGAGACACTGGATTTGAGTGATTATTTTGGCGACGTGGCGGAGGCCGACGCAGATCAGGTGCTGCGGATTTGTGTGGTTTCATGTGTGGAGGCTTGGCTGCTTTTGTTTTATGTGCTTTTATTGAAGAAGTATGATTCATATGCTATGATGGGGTGCAGTGGATTAGTGTTACAACAGTAGCTTGGTGTGGTTACTTTTGGATACTGTGGTACATCAGTAGACTGGGTTAGAGGCCGTTCAGGTTCAACATCAGGTGTGCTGGATTTGAAATGACCGAACGATGCCAACTATTGTCCCTGTTGGATCTGTGGTGTTTCATATTTAGTGGGTTGGGTGCCTTCGATTTATTTAGCTAGACAGATGAGGTGTGCTGGCTTTGTGGATTATTTTAGGAGATGTGACAGGTGGATGCCTCAGAGTGGGTGTGCTGCATTTTTGATTTTAGATCAGAATGACAGAGGGCGGCTGCTCTGTATTTCAAATGTTTATTTTGGTAAACAGGGGGCATTAGATTTGTGTTATTTTACACTGGGAGCAGCTGGGGCAGTGCTCAGTAGCTGGGGAGACTTCCTTTGGTTTCCTGTGGGACTTTTGATCCCTGAGGATGAAACTCTTTGTCACCTTCTGAGCAGAGCAGAGCAGAGCAGCATCCCAACAGCTGGGAGCGATTCAGTGCCTCTCTTTCTCGCAGGCACTTCAGTTGGTTGGATGCATAGAGTTATGGGATTAAACCTGGGCGTCTCCGGGACGTACAGTGTAACCACGATACTGGCTTGCTCTCTAAAAAAGGATTTAACTCAGAAGAATCCTCAGTTTGCCATAAGGAACCACAGGTAGTTAAAGAAGGGGGAAAGACTGTGTTAACAGGAAACACACTCCACCCCGACCTCCACATCTCCACCTTCCTCCTCACTACATAAAAGGACACTGGAGGGAAATTGTGAGGCGTGCAATCACCAACTTCCTGCCAACAGTAGACGCCAGTAATGCAAATGTTGGAGGTAACGCAACAAGAAAGTTAGCAAGGCATTGTTTAAGTGTAGAAAAAGTAACCTCACTTATACAGCAATATCTATCAAAGGTTTGCTGCATAGCTCCCATAAACTACAGCTGATGCCTTCTGAGAGTCCACATGTACATAGTAATCAAAAAAAAAAGATGGCTGCTGGAGTTATTATGATTTCACAAAAGCACCTCTACACGAAACAAAGACCTTTGAGGAGCCGTCCTCACTCTCTCCGTGACAGCTGTTGATCAGTCAGACTGACACGCTCCCCTTCAGGCTGTAAACACTGTCAGTCACATCCCTCACGTCAGAACAATCATATCACTGCTGCTGTTTCTGCTGCTGCTCTGTAACTTCCTCTACTCGACTGAAATGTAAGCAATCACAATATAATCATATCTCCTGAAACATAAAGCATGATGTTCACTCCCCCTCAACACACACACACACACACACGCTCTAACGTGCACCTCCCACCTCCAGCTGACTCGAAAAATGAATTCCTTCGTGTGTCTCAATCGCAGATATTAACAATATAAATTGCTCATTAAAATGAGATCATCAGATTAAGGTGTGTGTGGTGTGTGTTTCAATTGCAGCGTGCTTGTAATCACATTAGGTTCAGTGCGTTCGTATGCATACTGATGCAGCCATCGCTACATCAGGGGATGTTTGTGTAACCTTGCTCAGTGATGGATTAATAAAGTGTTTCAACAGAGCTAAAAACTGAGCTAGGTATGTAATTTTAAGATGTTGGGTCCACTGGGTTATCCTGATTAAAAATAATATACTCTAATATATATCAGCACTAATTATTAAGCCCCACACTAAAGCATTTTGTCCATTAATGTTCAATAAACCTGCCCAACACTGCCGGGAGCCTGAGTTTCAAAAATAGTTTATTTCTAAATTCAATCTTTATCCAATTCAATTCACAAACACTTGAATGTCATTAGAGTGGGACTCAGAGGAGAACTGTCCTATCAGGTCGGTACTGGGCTTCAGAAGCTCATATCAGATAAACGCTGCTCTTAGATGGAGGCCTCTGGGGGAAAAAAAAAAAAAAAAAAAAAGCTAGTTGTAGGCTTCTCCACATAGCTGGCTATATCTGGAGAACAGAGAGGGAGTGAGAGAGAGAATGTGTGTGAAGCTGCCAACAGAAGCAGTAAGTCCTCCAGAGTAAACACAGCTGATGGGGTAAACCCTCCCTTCATCGCTGTTCACCCCTAAAATGCCCTCTCTAACTATCTATCTATCTCTCTCTATACCAGCTGCAATGTAATACATGAATATGCAATATTACAGCTCTGTGTAGGATGAAAAGGGAGGAGGGTGGGCTAGGACAGGGCCTTTGTTAGTGAATATTTCCTCCACACTTCCTTCTGTTAAATAACAACTGACATGCAGAGCTAAACATTTCTGGTTTGTTTACAATATACTTTAGAGTTATTATACATTCATAATGTCGACTTTTCCTCAAACTCTTTTTGTAACAAGTGCAGCACGACTGCAGCTTAAATCATTCTTCCTGCGTCTGCACAGCCCAGAGGTTGTGTGCAGACATCTACGTGCAACCTAAAATTTATGATTGTGTCGTACAAACTGTCCTCGATCTGCCTGTAACTATGAAACTGGACCCAGGTGGCAATTGCCTTATCTTACCTTAGCTTAGCTTAGCTTAGCATAAAGATAAGAAAAGGGGGGAAACAGCTAGCCTGGCTCAGTGCAAAGGTAAAACATATGCCTACCACCAATTCTTAAGTTCACCCATTAACACATATCCTGTTTGTGTGATCCATACAAAGTGTAAAACGACAAATTCAATAACACACGTGGCTCTGTACCTGCATACGTTTTGTGTATCTGCAGTATTAGAAAAAAATATATTCACTAGGGGGCAGATCAGGGTTAAGTCACCCCCAAAGATCTTTCTTCGAGAGCAATGTAAACATGTTAACCATGTTGTTCTTCTCGACAATCTCCTTTTCAGATGATGACATGTGAAGCTGACATTTTGGCCAAGGTGTGGCAGAAGAGGAAAGCAAAAGGTTCATCCTCTGAGGAGCATGGATGTCTTCCATCCAGGTGGTGCCAGATGTTATCAAGAGAAATCCTCTGGGGTCGGAACAAGTTTAGATTTTCATGTACATGCTCTTTGCCTACCTCTTTGGCCAGTACAGAAGAACTCTCTCACTCTCCAAACACGCAGCAGTAGCATTGTCTGTTTTCTCTGGCCTGCTGTGGTTTTCTGTATCAGTCAAGTTGTTTCTCTCCCTCTGTATCTTCCTCTTTTTCTAGTCTTAGCTCAGAGCAGTCTGGCATTTCACCATGTAAGGCTGCAGAGCTGAACTGTTCCTGAGAAGAAAAAAAAAAAGGAAAAAGGAAAGTTTTTTTGTGGGAGATTTTTTAAATAATTATTTTTCAGCTGAAAATAAAAGCAGTGTGCTCATGGGGATGAATAAGAAGGTGATGGTGATAAAAACAGATCACTGAGACACTTATAGTCCATCAGACACATATTTATCACCACTTGAGTAAGATTTTATGTAACAGACAGGGATGATCACACAGCCAATAGATTTCCTTTTTTTTTTTTTACATTGTAGGGGAAGTTCAACTCAAAGTTATGCTCTCAGTTTCTCAGATTCCTTGGGTTTATTGCTGTGTTCACACTTGCACACTTGCACACTTTCACACCTGGAGGCAGCCCAGTACAGCTGCAGTCTGATCTGATGGCCTCCTAATGGACAGCTCCTCACAGGCTTGAAGGCCTTGCTCGAGGGCAACACAGTGCTGGTGATGACATTCCCGTTCAAGATTTATCCAGTCAGTCCTCGGCCAAACAACTCCTCCTTTGTGGAGCAGGCACTTTGACGGGGGGAGTGGGGGGGGTTAAATGAAACTAGATGGTGCGTCACAGTAAATTGGCTACAATAGCTTCCTCTATAATTCCTATCAACTTCTTCATTCCCTGAGACAGCTTTTAGTCAATCCCTTGACTTTGCACGTCAGAGTTCACCAAAGTTCAAATGTCTTTTTTCTATGTGCTGGTGTGACCAGGCCTTTACAAAATGGTCATTAAGCTAATTCAGATTTCTAATATCTAATGTGTTTAACTATGTACAGTATAGTCCAGTTGCACTTTTAAGTAATGCAACATGTTTTTTCACCTAAATATGACACATTTTGAATGCAATTACACAATATTACACTAGTTTGAATAAGACCACAAATGTGAACCTAATGGCAATGCTTGAGGAAATTCATCCTGTGGCGACCATGACTATCTCACTGCAATCCATGAAATAGCTGCTGAGATAACACTGCCATGCATAGAGCCTCACCACTAGCACAGCTAAAGAGCAAACAAAGGGACCTGATGAGATGTCTTCCCAAAAATCTTCATCCCTCTGGAGACAGATGACCTTTCAACTAGTCTTTTTTTTAACCTTAATATTTCTTGATATTGTATTATGGAATTACATCAATGCTTAGTTTTTAAAGACCACCTTTATCCCTCTGGGTAAATTTGTCTTACAAAGGCCAAAGTTAGGTCTGTGCAAAGAAAGACTCTAACTTGTAGCTCAAACAACACATTTTTACTGTTTTTGAAATGTTTCACAAATCATATGTTAATTAAACAGTGGAATGATCAATTTTCCTTAATATGTTCTATTTCCTACTTGAGCAACTCGGCTCGCCCAACGGGATGATCATCTTATCCTCGGAAAAACACAGTAGTCATAAAAGAAAGTGGTAGAAATATCTGCCTGTCCGCGTACTCAGACCGTCTGAAGTGCGTCTCCACAGTAGAGCAGCGAGTAGCAATAACAACAAAGCAGGCTGCCCAGTACGTGACTGACAGCCTGTTTACATGCAGATTCTCCTTATAAGGCAGATGCAATGCTTTCTGGGCCACAGCAGGGGGGTTATTTTTACTTTTTCTTGACTTTTTTTTTTAAATCCCTTGTCTCTTTTGATTTCTCCCAAGTGAAAGAAGCTGTCCAGGACTTCACACACACAGACACACACATACACACAGACCCAGGATTAGTTGTTTATCCTCAAAATATGTTTTAAACTATACTCGTAATGACCAGTTGGTTCTATATGGTATGCAGTTGTGGATAAATGAAGTTTGAAATGTCTATTTGAAATGCAGTATATTAAAAATGAGTAGATGTGATAAACCTGGGACATTTTCATTAGGGTTCCTATGACTCAATAAATTATCCAGTATTGCTGTGCGCTCACTAATAAGGCAGAAAATCAATTTATTCCCAAACTACAGTAAAAACAAAAGAGACTTCTGGGTGTTGTTACATGATGATATAATATAATATATTTAGATAACAAGGCTATCTGGGAAATTATTTTGTCATTGCTGCTTCAACAATATCCGGATACCAAAGGATCAATTTCCAGGCTCTTCATCTGTGTTGTCGCGGCCAAACTGTATATTTAGAGATGCCATCAGCTGTTCATAGGCACCACACTTGTGCCAAGTATCTATCGGCCTGCCAGGATAATGAAGACAATAGTGCATTCCAGCCACAATGTTCGATTGTTGGCCAAACTGCAAGCTAGCTCTGATGATGTATCGGCCCTTCCCAGCTCATGCATCATGGATGCATGCATGGTGCCCACCCGCGGCACCGTAGGAAGCGCTAAGACGTGGGTGAGCACGAGGAAATAAAGTTTAAAAACTACTTTCTGGATTTGATGCTCAAATTTTAAGGCAGTTTCTCTTTTCTTTCTTTTTTAATAAAGATGCCACTTTGGGATAAATTTGTACCTGCAGCAGCGTTCAGTGAACCTTTGATGATTTTAACAAAGAGAGTGGTGTTTGTTAAAGCCTGGTGAAGAAGAAATATTTCATAAAAAACTATTATAATGTATCAAAAATGTTACCATACTGGCTTTTTTTTTCAAATTTGTGTTATGGCAAACATTATTGCAAAAGTGATTCATTATTTCTTGAACAGATTGATTTAACTGGGTATCATGACAGAGGCCAAAAATAAACACTATTTACATCATTTAACGTGATTTAATACAGACAATAATGTCTAATATTAAATATTATAGATACATTATATTTAGACATTATTCTATGTGCATTTAGACCTTTTATCAGTCCTGGAACTAACTTATCACTTTCGATTTTAGCAGTCAAACCCATATTCCTGAACTATATTGAACAGCCCTGCTGGATACTGGCTGCTGCATGTATAATTCACCATGGTACGACCTTGGTATCCCCACTAAAATCTTTTCTAGGATGTCCTGCCTCTCTCTCTCTCCCTCTCTCTCTCTCCCTCTCTCTCTCTCTCACATTGTGTTTACAGCCTTGGAGAGAGTTGCATATCTGACATTTCTCTCTCAAACTCCAACCAGCTCTGTTCTCATCTGCGAGGTAAGAGGCAGCATCCTGCGTTCTTTCAATCTAAACTCATTTTTCAATGTAGACAGTAGACATGGAGATAATAATAACAGATGACGTATACATGATTATAATGCTCGAGCGGTCATTAAAATACATTTAAGATTATATTATATATCAGATGGAAGAGGCTACAGACTTCCAGCAGTTTATGTTAGTCAGTCTGTTACTTTACATGTTGGTAGTAACTAAAGGTCAGATGTTCTCTGCAGAGTAAGTGAATCTGCGGAAGTTCCACAGTTACAGTGAGACATCATTTCTCTGACTGTGAGGGTTAGAGGAGGAGATGTTTTATGTAAAGATACAGAGAAGCACTCTCTTTATGAAAAAGTTATTGTTCTCATAGAGTAAACACAGCTCTGAAGAGGGGGGACAGGGGAGGGAATGGAAACAGGACTGAACCTCCCAGAGGGATAAACACTCATCTGCACTTCTTACATTCCCATCCAAGGCACATGATTTTATTTTGCAGCGCTGAGGAAATCGACTCGACCTAAACACTGATTTCAGTTAGTAAATCACTCAGTGATAGAACAGACAGCATGCATCGTAGCATTAATGATAAAACTGATCAAACTGGCTGAGAGAAGTTGAACTGGTGGCATTACAGTTATCATATCGTTCACGTTTGAGTTTCAGTGTCCTGTGGTGATTTCAGTGTGTTTCCAGAGGCTCTTCCATCCTGACAACAGATTTCTGTTGATGTTTAGACCTCTCATAGGTATATAGACATAGTTATGCACAAAAAAAGCATGAAGGTGGATGGCGACACTTGTTGCTCAGCAAGTAAAAAAATAAACAAAAACATCTGAGCAAAAGCTAAAAGTAGCCATTATTATTTTAACAAACTTGGCAAGATTCATTATCATTATTATTTATTCTGTCTTAGGGATACGCATAAAAAAGGTCAACAAGCAAAAAAACAAAAAACAAAATAATTCTTAAACAAGCTACAGTTATTACAGTGATGGTTATGTTTTTTACTTATATGTAATCCTGTCATATATATATTCTGTAGCAGGCTAAACACATCTTTTCAGAGTTTTCCAGTAGTTTGGGAAGAAGTCTGACCAATTTAAAAGAGGGTGACACTAATCGCGCCCCAGTTAGAATAATAGGTCAGCATCAGCAAACCCATGTATCTGTCTAACCTACATTTTACAACTCGATAGCTGCCATGCTCTGCCTTTTTACTGTCAATCATTTTCTAAGAGGGTGCTCCACAAGATACTGCAGCTAGTTTGTTAAAAAAAAATGTATTGATTTTAATCCAACGATCAGAGGAAACTAATAAACTGTTCATAATGTTTGTCTGGAGGGATCCCCTCAGCTTTTTATACTCAACAGCGGAAATAAGCAGAACCACAAATGGTTAAAAATCTCTATCTCTACTATGATAATATCTTTTCCATTGAAGTGAAGGGGAAAGTGTCCAAACCTGGTACTGGTACTGTACTGTACTGTGTGTGTGTGTGTGTGTGTGTGTGTGTGTGTGTGTGTGTGTGTGTGTGTGTGTGTGTGTGTGTTTGTGTACCTGTACATCTGTGTGTAGCCTCGTTTGCTACTCAAGACGACAGCTACTGGTGCTGACACACGCTGATAAAACTCACACCCATGGAATGACTGGCATCTAAAAGTCTTCAGAGAACACACACACACACACACAAAACAACTGTGTTACAAAAGTAACACAGTTGTTTGATGGAAATATTTCAGTTTCTACCTCTAAGATGAAACATTCAGTAACTTTAACATCAACATGTCACACTCCGTCTGTTGGTCACACTGGAGGGATTTAGCTCTTGGCGACAGCGGCTCACAGCAGCTGATTGTGTTTAGTACAACACGGTCCTTTCAACACAACACAAGAGTTACAACATAAAAAGTAACAAGCATCAAAAAGTAAAACTTGATTTACACACAGGCGAAGTGCCTCACAGAGTGAAATAGTAACAGTGAGATGAGAATGAATTTTGAAGATGAAAAAATACTGAAATAAACAAAAAAAAAGTAATATTTCAATAACAGGGGAATGTAACTTAAAGTATATTAATCTATAGTGTTCATACATTCATGATTAGATGTCTGCTCTTTTAGTTGAAACAAATATTACTATTAAAAGAAATAAATTCCCACTGTATGAAAAAAACAAATTTCACATTTGAGCTTGCTCATCAATTTCATAGAAACTACAACGGAGAACTGCGATATTGACAAAAACACAAATTGATCCAGAAGTGAGGACTCTGACAACACCTGGAGGTTTCTGAAGCCTGGAATCAGCTGTAGTGTTCACTTTTTGGCACCAGAAAACAATGAAAACACAAAGGGGGTAAAGAACAAGAGAGATGAGCCAGCAGAAATCACTGGGGCTGAGACAGCTGTTGATTAAACATACTTTATATCAAACGGGTCAATAATTCTCAAAACTGCCCCTTAGGCAATTTACTTATTGACTCGTGAGCCTTTACAGCCAAACAGCGGCAACTTTGGAGGCTTCAAGGGCTAAAACTCACAAGAAAAAAGAAAAGCTGAGAAAAGTCAGGGGGAAAATGTGCAGCAGAGATGCTTTCCTTCCACCTTGTTAATCAACCCTCAGATTTAATCAGCGACTCCTTGGGGGTCCTGAGGTCTGTGATGGGTAATGATTTGCATTCAGTTAGAGTGTGACCTTTGCTAGCGGAATTACTGAGTAACTTCAGGAAATAAAAATCAAGGCTGGCTGTGCCTCTTCTGACAGTGACCGACTCCTCCGGCTGCTGCGTCCCGTCCAGTTGCTTGCTTTTATCTAAATGACCTGACACAGGTCAACCAATCACTGTGTGCGTCTGACAAAGCAACAGCTGTGTCTCTAAGGTCCTGTGAGATGTGGGAGGGACGAACAGACAGAAGAGGAAAGTAGCAAGTGATGACAAGGCGATGGCTTGTTGGAAAAATAAGAAAAGTTGATCCTTTTTGTTGACGCAGGGGTTAAATATGGCAGGAGATTTGTGCGCTATGTGTGTTACAGACTCACAGCCTTCAAAATGTCACTCTGCAGAAGAAAGCCTGAGTTCATTTACTGTCAACATTTAATTTTTTCCCTCACTTTCCTACTTTGGAAATGAGGATTACTTGCACACTTGTCACAGAGAACGACAGCTCGTCTTCTAGCATGAAGTGACTGACAGTCAGCGCATAATGACGTGGCTGACGTGTGCAGACCAGCCAGGGATAACGTGGAGCGCCAGTAACTCGCACACTGTCAGTCAAACAACTGTAGACACCCACACACAAGTCCCAATTTAACCCGGGGTGTCAAAGGTCAAACTACTGACATGATGGAAACGCTTGTTTCTCTTTCTGAATGCGAGAAGTAAACGAAGGAAGAGGGAGAGATAAGATTAAGTGGAAGGCTTTTGTTGAACGACCCAGGAGCCGAGAGCTGGACAGGAGCCTCACAAAACACCAGGGATTATGGATGTTTATTATTTTGGATTCAAAGCTGCTGTCAGGGGAAGGCTCTGAAGTTAAAGCCTTCTCCCTTATGACACTGTGGAATTGCAGATTTTTGTCGTTTGAACAGGGAAAACAACGCTGAAGTGCCTTAAGCTGCAGTTTCTCTAACAGCCACTAGATGGTGCATCCACCTGAGGAATCTAAGTCTCATATTGACGCTACTGTTAGCTCTCGTTTTGGTCTCCACCAGCTCCTGAGAGAAATATCTGGCTATTTAACTGCTACATGCTAAACTATGTTAAAATGTTAAATTTGGCTGTCTGCTGCTTGGTGCTGAACATGTATCAAAACTGGACTACTGGATGTAGCAGTGCAGAGTGTTGTCCTTTCATGCTCCTACATTTGTCTGGTTTAATCTTCTTTTATCTTTAATCATCTTTACTCAAGCTTCTATTAAAAGCTAATCATTTACAGCTAATTGCCCCTTAAAATGAACATATACATCTCAAGTAAAGCAGTTTTTTGCTTCCAGCCAGTCTATCGTGGATTATGACTGTATCAACTGTTCTATCACATTTTCTACTTAAGAAATTTGAATCTAACCAAACTAAGCCTCTAATAAGCTGAGACACCGTTTCACTGTTTCATCAGCGCAGAAGTTAGGGTAACAGAGTTTTCCCATGGGGTATGATAAAGTGTGCGTGTCTGTGCGTGTGTGTGTGTGTAAAGGTGTAAATATGTCAAGTGATAACAGGTGACTCAGAGGCAAATCAAGGGTGAAACAAAAGTGAAATGATAAAAATAGATGTGTTGAGAAGTTACAGAAGGCATCAAATGGCTAAAATGTCTCCTGTTATCTTTGCTAATCCTGCACTGCAGCAATGAAACAAGACAGAACAAAGACAAATGTAAGGTGCAAACTTTTAGAAAGTTCAGTTTTAGCATCCTAGGTACAGTTAAAGTATAACTAATAATACAAAATATCTAATGCATGGATAACCACCCCAACAGCAGACATGTCTAATAACAAAGCTGTGGGAATCCAGAGCTGTTTGTTCGCTGTAATCAACAATGTACCCAGCAGGGGACGCTGGCAGGACTCTAATCTTGTTAAAAATAGAAAATAAGACAGAGCTGATGTACAAGTATTAAGATGTTCACTATTGGAGCTACTAATGCAAAAGCATGGTCACCTTGTCACAATGACTTTGATCTGAGGAAAGTCCCAGATCAGATGACAAAAGGGATTTAGCGGCGAGGAGAGAGCCTGCAGCTGCACTGTGAAGCTCATTTATTATTTCTCCTCAGCTACTTCCTCAACTCGCAGCTGTTTCTTCATTTCATGTTGTGGGATTATAACTATAATTCAGCATGGGCATTAGAGTGCATGAGGCAATTATGAGAGGAAAAATGACGACAGTGAAACTAAGAAAGAAAAAAATGACTCATTCCTTATTGCACAAATGAAAAGTTAAATGGATCAACAATGAAACCACTCGTATTCACTTGAGTTTTTTCACTGCTGCAGCCTCACTTTGTCTGATATGATCAGTAATCGTACCGAACTTCTTCTAAATAGTGCTGTATTTACATCACTGAGTCAGTTCACTAACTTCATGACTGCACTTGTAATTAATCATCATCTCATAATTACCACATGTGGCCACAGCAGCACAGACACACACGCTTTAATTGACTATTCGCTGCAAGGCAAGGCAAGACTGTGACGCTTTGGATTTCTCATTATGTCAAAAAAAACTGTGCAGGGAATAACATCCTGCAGACAAATAGTTTTCAGATGGCCTGTCGAAAATTGAATATGTAAGAAAAATATTTAACAGTTATGAGATAATAGAAAAACTTTAACAGCTCTGGCCAAACTCCTTTTCTCATGTATAGATACATATACTGTTTGAAAACACTTACAATTAAGCATCATTGAGTAAACTGTTATGTATAAATATCTGAATGGCATTATTTTAGAAGTACATTTTCAACTAACTCACACATTTGTGACTTTGTCGTTCACATTGTTGTCTTGACATTTGTGTTGCTGCCACGCCTGCTAGAGTCTGGCTTCACACTTCATCAGGCCTCAGCTGACGCCTCTGAGCAGATCTGTAATCATCACACCATGCTCTGCTGTACAGAAAGGTCACACAAGAGACATCACCCAGAGGAGGGAGCTGATGTACAAAGTCAAAGTGAGACTGATGCAAAAAGTGAGATATGTCTTTCACAACCTTCTCTTACACTGTTTTACCCTCTGTTTTTGTCAAGAGCAGAGAGAAGAGAAGAAGTTTCTGTTCTCTAACCAAGACCCAGTCCACGGCAGCTCACCTCCAGACAGCCAGCAGCAGTTTGACTCCCTGATTTCACCTCCTCAAAACCAGCCTGACCAGCTCAGTCCAGCTCCTCTCAGTCTAAACAGGCCCAGCAGCCTGACTCAGTTCCCTCCTCTCTCAATCCAGCCGATCAAAATCTAACCAGCCCGCTGTCTCCATGGAGCGTGTTCAGCACATGACCAAGTCGGCCATCCGCCGAGCGTCTCAGATCGAGGTGAACCCGCAAGCCAAGAGGAACCTGCAGGAGCTCTTCGTCAACTTCACCCTCATCCTCATCTGTCTGCTCCTTATTTACATCATCGTCCTGCTGAGCAGCTGAGAGCAGCGGCGCTAGAGAGAGTTTGGCGCGGCTGTGCTGTGGAAAAGGGTTTGGCTGATATATGGGTTTTACAGATCAGATTTCTGAGGAAGCAATAATATCATCCGCATGTATCAGCCAAACTCTGTTTGACAACAGCCATGAAGAAAGATCATGGCCAATCTCTCAGTTCAAGGCTGTGGCTGAGCTCAAGGGTGATGTTTTTCCTACGAGAGCTGATCAGGGATCAGCTTCCCTGCCTGTTTTTCTCAAGGGAATGATCAAAAGTGACCCGACGTCAACAGTTTAAACTTCACTGATATACTGTATGCATGTATATCTGCCTGCCGCTCATTCAGATTAATACCGTGCTTACATTACAATGTACTGATTTAAGTCGTTTTACAAAAGACGCTGGCTCCCTCCATTCGAGACATCCTGTACGACAACGTCTCCTGCATCAGTAATAATTTGCGCAATGTGTGTAATACTGAAATCTCAATACATCACTTTTGTTTAACTTCCATTTCCCATGGGCCCCGTTCCTTCCTGCAGCCACCCACCCCCTCCACCAGGACAAAGATAAACATGCTGGAAATTATTTTTTTTCCGTCAGCATTTTCATTTCTTCCTGCCACTGCCAAAAACCACAGACAGACAGGAGAAAGACATGGATGGAGTGACATTAGGTTCCTCTATTTAGAAACATGATTGTGGCCATCTTAGTGGTTACCAGAGCAACAAAAAAAAAGAAAAAAAAAAAAGGCAAAATTTATATAAATAAATAAATTATATATAATAAATAGATATAATAAAATATCATTATTAAATATGGGGCAGGAAAGCAGCAGAGACAACAGCTTATCAACAGCTGTCAATTAAGTAAATGTAATTCATTCTTGCTTCACATATATAAATATCTATGATACTTAGAAATCGTTCCAAGTACTCTTGGCCTTTAAAGTATTTTGAGTATAGTTTGAGTGCATCTGACCTGCAGGGCTAAAATTTCCGCCATGTTAATTTCACTACATGAAGTATGGACCATTTTGCTTGGGATTCAGAGATGAGTGGACACCAGTTTGGAAGCGTCGAGTGCAGAAAGAGAGGTTTTAACACACTTCACACGGCCTCTGATGTAGTGAGCCTGACACAAGCACTTGCAAGTTTATCAGTGAAGAAGACTTCACTTTGCATGGTGTGATATCACTTAATAGTGTTTTCTGTTTATGCCCTATAAGTTCTATTTCTGTTTAGTTATTAAAACTATTACTGACTGACGAGACATTTCTGGTTAATTGAAGCACAAGTGCCCTGATTGTGGCGGCAAAGGTGTAGAAAATAAACTACAAGTAAAGTCAGACTCAAAAAATATAAAAATATAAATTGCATTTACATATAGGGGTTGAAATTACTTTTTAAAAAATGTAATTTTGTTCTTTTATGTGTGTTTGTGAGATTGTACCACCTGACTTTTAAACTACAAACCACTGAATAAAATGCATGACAAAAAAATGCAAGTGTTTTTTTTTTCTGCTGCATGTGTTTTTTCCTGATGTGTGTGTGTGTGTATTGCATGTCCCAATTTAACATTTCTGTTAAATATGGATTTAGATGTTTAAGTACAAGGTCATGTCAGTGGGTATTTGAAGGTTAACCTGCAGATAGTAAGTGGTCCAAACAATCAATATACAAATTGATGCATTTACCTTGGTGTTTTGATTCACTCTCACCATCATCGCTGTCAATCAAATCAAACCAGCACAGTTTCTTAAATGCTGGGGAACATAGTGAAGCATTTAGCAGCCAAACAGCCACTTATTTTCCTCTGGAGGTGGAGTTAAGAGCAGAGTGAATATTTGTCTGACTTTCATCAGGCCGCCAGAAACACAACTCCAACTTTATTTATTTATTATTGTTACATTACTGCCAGTGTTTTTTCCTGTTTCCATTTCCTGCAAATATCAAGACAGATTATATAATAAATAAATAAATAAATTAATTAATTAATTTAAAAAAAAATCAGAAACAGATCAGGCAACTGTCAAAACAGACAATTGCTAGCACCAAACACACATTAATTAGCTAACATCACACTGGCTAATAAATTAAAACTGACTCACCAGTTTGCCTTCATCTGAGAAGAGATGAAAAACAGTCCAAAAATGTGCCCAATAGCTTTCACTCTTCACCATTTAACATTTTTAATTTCAGTTCAGTCGATTAAAAACAAGCTACCGACAGTATCCTAGCATGTTAGCTTCCTCGGGACTTCCCAGCTAACGAAAAGCATCTCAATTATCTCTTAAAGGAGCCACCAATCACAGCGCTCCCTGACAAGTTTTCTACCTAGCAACTAGCCAAGGACGATCCTGATAGGACGAGACGCAGGAGTATTTGTTTTCCTGTCTGTGCTGGAGTTTTTCAATTAAGACAAGCTGAGGATGTGTTAGGAAGGCCAGCTTTGACTTTAAATTCTGTGGTAAATTATCTATCTTTTACTGTATGGAAGGTATATATTTATAGTTATATATTTAACCTTACCCTTACTCATGTGTCAGTCAAATTGATCTCAAAACATTTTGCAGACTTGGTTTTCAACCACATACAGTGACCTGTGTAGTGCTATGGAGTATATACATTTGCATAAGTATATATATATGACCGTTCATTATTTCTGCTGGTGGCTAGAATCACACCAGGAATAACTACCTACTAATGAGCATAAGTAAAACTACTAAATCTGTCTGAGAAAATCTCTCTCTCTCTCTTACATACACACACACACACACACACACAAAATAAAAGGGTGCAACAGTAGACTTTATCTCACAATCATAATTTTACTGTTCCATAACATACAACAGAAATGATACAAATATAAATAAATATTGTTATTGTTATAATTGTTATATATTTTTACTTCAAAAATGGCAAGACAGACATCATTAAATAATAAGTCACAAGGGCGACATCCAATCGCTTTCAACTCAGCTCATAACACAAATTGCAAGACATTTACTATTTCAGTTCAGGGTCTTCAAATGTACAGATGTTTCTCTGCAATTTTGGAAAAACTGAGTTGAAAGTGAAATGAACTGAGCCCTGGTCTGTATATCGTCACATAAAAAATGAACTAATCAGACAATTAATGTTTTGTTAAGCTGCAGTTTCTGTGGTTCACTGATGGTCAACTGATTTCAGTGTTGTACAAAAATCAAAAACAACAAAAAAAAAAACACGAAGTTTCCTCTGTCATTTTGCAATGTTACAAAAATGAGGTAATGATGCAAAAAGGTCATGTGACTGATTCAGGTAAGATGCAGGACAGATAAACAAATGGATCAAATCAAACAAGGTCTGAGAAAATACATACATTACCAATAAAGGAAAGAAAAACAAGTACATGAATGGGAACAATTATATAAAAATGCAAAAACAGAAATAAACAGACAAATAAATATTCTTGCATTTTTGCTATTTTAAACATGTAAGCAAAACTCAACCTAAAGGACCATCCCAGTGTTTATTCATTCATTTACTACAGCTCATGCACAGAAAACAGTCTAAACATGGTTAAGCTCTTATCCACATATCAAACACCATCTGCTGATGAATATCATGAACTAAAGCTCAGCTTTTAATCCTTAAAGTGCTCTGAAAAAAATAGAAATTTGAACATCTACAATTCCTTGACAACGGGGAAGACTCCCTTTGCTGACGAAGCTCATGTGATATGACTGAAGGCTTCAGTGACACTTTATAGTCACTTAAGTGTGGCAACACAACACGGCGAACATCATGTCTCCTCTTACTGTTGTCAAATTTAAGTTAAAGGTGATTTTGACGACAGAAGAGCAGATAAATAAGATGGATCGAAACCAACTTTCAGTTGATTTGTAAACTATAGTGAAATGAATAGGAAACAATGGCCAGAAAAACACATTTAAAACTGTAAAACACAACAGCAAGTTTAGCATCACATGGATTTACATATGCAAAGACACTGGAATGGCCCTTTAACTATCACCATGTTGCCCAGAATGTGCTTCTTAGTTTCAGCTGGGAAAAAAGTTTCACCCTTGTGTTGGATTTTTTTTTTTTTTTTTTGCCCAATGTCAAATACGGTTTAATTTTTTACAAGACAAGAACGTGAAATAAAAGTAGCGGCAGTAAAATCGGATGCGATTGTGAGAAAACGTATTATTAATTTAAAAAAAATAGAAGAAAACAAAAGACCTCTGCATTGCCTGATGCAGAGGTCTAAGCTAAAATGTCAATCTTTAACATAGTTGTTTGAATAAATATAATTTTCACAGTGTGCATGGAGAAATGAACCAACTCTGGTTCATTGTCGGGCCAATCCCATTGGTCCATTTACTTCACCGGGGTTTGTCACATTACAGGTCAATATTTACAAAATCACCTTTTCATATACTGTTTTATGGTTTTGATGACATTCAGCTTAACTACAGCGTCAATGTCATGATGCTGCGTTCATGTCATAAAGGAAAGTTGGACAATAGGATGCCATGTTAAACGGAGCCTGACTGGAATCAACCAGATCAGAGTCTACAAGCTCAAGGTTTGTATTTTAGTATTTATCTTATTTTCACCATATTTCCCATATGACACAAAGACAGACACGATTGCGAGAGGTTGTGTCTCAACCCGGCTTCAGGAAGTGTTTCATTCTCCACTTTAACCAAACAGCAGTTTAGTTCATTTTAAGAAATATGTGAGTTTTCATCTCACCTGCAGAATGAATGAGAAGACCGGTACCAGTTTCCACACACTAGGATCTGCACAGTCGAATTATACACAAGCTTTAAGCCATAGACTCTAACAGAAGGAAGGTGTTACAGTACGGACACAATCCAGTGATTAAACCCAATGCAAAACATGAGTATGACTTTTTTTCAGGGACACACAAATGTTTTGCAGTTTTCTTTTATGCTCTATGATCTAAAGCTTGTATGAAGTAAAGTGTATGTGTGCAGACTCAAGTTGTGTTTTTGTGTTTACTCTGAGCCCAGAGGCAAAGACACATTCATTTACACAATCTGGCACGAGTCATTTAAAAACAAAAATGCTAACACTTTGAATTTTGGTTCCTAAAATAAGAAAAATATAATAAATGTAAAAAATAAATAAATTACCATGTGTTTAGTCACTTCTTTTATCAAATATCTGCTGGGGTTGAATGAAAAACAGGAATGCACTACAGTCGGATGCGATCCAATACAGGCCAACAACAAGTTGTGCTGGGATTGTATGGGGTTGCATCATATGTAGGTGTCTCTAATACTGTGTGATCCATAAATGCAAACAAGTGAAGGACAAACACTTCCTGAACCTCAGCTGATCCTCTCATGGAAGACGAGCATCGGCTGATGCCGTAACGCAACTGAACGGGTTTGTTGTTGAATGCACCCCCCCCCCCCCCCGGTGGTGTCAGTGTGAGAGGAAGTAAACCCTCAGGCCTCATGTCCACGTCCAACAGAGCGTCGTTCAGGTTGATGGTGACCATGCAGTTTGGAAACTGTACAGGTTACTGAATGGACTTCATGGACCTTCGGGTCATGAAAACTACTCTACACAAGAACTATTTAAACTTTAGAGTCAAGTTAAAAAACAGATAGTACACCAAAAACTGGAGATATGAGGATTCAAGTGAGTGACAGCAGCATTATGATAGTGTTTCTGTTTTCACATGCTCTAAGGTCTGCCCCACAGCCAGAGACACATGGCAAAGAGTTCGGCCACCGACATGAACTCCTAACTTGTAATGAAATTAAGTGTTTGACTAAACCCTCCTTGGCATTAAAAAAGTTCCCTAGGAGTCCATTAACGTCTGCATGTCGCTGACAGAACTCTTCGTCTGTATGTCCCTGATCCACTGGCATCACATACAGACCGTAGAAAAACAGTAGCTTATTAGATTATAAATATTAGAATAAGAAAAATACGAGGGGGGCTTGATTCAGTTTATCTCGACGTTTCCCCTCCAGAGACTGTTGAGGCGTCTGGAATGGTAAATCAAGCGCCCCTCGGCGAGTTCAGTGATTTGAAAATGACTTTCAAACATTTACTGTATGTACACAGTCAAAGCACTGGGACAGCAAGCTAAAGTTAGTGTTTTTTTTGTTTTTTTTTTGCTGGTGTCGTTATTGTGGTATGGTGTAATTTATTGTACTGTAGACGCCATAAAACAACCAGAGTCAGCCGAAAGGTCGGTCCTCCCACATCTGAATGAGAAATACCGCAGACAATCCACTGCATGAAAGACTAAAGGCAAAAAGGAGTTTGTCTCTGAAAGCACTTCCAGTCAGACTACAGCTTTTAAGACACATGTTGATGAACAAAGAAGAAAAACTCAAGCCTACATGGAGCCAAACAACAGATCCTCTCCATCTACGGTCTGACGCTCTTACACACTTCATTCTCACTACACCACTGCAGTTTGTGACCCACTGGGCCACAATGATCACACATCATGAGGGGAATTATAATATTTCATGCTACCGACACAGTAGACTGACTGACAGTTGCCACTTACGGTTGTATTAAAACATGGGTCTTATTTTGGTAGTTTTGGCCGTCATTTCTTTTTGTTCGGAGGTAAAACTGAAGGTGAGTGCAGCTGAAATGTCAGTGGCACATATACCTTCTCTTTCTCTCTTTAAAACTGGAATACCTGCGCTGCCTCTTAATAGATTTACTCTGCACAGAAACCACGCTCAAATTCAAGGAGCTGTGAGTGAACCTCCACACCACCACTCTTCTACATCCACACTGTTGGGTCTTCAACATTAAAATTCATGGTTCAGTCCTTCAAACGTTTAATATTTCCCGTCTGTCTCACCACTTAATTTTTCTTTAGCGCTCATACATGAATTGCAGATGAAGGAAGAGATGACTGTGCACAATGCTCACCGTGCACGGAGGCCCTAAGGTTTTAAATCGCCGGAATCCCAGCAGTGCAGATGCTGTGATTAGCAATGCACATTTTAAGTGAATATCGCTCAAATGATCTTCAAAACTTGCAGCTGATGCTGTCCAACTTTAGCTCTCTGTCCCATTACTTCATTTTTTTTTTTTGACAGAATTGGATTTTTTAAAATTTTTTGCCAGTCAGAATGAGAAGTACTGGGCGTACAGCTCTTCTTCTTTTGCGACGTATTCTTTGCTTTTTCCTGCCTCCGTCCCCCTCGGGCCTGACGGTGTCGCAGCGTTGGCCTCAGGAAGGCTGAGGGAGGGGAGGAAAATGAAGAAATGTTAGAATGAAGAGGGGAAAGACAGAGAGGAGACGCACAGGTACGCACAATAAGGTATATGTAGCTTGTTCGGCACCATCAGAGCAGAAAATAAAAAGGTGAAATTCCTTTGCATGCTGCCGTGCCACAGTGTATTCAGGGAGAGCTTGTAGCTGGGGTGATGCCCACAGTTCATGAGCCCATGCATGAATTTTACACATTGCTCAAGTGAAGATTTTTATCACATTTTTCACATCTCAACAGTTAAACCTGAAAAGCACAAGTGAACTTCCATCTGTCCATTTGGAGGCTGGGCGAGGGGTGGGGCACACCCTCGACAGGCCAGGCCACACACAGACAGTCAACCGCTCATACTTCCGAAGGGGAGACGCGGGGGAGAGCATGCAAACTTCACACAGACCCCAGCAGGGGGATGCACCCGTATGCAGCCATCGCCGAAGACATGGCTGCAAAATGATGAACACGTTTCCTGCTGAGCATCGCGTACAGCGTCAAGCTGCTGAGTCAGTGATGCAGAGATGATCCGCACGTGATACTTTTCTTAATACGCCGATGATTTAAACCCAGGTGCTTCAGGCTGTGTGGCAGCAGCGCTAACCACTGTGCCACCACGCTGCCCCTCATAAACTTATGTAATACTGTTCTGCATTTTTTCCAAAGGTCAAGGACAAAGCCCCCTTTCTACTTTCTAATTTAGGGATGGCATCTGACAATGACATGACAATCACAGGGTGAGTTTTTTCCTTTTGATGTCTTATAATATTTTATATAATATTATATATATAATATTTGGATAAATAAGGACTTATATGCATCTGGTTTTATGTGTATTGGACCACAAATATTAAATCTATTATCTGGCCTCATTTAAGTAAATTTGTAGGGGTGACATTGCTATTATATGCAAGCAGCTGCAGAACAAGCAGGATATCATGCATTAGCTCTTTGTTGCATTAGACGTTAGTTGCATTTTATGTGCTACTCCTCATTTTTCAACATTTTGCCATGAAAATAAACTTTACTGTGTTAATGCATAGAAAAAACAGCTTAATTTCTCATGTTTTCAGGGGGTCCTTGGTGTTATTAACACATCAAAGTCTGTTTACAGGTCTGGGAGAGGACTACTGCATATGTGGCTCCTCAGGGTCATGTTTCTGGTTCTGCTGCATCAGTTTCTGACAATTAAATATGATTATAAAAAATATAAGATAACATGAACTTATTCAAATTTAAAAATAAATTGTAGCGCCGCATAGTTAAGCTGCTGAAAAAAGAACAGATGCATTTAAACAAACGTAAAAGTGACTACAGTTTTAAACAACTGGTTTGGTCCAGGTGGTTTGCAGTTTGGTGTTTTCTAACCAGCGTTTGAGTCCACTGCCTTTCTGCCGGTAGAACAAAAGCCCAACAGTGTTATCTTGCAAGCTTCACATTTGCAAGCTGCTGCAACGCTTTCAAGTGAGTCATTTTGTTCTTTGCTTCACTTAAGAGTTTGAAGCCCCATTGAGACTGATTTGTTAGGGCGAAGTTTAAGGGTTGGTTTCTTTTTTTTTATAAGCAGCAAGAAGCAGAGAGCAGTAAAGAGAGCAGAAAAGATTTGCAGTTTATTTCAAAGAAGATTTTAACTGTGATTGCTCCATGATAGGAAATGCAAAAATGAGATGTTAAAGCATAATGGATCAAAAAGGGATTATGTCTTCATTATTTTTCTCTGCTGACCCTGAACTAATGGAGGACTGCAGCGTTCTGTGAAATGAATAGATCAATTTGGTGCTCAGCACTGGCTGAGGCCTAAATTAAAATCCCATGAACAAAATTAAGGCCTTTAAATCCCACATGGCGCTTAGAGTTTAGTTTTGTCTCACACTTCAACATTGGGTAAGATCAAAACAAAAGAAACTAAAAAACAGACCAGCTAGGTTTTAGAGATGCTTCTCAGCATCTCACTGAAAATGTGGTGAACATAACCACACCTCTGTCCAGCTGTGACGCTGCTTTTCTTTCCTCCACATGCTGATCACAGGAGTGTCATGAGGTGGTTGGTGTTTTTTTTTCTGCGGGAGCCACTCAATGTGTTTGCACAGTAGCTTTCATTGTCAGTGCCGCGGCCTGCGATTCTCACGGAGGACGTCAAACATCGTCAGTTTGTTTGGCTGCACTGTAAACCGACAGACAGTATTTCTGATAAAGGGGGTGCTCAGCGAGTGTTTACTGCCCCCTGAATTCTGGGATGAGAAGCATTAACCATAAGAGATTCCTTGAGAAAAATTTCAGGTGAATGGTGCATTTACAGGCACGTCTGTAACTGTTATCCACTGATGTCTGTCTATGTTAACTAAGGGGTGGGGTGAGAGATACAGGCAGTGGGGGCAGCAAACATCAAGTAACTCACTCCCTGAATTAGGTGAAGTGAAAGTGAACTGAGGGCAGCAGTGAGAAGCAAGTCACATAAGTTCTCACCTCCTAAAGCTTTGTTGGCCCTGATGCTGCACCAGGGGTTCCTGAGGATGAGGAGCATGAGGAAGAGCAAGGCTTGGCATGGGATGATGTGGAGGATGAGGAGAAGAAGGAGGAGGAGGAGGAAGAGGAGGAGGATGCTGAGGAAAAGGAGAAGGAGGAAGAGAGCTGAACAGTGGCAGGGCTTTCCTAAGTCGGGGGAGGGACCGCTGGGGAAGGGGGGGGAGAGGAGGTGCAAAGCTTCCTCCTGATCCTACCTCCTCCACCTCCTGTCCCTCCTCTTCCTGTCCTTCATGACTCATGGTGGGAGGGCTGACGAATCGGAGAGCTGACTGGCTAGGAAAGCTGGCGAAGCGGTGATCTGATTGGCTGCCTGTTTTTAACTACAGACACACACAGAGAGGCAGGTTGGGGGAAGGTGTTTAAGGATTTCAGGGATATATTAAATGATCTCTATATCAGCTGTTTAGAAACTGTTAACCTTGTAAGTCTTGAAAGTTAGAAGTGACATTAGGTTGATGGAAACTGTAAGAAACAGCCAAAAAAAAACAACTTTTCTTTGGACTGGACTTTGCGAGTAAATCGTCTTAACTGCAGTCAGCAGGAATAAAAACTCTAGTCCAGGACCTAGAATGATTCTCATTGTCCCGATAGGATCTGTCGTCACTGTCTGCCACTGTGGGTTTCATAAAACCATCACTAAGAGTCACCAAAGTCAGACTTTCTCTAATCCTACACATTGGAGCTTAAAGGTGTAAGTGAGGGAATCAAGGACGCGTAAGTTATCTAATACCAAGAACCTACAGAGAGGAGGAGGAGGAGGAGGACGAGGTGGAGGAGGAGGAGGAGGAGAGGATCGACGTTATGATGCTGAAATCAAGCGTTTCTGTTTCTGAATGGCTCCATTAGCAGGACGTTTGAGAGCTGATGAGCAGCTTTGTCTTCGTGAAAAACTTGACATAAGACGGTTTCGTGTTCACACACGCAGCAGCTTTTCAGGATGAATGGGGTGATTTTGTCGGTGATTCCGAGCGCTCAAACAATCGGCTCAATCCAAAGTAAGAATCATTAAAAAAAAAAAAAAGAAAGTGTGCGGCCGAGGAGTGTTTGAGCTGAATGCGGTGCAATGACAATACAGCGTGTTTTAGTTGTCCTTGTCCCTCACTGCACGGTTTATAGCTTTGATATGGACAAATATACAGTACAATGTAGATTACTATCACAGCTACCTCTATTACATCTAATAATGATCAATTACTTTATTGGCAGCTGTACATGAATGTCACTTCATATTATCATATATCACAAACTGGGTAGTGTGTGATGTGAAAGTCCAGTGCATGCATCATGAACTACAAGTGTGGGGTTTCGCAATAAAACACTCAGTCACTCTGAGAGCACACAGTGTTTGTGGGATGGGGGCTGATGATGTCACAAACACCCACAGGATCCTCCATACCCAAGCCTTTCTCTCTGACAGGGAGGTTTAGTGATGACACCACTCACCTTGATGAGAGGGTTGATGACACCGACATTGGCACTGGAGTTAAACACCTTGTTGAAGCCCGTCTCTCTGTTGACCAGCTCCAACTGGTAAAACTTCTTGTCATCCTATAAAAAAAAATATTTTTTTTTTACATTTTAAAAAGACAGCGTGTTAAAGTGATACTCCACCCAAAATACACCCAGGTCTTCAGGGCATCTAACTCTCCCCCTGTGCCTGCTGAAAACGTCTTCATGGTTTCCCCAGGATCAGAACATTTTAAACATGCATGATGCTGGTTAGACGTGTGTTTGTTATTAAAAAGACGGCATATGCCGCTGATTTTATGTTTTTTTTCCCACTTTCATCACAGCTTTAAAATCACATCATGGTGCATTGTGGATTATTTCGTTTACAGAGTTGCAGAGTAGCAGACAATGTGTGTAAAGGGCTCGAAAATCAACCAGAGAATCCTCGACCACTTGCAGAATTCAAAGCCACATTGTGGACTAAGGTGTAAGATGCTGCAGGAATGAGTTGGATTTATGGATTTCTGTGGATGTTGCAATTTTTTTTTTTTTTTTTTTTTGCTCCATTGTTTCAACTGTCACAATATCCAGTATCCTTAAAGCAGGTGCCGTACCGGTCTACTCACCACCAGCTTCTTGACCAGACCTTCTCTCTCTGTCACCATCTCTCTGAGCTCTGCTATAAGATGCAGGTCCTCTGGTCGACTTTCTCTGTTCCTTAACTTCTCCTCTGTCCCCTCCAACCTGGACACGCAGACACGACACACATTAGGTACATAAACTCAAGTGTATTACAAATGTGTAAAAATGTTGAACGTGTGGCAGCCACAAGAGTATTTCAGTGACTTACAGTATTTGCAGAGCAGAAATCTTGTCTTTGAGGACCTCCTGGGCCTTGTTGAAGTCAGCCAGCATGATCTGTGTTTCTCTGTGATGGACGGCACTTAGCTCCCCCATCTCCCTCTCGTGTCTCTTTGTAAGGTCTTGTTCATGGGCCCTGCGGGACAGAAAGACAAGACCCAACCACGATTCAAACATAACCCCAACATGTTGTGTGTGCTGGATGCTTTTTTCCGTCGCACAGCATCTCAAGTGTACACATTAACACTTGTGTGCCTCCAGGGGCTTTTGCTGCACAAGTATCTCATCATGGATATTCCTCCACAAATACATTTAATTTGCTGGTAGGGAGACGTTTGACTGACACCACTTTTTACTAAATTATAGAGGACGACATCAACATGTGCAGCTGCAAGCAAAACTCAGCCGGGACCCAGAGAGCAGAGCTGGTACAGGGGATGTGGGGTCTGTTGTTCATGACGACCGTGTTAAAGCCAAAGTCTGAATTTATCTAAGTGCAAGGAAGTGATGAGGAGTGTGCTGCACTTCCTTTAAGAAAACAATATTAATCTTAGCTTAGCTTGCAGTTACAAAGAGCTATTTATCAAACACTGGATTGTGTTATTGTCTGTTTTCCCATTCATTTCAATGGAGTCCGTGCTTTTGAAGTATTTGGGCGCAATGATTTTGCACGTTGCAAACCATCAAAAAAAGGGCATTAAAGTGTTTTGCACATCAACGTCAGGTTGCCAGTCATGAGCAGTGACTGTCAGCCTCTGTCAAAGTGATGTCGTGTTTTATCTCAGCCTACAATCACAACAGAGTTTGAAACCCATCTGCTTTTACCTGACAGGGACAGTTTACTGAAAAATACTACTGAGCTGCATTATGGGTAGTGTAGGATCTGTGTTGTTGGGGCTCAACCCATATTAGGGATGAAAAATCTGTCTGTTTTGAGTTCCTTGACATTATGGAAGTGCAATACTAAATAGCTGAAAGTACTAAAGTACCCCTTTAAGACCATGAATGCTAATTGTATGTTGTCATAAGATATACAGCGAGGTCCAGAGGTCTGAGACCACTCTCCCATTCACTTGAATGTGAACAGCTGATCAGAAACCGAGCAGAAACTCACTACTGAGATGAATTTGAAAGCACCAACACTTCCCAAGATGCTGCTTTTAATCATAAGCTGTTCGGATGGTTATTCCCATATGACACGGGGGCAGGATTAGTTGTCTGAAAACTGGGTCAGTTACTGTTGAGTCACAGTTTTCTTCTGCCCCCTCAATGATAATAACAAAAATGGGAATGTCTCATATAAGAAATTCTCACAGATAATTTAGAAATCATGTTCAGCTCTGAACTGTCTGTTGAGCCATTCTCTACCTGATCTGATGGTTGGCTTCACTGCGGACCCGCAGCACCTCTTTGCCCTTCAGCTCCAGCTCTCTGGTCAGAGTGTCAATGGTCTCGTTCAGAGAGTGGATCTCATGGTCCAGATCGGTGACGCGGTTGCTACGGGAACACACCTCTGACTGCAGGTCTGCGAGGCGGACCAGGAGCTCTTGTTCCTGGAAAATATACACGTACGGTGTAGCACATTAGGAGAGAAAAGCACAAAAACAATCAGGTGTTAGGAGATGCTAGTGTGGATGACTGTGGCCACAAACAGACACAACAAAAGAACAGAGAAGAAAGCAGACACCGTCACAGTTACCTGCTGGTGGCTGTGCTCCATAGCGTTCTCTAGTTCCCGTTTGGCGGCACTGTTTTCTTTCAGGTGAATCTGCTTTAGATGCTCGATGGCTGTAGCGTGGAGGTGGTTCAGCTCTGCGCGAAGGGAGGCTGCCGGACAGAGACACGGGAGTTAAAGGGAGGAAATATCTGCACATGAGCATCACAATCGCACCATCTGTAGAGACATCATCATCTGTGAGAAGAAATACGACGGTTTGATATAAACTTAATGACTGTGTGTATCATTAATGATGTACGATACATCCTCTTTGTCCCTTGGGATTCCTTTCCCACCACAAGTCGAGCTTTTTTATCATGAGTGCCTTTTAAACCTCTTAAATTTCAGAGATTTAATCTCAAGGTTGGCTTAATATCAGAGGCAAGTGCAACCATCTCTTTTGTGATATAATTTAAAATAAAGTTCAGACTTGACATCTTGTATCTTGTTCACAGATCACAGGAAGCTGATGTGTCGTTTCTTGGCTTCCAGTGCAATTAAATCCAAGGAACATGTTTTTTAAAAAACTTCACACTGACACAAGAACCAGCTGATTTGATCCCATTACCAAACACAGTTCCTAATAGGCTCTTTTATAATCCAACCCCTGAATGCAAAGGCTTTGTAGATATACTCATCACCTCTTCTTCACAGCTGGTAGCCACATAACCACCATGGGTAGAAACATCTTCGCTAAGCGCTATAAAAAAATCGTTCCTGTAATTTGAAACCGTGCCACAGGGAAAGAGGTTGTCTGAGCCAACATGGCTACAAACACAAAAAAAAAGTCAAAGGTAAGTTTTCATGTGTGTTATCATTTACCCAGCTTTGCTTTCCCCTCGTCCTCCAGCTCAAATCGCAGCGTCTGCAGCTCCTGGTCTGACTGCTGTCTCAGGATATCTAGGGTCCTCCTGTGAGCCTCCTTCAGAGCATGGACCTCCTCCCTCTGCTCCTGCTTCAGACGCTCCTCCAGGGCCTGGAGGATGGCGAGAGAGGAGAGAGGAAAGGATCGAGATGATGTGTAATACCTCGCATCAAAAATACATTTCCCTGAGTGTCAACAGTGAAACATCATTACTGCTGCCTGCAACGATGACCCGACATATAATAAACTATGAACTATTTCAGAGCTGGCTGAAGCAAAGCATTTTCAAAAGCTGTTGGCAAAAAACACCGCAGCTGTGTCCCAGTTCCGCACCGACTCTACGCAGGTTCTGAGTCTGCATAAAGTCACAGAAGATGCTTTGACTGCTTTATGAATCTTTCACCCCCAGTTAAGTCTGCAGCAGGAATAAGGGCCATTAAATTAAGACTATCAACATTAAAACAACCGAAACAGTTTTTTCTCTTAGTCTTTGTTGTGATACTTACTGCCCCTCTGCATATGTACACAAAGAAATAATTAAAGTGTGCCATAGAAGAAACTGCAACACTGATGACTGCGCTCTCTAAACTGTGGGAGAAGGAAATGACTTCAGGATAATGTCATTAAATACAGAACACCAGGGCGACAAATAATTGTACAGTCCTCATACTGAGGAGCTGAAACGCAATTTAAAAGGACAAAATACTCCAATACTATAATTCAATTCACTTGCTTAAAGTATATAAACATGAAAGATGTTACTGTTTCTTTTAATAATATTTTAACATTAGCTTGCTTTTTTGTAAATGTTGCTGTACAGATCATCATGTTTCCCTGCAAGAACCAGTAACGTCAGACAACATTACCGGCAGAAACATGATGTTAAATCCCAAGCTTAAGAATGTACACCTACATGCATGCTTTCTTTGTACGTGTGTGTGTGTGTTACCCTGATCTGGTGCTGTCTGGCCTCCTCCATGGTGCTGAGGGCGCAGCAGTGAGCCTCTTGTAATCGATGCTCTCTCCTCTGATGCTCTCTCTGCATCTCTGCAAACACACATGCACGTACACACACACACACACGGAGACGTGAACATGCACGTTTCCATTCTGACTGACGACATGATAATCTGTTCATGCAGAGGCGCCAGGCGCGCTGCTGAACACAGCGTGAAGAGAGACGCGGCTGCTGGACTTTGTTTTCAAACTTTATTTTACTCACACAGGTGGCGTGATTTTCTGTTCCAACACACTGCGCTTTCCTGCACCACACTGCTCAAACAAAGGCAGGTCTGAGAGAAACAGCGATTTGAGCCCGTGCTGTGTGCGCATCCATCATCGCATTTCAAACAACAGCACAGAGTTCTTTCCTTTGCTTACACATTGGAGATGCGCCCTATTAACAGCCCACCGACTGCAGCTCTGACACCTCACTGTGGCTGCAAACCCCCGAGAATGAAAACAACCATGCTCTGCTTCATCAGCACAGCAATGTTGGAGACACAGAAGCTTTACAATGAAATCCACCACAGCTGAATGCTTATAATGCGAAGCAGCAGTGGGAGATGTTTGCAAGGAGATGCATCATGTCCTGTGACTCCTACTGAAGAACTGCCGATAGATAATATCAAAAATAGGGAATGAAATATGCAAGTCTTGATGAATATATCTTAAGGGTTGCTGCTTGCAGCTGCAGCTGCCCCCTTGGAAAAGAAAAAAAAGGGCAGAGCTCAGCTTACCTTTGAGCTGTTGGCTCAGCAGCTCTCTCTCCTGGTTGAACTGAGACTGCAGCTGCTGGAGAGCCGACTGCGACTGAGACAGCTGCAGCTCCAGGGACTGTTTCAACAGAGAGATCTGGATGGGGAGAGAGAGAGAGAGGGAGAGAGACACAGGAGAAAGGAAGACAAGGTGCGGGAAAGATAATAATTACTGGTGTTGACACTGAAGGGCAAAACAGCCACCAGGCTTGTTTCAGACTGTGCAGAGATGGACTGATGGATAGATAATAAAGGGGAAATGTGAGCAGGTCAGTGTGCCTTCGACTTAAGTATAAAAACTGTAATTACATACCGGGCTGCAGTGATAATATGGTGCAGCTTCAAGTGGCTTTCTATCTCCTACTGTGCAGCAAAATCACATTTAATATCTTCTTTAGTGCCGTTTAAGAAATATGTATCTCCAGGAAATGAGCAACACACTTGACCTACGGCACTCATTTAATTAGGTCAATATTAAAAGCATAATCACTCTTTCTTTATATTTCCTCCTGCGTCACGCTTCCTTCATTCTCTCATCCTCATATGAGATCGGACTGTTTTGACTTTAGAGAGACAGACGAGATTTTCTGACAAGCCTTCGTTGGGTGCAGATGTCGACGCGTGGACATAAGCCAGACGCTGAGAGCTGCAGCCGCAGATTTTTCGCCGCTCGTCCCAATGAGCCGACAGCTTGTCAGACAACGAGCCACAGCACACAGGGCCAAACAACATAGAGCCAACTAGCGTAAGCTCCATCAGAGTGCACAAAACAGTTTTGTTTTGGGGAGATATTGGAACTATTAGAGGCCTAAGTGGCTGTGAATGGCAGAGCTCTCTCAGACAGGCGGCTCTAGTCCTCCACACGCCACTCTTCCTCAAGCTCCACTGGTTAAATCCCCTGCAGGATTTAGTGCTATAGGAGTACTACATTAGCGACTGTAAGGTAAGATGGATTTAAAATGAGAGGATGAGGAGCAGGGCCGGGATGAAGTTTCCGGGGTTCTAGACTGGATGTGGATTTAAAAAGACAGGCAGATGACCTGTAGAGTTTATCCTCCCTTCCTGTGTCCACTGCTTAATGATTCTTACATTCACAGAAAAATAACTAGAACAACCTGAAGTGAATGTGTCTAACCCCCCAACGCCTTCATTAAACACACTTTCATATGCACACAAACACACACCAGCAGCCGTCTGGGACCAAAACCTTATAATGAAAATATCTTAATGAAAAATAAGCCATTTCAGATAACGATGGCACAAAACAACTCAGACCCTACATTAAGTTGTGGACTTTCATATCCTGTAAATAAATCATTTCTATTCCACTTAAGCAGCACATGTAATTGCCAGGCCCTGTCCGTCAAGCGAACGAGGCTGGTGCTCCATTTGACCGAGTATTGACAGACACAAAAGGCCTAATTTCTGATGGCATAGCTGAATTTTAGATTTTTCTTGGAAAAGGCTGAAAAAAAAAAATCTGGATTAATTTGGACGTGCTGATGCTTCTTGTGCTTTCTGGTCAGTCATTCGAAAACAGATGAAGGGAGAAATGCCCACAATCAATTCTGAAGAAGGAGAAAGTCGGCAGGGGCTCTTCTCTGATTGAGTTTTTACTTTGAACCGTAAATTCTGTAATTTCCCATTGGGATTAATAAAGAACTCTATCTAAATTTAGGGTGAAATTACCTGTATTTTAACTGCTCACCACACAGTCATGCCATATTCACCACTCTGCTGCTCTGAGCTTCTCGGTTTTCCCTCACCAGTTTGTTATAATTGCATCTACTTTGCCGTTTTGTTTGTCTTTTTTTTTTTTTAAGATGCTGCCAATGAAACTCAGCACTTCTTTCCAACTCATCCTTAACTACTGCAGTAAATTGAAACAATTAATACACTGCAAATGTTGCACAGGAACAGGAAAGCAAGAGAATATCCCAGTTCAGCCATGTGAAGGATATTTCTTTGACAGCAGCTTAACACTGATCAAAAGAACAGCAAAGTAGAGTGGAATTAATAAATGAAAAGAGTGTTTCTGTTGAAAAATAGAAACTAGTGCTGTGGAAATGTACATTAACAAGTATCAGGGAGTTAAACAGCAGCAGGTACAACAACAGGGAGACTCACACTCCCTGACAAAACTTAAAACCGGAGGATATTTGAGAATTTAAAATACAAGACAACAGATCATTTCAACAAACTAGCTCCAGTCGACAGCTCAGCCATCTGAGACCGGCTGCTGTTACTTTGACAGCTGCTAGTCTCAATCATGGATCATGTGTTAACAGCATCGACTGGCTGACACTTGAAATGTGAAGTGACGTGACGGGAGTGTGAGTCTCTCCCTGCAGTGGTGCTGTATGTGGGTCAATACAGTCCAGATAACTACAGTAATACCTTTGTCATTTTGTCTTCACTGTAACCTGAGACAGGAGAACAGCTCATCTACACTAGACACGTTTCTGTGTTTGAATGTGCTGTGAATACTTATGAACACACACACGCACATACATGATCATTTATATTCTGTTCATGAACGCACACCAGTAATAAGGTACAATGTGTGTGTGTGTGCATACGGTGCAGCCATGATAAGAGCTGCTGGAATTCTTCCTCTTCTGTAAGGACCGTCAGTGCCGGGAATTTCCTTTTCATTATTAATTGCTTTAATAATACAGTCGACATCTCACAACGCCAATCCGAGTCATCTGATTATGAACTGGTTTCTATCTGTGCAGTAGTTTTGAATTTAAATATTTGGGTTTGTTCGTGAAAAACGGAGACAGGATGAAGAATCTCTCATCATTAGGGCTTCATATAGACAGTAAATATTCATGTTTGTTTGAGGGAGGAGGATGTATCGTCCCAAGGGCTGCTGATCATTTCCTCAGTTAAGTGTTTGGTCTGTAAAATGTGAGAAAACAGTGACATGTGGTCATCAGAAGAGACCAACGTGACATCGTTAAATGTCTCGTTTTGTTTTGAAAATCCAAAGATATTCAGCTTCATAGTCACATGAAACAAAGAGAAGCAGCAATTGCTCACAAACACACACACACACACACACACACACACACACACAATTTAGAGGGCTGTGTCTTCATGAGAAGAAAAAAGAGCACAATTCACCAAAGCCCTTTGATGAGAAAAAACACACACACACTTGCACACACACAAATACTGCAGAGGCAAACACACACGCACACACACTCAAATACACAAACATGCATATGCACACAGAGTGTAAGCTCCTTAGGTATCTGCTCTGTGACATTGTTTGATGTTTATTTCTATTTTTTTAGCAGCTATTTTAGGGCAGCAACAGTTTCAGGCATTTCAAATTAAAAACACCGAACATTCCAGCTTCTGTTTTAGGAGCATTTGCTGCTTTTCTTTGTTTTACATGACAGTAAATCTGTAACTTGTGGGTTCTGGATTTTGAGCGTTGGGAAACTGAGGAAGGATTTGTCGCTATTTTCTGACTTCGTAGACGAAACGATGGATCAATTCGTTGAGAAAATAATCTAATTGATTAGCATCTGACCCTCTGACCTGATAAGTGGGTTTCACCCTTAAATTAAGGACATAACTAAGGTGGGATTTCTCTACAATAAACTGAAATATTCAGAAAACAGCAGGAGAATTATTAAAAAATTGGGGGATTTAGCTAAAAGATAATAATTCTCTTGCGTGACTGTGTAAAACAACAAATAACAATTTCCTACATAGTCACACTCTTCATTTAAGCATGCAGCGATTTGTCGTGAGCTGCTTTTGTCACGATTTTGGGTTAGGGGGGGCGTCAGAAAAAGGCTGCCAAGCTGGCATTGGCGGTTGCTGGCTCCAGCTTGTCAGAGAATATTTATCAGAGGCCACCGGCGTCTTGGCAAAATCAGGCCGAACCTCTTTGAGGTTTCAGTTGTGACTCAGCTGAGCTCTGAATTACCCAGAGGCCGTATGCTCACCACGGTCAGCTACATGAGGAGAAGCAGACAAGCGGCTGCTGCAGAGCTTTAATTCTGACCTTCTGCTAATTTCTAGATTCTTCAGTAACTGTTGCTATAAGGAGAAGAAACACTCGGAGCTTCTTCTTCTTCAGTGTGTGTGTGTGTGTGTGTGTGTGTGTGTGTGTGTGTGTGTGTATAATGCCGCACACATGTATGCAGGTGTAGTGGACACACACTCAGTGAGAGAGAGGAAAGTGAGTGTGTGAGAGTGTGTGTGATATGCAGTTGTGTTTCTCCTCCTCTGGACATTTTGCTCCAGGCTTCACCACCAAGTGCAGCTGTCAATCAAAGTGATTCCCAAAGTGGGTGGGTGGGGTTAAAGGTCAGGACTGGGGGTGCCCTCGTTTCTATGAAACTCACAGAATAGACTAAATTTGTGTTGGATTCATCTTTTTTTTTGTAGGGCTGAATATGCAAAAAAAATCATATTGAGATGATTTTTGACAGATATTTGAATTTCATTTTCACTGAAAAAATGTAAAAATGATGATAATGTGATTTTTGAATTTGAATGACGTGTAGGCCAGGGTATCTCTATAGCCCCACTATGCATTTATATTAGATGTAGTGAGTATGCAGTCCCACATTTAGCTTTATCAAACAAAATGCAAATTTTGATATTGAACTTGGTTATATTGTGATTTAATCTTATTTAATTTGATTTTTATTAATTGTACAGCCCTAGTTTAAAGAACTAAATAGTCACCACTGCACAAGAGTAAAACATATATAAAAGATCATCTATATCACCTTCTACAGCCAGATACTGTAGGTGCATGTAACAGACTGTGCACCGTGTTGTGACTGATGCTGTAGCTGCTGGATGACGTGTGTTGAGTACAGAATGAGGGAGAAAACTAGCAGCAAACTGTCTACATTTCGTTTGGTGAAGCCCTTTAAAAAGGGGACATACTGTAGATTATCCAGACTGATCGGTGTTTCCCTTTTCTTGGTGCCAGCCTTGCTGTTGCGCGCTGGCACCAGCCGGTCACAGAAGCTCCAGTTTTCTCTGTAACAGGCTGTTTATCCTCCCTGGCATTTTGTACTTGGGATTTTACATCATTTCATTCAATAGTTTCACCGAGGAGGGTAGAAAAAGCTCATCAGCCGAGTCACTGACAGGAGAACAGGCTTACTGTTGTCAATGGTGCAAATTTGTGGCTCAAGTTCATAAAAGTTGAATCCAAGCTGTCAAAATTGTCAGGATTGACTTTGAAATGATTGGTCTGATTTCACTTTCGTTTCATGTTTTCTTCAGCAGCGACAGGAGCATCTGTGCCACTGTCATTTCCAGTTCTTACTGCAGCAGACAGCAGTGACGAGGAGCGGCTGATTTAACCGCTGTGATACTGATTAAAGGAAAAATATGAATCTGAGAGTTGTTATTTCTTTAAGTTGACTCATGACAAACTGTGTCACTATTTTGTTCTAATCCTGCCTTCAAAGCTCTGATTGGCCCTGTTGATTTTCAAATTAAGAGCTCATATCTTAAAGGCAATACAAACTCATCTGCTGGAAGGTATTAGTGGTATTAGAGGGAGTATTACTTCATTACTGATAAAGATGATCTTGCTGCCTATTTCCTCCTGTTGGCTCTTCATGTATCCAGAAGATATTTCAACAACTTATCTGCTGCTTAAAGGACAAACAAACGACAAACTAAAACTCGGGATATGCAGAGATTCACGAGCAGAAACGCGTTGAAATAAATAAATGCATCGCTGTTAGATTCGCTTCGTTGAAATGTGTGTTTGTGTTAGTAAGTCGGAGTGTTTACCTGCTCCAGCAGGTCCTCCACCTTCCTCTGCCAGCCCTCTCTTGCCGCCATCATCTCCAGCTCTTTCTGCTGGGAGAGCTGAGTCAGCGCTGCCTGCTTGTCTGCTTCATACTCCTCGGTCAACTCCTCCTTCAACAAGCGCACTTCTTCCCTACAGACAGGCAGAGTTTGGTAGAATTATTCTTAATTGTGTAATTGTGTATAATTAATTGTCCTGCTAAGGGATATCTGTAAATATTGTATGTCTCTATAAACTTGCTTCCAACTGCTCATTTCCTATTCGTTCTTATTAATAACCATGAGCGCTTTGGAAGAACGAGCCGAGTTGTCACACTAATAACAAGTGTGACTGTGAAGGGGAGGGGGCGAGAGATGACAGAGATGAATGAGAGAACAAATGGAAAGAGCAAAACACGGGAAAGCGAGCCTGACAGGCTGACAGCGAGTGGATGAGGACAGAGGAGGGAGTTTTTTTATTGTTTTTTTTTTTTTTTACCGCAGAGCATCTCTCCATTTCTGGTCCAAGTCGTCTGCCATCTTGTCCATCTTCTGTTTCTCCTCTGTCCTGATGGACATCACTCTGGCCTCGTGCTGCTGTTTCTGGGTCTCGATCTCCTCCTGCAAACACAAACAGGCACACAAATCTAAGCCAAAATACCCTGTTACTCCACCCAAACTCAAGACCTACCTTTTTAATCTGTCTTTTAATATATTTTAGCCTGTTTTACTGGTATGTCCTTTTATTCTATGATTATTTCATGGATTATTTAGCTTTTGATACCCTGCTTTTATTTCTGATTTCACTCTCTTCCAAACATCTCCTCTCTTTTAGCTTTTTATGATTTTATCTTTACTATTTTTTTTTTTTTCACCCCACCTTTTATTTCTGGCTTCACTCACTTCAATACATGTCCTATGTTTTAGTATTTTACTGTTTTTTCTTTATCACTCTATTTTTTATCTTTGCTTTCCAGACTTCACTGTTTCTTCAGTGCACTTTTTGTTACACTGTTCGCATGAAAAGTGCAAAGAAAGTCTGATTGATGGACTGATTGATTGATTGATTGATTGATTGATTGTTATACCATTGCTTGTTTTTGGACTTTTGCCTTCCTTCCACCTTGAAGGCACCAGGATGCTTCATCAAAACTAAAAAGCCATGGAAACCCTTTCCTCCCACACCTTCTTTTGAATCACTACCTTTGAATAACAGTGCGAAAAATCAATTTTTTACTAAAAGCCACAATTTAGGTTGTAATAAAGTGCTCAAATAGTGAAATGGGTTTTCCATTATGTACTTAAAAAGCTCTAATCCCTGGTCAAATAAATTATTGGTGATGAAGATAAAGAGTTTGGCTCTTGGTCTTGAATCCTTAAGAACAACAATACAAAGCTACAAAAGGCAACAGTGTCTCCTCAAATTGCTCTCCCTGACCAGATGCAGCATTTCAATAGCCGGGGGCTGGATGACTCACAATGCCCACCTCCACATCTATTTATAATGCCACAGCTACAGGGGATTTGTAATGTGCTGGTTTCAAGGCAGAAACTAACTTCACCGGGTCAGCTGTTTCCAGCTGCTGAAGAGGCCCCGGGGTCTCTCTGCTGATGAGCTCATTAAAAAACACTAAAGGCTCTCGTGTTCATCTTTGAGGAGAAGTGGCAGAGCAGTTAAATCCAGACGGAACTGTTTACAATGACAGAGATGATCTTGTAGATAACGTCTTACTTTTTGAAAAGGTGCAGATAATTTGGGGGGGGGGGTCCACGCTGGGCTGGATTTCTCTCAAGGCGTGAGAGACACAGAAGAAGAAACACTCGGTGGAGATGAGACACTTTTCACTGCAACTGAGCTTTGCAATTTAATCGCTGAGTCATAAAAACAAGGAATGATATTTCAGCTGAGCATTAATATCAGCACAACATAAATGTAGAAAAGTCATGCTTGAATATCACCAGAGGTGAGGAAGAGGTAAGAACCAGACGAGTCCAGCGCATCACTGTTGACTGACTCTGCTCTGGGTTCTTTCTACCGTCCTTTCAGGATGTGATAAGCTACTCAGGGGTTCACACCCCGCCGCACAATAGCTGGTCTAGATTCACAAGCAGGGCTCGGGCTGTGAATACCAGATTCATTCCTGTGTTAGGCTCGCCTTTTTTTTAACAATCCAAATCCCTTTCTTTTTATAGAGGCCGCCCGGGCTGGTGGGAAAGCAAAGAGCACCACTCAGCGATTCCACATAATTATCACTCCCCACTCAGCCTCTCTGTCCTCTGTCTCTTTTAAAACCCTTCTTTCTGTCTTGTATTAGCCAGTCTTTATTTACTGCAGCTGTATTTTAACTTCATCTGTCTTTAACTCCATGTTTGTGGAGCCGGTTGTGCAGACCTTTATTATTTTGATGATATTATTTTCAATTTTTCAAAGCAGGGCTTTTTCAATTTATTTATGCATCATTATTACCATCACTGAAACCCTTAAAAAATCTTAATATTAAGTAGTTTAGTATAATATATTATAATACTTACAAAAACAATAATAATACATTTCTTATACACACAGACACACACACACACTTCCTGCCTCTCTCTCTTTCTCATCCTCTTTTCAAACACAGGACCACTTCACTCATAATAGCCTCATCATCATTATCTCACAGCTGGCCTTCAGTGCTGCACTTATTTCTCACTCAATGCTCATTTCCTGCCTTCAAAATATTCCTGGTTTTCCTCGGTCCTCTGTGATTTGAGCGGCGAGCCGACTGTGTGATGGACAAACGTACTGCCCGACAAGGCAAAGAATCAAATACCTGAATGCCCTGCTGACTGAAAACAGAGTCACTGGTTGGCAGCCTGAGAGGCCCACCGATCAGCTGATTGATAACCTGCAAATCAAGTGTTTCATCCTCACCTGTAGGTCAGTTAGCAGGTTGCTGGTCTCTCGGACCCGGGCTCGAGTTGCATCCAGTTCTATCTTGAGCTTCTCCTGCGTCTCCTTCAGACAGGTGATCTGCGTCTGAGCTGAGCCCAGGTTCTGCTGCCCCTCCCTCACCAGCTCCTGGAGGTGGGACACCTGTAGAGAGACCACCAGAGGGTTATCACGCCATCGCTCATGAGTCAGTCGGGAAACAGGAGATGAGATCAGCTGTTTTAGGAACTCTTAGCAGGGCTTCGCACCTCCTGATTGGCTATGTTGAGCTTGGCCGAGAGCTCCTCCTTCAAGTTGTCCAGCTGCTGCTGGAGACGGTCTCGCTGCTCCTCCAACGACAGACGCTTGATCTCAAACTCCTGACTCATTTTCTGGAGAGAAGAAGAAGAATGAAATATGATGAAAAGATGAGAAGAGGACAAATTTGGGGGAAAAAAAACCCCATTTACCTGCTGAAAACACAGATTATCAGATCATTATTATGATGAAAGGCTGATGGCCCTTTTGCAGGAACATGAATACAGTTCCTATTGAAATACCCTCAAAGTATAATCTTTAGGAAGCCACTGGACAGTAAATCCCATTTGTGCCTCACTATGGAGCCGTGGCAGCTGTTGAGCGTGAAGCGTGGCTCCTGAATGAAGGAGGCACACGTGAGCTGTCATTTAAACTTAAAAGCAGCCAGTTTCTATAATCCCACAAACCACTGCAGTAAATCCTTCCTGGGCCACTCTGAATTTCTCCTTTTCTCCTCTGTTTATTCTATTTCTCAGTCTCTCTTCTATTCATATTATCTTTGGTGGCTGTATCCTATTATCTTATCATCTACTATCTTTGTGGTAGTGTTGGTTTAGTGGTCAGACTGCATGTACCACTGGATAAACAGCCCGGCCTCCTTCGAGATGTATTTCTGGTGCTCTTTCTTTGCCTTTCGTTTTATTTTACTTCACTTCACAGCTCCTGACATGGATTTAGGGAAGCTGTCCGACAAAACACAGGGTGAACAGAAGCGCAGACAGCTCAGAAAACAAGGGGCTTCACATCTTCCAGCCTGGATGGTCATAATAATACTGCACTATGAAATTTACAGGCTGTTTCTGTCACATACGTTCTTGATCTCCTCCCAAATACTGTAGGCAGCGTGGCAGGGAAAGGAACTCAGCAGCGAAGATTGATTAGGGCCGGAAGCCCCAGCATCTGTCAATATTCGCAAAGTGACACATAAATTTACATTTTCTGTTGTGGTTTTGAATTTCTGGTGACAAGTACCAGTTATCATCATGCATAGTGTATGGACTGTGTGAGCTGCTTGCTGCCTGAGATTCGCTTTACACTGTTAAAAAGACAAAGCTTCATTAGAAGTTCAATAAATGTGTAGCTTTCTGAAGTCAATGCATAACCGTGTAAAAATAATCGCGATCTCAATCTCGATCAAAATAATCGCGATTATGATTTTTGCCATAACCAAGCAGCCCTAATGGAAGCAAACCCATCAGATGAACGGATGAATTCATCCTCATCCACAGCACAGCAGGGAGATCAAAGACACAACGGTTCTACAGCCTCAAGTGTGGTGAGCAGTGAATTCACAAAGCACAAGCTATTTGTAGAATTAGTCATTTTATTCCCTCAGTGTGGAAAGTTAAAAGTAAAAAAAAAAAAAAGATGAAGATGTATAAAGGGAAATTTTCTGTTTCAAAAATGTCTGTCTGTCTACCTCTTCGCCTCATCCTCTGTCTTCCTGCATCCTCTTTAATTTCGCTCCAACATAAAGGCATACATTAATCTAAACACGATGAGGCACAGCACAGCCCCCCCCCCCCCCCCCCTTCCATCCGTTCTCTCCATCGCTCTTTCTTTCAGGGAATCTATAAACACTCACCCACATCCTCACACACACCGCTCTCACTTGGCTTGGAGGCAGGATTTAATGTCAATGAAAATCAGCCAATTAGCAGTCAGCTTCAAACAGCAGTGAAAGTCTGAGCTCAGTAGGGGGGGGGGTGTTATGAAAGAAGATATGGGAAGAAACAGGGAGAGAACATGAAGTTCAACATTATCTAAAACTCATAAAAAGTCATTTCAGAGGTAGAGACAGACAAACGGCTGGAAGTTTAAAGGAAGAGTCTGTAACTTTGGAGACAAAGTGATGCGAGTTGCTCTGTGGTGGTTGCACGTCGCGCTGCCTTCATGTCTCCGAGCTTCACTCTGACTGGACGTCAACAGCTTCCAGTAAGAATGAGACTCTTAATGTTTGCTGAGTGCAGGTGGAGCCACGCGAGCCTGAGCAAATGGGGCGTAATGTACCGTAAGGGCTGCATCTACCACTCCAAGGTAAAATAATAGTGTTGTTAACCAATCAGATGGAGTGTAGATTTATGTTCTCTGACCTCAAATGGACCAATCAGATAATCATAGTCTGATTGGAACTTGACTGAGATCAATCGTTTTAAGTGGTCTTGGTCTGAGCTTCAAAATGAAATAATCAGTGATCAGAAAAATGGTGAAAGCTGATCAGGAAGCACGCAGGGAGCTACAGGTCAAAAGGAACAGATTCAGGCTAAAATGCGTGTTTTACAGTGTTTTATTTTCATGGTGGTGAGATATTTTTCATTCCAATCTGAGGCTAAAATCCTTCATCCCTCGGAACAGCTGTAATTGAATCTCTGCGGTTTTTGGGTCTAGTTTCACTCCCACGTCGCTGCTCACAGTTTCATCAGCAGATATCAGCCTCATTGTCGACTGACGGTTCACACACGGTGCAGCTGGAACGGGTGCAGCTGCTCCTGGCTTGCATCAGTGCAAGAAGCCCCCTCCACCCTCCTCCCTCCCTCCCTCCCTTCCTCACTCCCCAACTGGAAAATGGTGGCACACGCAGGGATCAAAACAGACCAGCGAAGGCAGAGTAAAAGCCTCCTTGCTGCCTTAAAGCGCTCGTCGTCGGTAATGTAATACTGTTGTGGTTGGTAAATGAATCAGGGTAAATTAATTTAACCTGTGTAATCTGATCTGCCGTTTCTTTGCTCCTTTGGCATCCGGGACATTTGTATTCATTCCACGCGGCCGCTTTGAACTTGAGAGACAGAGGGGATGGAGGACGAGGAGAGAGAAGAGGCAAAACTGGAGGATGGAGGCGAAAAAAAAAAAAAAAGGAGATGACAAAATGACGGACGCAGAGGGAAATACAGGGAGATAGCGATGTTGTTTTCACGCTTTGGTCTTAATGTTGACCTAATTAAATGTGTGCTGTGAGTTGAAGGGCCTGCTCATTTCTTAGAGACACACATGTCTTTAACAACCGTGGGCCCTTGCTCTGAGGAGAATATGTAATGGCTGCACTGTGTGTGTTGTATTGACTGTTTCTATCTGGAAATTGGTGATTTCACTCGTGTTTTATCACCACAGGTTCATTAAGATGTCGACTTTCAGCGGCTTATACAGAAAAATATTAAGGCAAATAATCTCTGACTCTGTTTCCTTTTGCTCTGTTTTAAATGTGTCCAAATATCTGAGAGCAGTCAAACCACAGGAGAGCAGCTCCGGCCAAGCTCGGTTTTTTTTTTTGTTTTTTTTTTTTGCAGTGACACTGACAGAAGGTTTGACGCACTCAGACAGCAGTATGTAAATGTCACATTCAGCCATATGGTAACAGAGAAAGAGCTAAGCAGCACAGTGTTCAACAACAAATGACTCTGGCACACAACATTTATTTAAACCAATCTGTGCATCTGACAAATGTACACACCATCTCCCACAGGAAAGAAATGTAATCATCACTCTTGCCAAATTGAATGACTTGAATGGGATTTTTTTTTTTATCTTTTGATGATTTTCAATCTACATTTTTAGTATGTGTAAAACCACAACTGATTATTGATTAATATCTACAGTTGGGAGTTGATATTGAATTGAAAGGGTGTTTGAAATAAAAAAAAATGCACAATATGATATCAAATAAATGAATATGAACTTCAGAGAAGTTTATTCCCTGATGAGTGAGCACGTATCTTCAAACAAAAGGTTGTTCACAGTATTGACAGACCGTCTATGATCATTATATTTATATCGTTATATTTGGAGAAGAGGGAAGGAAGATTTTTTTTAAGCATCACTTTGTTACAGATTTCTTTTTTTTTTTAACTCTGTGTGGAATTAAAAAATAAAAAAATAAATAATGAATAAACAGTTAATTAATACTAGTGGTATCTATTGTTGCCTGAGATTCCTATTTGTCTGCGAACATAAAAAAATAAAAATGTGTTGTTCCACTGAAGAGAAACCGTGAAACGCTGGACTCACCGTCACGAGGAGTTTCTTCTCCTCCTCTTTCTCCTGCTGCGCCTCCTCCCTCATGGCCTGGTGTTTCTCCTCCATCTCCTCCAGCGCCCTGACCTGCGCCTCCTTGAAGCGAAGCGTCTCCTCCTCGTAGTGCGCTCTGAGCCTGGAGAGCTCCTTCTCGTAGCCCTGGTGCTCCTCACGCAGAGACTGAGGAGGAGAGAAGGGAGTCGGCTTCAAGTGATTTTCTGCGTCTCCTTCAAGGACAGGACAGGAAGTGAAGACGGGCTTCAACGTACCTGTTCCAGTTTGAGCACTTGCTGCTTGTGCTGTTCGTTGGTGGCCTGGCTCTGGTTGAGCAGAGACTCCCTCTCCTCCTCCAGCCTGCCGATCTTCTCCCTCAGCCGACTCTGCTCCTGGTCCAGGTTCCTGATGGTCGCTTCATGGGCCATCTGGGTAGCCTGCAGCGAGCCGATCTGACCTGGGAACAGTCACATCAAACTCTGTCTGTCTGTCGAGGAGGCTCCGCAGTCAGCTGAATCCCCCACGGGCAAACTTTGAAATTTGGCAGTAAAAGCATTATTATTGCTTTAACTTCTGAGGCAACAAACAGAAGGTGAGCTTCCTGATGAGCTCCCCGAAAGTCTTCGCTATTCCAAGGCTCAGAAGAAAGTTTGCGTGACACGTTTATGGAAGGTTTGATGCAAAACATTTTTTTCAGTTTTACAGGAGGCGTTTTTGAGGAGGCTCTGTGTAAATGCAGCGATGCAGAGGGCGTCTGAGGACGTGAGGGGTAGCGCGTGTCCACACAGCTTCAGGAGGAGAAGATAAACAGATTCACCGATCTGCGCGTTGGAAGCTGCTGATGTGCGACATGAGATTAATTTCCTCGTACATCTATTGCGACATGCTCCGCTAATGAAAACAAATGTACGAGCGCGCCAGAGATGTTATCTGCAGTTTGCAAGTGACACCCAACATCTGCGACGCTTCAGGTGCTTCTGGGGAGTTTTTTTTCAAAAACTGTAGGGGGCTAATGCTCTTTAGCTCTCTAGCTGGGGAGCTGACACTCTCTTTAATGGCATGGACACAAAATGTTAAACATAATGCACACAATTAAGAGAATAAGCTCCAGGTTAGCACATAGTGGAATTTCCCTTCAACAGATGTGAAAAACATCTGTGCACAGCACCGGACGGTGTATTAGTGTCTTACTGGCTTTGTGGAGGATTTCAGTCGCCTGCTGTTGAACTCGTTCCCTGCTGCCCTCGAGTTCGTACTCGGTGTCCTTCAGCTGCATCACCCAGATCTCTCCGTCCTGGATGGCTTCTTCCAGCTGCTTGTGCAGGTTCTGCACACACACACACACACACACACACACACACACACACACACACACACACACACACACACACACACACACACACACACAGAGAGAGAAACACACACAGAGACACCTCAATCCAAACAATCCAACATTTGGTATTTTAAAACCCAGTCATCTCTCTCCCACCACAGCCTGGAGTCACATGAATCTATCCAGCTACTCCTGCTCAGCAGATCTGCCTGCAGGACCATCAGTGCACACCACATTACATTTCCCACCACTCGGAGATCCTGGAAAACAGCTTTTTGCCCCGAAGCTTTTACTTTTTGTTTTTGTTTTGAGCGGCTGTTTTTCATCCAATTTAGCCCACTTTCCTACACAAATGTGACCAAAAGAAGACTCTCATACTATTTATGCTCTGTTAACGCAAATACAAGCAGAAGCGGGTAGTTGGTCTGAGCCGCAGTGAGCACTTCTTCCACATGGCTGCAAACAAATCAGTGTTGTCCACACATTTGGTGAGTCAGATGTTCTTATTTTGCTTTTATTCCTTTTACTCCAACAATTAAAGAGAGAAAACCGTCATACACACACCTTGATGGTTCCCTCGGCGTTGGCCAGCGACGTCTGCAGTCTGTTGGTCTTGTCTCGGTTCTCCCTGGCCTCTTCCTGAGCTTTCTGAAGCTCACTCCTCAGCTTGGACAGCGAGCGCTGCAGCGCCGCCTCCTGAGCCTGGAACTCCTTCCGGAGCTCGACCTTCACATGAGCAGAAACATTCGCGTCACAAGCGGCTGCAGGGAGACCACCATCATCATCATCATCATCATCATCATCATCATCATCATCGTCACCGCCTGTGACTGTGTGATACGTCAGTGTTGTGTTTTCAGCTTATCCCGCCGCCCACAACAATATCAATTAATGCTGCTTCATCAAAGAATTGTCTTCATTTTTAACCAACTGGAAGTGTGTGTCTGCTACAGACTGCTGGACCTTCATGCTTTGTGTTGATCATAATGGAAAATAAGATATCGCAGTATTTCTTGAACAGAATGTGGTCACGGGCGTCTTTCTTCTTCTCTTGTGTGAGTCTGGGTTGTGGTTTTTACCTCGGTCCTTTTCCAGGCCAGCAGGTTCTCAGTCGTGAGCTGGTGTGTCCTCCTCATGGCCTCCAGCTCTCTCTCATAATACTCCTGAGCCTTGGCCAGCTTGGCCTCGTACTCCTCCACCAGACGGACCTTATCCTTTGTTAGCTCCTCCACCCTCTCCATCAGTGCCTCCACCTGCACAGAGAGGAGATGGATAAATGCAAAGCGAGTCTTTGTTGTTTTTTCTTTTTTCTTGCCTAAACACATTGTCAAACATTGTGCACATTTACTATCTTATCTTAAAAGATTAGCTTTTGGCAAACCTGACATATTGGACAGGAAATAGTTGAGAGAAAAGGAAAAATGGGAGAAAAATAAGGGGATGACATGCAACAAAGGTCCATGGCTATTATATTATACTCAAAAGCCAAGTGCTCCACCAAAACAACCCTACATTTTTCAGTTTTCATGCCAAAAACTGAAAACTTAATAAGCCTCCAAAACAGCAATTACCCCATCAAGTAACTTGCTGTGCAAACTTGCTTCCGTCCAAAAATATTATCCTTCCAAAAGACACATCTATCTGCCTGTCTCTCTCACTCTTAGCCCACCTCTTGTCTATGGAGCTCGGCCAGTTTCTCCTGGTCCTCAGTGGAGGTGGCGCTCTGGTTCTGCTGGTTCTTGAGGAGTTCCTCCACCTCCTGGCGGTGGGTGGCCCTCAGCTCCTCCAGCGCTCGCCGTTTATCCGCCTCAAACTGGGCCTGAGCCTGGCTGAACGCCCGCAGCTTCTCCTCAAAATCCCGACGCATCTCCTCCACCTAGTGAAACCACGAAACATTTTCTATTCTGTTTGAGTCGTTCATGTGTCATTGCCAACCTGCTCTCTACCTGTGCCGGGCTAAATGCTCGCAGCATCTCTGCAGAAATCCCTCTGTAACAATTACAAAATGTGGTTTCTCTCAGAACAAATGCCTGCAGCTTCTCTACGCCTCTACGTGTGCAAACGGCAGCAGCGAAGAAACGTGTCCGTGTTTGGCTGTTGCGTCAAACAATCTGACAGACAGGTTGAAAAAATATAGAAAAATGCAGCATGAGATGTGATGCTATGTGATGCCAGCAGACTTAAAGAGGCTGTCTCTTTAGTCGATGCCGGGGACCGGACAGTATGAAGGCAGTGGCGGACGAGAAAGACGGGACCAACGCTAATACACAGACCAATCCCAACATAGAGGAAGCGATGATGAACTGAGCTCAGCCTCCAGTTCATCCCAGCTATTTAGACCTTAGGTGCTCATTTATGCCCACTGCCGTCAGACTCCACAGAAGCAGGCGGATATGACAGTGTCATGGTTGTGATATGATACATGACGTGACATGGCATGACATGTTTTATGACGTTAGATTTTGCTTTCTTTTTTTAATATAACTTTATATAACATGTGCAATCAGTCTTTATTGGATCGCTACATACAGCAGCTGTTTCATCTAAGACATGTGAAGGCCCAAAGGAAGTGAACGCCTTCACTCCGCCAGGAAAACATGGTGTCGATACGCAACCTTCAGCTTCCTCCGGGCCGAGCTTCATGTCTGTGTTTACCTGCAGTCCCGGAAGCAAGGGTCATGCAAGAGAGGACTCTTGCTGAGCGATATGTCACTGTTGGGTTACGGTGCTGTTCCACTGGGTTGTGGCATTTACAAACGGCCATGTGGATGCAAACAGTGAATAACAATGCAATAGGCTGCATATGAATGTTTCGAGTTTTTGTAATGTTTTAACAGCGTTAAACTGGGTCCGGGAATCACAATGCATCTCCATCCTCCAGTCTTCCTTCTTATTATATACTGTATATTTGTGTGTGTGTGTGTGTGTGTGTGCGTGTGTGCGAGTGTGTGTGTGAGTAAAGCCTTACCTCTCTGCTCATAGACACCACTCTCTGTGTGTGCTGGGCCTCAGTGCAGAGCTGGGAGTCCTCCATTCTCTGTCTGTACATCTCAAACTCTGCTAAAGCCTGGCAGGAAGAAAACATCACAACAACTGCATTACATGGTTTTACATCCTATTAAAACGCTGCAATGTCATGCAATTACTTCTAAATATATATATATGTATATTATATCACAAGATTATTAGCTGCTTTATTGAGGCTGCAGAGCTGTGACACAGAATAACATGAAGCTAATGACATAAGAACGAAAATGTGTCTAATTGATGCATCTGTGAAGCTCTACACAGGAAAACACTGAACACAACAGCACGACTGACGTAAACAAAGCCCCCGTGGTGCCCAGCAGCAGTGAATGACCTGTCTCTTCATGTGCTCATGGAGTTCAACAGATTCTTCCAGACTGGCCAGCCGCCGCCTCAGGTCGGCCTCGTCCGCCATCTTGCTCTTGTACTGCATGATCTTGTCTCTGGTTTCTGTCACAATGTGTTGGACCTGAGCAGGAGCGCACAAAACAAAGCAGCCTTAACGTCTTAAATGCTGCAGATTATTATTTAAAACTGGAACAAATTACTTTTTTTTAATGTCACACAGTATAAAGAGGAGAAATAAAAAGTCATTAAAATGATTTTGCTCAGGCAACATGTAGAGGATTTGTGAAAACCTACATACAGAGTAGGTGGAAACAAGAGCTAAAGGGGAAAAAAAAAAAAGTGGAAATAAATAAAACTAGGAGCCAGCAAAACACTGCTGCCTCCAAGAAATGTTTCTTGGCAGAGGGGAAAAGTCCCACTTTGAAAACTTAACACTTGAAAGCAACACTAATTTAATTAACAACTTAGACCACGGTACACTAAGGCTTCTCTCTGAAAGCAATACCAACGAAATTAACGACATTTAAACCGGTTTCACATCGGCTTTAGTCTCGTCCTTAAACAAACTCATCGCAGGTTTTGATCTCAGGCCAGACTGATTCTACGTCTGAAAGGAAAACGCTGTCAAATGCAGGTGTTTCCATGTGGGGTACAAGCCAAGCAGCCGCTGACTGGATTGACAGGTATGAGTCACATACTGTGGCCTTCACTGTCTCTAGATTCAACCCTAACTGACACCTTTGGGAGATTTTGGAGTGACGTGTTCGGCCCTCTCCACCGCCACCATCGTCACAACAACGGGAACAGGAAGAGCAGTGTTCACCCCTCCGGTGCAGAACCTAAAAACCCTGACAAGCAGCACCGAAGCTGATCCGGAGCCTCACTAACACACTTTACGCAGGGTTTCCTTTCACTTGGCAGAACTCTGTACCTGCCACTTTCAGACGGCTGCGTGAGTGAGTTAATCTGCTGAAAGCGAGCGGCTTCACACCCGCAAACTGCTGCAGGTAACAGATGCTTGTGAGACATTAATTCTTCTTAACTCTGCCTAAATGGAATCACTTGATTTTTTTTTTTTTTCTGTGCAAGCTGACCCACTGAAACTAATGAAATAATGGCGCTTTAACACTAAAATGCACCTTCTATCTCATAGAATAGTGAGAGGATCTTTTGAATTTGCGGAGATGACAGATAATGCCCCTACCTCGTCCTCGTGAGCTTCTTTCAGAGACTCAATTTCCTCTTCATGTTCGTCGTTCTTGGTGTTGAGAGCATAAATTACCTGGAGACAGAGAGAGAATTGGACAACGGAATGAAGATAGTGGGAAAAAAAATATATATATATATATATATATCTCTACAATGACCAGTACAGCTCAGCTCTGTATTCAGAGTGCAACAAAATCAATGCCAATAACATCAGGAAAGGACAGACATGGATTCTGCACTCTGATTAAAGACAGCATTATCCACACACAGACTTGTGCAGTCATAGCAGCTGCTCTGAAATATGCTCATCTCCTTTTTCCAGACTGTTTTGTGTCTGTTTCAACCATTTCTCCATCATATTTCTTTAACAATTGTTTAGGAAGCGAAGAAAAGTTGGGATTTCTGCAAAAAACCAGATCCAGGATTACATCATCAGCAAAGACAACAAAGCCAAGCAGCGGACACTAAACATAAATTATGAACAAATATTACAGCAAAAAAAAAAAAAAGACCTAAAATAAAAAAGCCAATAAAAACATCTTCATCCACCTGAATATTGGTTAGTACATATGGTTCTCAGTGGTCTCCTGTGAGCCCTCTGCTGGCTGTGGCGCCCTCCGCACACAAACCTGAGTGAATCACATCTTGTCAGTCACGCTGGCTCTCTCTCCCAGGATAATAAGTAGGTTTTATAAGTGCTGGAGGTAAATGATATGCAGAAGTTAAAAAAAAAAAATCAGCCTCAGCAAACTGAACCCCCTGTGAGCAGCTAGTATTCAGTCACGGTCAGCTAAATCACAGCCCTGCCGGCATCAGAGCCAGAAGCTCCACGTTTCCCTCCACTTACAGGTGAGATGAAAAGTTTGCACACACACACACACACACATACAGCTTGTAACAGGCATGTACGCGGTAATTATCCACCATGAAGTGCAACGACACAGCTATGTAATTATGACTGACATTTAAGGGCCGCTACTTGAGTTGGCAGCAAATACCCTGCTGTAACACGAATAACATTTACCTTGTGAGCGAATTACACCACGCTCTGCACAGATGCCTCTTCATTTTAATTTTAGGGAAACTCCTTCAGCCTCTGTGGTTACGCTCCTTATCTCAACCTGAACGTGTCCATGTATGATGATAGACATTATCGTTCTACAAATTTCTATTGTCCAAATTGGTGACTCTGGAATTCATAATTATGGTTTTCAGCATCAGTTTGATCGCTTCGCATTTATTTTGCCTACATTTAGCAATTTGTGGTATATTACACTGGAAATGTGCAGTGAAACTGAGTCTAAACAAACTACAAAACTAACCGCGATGGGAACAGAAGCTGCCTCTGAGCCAGACGCCGGACACAGGTGCACACTTTCAGGTGGCCTCTCATCATTTTCCTGACGTTGTGCGCGACAAGTTCAAGGAGAATTTGAAACCCTGTCTACTCAAACACCTCCGCGCACCGGGGGCCAGTCAGTGTGCAAAAGCGGGTGTCGTTATCGGATCAAGGGAGACGGGCGCTTTTCCTGAGGCCTGAAAGCTGCACTACCAAATCACAAGTGAGTCGCCCCATCAGAGCTCAGAACACTAATGGCGCAGCACGGCTGAGTTGAGCTTGATTCAAAACCAAAAATGAACCCCCCCCCCATTAATGAGTGCTGTCTGATACCCTGTGTGCTGCCACGTAACAGAGACCACATACACCACCAGGCTGTATTATCCACCGCTGCGTCGCCGGTGTTACCTCGACAGCGTGTTGGTGTTTGTGCAGGCCGAGGAAGAAGTGAGAGAAAGGTAGATTCTGGTGAGAGCCTTTGATTCCCAGCAGCAAGTCAGCCACGGAAATGTTTCTTTAATTATACATGATTATTTTAATGACGCTGGCATGCCTGCTGCTTTTCATCTCTCTCTCTCTCCTCTGCCTTTGCTCTCATCCTTTTATCTCTCCCTCTTTTTGTTCTCTCTCTCTCTCCCTCTCCCTCCTCCCCCTTTCTTCTTTGTCTCTCCATCTCCCAGGAATAAAGATACCTCGCATTACTATTTGTGTCTCCAGCCTAACGTTCTTTCCATAAATAACCCTACACAATGCAATTTTTTTTTCCATCATCAAAAAATGGTTCTGCTGCAAAAAAAAAAATAAAAAAATTCTTACTGGACTGAACAATGACGTCAAGAGTTCAAAGGGTATCTGTATATATCAGGAGCCACAAAGATACATGTTCCTTCTACGTTTGAAACTTAAATCCATAACTTTATGCACATTGTTGTCTGAAGATGTTTGAGCTGTTGCAGACGACTCCGTGGAAGCAGATTGTGACCTTAGTGAGAGCATGAAACATGAAACATGAGTTGATTTCAGTGTGTCAAGATGCAAACGTGCTGTGAAACGCGTTGCTTCCACTGAAGCCGACTTTATTGGCGTCTGTCAACCAGACAGGTGCAATGACAAGCCGAGAACTGAGAGCATCCGGCCGTGACGCATGTGGCAGTTTGGGTTTTTGTGAACAACACGCGCAGGTAAATGCATCAACTATATACTGTATCTGTAAATATCTGTGTATATGCCTGGATATGACAAGGTTTACAATAAAAGAAAAGTGAGATTGACAGCAAGGTAGCTTCTGCGTGGGCTTCCACAGGAAAGTCTGCAGGCCCCAAGGCTCCGATCAAACCGAGCCCGAAGGCGACACAACAGCCCGCAGCGACAGAGTTCAGTCATTGAGTGCAGGAAGAAAAACAGCAGTAAGACATCCTGAATCCCCCTTTTGTGCGCCACGGCCCCTGCTGCTACTGACGTCTTTCTCTCAGCTTGCAGAGAGGGAAAATTACCCCGCGCCTCCTCGTAAACGCACCGGCACCACAAGCCGCCGCTTTTCATCCGAACCCGCAGACACTTCAGGAGGCGAGCGCGGAAAAACAACCTCTTGCGGTTGTGTGAATAATGGTAAATAAGGATGAATGATGCCTTCCCTAAGCCTCTTTTGGGGGGAGGTCAGGGTGGACGGATCGGTGCGCAAAGATCAACAGAGCGACTGATGAACAGACCGGGTGCCGGATGTGAGGTGATTCACGGTAAACACGGTTTCTTTGACAGCGGGGACGCAGAGCTTGATGACACTGACAGTCGCTGAGGTACAGCCGTCGTTGGCCTCATGTTACCTCACGTAAAAATGATTTCAATGAGTTTCATGAAAAGCAATTTTTCTTCTCTTAAAGTCTGAACCATTTTATGCTCTGTTTAAATATACTGCTATAATATGCTTTTGGCGTATTTATTCATATTGCTTCTTATGCAAAGCTATGCAGGTTTTCCTTCCCGAGCTTTAGTTTTAATGCCTTGCTATTTTAGTTTCCTCTTTGTAAATTGACAATGACAGTCCCAAGCACAACAGATTCAGATTATCTTATGTGTTCAAAATTGGACAACTATTAGGCCTGAATACCAGTTCAGAGTTGATATAGATTGATGATATCGGGCTTAGAATGAAGCGTTTCTCCTAAATTGCTTAAATTAATCTTTTAAATGATGATTTTCGTGCATGGAGTATTTAAAAAGACAACAAAGATGAAGTTTATTGCATCATTTCATTCCTGTCAGAGCGAAAGGGAATTCAGCCCATTGTGGTCGACTAAAACACCCCTGAAGAATCTCATTAAAACGAATCATTAGAGACCCTTCAGCTCGAGTTCCTCCCGACCAGCGAAGCACTGATCGATTCTACACGAACTGTATAATTAATCAAACTCCACTGTCTCTATCGTCGCAGAGGTGGACAAATGGCTGGCTGACAGCAAGTTTTCATCACGAGGCCAATTATCAGGCAGATTTACAATCCGAGTCCTTTCATCATCAAGGTGTCAAACGTGGAGCTGCTCAGCGCAGGACGAACGAGGGCTGATGGTGGAAATGACAAAAGGGCAGCGAGGAGGGACGACTGCGAGGCCAAAGGACGTTTTCTGCACTCGATGTCTATTGACTGAACCACAGAGTAAAGGTCACTGATGTCTGCAGAACAACAACAACCACAGTGTTTGTCTCCAATAAAACTCCATTGCTCTGCTCTCATCATTTTCAGAGGATTAGCATCATATTCACTAATTAAAGGATTAATGAAAGCCTGATTCTCCGAGGTGCTGTAGTCTTTACAGGATCCCACAACATTTGAGCTTTTAGTCCACTGTTTTTCCTTCGCCAGGCACGACACGAAGCGGCAACACACTCTCTGTTACCAATTAGCTGAAGCGCACTGAGTGTTTTCTTTGTCCTCCCTGTCATGGTGCGAAAGCACTTTGCATCTGTTCCTCCTCTCGTTGTTGTGCTGCTCCGACGCTCCAAGGACACTCAGCGCACTCACTTTCCTCCCTGAGCATCGGCACACGGCATCACGACTAAGTCACAAGCGCAGCAGGCGAGAACGAGGACACGCTGATTCTGACTGTAAGAGAAAATATTGTCTCCTGTGATATTCAGAAAAGAGACAAAACTGAAAGCAAAACATCTTTCGCTCCTTTGTGCTCTGGAAAACACTGGATGTAGTTTCTCTTCCTACTGAATGTAAACAAAAAGGAAACTGATACTTTCTGTTGCGCTGTACTGCGCACGACAGCACAGACTGTAAGGCCTCAATCTGCGTTATTGTGTGTATTTGTGTTCTCGTAAACCTTTAAAGAGTGGTCTGACATTTTCGGAGCAAGCTGGGCAAGACCTGCCGGGGCAGCAACCAGAGTCATCTCAGGGAGGAGAGTCTCATTTCAGCACGCCCTTCGGTAATTTACTGATCTGTGTGGTGCTTCAAACATGCCTCAGAGTTAAAATCTAATATGTGTCCCTTTGAAATTGATTTTATGGAAGGTTATTGGGCAGATGCTGTTACACAACAGCACTGCCTCTGTACTTCTGCCTGTTTATTCCTTCCTGTATGTGCTGGCGTTTGCACCGCTGCGAGCTCTTTTCGTCCTCTCCCCGGAGATGCAGACTAACAAATCAACTCTTAAAAGGACTAACCCATTCCTTTTGATAGAACCAAACCCTCCTGACAACGTGGGCCGTCGCTTATGTCCTCCTCACGGACATTTTCAATACTTTCTCATTATTTATTCATAACTGTAATGGCCACGGTGGAGACTCTAGAGACTCGAGAATCAACTCTCTCATCTTTTAAGTGACCTTTTGACCTCTTGTCAGTGTTTCTGTCTGAATTAAATGCAGGGGAGTTCACTCCAGCTGTGAAGCCTCTACAATAACAACAGCCATGTATTTAAGCTGCAAGTCACAGTGACCTGGAAAATCAGTGAACATGTAGGATGTAGGACAGCAACCTCTGGATTTCAGCACTTTACTCTCTTCCATCTGATGTGCTCTTAACAATAGCTCCACCTGTGTGTAAAATAGGAGTTGACTCAAGCCCCAATCCCACAGGAAAAACCAGTAAAGGTGTCAAGATGAAGAATTGCTCCATCTCTCCTTGAGGTTATTATTTTCTCTTAGTTTTAATATATTTAAAATATGTTTTGTGCGATCGAACTGGCAGTGGATTGACTCCTCAGAATGATGTAACAGTATGAAAGGCGAAACCCAGGATGTCTCATTTAAATCTCTGCAGCTGCAGACTTCTGACCAGATCATGTGATCAGAGTCAGGAGCAGGCCATCTACTCTATCGCTGTGACGATAACTACATCTGATCCTGGGCCAGAGACAAATACCTCATCAGGTTTCAGCAGCGAAATAAAAGCTGTGAAACTCAGCCATCCCTCTAATTATATTCCACTGGTATGAATAAGACAGGCAGTGGTTCTGCAAGTGGTAAAATCAGTCAGACAGTTTCTCTTGGGAATATGGGCTGAAAACACTTTTCTACAGTGGGGTTTAAAAGTGAAATGATTAGTTGATCAATCAATTAGTTGACCAGAAAATGAATTTGGATCATTGTTTTGAGCAAAAATGTCAAACATTCTCTGATTTTAGTTTATTAATTGTGGAGATTTGCTGCTTTTCTTTGTATTATATGACAGTGAAGTGGACATCTTCAGGTTTTGGGCAAAACAAGTGATCTAAAAACATCATAATGTCTTCAGGCATTTTATGGACAATTTAATTAAAGCATTGGAATAGTATTGGATAGTAACTGTCCACCATCCATTTTAATTTTGAAGTGTTGGATTTTCTTTATCTCTAATGTGTGACATGCTTTCATGGGCTTCTTCTGAAAGTCTCCCAAACAAGAAAGGTTCCCACAGCTAGAAAACGTCCTACTTTCCTGTTTCACCTAAACGCGCTGCTGCATGAGAGTTCCTGAAGGAAACAATGAGATACCTGCACGACTCCGACTACTCATCATAAATGTTTCCACGCGGGAGTAACAATGCGCCACACTGAGCACTGACTAGTAAACAAACAGCAACAGCCTGCAGACACCCAGACACGAGCAAAACCAAGGGGCACAAATCTGCCATAACACCTTCAATTTTTTAAAAAGCAAAGACATCTGGACACAGAGAAGTGCTCTTTGCTTTTAAGGAGGACTGAGAATACAACAGCAGAAATGCAGCAACATACAATGTAATTCCTGGAATAACTTGAGAAATCCATTTTAAGTGCATTTTCTCTGCTGCTTACACACTCATTACCAGACTCAAATATATTCAGCCTACAATTATATGGTACCAGAGAATGTGTCAGCTTCCACTAACAACCTGTAACAACCAAACGCTACAGGTTGATACTCCTCACATACCCTGCTCTGCTGAAGACCCGTCAGTCCGTCTGTAATCAGTGATTAGTGATAAGTGAGTTGGATCCTCTGTTTACATGTATTGATTGTTGCTTCCTTTCATCCATCCGTGCAATTTCTACACTTGCTCATTCCATTCGGGCTCATGGGTATGGGTTGGAGCCTTTCCCAGCATGCACTGGGCAAGACATACCCTGGAACAGGTTATTAGGTGTAACAGACAACACAGACGGTCTTATTCACAGCTCTCCTAATCTACATGTGTTCGGGAAGCGTGAACGGAACCTGTTTGGATCCAGACATATTCTTGGGACTGACTTCAAAGAGTTAAACCTGTTATTTCTGGACCTTAATTCCTCCACTGTTGTCCTGCCAATATCTCCACCGCTGCAAAATCATTTTAATCAAGCGCTGAAACACTGCAATTTAATCCCCGGATCCCTACATTTTCAATCTATTTGCAATTCTGTGGCTATTTGTCCAGCTTATCCGACTGTACACAGTCCCTGATTCAGCCTTGGAATAGTATCGCCATGCCTGTTATGTAAAATTTTCCGTCCTCTACTCCTGCCTTTGTCTCCCCTCGCACTGGATGGTTGTACAAACTGCTTTATTGACATTTTATCCACCCGTCCACTGAGACAAAAGCCTAGATGCTGAAAACGTAGCTGCCACCTTAAATCTCCTACTACTTGAGCGTATCCCTGTATGCTACACTGGGTTTCAGGTGGACTACAAAGAAGCAGCCCCTGCCAAACCCCTGCATCCCTCCAAGATTACATAACTTCCCTCAGCCCTGGGGTGGCAATGGCAGCCCCACCATGACAAAAAAAACATGCACAGGTTAAACAATTGTGTGGCAGAGGGTGAATTCATAGCAACAAATCTCTTCAGCTATCAGTGTAATCACTCATGAAACAGCAGGGTTTTTTACAGGCAAGAGTACAGTACTACAAGCCTACAGAGTAGTAACAACACAGGATGCAACTCTTTCTAGGTCCTGTGTGGAATTCACCATTCCTCAAAACAGCTGATAAATAACCACCACTGCATATGAGCATCAGAAATGGTGACCAGTGAACCAATGCATGGAGCACAACTGTCAAACACCATCAAAACATGCTCCAAAATACCAGCACAGGTTACATCCGCACCAAAACCTGCACGAAATAAAACAGAATTAAAACAAAAAAATACTATAAAATAGCAGCACATCCTTCCTCATCAGCATGTTTACAAATGACACCCCCATCCCACATCTCTCTGCCAGTGCCGCTCCATCCACATCCCAACCTGCTCCACAGGATCCAGCGCCACAGCCCCCGTCATTCATGCATGCATGCACCTTGGTCAGCTGCGCTATCTTCTTGCTCATCTTCAGATGCAGGTCTTGGGTGTACTCCAGCGTCAAGCTCCCGTCGTAAAACATGCCGGACGTCGGAGAGGGGGCATACTTGGTGCTGCTCGCCGCGGTGCTGTACGGAGGCTGCCAGCCTGCCCCCGTCGCCATCTTCGCCGGGAATAAAGCCCCAAACGCACACGCTTTAAATTCAGATGAAACCGAGGGGTTGCTTTGCGTTTTGTGCCCCCCCCCCCCTCCACCCCCGCCCGGCCGCCCCCCCCCCTCCTGAGGCGTTTAATTACGGGCAGAGGACAGCGGACGTGTTGACGAGCAGCCGCCCACAGTGAGGCAGGTCCTCGGTCCGGAGACGCGCAAGCTGCGTGGTGATACCTTCAAGGCTGTCGGAAACACGGGAATTTCAGCACCGAGTGTCCCGACCAATGGCGAACAGAGCTCAGAGATTCACATAAAATCATATGTCTTTATAAGTTCAAGTTCAATTCACTCAAGCACTGTACGAATACAAGTACTACAAATTTGAAGTAGCTGTACTTGACTTGAACATACCCATTTTATGCTACTTTATACTCTACTACAAATTCTTGCAGCTCGGCCTCTAGTTACCAGTTATTATTATTAATACAGACTATTATATAGTAATATAATTTAATATATCTTATTTGGCCCCAGCTTTACATTAACTACACATTAATTCATCAATAACCTAATTATAATCCACTAATATAAAATACTTTATTTTGAAAAGGGTGCATACACCTGCATATCTGTACTGTAACTTTTTATATTTTTTGTACGTTTTGGTGCTAAATCTTTTGTATCTGCACTCAAGTGAAATTTTGAATTCTTTTATCTTTTATGTTAATAGCGTATTTCTACACCGTCGTATTGGTATTTTCACAAAAGCATCAGTCAGCACCTGTAAACTTCTGGGGAGACGCTGTAGGTCTTCATCATTAGACCGCATTACATCACTCTGGGGAGGATGAGGCTGTAACTAATCCTGCACTGACATCTGCTGGTGATGTTCACAAACTGCAAAGGAATTATCAAAGGATCAGTTCATGTAATCTACAAAACACATCACAAATTAAACCAGGGCTCGCTGCATGTTAAACACACCTCTGGGTACTGCTTAAAAAAAATGATCCTTGAGACAATATTATTGTGTCAACTTCTGTTGCTAAGGTCAAGGATCAGCTTTTCAGGATTCATCCTCCGCAGTCGTTGAATGCTTAATGTTCATCAAAGCTCTACATGAAGCACAGCCTCCAAATCCAGTGGGCTCTTTATATCAGACTGTTAACAGTGATGAAGCACTTGTCTTAATTTATAATTGAGTATTTCAGCGTAAGAGCAGCATGACGAAAACGTACTTTCAAGTAAGGATAAAAGCAAAACATATCACGTGAAGTGGAAGTGTTGGATTGTGTGAAAGCATCAGACTAATGCCTGAATATATTTTGTGAGGGCTTTATAATCCCTTTTCCTGTATTTCATTTTTAAACCAATGCTTAAAAGGCGCCTGTATGTACGCTGGTTATGTGGTAAATTTAAGGTTTTTATAAATGAGGTCTTGCCCAGTACCAGACTAGCGCTGACACAGGCATTGCTTGCTGCTAATTTGAGCAATTTAAAAAACTGTCTGATACTAAACACTGTCTATAATTTAAGGAATAAGCTATTTAAACTGGAAGAAACTTTGGACATATGATAGTTCCCCTCATGTTCCACTCCAACAATATCATAACTTTGTACTGCACTGCAGCACAATATTGTATTTTACAGTATTTTCTACAAGTTTTCCCTCATTCTAACAAATAGATGTGTTTATTAAAAGCTGGACGTGGAACATTTTGCAGCAACAACTGAGAGGACTAAGAGACCATCACACTGTAATCAGATCCACCCCTTCTGTATAAAGTCTGCTCAGAGTTATGTTATTTAAACACACATGGTTTAACTTGAGCTTCATGTCCTGTAGATGGCACTATTTCCTCACTAATGCCACTCATGGCCTGCATCAGGACCAGTGTAACGTTACTGTGGTGATGCTTTATTCTTTCAACATCAGGACCAAAGTGCAACAACCTATTGTTACATAGGCCTGGTTACCAGTCATATCCCCTGTGCCACTGCCCCGTCACCTCAGTCCTCCTCCCTCCACCTTGCACCCCCCTCATCAGATTGACACCATTCTGCTGCAGCCGTTTAGAGATGCCTTTTCTTTCCCAGACGCTTTTATCTTGTGCACCAGCTCCTCCTGCTCTGTCTTTGCAGCAATTCCAGTGACAGGTGTGGACAGCTTAACTTAGCTCGGTTTTATATGCAGACAGTCGCTCTGGGCCTTTGGTCATTATTATAGTGAGCCTGTTGTGTAAGAAGCAGTGATATTCTGTATCACAGGCTGGAATTCATTGCTTTGTTTTCTTACTTGCGATCTAATAAAAGAAACAATAGACTACGCAGAGTGATTTAGGTGGCAATGATGGTTAGTATCATAAAAATAAGATTTCTGTGCAGAAAACTGCACAGGCAGGCAGCAGGAAGGCCCCGGTCAGACTGTTATGCATTATTATTACTGATGCATCACTGTGTAAGTGGAATTTAATGACTTATCATACTTTTTTGTAGTTTAATCTACAAAAATGCATCATATCTTATAAGCTGATTGTTGTATCTTTCGTCTTTACCTGCAGAGCAGTCAGCAACAACTGCTGTAATATGAGTGAAGTGAGGATGAGTGCAGACCTTGAATATAGATTCGACACCACATCCCAGAGCTTAATGTAACAGGTACTTTGGTTTCTGAATCATTTCGTCTGAAGATAGTATAGTTAGTGAAAGCTGCTTTCAGAAATGTCTTACAGCCCACTACGCCAGTGGGCACTTAAGTTAACAAAAATGAATCAGAAGAACGACTTTACTTTGGGTTCAAGTTGCAGTCGCATACACCTGCACCACTTTATATTACATGTTTATTTCAATTTCATTTAATGCAAAAGAAAAAATGTTGGCCAAATTCACATAGACGTTATGAAAATACATAATAAACGTCAGTGGGAAACTTGCACCAAGTTGAGTCACCAAACACATTTTAAGAGGGTGGTATTGTCGGGGCCCTCTCAGAGCAGGCTACTGGCTACCTTAAGTGTGTTTTTGGTTTTCTATTTGCAGTTGAAAACGTATATTTCCAGGACATGAATGTACAAACAGTTGTGAAGCAGACATACAAAACCTATGCAAATGACCACAGAGACAATATGCCAGAGGGAGTAAACTCAAACCTCTAATATGTATTGGCTGGAGGGTGTGCATTATGGAATCAAGTCTATCCACCAGTTATCTACAGCGTACCTGCTGCACCCCGGACAGGAGGCCAGTCCATCAGAGGCCAACCATCCAGACTCACAGTCACACCTGCACACATGCAATTTAGAGGTTCCAGTGAACCTAAAATTCAGGTCTTTGAGCTGTGGAAGAGCACCCATGGGAAACTAATGCAGAGACAGGGGGCAAAGTCCACATATTAATCAATCCCTTATAGAAGCCTTTTTTTGTACAGTGTGCATATAAAGTATGTTATTTGGAATGCACCCCTCACATGTGGTTTTAGTATATTTCACACATGGACTTTGATATTAAATGAATGAAAAACAGTTTGATATTCATCACATTTCAAGGGCACACAGAGTGATGTCTTAATCTTTTGTCCATCCTGACTAAATTATTCATTTCGTTCTTGGAGTGACAGATTTTGCAGCTTCAAGTTTGAAACGTGGCAGAGAGACAGAAATATTACATGAATTCATAAGCCATACCCAAAATAAAGACAGTATAACACTTTCATTTCCCCGCTTTAAAAGGCATTCATCAGCACCAAAGGATGAGAGGTGAAGAGAGACTGATAGAATTTCAAAGAGAGAGGGAGAAGGGGGTGCACTGGCTGGGGGGGGGGGGGGGGGGGGGGATGGAAAAGCTTGTTTAGTCAGTGCTGCTGATGTGGGAAAGTGTTTGGAGAGGGGAAAGTGTTTGTATAAGAGAGGTAGAGAGAAGGAGAGATGCAAGGGGTGGGGGAAAGAGAGATTGCATTGCAGTACACTTGTGCGTAAATGTGACCATCCTCGCAGTGGTCCCCTCCATCCCTCCATCCTTCCATCCCTCCGTCCTCACCCCTCCAGCCTCCAGCGGCTCCTCTCTCCTCCTCTTCGCCCGGATCACCTGCTCGGTGGTCGGTGGTCACTTTTGGACCGTGGAGTCCCGGGTGTCTCGTCTCGGCGCCCTCCTGCAGGGGTTAGGAGGAGCGCCGGGGACTTCGTCCAGGTTTCTGCCGGGCTTCGTGACCGCTCCCGGTGAGAGCCATGGCTCGGAGCGCCGGGAGAGACGCGGATCGACCCGCTCTCGGATGCCGGTGATGCGGGGTCTGATCGCGCCACAAAACACCTTCTTGGACACCATCGCCACTCGTTTCGATGGGACCCGTAAGTACATCTCTCATCTCCGAGTTACCCCTGATATCCCTTAATTTTATGATGCGCAATATCCAGCAGTTTATTTCAGTTTATTTTCTCTGAACTCGTCATTCATTCCCTGTACTCATCTAATATGGAACATTTAAACTCCTGATGAGGACTGATGAATGAATTATGATGAATGAAGGCACACACCAAGAATCCATGAAGCACTTATCTGAGCAGCCACTTGAAAGATGAATTAACCACAGTCTGCTGGTCCTTACAAAGCCTGAGCGGATGCAGAAATAAATGACATGTGTGCACAGAAATGCAGATGGGGTAAAATTTTAAATATCTTAGACCAAAAATATTTTAACCTCCTTCAAAGTTAAACTGTGGAAAAAAAAACTGGGCCACTTACATCTCATTTTGCATTTTTGAAAAAAATGGGGGCACCACCTTTCCTGCTGCAAATTTGTGGTGTCTTGACTGTATCTATGGTGATACTATGTTCAGCTGTTATGCACTGATTCCCAGTATTAATGAATTAGTCAGTGTATTAATTAGACTACCATTCACCGGCTCTGTTTTCCAGCTTGCAACTGAGAACCGTATAATATTTTGTTAAGCATGATTTTCCCACAAAAAAAAAAGGAAAACTGGGGCTGCACATGTAGCTCACCTCCGGATTGAGAATTCTGCAGGCCCCATGCCCCGCCCACAACCGCTGGTCATGCTAGGTCGACAGGTGACACAGCTATCAAGATGGTTAGCATCAGAGAGACTCAGCCACATGCTTGAGCCTCAGTCAGACCAAGACTCGGGAGTTTTTGAGTATATTATGCACCAAAATTAAAAACCAAAATGTGTTTATGTTGTTTGCTAGCTTGTAACTGGCAGTGGCTGACACAGTGATGGCGGCTGTACCAATGCAAACCAGTTGAAACAGTAAGACAGGAGCTGTAGGTTGGTTGTGTAGGTCTGGCGTCGTGGGGCCCTGGAGCAGTGGCATTATTTCCCCCCATTATTTGCTGACATGATTTTGCAGGACTGATTCTTAATAATGTAAAACTGGCTCTATTTAAACAAACATTTCAAACCATTACATCATCTACCAAACACAACATAGATCTATTCATGAAGTTAATGTGGCACCTGAATTCCTTTAAAATCATCATCATCACAGCTGTGCACGGTTCAGAAGAGGAGGAGGCAGAAGAGACTCAGACAGAGCAGGAGGTTCCTCACATTGTTTGACAGACTCTTAGTCAACTTATAATTATTACTCAACCGTTTTCACGCTGAATTCATTGCAGAACCCGACGCATCTGTCAGTGCATTAAGCCATAGAGACATCACTGTCAATCAATATGCAAACTGCAGATATTATAGCTTAACATTGTTACATAACACAACTATGAAGGCAGGACTGAGCCGAGATAGAAAGTGTAGATGGAGGATGCACTGCACAAGGAGCAGAATCTAGCTGTTTCCTGAAACACTGCTGTAAACTGCAGGAAGATACATTTAATTTGTGTAGATTACTTTAGGATTTCTGCTGCAAAGTGTTGCATGTTTAGAGAGTGCTGCCGCCTGATTATAGTCAGTGGCATCTGTAGGTATGTGATGTTTTCTGCATATCCCCTGAAGGCAACGTTTTATGAGATAGCACTGATTCAATTAGAATTTTTCATTTTGTGTCAACAATAATCAGACCTCCTCTAATCTGAACGTGGAGAGAATTCACCCCTTTATGACTTGAGGGGTTCCTCATCTTCTCCCCCTACCACACAAAGTGATAATAAACCTAAACTTACTGGGGGAGCACCTCCCAGGATTTTATATTGATTAACATGTAACACAATAGGTTACACTAATAACAAACTGTGTCCATGAAAATCACAAATTGAACTGGTGACAGGCCAACACCCTCTGAGAACGCGCTTGATTTCTACTTTCTGCAAACTCAGCTCTAGGTCTGATTATACAAGGATCAGTGGGCCCTGGCTCCCATGGCAACCTACATAAAATGACCCAAGGGACGCAGTCCACGAAGCACGTACTGAACAGGCAAACTCCCATGAGCCTTCCTGTATTATCGCACGAGTAAAGAGCTGGTCCACTGTGTCACAGCCGGGACTGAATCGATACTCTTTGGCCCTTTTGAATCAGAAGTGTCAGTCGCGCCCTCCTTTCCAGCACTTTGGAATGAGATTTCTCGAGAAGGTGCAGCAATGTGATACCCAGATTATTGGAGATCACCCTCTCATCTGCTTTTTTCAAGATGTGAATCACTGTCTCCCATTGCCAGCCCACAACCTCCTCCTGGACTGGCTCGTCAGTCAAGACAGCCCAATATGCAGCACCGGAGCCTCCAGGGTTTTATCCAACCCGAGCACTTTACCGCTGCTGAGGTTTTTGGATTCAGCAGTTCCTTTAAGTGCTCCCTGTGTTAATCTCAGATAAGCTTAGCGGTTCTACTTTGACTCTCTAGGTACAGCTGTGAGCAGCCATCTCTGCAACAGATGCTTTGAACATGACCCCACCAGAGGTAAAGGTTTCCAGAAGTTACAAACGTGGGCCTCTGACAGAACATGTTTAGATTACCAAGTGTATCCAGACGCTTCCCACCACCATATTTTTCTCTATATTGGTTATGATTCGTTCATTAAATAATGCATGAGCTTTTCTACTAGTATAAACTATTATAATCTGAACCATCTACAGTGAATAAATGCAACTTCTTGGCAGTATAAAAAGATGCAAGATGACATTTATTAAGCAGCAGTCCCTCACGCTTGGGCAAAAGATGTCTGGAATGATGCTCATGTTGAGCTCTTCATTCATGATTACACCCTTGTTCCTAACCTCTGGCAGGCCCGTGCTGAAAAACACAGTAGGGGAATTTTAATGAGGTGCTTCTCCAACCAAATAACTGTGTAACTGTATGTGGCCGTCTATGGGGTGCTGCCAAGGAGTGAAAGAATTATTCAGAGAGAATAAAAAGGGAGTTTTTTCGAGGCCTTCGTGGACCAAAACACCCCAAACAAGATGGCCCGTGACAGATTCGTGACGCCATATTACAATATATCATCACACAGATGACTTGGAGCAATAGAAGGAAAAACGGCGCATGTGGATGGACGTGTTCATTCTGAGTGATAGTGAGTGAAAGCCAGCAGAGCAGAACAGTATTTTCAGGTCAGAAGCTGGGATCTTCCATCTTTCCCATACAACATTAATGCAGCACGATAACCAGGGAGACTCCAGGGAATTTCTCTCGTTTTTTTTTATTTTTTTATTTTTATTTTTTTATCTCTTATATTGCAGGAGAGAGCTTCAGTTAAAGTCCTTTTTTAACCTGCAGATATCTCAATCCACTACATACATATTTATAAGTACAAAGGTTACCAGTTGCAATTAATCACTTTTTAAAAAATGTAGGACAGTAGTTCTCATTGAAGGTAAAGGTAAGTGGTGAGTGATGCCTCTTCCTCCCCTTGTGGGAGACTATTTGTTCTGATGAAGCTCTGTTTGTATGAAACCTTGAACTACAAGATGGGATTCAGTTTTATTCCCTTTACACGCAACACTTCTGGGTAATGAAGTCCTCAAGTTCAAAACAGTTACTGTGCCAGACACAGATGTGGAAACCGGCTCCTGTCATGTGCAGGAAGTTCAGAGCGTCTCGTGAGTGAATGAGATATCAGAGCGACAGAGTTTTGTGTCAGTGGAGTCGTGGCACAAAGCCGGTGGCCGTAAAGTTTTGAAGCTGATGCAGAGAGAAAATGTGTTTTTTCTGTTGAAGTTGCAGATACACAAAATAACCCTACACTCAGGAGTCATCTTGCTGTCAGTGGTGGCCTCTTTCCTTGCTTTGGCATGGATACAGATTTGCTTCCAATCTCAGATTACTCCTCAAAAAACTGCACGGATTTGATTTTATCTGCATTGAGCAGAAATCATTCACCGTCTTCTTCTCTGAGGTGAGGGTCGACTTTTTTTTTTGTTGTTGTTGTTCAGTAGCAGATGAAGAGCAACAAAGCAGCTGCACCTCATGTTGGAAATTCATCAATATTTCACCAGCACCGGCTTCAGCAATGACACAATGTTGCTGAGGTGAAATTCAGATATTTATTAATGCATTATTCCCACCATTGTGACTGACTCAGTGACAGCAGATGCACAAAAAAAGCTCGTCAGACTATTAGTTGAAGCCACTCACGAATTATAAGGGAGGTGAGTGTTTTTGACACATTACATTTTCAATTAGGATGAGATAGTTCATTTTATAAATTGTTTCATAAAGTCTTCTCCTCATGTAGCTCTGCAGAATATGAATCAGGCACATTTTGCAGAGAATGCCCAGACCCGGCGAAATTTTTAAAGAATTACAAGATCAGATTTTAATGTATAAATATAAAGTGGTATCGGGTATGGCCCAGTGTAGGGTGTAAGCCTCTTGAAAGTGAATGCATTGTCCTTAAAAACTGTTACAAACAAACATGTGTGGCATGTGTGTATGTGCTGGGCTTACACTGTGCGTTGTGGTGAATGTATTGTGGCGGGCTGTCGCTGTCACTGTTATCAGTACCAGGGTTTATCGGGGTTCCCTAAGCTGCTCAGGGGCTGAGTCTGAGTGGTTCTGTAGTTCAGCTCGCGCGTTATTACACCTGGATAGTGGTGTGGATGTGACAGGCGCGCCTAGTGCCTGGGGAACGTGCAGAAAACGAACGCAACACAGGGAAATTGGACCACTGCACAAGGCCGGAGTAGAAGGCAGATGATGGAGGACAGGGAGTGTTTCTCTGCAGCCAGATCACGTCTTTTGGGGGACGGTGTTCATGTAAGTATAGAGCTGATGTGGTTTGTGCCTCCACCATATGAACATATTCAGTTTTATTGTTATAAATATATTTCCAGGGCAGCCTTAAGTTAACTGCCTTCAGTGACTCCTGCCACGGCCGAGTGAAAACAACATTGACTGACAGGTGAGACAAACTCGCCATTTCCCATTTCCACATGAAAATGCCCTTGTGCGCAAAGTCCGGGCTGTAAAGAAATAGTTTTTTCTGACTACAGCCCTGACCCTATTCAGCACAATCCAATTTTGTGGCTGAATGGGAGCAAATCCCTGCAACCAGGGTCTAAGATCTTGTGGAAAGCCTTGTCTGTGGTGATGTAATGACATCTTTAACAATCACATATGGGCAACCATACCATTTCTGTGCGTTTCAGAGAATCCAGATTCATTTTTCTGAAAGCCCTGGTGGAAGAGGCCCAGTAAAAGCTACTATTTTAGCCTGATATAAAAGCACTAGCCTTGTTTTCATGCAAAAAGGGCTCTCTGCTCTTAAATATTAATATATTCCTCTATTCTACCAGTTAATCATCTCAAAAGTACAAGCCTATTTTTTCTTGGCGAAGTGATTCATCAAATCCTATTATATTCTGTCACACTCTTCAAAATTGCCAGCTGCATCACTCTTCTGTTTAAAATCGTGGACAGCCTCTAGCCCCCCCCCCTCACAGAGCAGCTTGGATGATCGGATGTTTCTCCAGCCATTTCTCCATTTATTCAACAAAACCTGGTGAAACTGACAACAAAGAGACGGCGCCACTGTTTGCTGTTGTGGCCACAAATCCAACTGGTTTTATATGAGTAACGCGGCCCCCGCACTTGTTGCATCTCAAGTCCCTTGGCGGACTGTTACATAAGAGTCTGAGCAGCAAAGAGCAGCATCTTAATTCATTAATGTGATTCTGACACCGTGGACATGTGACACTTTGATAGAGCCACAAAAAAACACTCAAAAAGTCCAGGTTTTTTTTAGAAATATATATATAAACTGCCCCTGACTTCTGATGTATCAAGCAGTGGAAATACTATTATTTCACTGTATTTTATATCTTGTTTTTTTCTGGTTGGTGGATTTGAAGACAGAATGAGATATTTAAAACAGTTTTCATCCTAATGTATCATGTGTCTTATTAAGTTTAGCGTCACTAGAGGTGGTGACATCGGCTGGTAAATCAAACTGTTCCACAGTTCCTATTCAAAGCTACAGTGTGAGATACTTCGTAATATATGTATGCTATGCACAACATCAAATCCATCCATCCATTTCCCATCACTTACTGGGGCCGGTGCTGCAGTGGCAGCGGGCGAAGCAGCTTGATGGAGCCAGCAGGATGACATCATCTGCAAAAAGCAGAGACGCAGTCCTGAGGCCACCACAGCAGAGTAACCATATGTGTTATTATGCTAAACCAAGCTAATCTGCCGTCGGCCATAGCTTCATATGTAGCTCACAGACATGAGAGTGGATTCAAATTTCTCTAAACACTAAAAAGTCATTGTTAAAGTTTTTTTAATTCAAATTTTAATCGTCTTCGCTACTTAATTTTGCAAGTTAGTTAAAAAAAAAAAAAAAGGCCCAAGTAAGGTCCACCCACTGAGGTTCACCCTGACCAATGAGATTACATCTGGCTCAGAGAAAAGGCTGCCTGTATGTGTGAAAGTGTATAAATATGAAATTCCTCCTCAGCCTTTGTGGACAATGCACCGCTTTAAACACAGCGCATGTCGTTGCAGTTGTATCATTGTGATCCGTGACTTGTTGCACTGCCTCAGAGGAAATGTGTGGCTTCCACCGAGCCTCCTGCACCCACAGGCCGTTTACTCTTTGTCTGAGTGGTGCTTCAGTGTGGTTTGGCGAGAGCGTTTACACTGGACATGCTTTATTAATGCATGAATTATTAAATTTCATTGTCCCCAGTTCATCTTCATGCAATCTCATTTTCTGAGTCTCTGCTAATTCATCTCTCTCTCTCTCTGTCCCTCTCTCTCAATCATTTGCCTGCCCTCTCTCGTCCCGTATTGCTCACATTCCTCAACGCCGCTTTCCCAGATTCATTTATGTATGGACTTGAATGATGTCAGTGGGATGAATGTCTCGGCTGTGTGAGTCACCTATCATATGTAAGTCAGTTTCACAATGAATTATTCAAGATCGTCCCCATAACTCATACTGTCAAACCATTTGTCAGAGCTCCCGCTTCATTTACAGCCTGGCAGCCTGCTTGAATAAGTTTACATGCATGCTTGCCTTTGTATTTATATTTCATTTACAGTTGGTTCATCTCTCTCCCCAATTGCTTTTATTTATTATTTATTATATACTGTAATATTTATTCTTATTATTCATTGCTCAGCTATTCATTGCTCTGCAGCACCGACTTCTGCTTGTACACAAAAATCATTGTTTAACATCATCTTATTGAGTTGAAATAAAGTTTTTGTGACAGTATTTATGTAATATAAAAATTTATTATCGATATTATAAGAAATAATATTTTTTTTTTAATATTCTAGTCAGCAGGAAACAGTACAGTACCTCAGTCACCATGCACAGATATTGTAGATTTTAAAAACAGCGAGTTATCCAGGATGTTGTCAAAATGATCTCTGATATTGTGCACATTGATAAGATCATTATAGGAAAAAGACACAGCGGCAGACAGATGAGCGGGCTGACAGCAACACAAAGACTTTATTAGTTTTGACCGGGACTTTTTGTGAAGGCAGGAGAGCCTCTGGAACATGAAGCGTCACTGTCGACAGAAACCCAGGAAGTACTCGGTTCGGGCCGTCTGTGAGACTGCACCACTCAGGTCACTGCAGCGTGTAGTTGTCAAGAATGAGGGGTCATAAATACATCATGTACCATCCATTTTAATAACTCCATACAGAAAAGAAGACACAGCGTTATGTTGCTCTGAGGTGCCTGCCAGATATTTCATGAGCATAAATGAGGGGATGAAAATGATTGTGACTGGAAAAACCCTAATTCCCACACTGAAATACAGTATCTAATTCTCTATCCTGCTCATAACCAATGCTCGCTATTACCCAAAGCTGTGAACATTAAGAAATTGGAAAAATGAAGTCAAGTTTATTTTTGAAACTCAATTCCATACAGTGTCTGATAAAGAAGCTGCTGCTGCTGGAAGTATTGTAGAGGACAAAGTGGCAGAGAGAAGATGGGAGGACGCATGGGACGGACAAAGAAAAGCAAGATTATTTGAGGGAACAATAGGAGGGAGAAGAAGGAAAAGGAGACGGTATGAAGTTCATTGAAAAGCAGCAGGCGTGTTAAACTCTCCCTGGGGGGGAGCTCTTCAAAGTGAGCTGAATTACTCTGAGGCCTCTCAGAGGTGAGAGCGAACGCTGTGGAAAAAAAATAAGAAAAACTGCATAAAATTTTAATTACGTTTCCTTTTGAATTAACACAACATCTTTTGTGAAAGTGTAGGTCGTGACCCCACGGTGGAGTAACGCATGTCGTGTGAATGTGACCGCTCACTGCTTGGCGCTGCTCACAGCTGCAATGTGGCGCTTCCTGCTGGCTTTGCTTTTATTGCGAATGATTATTTTGTTAGACTTTAACAGCCACAACTCCCATGAGGCTTTGAGTGAGCCTATGTATAAGTCTCATGGGAGTTGTAGTTGTTGCATGCTAACACAAAGCCAACTGGCAGAAGACGGATGCTATTTCCTGCAACACTATATATTTCTATTGATTTCAAATAACAGGGGAGGTTTGTGTACTTCCCATAATTGTGATAATCAAACAACAGAATTAGTAATGTTGTGCTATTATTGTTTCAAGAGATATTAACCAATGTCAGATGTTGCATCTTTACTTTTAATGCAAGTGATGGATGCCTGTTTTTCTGTTTCTGTGTTTCCCTGCGACCATCCCATCCTTCCTCCCCTCAGACAGTAACTTTGTCCTGGGGAACGCTCAGGTCCAGTCCCTCTATCCCATCGTCTACTGCTCCGATGGCTTCTGTGAACTGACCGGCTTCGCCCGAGGCGAGCTGATGCAGAAGAGCTGCATGTGTCACTTCCTGTACGGCAGCGAGACCAGCGACCGCCTCACCTCGCAGATGCAGAAAGCTCTGGATGAGCGGCGAGAGTTCAAGACTGAGATCGTTCTGTACAAGAAGAGCGGTGAGGCTGATTTGCTGGAGGACGTTGTCAAATTAAATCATGTTTAATACTGGTGGTGTCAAGCCTGGAACGTCTGTGGGTAAATTTCTCTTTAGGCTGAAATATTCTGATCTCTTCTCTCTGAACAGGCTCCAAGTTCTGGTGTCTGCTGGACATTGTGCCCATAAAGAACGAGAAGAGCGAGGTGGTTCTGTTCCTGGTCTCACATAAGGACATCACAGAGAATAAAGACCTGGACCATGGAAATGAATCTGACACCGGTGAGAGAGAGTATGACAAAGCAAGAGAAAGTGAGGCAGCATCCAATCCCACAATAATTCACGTGAAATGATCCAGGAGTGGCTTTGCAGCTGTGGCACAAACCTAGCTGCAGAAATGACTGGTGATATTATTCTGGGGGTTTGGGAGCAGAACTGTTCTATGTGCTGAATTGATGATATTTAACAGATGACTGTAAATGCATCTAAAGTTCATGCAGCGCACAGCAAGAAATTCCCATTCCCATTGTCCTACAATACTAATCCCATTTAAAGAGGCCGTGTTTGCTTAGAAATCACCACCTGATCTCGGTGTTAGTAGGAATGTGGCATAAAAAGGGACAAAACATATAATCCACCATCACTGACTGGGCGTTGGGGTATGCCTCTGTGACTTCGTGTCCCTGCTTTCAGATGAGGAAACAGGCCTGGAGATCCGCCAGATCAGCCGCCCTCCAGGCTTCAACATGGAACGCCGCCGCAGTCGGGCCGTCCTCTACCAGCTGTCTGGTCACCTACAGAAACAGGACAAGACCAAGAGCAAGCTCAAGATCAACAATGTGAGACATGATGTGTTTGGTACCTTCTGTCCTAATTAGAGTTTTTTTTTTTTTTTAAATAAAGCATGATACTGTAAAGATGGTGCAGAGATGAAGAAATATCAAAACTGAGCACATTCATGTTTTCCAGATCTTTAGATTGCAGTGTCCCCACAATCCTCAACCAGACTGTTGAAGTAGCAAAAGTATTATTGTATTGTTTCTTCTGTCCAACACTTTTCAGCACTACAGGGCTGTAATAAGCATTTCAGCCCGTTGGAAGCAGTAGCAAAGGCTTTAGACTTTTATTCTTTTGCTAAATTTCCTTCTGGCGGGGTTCAATATACAGTGTCAACAGATTAATCTCACGGACTTGCATTTGCTGATAAAGGGGCAGTTTGTTTGTCCAGCACTAAAGGGTTTCATTTGCATCACAACTTGATTTGCATTTATTTCAGCGAGATGAAAACTTGTAAATTTAAACAACTGACATGAGAGAAGTGTCCTTGCTGTGCAATCTCAATGACTCAGGATCCTAAAGGGAAGCAATTTGCATAAAAGCTCTCGTTAGTCATTCGAATTCATTGAGGGGACGACTGATAAGGTATCATGGTTAAAAGATTTCATCCTCTTGCATCAGCTCACATCATTATTTACTAGATGGACATATTTTCTTACCAGCTCCAGCAGCGTCGTTGGTATTGTCTTCACCTTGTGAGTCTGTGTGTGTGTGTGTGTGTGTGTGTGTGTGTGTCATCATGGCTGAATGTTGTCCTGGAGACACCTACTCTAGCTCAAACAGATTTTGTCACTGCAATAGCGCCACAGCCGTGCAAAGATACAGTCATGAAATTTGACAGGTGTGTAGCTGTGTGTTTACAGGTGTGTCAAAGATGAGAATGGTCTGACCCATGATTATTAAATCTGCACTCAGGGCTCAGACTCATGGGTGTTGTTTGTAGGAGATGCATGTTTGCTGTTTAGATTGTAGCTTGACTCGAGTATATTTTTGAAGGCAACAAATTAAAGCTGCAGATGAGCTGTGTTTTCTTTTGATGTTTCCATGTTCCACCAGTTTATTTAAAATTGCCTTTTTTAATGTGACTATATTATTAAAGTTCTTATATGTGTTTCCATACCCAGAGTGTTCTTGGAGCCAATGCTAACCCAGTCCCAGAGTACAAGGTGGCAGACGTCCAGAAGTCCCGTCTCATCCTCCTCCACTACGGTGCGTTCAAGGCCGGCTGGGATTGGCTGATCTTGCTGGCCACTTTCTATGTAGCAGTCACTGTTCCCTATAATGTCTGCTTCACGGCTGTGGAGGTACGAGAGGACGGCGGCTCAGCGGCACGAAACCCTCCGAGCGTCAGCGATATCTTGGTGGAGATCCTCTTTATAATCGGTAAGGCTGCTTTCACATTGTCTCCTCTTTATTTTTTATTTTACATTAGCTTTCTTTGGTATCAGCTTTAATTAAGCCTCACCATTAAAGCCAATACCAATCCTTTAATCAAAGACTTCATTCTTAATTCTGTCTCCTCTATTCTTTCATTCACTCTCTCTTTAAGCCATGTCTCTTAGCTTCTGTCCATTTATACTACTTTACACTACCATATCCACTTCTTCTAACATCCTGTCAGTTTAAGAGGCAGCTCCCTCCTGGACTTTTTTTTCCAATCAAGTAGGCCTAGAAACGATCACCCCTTGTCTCTTAATTGGCCCCTCCAGCTGCACCACAGTCCGCAGTGCCCTCCACCTCCCCCTGGCTCTTAGGAGCTGTATGCTAATTTAACCTCCTTAACAATCTCCACTTCCTCTCTATCTAAACCTGCTGTCTCCCCTCTGGCAACCAAGTCCACTAATCCCACTTGAAGAAGGCTTGTTAAAGGCAATGTTCTTACAGTCTGAATCTTCCTGTCACAGTTCTGTACTTTAACTCAAGTAAACATTTGAATGCAGCTTTTAAAGACGTGTTATTCCACTGTGGTAAAAAGTTGTTGCCTATATTTAAGCACGCTTCATAGCTTCAAACATCCACCAGTGAGCTGACGCTGGTTGTGTGTCTGTGTGTCAGACATCGTGTTGAACTTCCGAACCACCTACGTGAGCACGTCGGGTCAGGTGGTGTACGACGCCCGCTCCATCTGCATCCACTACGTCACCTCCTGGCTGTTTGTGGATCTGATCGCCGCCTTGCCCTTTGACCTGCTCTACGCCTTCAATATCAGCGTGGTGAGTCCGGCACACTCACTGTCCACACGTACGCGGCTCCTGCAAAGCTACACACTGTCCTTTTTAGTTTGTGAACCTCCATAAGTCATACATGTTTGACTGCACTTACGCTTTTGTGTGCCTTTCGGTGCAATTTACGGCTCTGTCAGCGGGAGCACTCCCCTGCTGCTCGACATCTCTCAGCACTGATTTAGTAGGACTGTGAAAGAGCCCTCAAATATACAGTGAACACAAAGGCAACACCACACACACATTCACACAAAATCTGTTCTGCGACAAAGACACAGCAAAGGAAACAAAGAACAAACACAACCTTGCTTTTATCTGAAAAAAGAAAAATGAACATTACAATTTTTTTGCTCTTGAAATTCTGTCTCTTCCTTCCTGTTGCTTGTTATTTGCTGTAGTGGCTTCAAGGGAGTTTGAGCTCCAACGAGAAACTCATTATTAGGTAACTGGCAATTAAGCTGATAAATGAGTACGCTGACGACAAATTACAGGTGGAAGCGAGTAGATTAGCCAGATGATGTGGAGTGTTGAGCCTGGCAGCTGTTTAACGCATGTGATAGACAGTGGATCACTGTGCTACAGAGCAGAGGAACACGAGGGGGCAGATGATAATTAAATTGTTACAAAAATGAGGAAAGTATTTCTTTAAAACATAATTATAAAATCAAAAGGATGTCACCACCATTTGTCCCTCCCTGATTTGTGAAGATTATCATGCTGAGAAAAAAGCTGTACGTATCATAAACTCTTGTTCCTAAAAATCCCATTGACTTTTTGCGGAGGGAATCAGGGTGATGCTAACTACAAAAATAAAGTCAAAAATAAAGTTATGTTAAATGAGGTTTTCTTACTCCTGGAATAGAAACTGGAAGTTCTGGTTTCGCTTTGGCTCAAAGTGATAATTCTGTGATATATGTGTAGATTATGGGACGAGTTCATAATCTGTTTCAGCAAAACAGTGGGGGGTGGTTCATGGTAGGGAATCCCACCCCCGGCCTACTACACACACAAGTAATAGGAAGAAAACCTGCCCATGATAAAATGTGTCTTACTTGGCTGAAATGAAAACAGTTCCTGATGAATTGCAGCATTAGCAGGAGTCAGATCTCTTTAAAACACATGGTGTCAGTCAGGACTAATACTGTGGTGCAGCAGTTTCTTAGATGCTTGTACATTCTGTACTGAGTTCAATTCCCTGAAGCGATACATATCCAGATATCCAGACAATTAAATCCTGTTCCTAATTCATCATCGGCTGTGTTGAAAACTGCAGCTACTTCGATTACCGGACCACTTAACTGAGCAGGGGATTGCATCTGCAGTTAATACACAGGTAAGAGAGAAAATCAATGCAGTCGGTGAAGTCATGTCTACCTCAGGACCTTGAGAATTTCTCTAGTTCAGGACGATAATGGCAGCGATTGTCTCTGAATACTCTCTCTGGCCAAAGCAGCAACTGAAATGAAAGTAGATCTGAGTTTATCTCGAGTTAAATTTGGGGTCACGGGTTTTTATTATTCCCATCTGAGCTGCAAGGTTCTGACTGTGAATGAGATTGTGGAGCTGGTCCTCAGCTCCCTATCAAGATGACTGATTAAAATTCCCAGAGTGCATGGGTAATTTCTAATTGCAACCCTCCCTTGGCTCCAGATAGAAAACATTTAAGATTAAATAGGAAATCTACCTCTAATTATATCACTGTACCTATCTAAGGGTAACTAATCCCATCCAAATAAGCTTCACTTTTCAAAAATCCTCTGTTAAATGTGTTCATACTCATAATATCCACGACCCCCTCCCTCCCAGAACTTCGGGGTTCACCTGCTGAAGACGGTGCGACTCCTGCGCCTCTTGCGCCTCCTGCAGAAGCTGGATCGGTACTCCCAGTACAGCGCTGTGGTCCTCACCCTGCTCATGTCCACCTTCGCCCTGCTGGCCCACTGGATGGCGTGCGTCTGGTACTTCATCGGACGCAGCGAGATCGAAATCAACAGCCCCGCCTCCTGGGATATAGGTTTGTGTTTCTGCGTGTATAGAGTTATGGATATTTTTATGAGGTGACCATTAAAAGGTGCTTCCCCCCCCAAAAAAACTGTGAAAAACCGTGCACATGGGGTGACTGTGGCTCAGGTGGAAGACTGGGCCGTCCATTAATTGTAAGGCTGATACTGAGACACTTGACCTAAATCGCTTCCCATGAAATGAGTGTGTGTGCATAGAGGGAACGGGAGGCTTTTAAAAGAGCTTCGTCCTACTCACCTTGAGAGGCTTTACACTGTATATTTACTGTCCATTTAACATTAGCTCTAGTGTTTTCATTCACATTGTAATGAAGCTGCATTGTTCCTTACAAGAGGAAAGTTATGGAGTAAAAGGGTTCATCATACGGGGAGCATGAAGGAGCTCAGTACCTGTGTAGTTGTGTAGTAGATTAGGACCAATGTGATGGGAAATTTTGTCATCATTTGGATACCATAACTACAAATTCTAAAATTCACAGCAATTTTCTCAGTAGATTTGTTGCTGAGGACTAAATGGGACAGGTGGACACTCCTATTGTCTTTAAGCACAACCAATGACAAGGAAAAAATGTAATCTGAATTAACAGACCTGAATTTTTTCAACTCATACAACTCATTTTGAATGTAAACTCATGTTGATTCAGGTAGATTTCAACTGAGTTTTATAATGGGTTTTCCAGTTAACTAGAGACATGGTTGGGAGAACAATTAACTTTAAATATGATGACTGCGATAAGCTGATATTCCTCCCAGATCAAGACGGTGAGGTGAACATGTACTAATGTGCAAAAGGTGAAAAAAGTCTCTGTTGTTTCTGTCTGCAGCGCTGGTCAAAGGCAAATTTTGAAGCAGTTCTATTTAATTGGCGCTGACCAGTTAATATTTAATGTCATAACAATGGGTGCTGGGACTGAATGTGTTAAACAGTTAAGAATATGATGAGGAAAAAACAAAGCTGCTAAAATAGTTGCCAAAATATGAGAGGTGGCCAAAATGAAAAAGTGAGAAATAATTTTCTCCCTGTGTAAATGTAAGCTGACATTATCCGAGATGCCTGTGCTGTGTGGCCTTTACTACCAAATACACAAACACCAACAGTGAAGTAATTACTCTGCCCTTCCAGCCATGTTACCGCTGCTAATGAAGCCTGCTAGTAAAGGTCAACTAACAAGCATGGATGCGTTCTCATTGAACTGACAAACTCTTCTGGACTGTCCCTCTTCCCCCACCAGGCTGGCTCCATGAACTCGCCAAACGCTTGGGAACGCCGTACTTCCTGGCGCCGCTGACCTCCCTGCTGGGAGTCTCTGATTCGCCCGAGGGCACCGTGACAGCAGGACTGACCAATTACAGCCAGCTGAACGGCTCGGGGTTGGAGCTGCTGAACGGGGCGGGTTTGCTGGGTTCAGGCCAATGGAACAGCAGCAGGACCAGAGTGACGACACCGAACGTCTCGGGGATGACGCTGAGTGGTGGTCCATCTGTCCGGAGCTCCTATGTCACATCACTGTACTTTGCTCTGAGCAGTCTGACCAGTGTGGGCTTTGGCAACGTGTCAGCCAACACAGACTCTGAGAAGATCTTCTCCATCTGCACCATGCTGATCGGAGGTGGGCAAAACAAACGCCAAACCACACTTTGTGTTCAGTGGGAAAATAAAATCCACATTATTATGTTATTATTATATAAACACTTATGGACATGTTTAGGAAAACTTGTTGTCCTTGGGTCACGAGAATAGCTGGATCAAAGCTGAGTGTGAATGCAGGGGCAGGACGTTGACCTTGGCTGTAGCACAAATCACGAGTTTTGTCATCTTTAGGCAAATAATGGCTCACAGTGATGCTGCTGATCAACTACAAAGGGCCTTAGTGTTGGGAATAATTTATTTCTCTTGGATTTGGGGAGAGCTTCAACTTATACAATAATTAAAATTGTTTAAATTTCACCAGAGCATAACCTTAAACTGCCCGTTTCAGCCTGGGGAGGTGGAAAAATGGCACAATTCCCCCAAGTCTTTTACTGATTTAAGCTTTTCTTGTGTTTTTGTCTCTTTGTGCGCCTCCTCTGCAGCATTAATGCACGCCGTGGTGTTTGGTAATGTGACTGCCATCATTCAGAGGATGTACTCACGCCGCTCGCTCTACCACACCCGCACCAAGGACCTGAAGGACTTCATCCGGGTGCACCGGCTGCCCAAGGCTCTTGAGCAACGCATGATGGAGTGTTTCCAGACGACCTGGTCTGTGAACAACGGTATCGACGTCAGCGAGGTAGGAGGGACTCGCTGCATCATAAATGACAATGTTTCATCAACTCTAAATGGATAATAAGCATATTTCTGAAAATGTAGGACTGTTCCTTTAACTTTCTCAAATGGGTGTGCGACCTTTGTGGCTTGGATTGACCTTGTCAGTTACAATAGGATCAACTGGATTGGCTTCTAAAATTGAAAGTGCAAATCCGCTGACTTGCCCTTCAGGCAAACTTACGAAACGTCTCAAAGTCATTGAGAGGATTTGTGTTTTGTTTCGGGTTCCATCACGCTGGGGCAGCTACATATGTTAATTTCATGGATTAATGGCCTCATAGACACTAAAATCACTCTTGGTGTGTTTAACCATGGCTACAAATCTAGATAATCCTTTTTAAAAACCATAACACGATGTTAAAAATGCTTTAAGGTGATAACCCACAACTTGTACCTTGTAAAGTTTCCCTCTCCCTTCACCAGATAATGTGAAAGAAAGTTGTTGCATTTGCTGTCATGGGTGAGATGTGATTGCAGAGGTCAGTTCTCTCCTTCTCATTCCCTCCGCAGCTGCTGAAGGACTTCCCAGATGAGCTGAGGGCCGACATCGCCATGCACCTGAACAAGGAGCTGCTGCAGCTGCCGCTCTTTGAATCAGCCAGCAGGGGGTGCCTGCGCTCCCTCTCGCTCATCATCAAGACCTCCTTCTGCGCCCCCGGGGAGTTCCTCATCCGCCAGGGCGACGCCCTCCAGGCTATCTACTTTGTATGCTCGGGCTCCATGGAAGTGCTGAAGGATAACACCGTGCTGGCCATTCTGGGTAAAATAACTAAACTTTTTTCAGGATGAAAATTTAAAGATTTTGAACAGTGGCTCAAAATCAGCAAATAGCTGTGTCAAGGTAAAGAATGAAATCAAACTGTAATCATTTTGTAATTACTCCTCTTTTTAGTGGCATGTTCTATCAGAGAAAAAATATTTTATATTGAAAATTTAGATTTTGTTTGACCAAAGTGAAATAATATTATCAGAATATACATTTCTGATACATTAGCAGTAGAAATTCACATGTTAAACAATAAAAACAGAATAATTTGTAATACAATACAGTCAGTACCACTGAGGTTCAGCACCATGGACAACACCCAACATCAACAGAGAGATACAGTAAGATGGGAGCACTGGCTCCATCCATCCATTTTCCACCCTCTTTTATTCCTGCTTGACCAGAACAAGGCTAGAGAAGCAGGTGAGTGCATCAGTGACCTGTGCCTCCTGCTGGGCCAACAGTCTGAGTGAGTCATTTTTCTACCTGAATCTTGAAGGGCTTCTCTGTCTTGGACTCCAAACCATAGAAGCCCTCCTAGATTCTGGCAGCAAAGTGACTCAGAAACCGCCGTCGGTGTCCAGGTGCAGAGTGGAGACAATAAAACCTTCCTCAGCTGCTCAGCTATGGACACTAAAGCACCGATTCAAGTTTTTCTTGGAAATGGATCCAGCTTTTACTGCCAAAGGTTAATTTTTCATATCCAGGATGATGAAATAGATGTGCCACCCCAGACTGCTTGGGAGCACATGGAAAAAGCACAAGCCTACTTCAGGAACAACAAAGGAGCACAGGTATGGGATTTCACCTGAGCCACATGCTATTTAAATTCAGCCTGAAAAAAAAATCAGATGCACATCAACAAATGGACTTTAAAAGCACTAAATAGCAAAAAAATCCTCATTTATAGAATAAGTTTAAGTAGAAATTAAAAATAAGTAAATAAGGAAGCAGTTCCATAAACTGCTTGTAAAGATTTTTTCCATAATATATGACTGAGTTTGTATGTGGGGGCATGAAATTCACAAAATATGCTGGAGTGAGACCATGAAGTGCTTTTTAAGTAATATAAAAAACATAGATTCTTCAAAATCAATTGTGAACCAATTTCTGAAGCAGAGAGACCGGAGGTTACAAGTTCTCTTCTCTTTGGTCTGGAGTCTGGTTGGAGCATTATGAGCAGTAGACGAGAAAGGGCTTTTTCACCACTGAGCAAAGTTATTAGACATCCAGGTTTTAATAGCCAGTCAGCCAGCTTTTATGAAGAAGGGCGTAATGAAGAAGAGCAGCCCAGTGCTGATAAAAAGCCCAATCATCCCCTTATTAAACTGCTCCTGTGGGCAAACAATTCACACCCCATCAGGTGAAAGATGGAGTGTGACCCACAGATTGATGAAACCGTTTGGGGAGCAGCCAGAAGTCCTATAGGAAATTCATAAACAGTATTAATGCATGAATTAATGAATGAATCTGTGTATTTATTTTACCACTTAGCAGGAGTGGAACAAACTGTACACACAGTATTTATGAATTATCACCGTTTAAAGTTGTTATGGCAAACGTGTTAGCTAACAGTTGCACGTTTATGCATCCAGTTGGCGTGAGCTGACATTAACATTCACTTTGAGCTGTGTTTCTGGTCACCTTATGAATGTAAATGAATGAATGAATGTGTTCACTCTCCTTTTAGCTCTGTTTTGGTCTTCACCAACGCTTAAAGGAAATATCTCTCAAAAATCATTGCAGCTTTAAATCATTATTTTGTGTTATTGTTTTATACTAATAATAGAAAAATGGTGCTTGGGGATACTGACAAACCAAACTATAGAAATTCACAACCAAACACCTCAATATTGAGAATATAATTATATTCAAGGTACATACAAATACAATATAATACATGCGTCCATGAGCTGATTAAACAGCCAGAACCAGGAGTCTGCTTCAGTGTCACTCCTCCAGAATAAGAGCCCCTCCAGAGTCTATAGCCCTGCAACACGTACACTGCCATCCATTCTGTGCAACACGGATAAAACAGAATGGAGAAACACAAACAGACTCGCAGCACTGGAATCAGTTCTAGTTCATATAAAGCAGAGGGAGCAAATTGGCAACACTGTTTTTCATATTAATGATCAAACTGGTGTAAATAATGAAGCGAGCGCTGCCTGCAGAGGAATGAGGGGGAAACTCATTAGCATGGTGTACCTGCTGCGTATGTACAGCACGAGCACATGAACATGTGGGTATTGAAACAGGCACAAACGCGCACACTCTCCTCCTCTCCCTCCTGTGTGGCTTTGTGTTTTCCTTTTACTCCCAGAAACAAAGTTACACACACACAAACACACATTCACATTTCTCTAATAGACACCTGAACAAATTTCTCTCACACAGATCATCACACACTGACTCACACATTTTACATTTTTGTTTCCTCTCTCTCTGTCTCTCTCTCTCTCTCACACACACAAATTGTTTTGGCATTGCCACTTTGGATTTACAGCTTTGGAGAAGGCAGTGAGGTAGAGAGAGAGAGAGAGAGGGAGCAGGAATAAAAAAAATAACACAGAGCTTCTATTCTCAACTACAGCAGTCCATCTGTACCCAGCAGTGCACAGTTTAACACTAATATAAACTTGTCTAACCATACATGTCAGTCCCTCTGCTCCTCATGTCTGAGCAGTTTTAGGATATAGGAAATTGATTTCATTGGTTTCTGCAGAAGTTATTTTTAATAACCACACAGGTCGATTGATCTCCCATATACTATGGCTACTAGCCAGTAGCCAGAGCATTGTATTGCCATCACTACATATAGCTTGATATAGATTTATCCTTATATTAGACTGAATGCAAGACAAAAAACACTTTGGCCAAAATATCACAATGTTATGTTAACAATTAATGTTATTTAGCAATATGCAAACTACAAAACCAAACTGCCAAATGTTTTGAGGGCATCGACTTCCTCAAAAGGTGTATTGTGCACAAACATGAAATACATGTGTTGCCATGGAACGTTGCCCACATATCAACTTGCAAATGCAGAAAATGTTTGAACACACATGGGAAGTCTTGAACCCGGATGTTATACTATAAGTATTATGGTCTTTGAGGGCCATCTTCTAGAACCCCAACATTTCAGTCACTTAGTTACTCATCCAATTAATTACTGTAGGAATGTTGTATATTACTGCCATCTTCCTAACGACTATTAAAGGGGAAAGACCAAACTACTCTGACAGAGAAAGGTCTGGTCCATTAAAGAATTGCACTAGAGCATTAGAGCACTTACCTCCACCAAGATGAAATATTGACAAAAATGTTGAAAAATGTCCTATTAAACATGATTCCTCAACCGGATTGGCACCAGATGGGTTCTTCCCTGGCCCTGCCCCCCAGTTGGTTCAGTACATTATGTGTAATCCTGCAGACCTCCGCCAAAGCCATTGTTACACAACATATACCAGAGAAAAAAAAGGTTTTAATTGAATGGGTTCTTCCCTCGCCCATTCCCCATCCCTCCGCCAAGTTCAGTGTAAATTGGTTCATTACTTTTTTTTGCACAATCCTGTGGCCAAATAAAAAGACAGGGGTGAAAACACAACCTCTGTGGTTGAGGTAAAAACCTTGTAAAATGAGTTCTTCTTGTGTCTCCGTTTTCCAGGTCGGGGCGACCTGATTGGCTCCGACTGTTTGACACAGGAGGAAGTGATTAAGACTAATGCCTGTGTGAAGGCCCTGACCTACTGTGACCTGCAGTACATCAGCCTGAAAGGCCTCCGCGAGGTGCTCTGCCTCTATCCTGACTACGCCCAGAAGTTCATCACTGAGATCCAGCATGATCTGACATACAACCTCCGAGAAGGACACAACATTGAGGTATGATGATGACTGATGACTTGAATGAGCCCATTAAAACCACGAGATTGATGTCTAGTGCCTGGTCACTTCAGGCACCTGAAGCTTCAACATCATTACTAAAACAAAGTATGTCAACAAACATGATGAGTTGCATTGTCCATCCATCAATCTCCCACCACTTATCGGAAGTATCGTATCCCAGATGTTCTTCTGCCCCAGCCACGTCCTATATCTTCTCCTTGGGCAAACCACGATGTTCTCCAGCCAGATGGGATATGTCATCCCTCAGGTGTGTTCTGGGTCTGCTCAGGGGCCTCATCCCAGTTGAACATGCTGTGAGGCATCCCTATCAGATGCCCAAACATCCTCAAATGGCTCTTTTAAACAAGATTGACCTTACAGATGTCTGAGCTCCTCACCCTGTCTCTAAGTTAGCCTGGACACCTAAAGGAAAGTCATCAAGGCTGCTTTTATCTCTCATTCTGCCAGTCAACACCCACAGCTCGACTGGCTTATTGAAAGCTTACTCCTGATGCTCCATCTTATGCTTACTTGAGAACAAGACCCCGAGATACTATTACTCCTTCAACTGGGGAAACAACTCACTTCCAATGAAGAATCTTTATAGTCGCTGCCTTAGAACGGAGCCCGGAGTTTTTTAATTTGTAAATCACGATCATTATTATTATTATCATACTCATAGGCAGAGAAGTGTATTGGAGATGAATCGTCTTTGTTCTAAATGACTTAAAGAAAATTCTGCACAAGAAGAGCCCTTCTGTATTTTAGATGAGTCTCAGCTGTGCAGTGACCTCCTCCACCCAACATTTTTTACGCAATGCCGGAGTGATGGCTTTGCACTTGAAAAGGATTAGCCATCTGGGCTGGGGAGTGAGGAGGAAGCCACAGCTTCTGCTTGAGATGCAGCCAACAGATAGAGACATGAGCTAAACATGGACGATTCAGATGCCAGGGATTTACAGATGGATCTCAGCTGTAGCGTACACATGAATAACCAGCGTTATTCTGGAAATAACTGAGACACATTTTCACTGGGAGTAGGCCTGTTAATTAGAGCAGAGATCCAAGAGAAACTATCGAGACAGTATATCAGAATTAATTGACCCGTGTTTCGGCTTGAGGGCCAATACGGGACCGAAATATTAACACCTGTCCACATGGTAGTTGGCTATGCTTCACTTTTTGCTACAGGGCACAGTCACTCTTGTTGCACCTTGACAGCTTCATAGCAATAAGTGTAACATTATATCTCTTTCTTTAGTCTGTACAAACACCAAAGTTTAAAATCAAAGTTGTGGTTTTATGGAGGTCACGTGCTGGATCATTTCTTGGACAGGTGCAGTTGCGAATTAAATTAAATCTTAACTAAAAAAAAATGTAATCGTGAAATAATATATGAGTAATAAAAGACAACATAGGTTTTGAGTACTTTGCAAAGTTTGTTTATACGGTATCTTTCAAAAACAGTGGCAATTCAAAGAGCTTTACACAAGGCAAAGAAATTCATTAAAACATAATTGAAAACACAATGAAAGAAAAAAGGATTGGTTCAAGTTTAGAACAGAACAGACCAATAAGTTTACAAGACATTACAGTAAAATTGCAATGGCAGAGCAGTAAGAAATAGCACCAAATTGAACTAAAGAAAAAGTGCAGTGTGGAAAATAAAATCAGTCAAAGGCAGAATAAAGAAGAAAGTAATTTCCATCTCTGTGCAGCTTTGTAGTGAAATGAAGCTTCACTGTTTGTTTCTGACACTGATTGTTTCCCTGAAAATCCTTGTTTAAACTTTCTATCAGTAAATAAAACTACGTTAGAAAATTGTAACTAAACTTTGATTGATTTTGAGGAATTTTGGAGCAGACACTTGATGACACTAGTTACTTAAAGATAAAAGCCTGAAAATAAAACTTAAATATACGCTGAGATGGCGTGGACATAAAACTCCATACAGTTATCTGCACCTTACACACACACACACACACACACACACACCCACACACACAAGAGCATCCTACAGCAAGCGAAGCGTGGTGGGACTAAAAATAGTGCTGTCAAGATGGGTGGGGGAGGGGTGGGGTCATCCCTGGCTGGATAAATATAGAGCAACAACCAGATGGAGACGAGACAAGAAAACATCAGGATGAAAGGAAGCTGCAGGGGGAAAGAAGAAGAAGAACCTCGCTGATATTTCTACTCACGTGCCAACACACAAACACACACACACACACTGCGGACATTCACACATGCAGCACACTCTCACACACATATACACCATAACACAGCATATTTGTCCTTGCTGAATGATACAAAGGAGTTTTCAGGCCAAATTACACACACACACAAACACACACACACACAAATGTGTGCAACACACATAATTTCTTTCTTCATACCCACAAAGACACACACATAGTTGGCTGATGCCCTTATTGTGGCATGCTGCATATCAAGGGTGGCACGTGCTGCTCACACACACACACACACACACACACACACACACACAAAAACAGTGCGTTTCTCCACTCAGACCCCTCCAGGCAAACCACTGCTAAAATTAAACCACTGTGATCTAAAAATACCAGCCGGGCACGTGAGCCCAAGACTGGATGGAGAAGACAGCAAATAGAGGGGAGAGAAGGGGAAGGGTGGTGGTGACAGGGGAGAAGAGGAGGGGAAGGGAATAAAAAAGGGAAGAGAGAAGATGGGGTTTGTTTGCCAGTGTTTTTATCAGCCCTAAATTTCAGCCCAGAGAAGCTGCAGGAAACATTCCTCTAATAGCCACCACTAACAAGATGTTGACAGCAGGAATTTTACTTTGAAAGGACAATCTATTTGGAAATCACTTGTTAGGAGTCACGCTCATCTAGAAAGGACATCCATGCGTCTTTTTTAATCTGAGCTCATGAAGAACCTTCACAGAGGGGACTCCAGCCAGGAGTGAATGGAGTCCATGCTTGCTTGGTTTTGAATGAACCTTTTGCAGTGCTGCTGATAAACTGAATGGATATGAGCAGCCATTGTGAATTGCAGCGATCCTTCAGTGAAGCCTCTAAAGGGCTCAGCAGCTCCCCCTTCTGGTCAAAGAATTTCAACACTTCAAAACGGTTTTTTTTTATGACTCATTTCCATATATTTTTTATATTTGGGAAAACCATTTTATTATTTAAGTGTTTTTTGACAGTGGCATCTATTGACACATGAATCACATCCATTCCTGTCAGCATGAAAAGACACAAGTATATTAATTCTTGATTTCACCAAAAAGAAATCTATTCTAAATATTCATTTATTATTATGATTATTATTTGGAATCAAGTAATATCAACACAGTTTATTGTCACCTTCTGCACACTCGCTGTCATACAACCATCATGTGGCAGATAAATAATAGATATAGAAACACCTGGGGCCTGTTTGAGGGCCGCTTTCCACCCTCCCTATCTGGGTTGTCAAAATGAAACTGTCCATCATCAGATAAAATGACAGCATGTCTCTGAACCGCATGTGGCTGTGCACAGTCCCAGATTTGTGGTTTCACTGTAATATAGAGTCAAACTTCAACTTAAAGACTGAAATTCACCAACATATTTATTAAAATGGGTCAGTGCAGGTCCTTCTTTCTCTGTCCTAAACTAACGACGAACCTTCTGCCATTCTTCAGGCAGACTGCGAGAGCAACGGAGGAATCATGAAGAAGCTTCCCTCCATCAGAGAGGATGAGGAGGGATCAGGGTCCGAGGGGGAACACTCCCCTCTCCCCAAGATGCCTGCCCTTGGAAGGCTGGGCCGGGGCCTGCGTTCCCCCCTGCGCTCCCCTCTGCGTTCCCCGCTGCTGCCGCCGAGGCCCTTCAGACCGGCGAGCGATCACTCTCGGCCTGCCAGCCTGCAGATCCCCGTGGTGAGCTTCAGCTGCCTGCAGCCGGACCTCAGCCCTCGGTAGGGAACCATTTATTGATTCATAAGTGGGCACTTAGTTCATTCAGTGGTAGGAAGCAGTCTTCAGTGGAAATTTACACTTCTTGCGACTTGTAAAATTACTCGTAAGCACAAACCATCTACAGGCTAATTTGCACCTGCCTGGGGAGGTGGCAGCAGATGCTGGGCCGGAGAAGTGATTTTACTTCGGAGCAGCTGTGTGAGGGTGCACACAAGCATAAATTGTGTCACTGTGTCAGTTAGATTCAGATTTTTTGAGGAAAGGCAGCAACTAATGTCTCGATTATTTTTTGACCAATCTGAGTTTTAGTTACAATTAATAGAGGGACAAATCCACAGGAACATTTTGAGAGGAAACCTTTATCAAGACGACAAATAAGATACAAAACAGGACAAAAAACGAAGGAGTGATTATATGATACAAACTGAAAGAAAACAAGAAAAAGTTCTGTTTTGTTTTCATTTTTTATTTTTTCACAGTGAACTCTACCAGAGTTTAGAGCAGCATACACTAAAGTTTAAATTATAAAGTTGAATGAATATTTTTAATATTGGCAGGCCTGGACTCGCATACAATAAGACTCTACTGTAATACACACATTGTAAAATTGATGCAGTGTCCAGAGCGTTCACTGCTCATTTCTTTGCTGATAATGCAAAATGCAAAACGCAAAACTTCATCCATTTGCTGCAGAGATGACAAGTTTGTGTTGCGTAACACCGCACCTGTCAGTGCTGGTGCAGTGTGAGTGAAGGAGAGGTTTCAGTCAGGTCCAGCTTCACTGGGGGATCAGTGTCGTCCGGTTGGTAATTAGTATGCAGCTGTGTGCAGCTTCTCCTCAGCTCTCCATCATCTGCACTCACTGAGTTCAGCCTTTGACCTGCTGACTGTTGCCAGCTGGGTAACATTTCCACATTCACTCTGCCATGATCCATTCGCAGGAAGTTCAGTGTGCGCGTCATGATTTTCAATCTGACATATTGATGAACTTTAAAGTTTATAGAGAGTGGAGGCAGGTCACTTCCTGACATCACCATGTTTTTTTTTTTAAAGATCTAATCCCACAAATGTTAACTACAGAAAATGTCTTTACCAAGTTTGTAACAACATAGCATTTAATTTGCTATCATAAATGCTGTAACACTGGACTGTAAGAACACTGCTATACCTAACTGAGTTGGTTTATATTGCATGTTTTCTAGAATATAACATAATATAATTTAGTCTAAAGAAGGGCTGTCTTATTGATTCACCTGTCCAAAATTAACAAGTAATATTCATCATTCCCAGAGGATGAACCCTGTCGCTTTGATGACTCTCTATCTGTGCAAATTTGTCACTTTGATAAATAATAAATAACTAAAGAGGCAAGTTACTATAAATTTTACAGAGTACATTCATGCTCCTAAAGGGATCAACCCTGTCAATTTGTCCATACTTTAACTTCAAATCAGAACTTTAATGCCACATTTCTTAATGTGTTACCTGTTTGTCTCGTGTGAAACTCACTGGCTCCCTCCTCCTGTCCGTCCTCAGGTTTGTGGATGGCATCGAGACAGAAAACCACAGCGCTGCGGCTCAGAAGTTTGATTTTTCTCCCAGTGCAACTCAGAGTTTCTTACCCAGCTCTGACTCAGCTACCTCAGGTTCACACACACACACACACACATCAGACCAGACCACACTTCTTTTTATTCAAATGCCAACATCAGCTTTATCTGAGATTTAAAGATAAAGCCGTTATTTATTCAGTATGTTTGCATGTGTGTCCACAGGGGCCCATGATGATGGTGACACCTTGCAGACTATTGCTAAGCTAAAACATGAGGTAAGGCTGCTAATACTGCTGTTACAGAGAAAAACTGTGAGGCTGTTGATTATGAATGTCTCACTTTCACTTTTTGCACTAATTGGTTGTGATACTTGATTTAAGTGCTGTTGTAAGATCATAGTTTCTGTCATTCAAGCCGAATACCGGCTTCGTTGAGTGAGTTATCATATTTGACGCCCTCAGAATTGTAATAAATACATTTTGTAACTGTATTTCTTTTGGGCAGATTTATCTACATCTATAAATTCACAAGTGTCTCTGTTTTCAAATTGCCTTGGTTGTTTTTTCTTCCTCTGAACTGCTGTATCTCAGCGCAGTAAATGCAGGGCTATGCATCACAGTAACCTAAGTTTGTGAAGAAAAAGCCTCGTGTGAGTAGTTTTCTACAAACACCCAGCATTCGTGACTCCTCCGTCTCACTCCCTCTCTTCAGATGAGCGTCCTCTCCCGTCAGGTAACTGCTGTCAGTCAGGAGCTGCAGGAAATGACACGTCTTCTCAGACCTCTCTTCCACAACCCCGCCTTGCCGCTGATACCCAGCGCTGTGACTCCACCTCCCAGCGTGTCCTCGCACAGCTGCTCCCCAGCCCCGCCCCGTCTTACCCAACATGCACCTGTGGACGATCAAATTCCTCCACCTGTAATGACGCCTGAGCCGTCCTCTCCTCAGCTGACCATGAAGGTGTTACACGGAGAGTTTGATCCACTTCAGTGTCCACCCTCCCGAACCATCACCGGCCATTTTCCTCATTCCTCAGCTCCCCCGTCACTCAACAGCTCCCCCCATGAGCACGCAATTGTACCACATCCCTACTCATCCTCCTCCATCCCTTCTCTCTCTTCATCAAGTCACCCGTCATCCATCGCCCCCCTTTTAGTAGACTTATCAGGACCTGGTGGTGAGCCACAAACACAGCCTCAGTCCCATCAGCGGCTCCTGTCCCAGTCTGAGTCCCAGCTCCAGTCCCAGTTCATGTCTCAGTCTTATCCCCATTCCCTCTCCCAGCCCAATCATCAGCCCCTTCTCCGGCCCTCCAGCATGGAATCACACCCCCGAGAACCCCTGTTGAACCTGCAGGAGATAGAGTGGGGGGAGCACACCACACAGCTCAGCTTCGTCGATGAAGGACAGCCGTCGGTGTGAACAGAGAGGAGGAAGACGCTGACACTGGCGCCGGACTGACAGACAGGACCAGCATGCCACACAACTAACTGCATGACAAACATTTGCCCAAAGTTTGGCATGTGACTTATGATGTAGAGACGCCGATTTTAAACTACTCTAAGCTGTGATCATGAGCACCAGGTGTACGCAGATCTGAGAATAAAAGAGTTTGTTTTACAGTTTCACTTTGACTTGTCTGACACACTGAGTGATATAACAGCAAGACCACGGTTTAAAGCTATTTTTATAGTTCAGGATATAAATGAATTGTATTATATATGAAATATAGAAACAGAAACAGTTAGCCCACAGTCGTCATGTTGATTTCTCCAGATTCTCCTTTTTTCAGGGAGATACAACAAATCTAAGATGAAGCTGAGGGACTTTTATTTGCCAACTTTATCTCCTTTAACTATAAAGAATGTACATTTTAAAATACTATCCACTAATTTCCAAGACATTCTGAGCTCTAGAGATTTAGATTTTTGGATGTTTTTTTTTTTTCTAAAGTTGCAGACAGCTTTTGGTCCACGGTGTTAGAGTGTAAGTGCAGGTTGACTTTGAAAAGCTAATGTCCACTTGATGCTCATTGTGATGTATCACACAACTCAAACGTCTACATTTCTAAAACAAAGTATTTATATTTAACATTTAGGTAAATGTTAGTTATAATGAACATTTAAGGGATTAAATGGACTAAAACAGGCAAAAAAACACCAGTATGGTCCTTTAAGAATGGCTCTCTTTTTTATGAAAGTGGGTAATTTTATGTGAAGTGACCAGATTCATAACTGGGGTCTGACTCAAGCCGAAGTCATTAGACTTGAGTCCACACCCAGCAGCGTGTATGCTAAGGTTTTAATGTAGACCACAGGGTCAATGATATACAGAATATTCTTCTTATTCTTCTTATTATTATTATTATTTTCCAGAGCTTTTACCTGCTCCGGTCACTGAAGCTAAACTCAAGAACAATATTCTTGATATACTGCATTGCCAAGCACTCCATAGTGATGAAACAACCCTGTTATACTTGTCCTTCAGGTTTATTGTAGCTGCATCTTGGACTTTCAATCGTGTCAATCATGGGCCAATTAGCAACCAGAGGAAAAAGAATAAACAGAAAGTGGCTACTCAGTTAGCCTTCTAAAAGACTGGACAGTGGGGCAGATGGCACCCCAGTCCACTGAGTTTTGGTACTCGCCCTTCTCCAGCAGGTACTGGCGGCCCTTATAGTTGGGGTGCTCATAGAAGACCCACCAGCCTCCCAGGACCCTGCAGGAGTGAACCTCCCTCCAGTGGAACTTCTCCAGCACAGAGGGACAGTCTTCAGTCACCTCAAACACCTGGCCATCAAAGTCCCCTTTACCATACAGCTGGATCTTGTAAGGATCTCCGCTGGCCTGAGTGAGGATGATGCAGAACAAGACAGGGATCTGATGAACAAGTGCATAATGCAAACACGGCTGGGGAGGGAAAGGCTTCAGTGGGAGTTCAACAAGAAGAGAAACAGAGTGGATGACATAATGAAGAATGAGTCATTCAGTCTCATATTTATAAAAGGTATTACTCCCAGTTTGGTTTCTGATTTTACAGGCCAATATCCCTGAAAATGTGTAAAAATGGAGGAAACCTAGTTAATATGTAAGTGTTGTATCCTTAAAACCCTAGAAATCGACAGTCTGTGTTCGAAGGCTTACAAAGTGGATCATCTTGCAGGAGCTGACTCTGTCATTGAAGCCAGCCCAGGTCTGGTAGTCCGGGTACTCGCCTCTGGTCAGGACGTACTGGTAACCCAAGAAGTTGGGCCTCTCGTAGACCACCCAGGTCCCGTTCTCCACGCGGGCCGAGTTACAGCGACTCAGGTAGGAGTGGAAGTCGGGGCTGTCACTGTCACACTCATACCTGCGACCCTGGAAGTTCTTGTCCTCAAAGAAGATGACCTGGGGGATGGAAGGTGAATGACTATCTGATATTAAATCCTTCAAAAAGATGTGCTTGAAAATAACGTTTTGTGCCTGTAATTTTAGTTTTCTAACTTTTTGAATTTTTGTGATCCCTGAAGATGTTGAGAAACAAAGGAAAGAAATGGTCAGTTTCTCATTGACTAGCCAATGTCCTGTTTATTAAAACCCCACATGGTCAGTTGATTGACCTTCTGTAATATTTAACACATGAACCTTATTCTAATCCAGTGCTTAACTGTAATTTTCTACTACAATTGTGAATGTCACTCCTACTCACCCTGCCCATGTTGGGACTAGCTGCGCTCCACCGTGTGGTCTCCCTTGAAATGTGTGTGTTATGTAATGTAAGTACTATGTATGTGTGTGTATGTGTGTGCTCATACGTGCCCTCCTTCTCTTTTATACCCTCTGTAAATGGGACAATTGCTTTGTCATGAGAATGAGATCCAAAATTTGAGTCAGTGTTTCCACTGCTGGTCATGTTTTCCAGAAAGAGGCTGTGGGATTACACTGCATAAAGACCTCAACCACTGACCGACTGTAAACACACCACACACAAAGACGCACAAACACAAACACACTCTGACATCAAGTACAAACATTAAGGACCTCTTTTTGATGATTATATAAATGCATTATAGTGTAACCCTAACCCAGCTAGGACTGTGGCACAAAACTGTACAAAACCTTCTGTCTTTTTGTGCATTTAGCTCAAGTTTCAGCTGGTATGGATTGTGAGGATTCTGTATCTTTAGCTGCAGTTCCTCCAATGGCCACTAGATGACAGTGTTGCTTCCCCATCGATCCTCTTAACCTGAGCCCAACCTTTCTGCAACCTTTCTGCTATGAAAATGCTGCTAAAATCACTTTGATTAAAACTCAGTGATAATATTCTAGGAATTCATTTGTATAATAGTCACTAACTAACCCAATAAAAGCATTTACATTATGGGCAGGAATGCAGAAGAACTGGGCTGCAGAAATAAGTTTGTATGATCATACTGCACGTTTAAGCACAAAGTATTTTGAAATGAAATGAATGATGAAAAAGAAATAATTAGTGAAAATATTAAAATAAATTGAATTTGATTCAATTAATTTAAATTAAATTGAATTAAAGAATTAAGAAAGTCAATTAAAGTCCCACCTCCATGCAAAAATCAACAAATACAACAAATATACAATACAACCACAATCCTGACACAAGGTCATTTCATTTTTTGAAGAAAAACCAAATGACACACAAAATATTGAAAACAGAGCATTTGTAGGTGTCTTCAACCATGTCTGATGAGGATCTTTGAATAATTAGGATGCTCCTAACATGTGATAACAAAAGGTACCACAGGGGGGCAGCATTTCCACAGTGAAAAGAACAACAAGCTCCACTCTTCTCACAGTTCAAGTGTCCCACAGTTTGAGGTGATATGTCAGAACAAAGAGGATGCTGATTTGAATGAACGTAGAAAATGGAGCATATATGAATTAGAGCTGCAATTATGGACAGAAAATACATCAGCAGCTATTTCCATAACCAATCATTTAATGAAATTCTTCTGCAAAAATACCAAACCAAAGATTTTTTTCTTGCTTTGCTGTCACAATAAATGAAATACCTCTGAGCTTTGGTCGTATAAAACCCGGCATTTGATGATGGTTCTATAACTGCGAAGGGGGTTTTTCCTTTTTTTTCATCATGAAAAAGTCATGAAAGTAATCATAAGCTGTAGTCATAGTAGATGGCAGATCGTACATTTCATACACAAAGAAACTTAACACATCTTCTACTTAAAATCATTACAAGAAACACAAACGTACCACCACCTGCCACTCCACACCTCACACCTCTCCCCTCTCAGCCACCACTGTCATCTGAAAAGCTACACGGTCATTTGAGACCGTGAATGAATTCAGAGCATCAGTATTTGCTGTTGCAGGTAATAGAAGCTGGCTTGTTTTCACTGGAGCCTTGTGAAAGCAACCTTTAATTGCAATGCATACCATCACACACACACACACACACACACACACACACACACACACACACACACACACACACACGCACACACACACACACACACACACTTCCTACTCATGTTGAGCGACTTGTGGTGAGCCGTCAAAGACATTTAAGATGATGTAGGACAGACAAGTGTTGGCACACACACACACACACACACACACACACACACACACACACACACATAAACCACAGAGGAGGAGCGACAGGAAGGCAGACGGGCTGAGTAGTAATGATAGGTGACTATTCTTCCATCTAGAATAAATCAAGGAGCGCTGACCACTGCTGGTGAAATCCAGACCTGCTGTTTGGAAAGACACAAATAAACATATAAGTGATGGATGGATGTATATGATATATATGACATCGAATCTCAATAGAAAGCTAAAGTTGGTATTTTTAATTTCATTTGTTTGCTCATAAAGACGGAACAAAGAAAACTGAGTCTGCTGTAATGAAACATTACAATCATACTGTACAATTAAATTATATAAGAGGGGGGATTAGATGGGAAACTCCTCTCTGCCTTTCACTCTGAGCTTCTTCTTGTGCTCTTCTTCTGAGAACAAACTTTTAACTGGCTTGAAAATCACACACTTGTCTACACCAGCGTTCAGCCAACAGTCGCCTTCATCACTTTTTTTATGGATTTATTATCTGAGCAGCCATGTTCTCATTGTAAACCCAGATTCTTACACATTTCTCCAGTGTAAATACATCAAGTACAAGGTTTCAGGTGAGGTAAGCACATTGGGTGCTAATTTAATCTTGTCCTTTATTATCTTAAGGAGGAACAAAGACAAAAAAAAGTAATGATGTCTAAATTCTATCATGCCAAAATACAAATTTTGTTATTAAATTGTGCAGAAAAAAGCTTTTTTTTGTGTCACCTATCAGATGTAGATAACAGCGTCAAGGGCCATGGTTACTGAGTGTAGTGGAGGAGGAAGGTCTTGGGGTCTTGGAGGTCTTGCACTCCAATCCTTTGCAATTGCAATTCAATCCTTTAATTTGATTTTTTTTTTTTTTTTGGTCACCACTAGGCGGCAGTCAATCAGCTTCACTGTTATGTCCTTTTTGGAGAATCATATTCTGATAATATCTAACTTTGAACATTTCCTTTGCATCTCTTCATTGCAGAGTCAGTGATCCTAATACAATCTGAAGATCTGTGATCGTATGTATCTACTCTCTGTATTTAGGTACCGGAGCTGTGACATTGTTATCATTAATCACCTTTTTCTAACCTCACACTCTTTCCACTTCTTCTCCTCTTCCTGTTCTCTGCTATCACAGCATCTGGGAAATTAATTATCCTTTCTAAATTTGTGATCACATTACTCATTTGGCTTTCTAGAAAGAAAAAAAAAAAAAGAGTTAGCTCTTTTTAACCACATACTGCATAGCTTCCTCCCTACTTTATATTTTTACTGATTTAAAACATTTTATTCTACCTGAGGGTTTCATATCAGTTAACAATAAAGATTATAGTTTGAATAAATGTATTTATTTTTTGATGTATGTCATCTGTGTCTAGGTTTCCCTCCCAAACCCCATCCACTCCCTCCCTCTCTTTCTCCCTCCCTCTCTCTTTCTCTCTACATGTGTCATTTTACTGCTCTTGACTCAGCCGGCAGCAGCAGTCTGTCCTCAGCACTCCTTGTCTTTATATCTCCTCTCCCGGTCTCCTCGTCCGGTGTGTTCTTTTACAAGGGGAAACGTTGGAAAATTCGTATTCTCTCACGCTGGATTCACTCGTTTTCACCAATGGATGGAGTTTACTCCCCAGCAAGTACAGTGACTTCTTAAAAAGTGAGTGAGCATTTACTGAAAAGTTCTTCACCTCCAGGTACGTAGGATTAAAAATTGGCAAACTGTAATAAAATTTTAAAATAGACGAGTTAAATTGTAAAACAAAATGATAGATTATGATGCTAATACCCATGTATTCCTGATAATGAGATTACAGTATCAAGTTTTATGGCACTTTTGACTCATATTATGTACAGTTTGTACAATATATGACTAATTTCATGCATAAATGCTCTACTGGACTTAAACTGGTTGGTTTTACTACATCATAACCATAACCAAATGTAACCTTGATAATAAAAAACATACTTTTTTGTTATATGATATAGAAATTTATAGAAAATGCAGTTAATGATTATTTAACCTTTGGTACACTTACACTTGATGTAGAGTAGTTCACTAAAGCTAAATATGTTAATTCAAAAAGGCTTCAAATTAGTTTTTGATTATGTTTTAATTCTGAACGGATTCATAGGACTCATATGCAAACAAAGTGTGGGTGATTTGTTTTTCTTCTTTAAAAATACTTTAACTCATGCACAGTCTGTCACATCCTTTCTTCTTCACACAGTCTTTGGATTGGCACTAGGTGTCACCATTCATAGGGAATAAATCTAATTTTCCAATTAGCTTTTGAATTGTGTGATGACTTAACTTATTGTGTGTGATGTTCGGAGGACTGTGTATTGTTTTCACAGCCACCAAATACAAATAAGTGCAATCAACGAAAAGAACAATTGCTTAACGTTAATGTTGTGAGGAAAATGGAAGAAGTTGTGTGAGCAAAATGGCTAATAGATAATTATTCAATGCATTGCTATACACAATGTACAAAATAAGAAAAGTGAGGATTTGAATGTTTGAAGTTAAAGGAATCGATTGACATTATTTAGCTAATATTTGAATAACTGGATAGTCTACTTTTGACTTTTCAGAAAACTTGCATTTGTTGCTTCTTGGATTATTAAAGCTAGAAATAATGTCTTAAAAATAAAAAAGTTACTTCAAATCTATACAGCAACTACTAAAAACATAAAGACACTCACTAATGATAGACTGTGTAAGGAGAACACTGAAACTACCTCTATTGCACTTTTACCACGGTCCCCAGGAAGCTACATTATAAACCTGGACGTGGACAGAAGTAGAGAAAAAAAGAATGGGGTTTGGTGGGATCCAGGTCTAACGAGCTTCTAGCTCAGGAGCTTTTGTTCTTTGTGCCAGACTCAATTCAAAATTCCTAGAAATGAATTAAATGGTTTAAGCATCAATCATTTTAACGATCTGCTTTCCACAGAGGTGTCACTGGTCAAACACAGCTGCAGCTAATAACATTAATAATACTGAGCCACCGAGCTTTAACAATAGGGGGCTTTTTTTTTTGTCGCCGCCGGTTTTGTCAGCGCTCATTGGCATATGTTGGTGGTTCATTTGGCTCACCTGAATGAAGAAAGGAGACATTATTAGCCTAATTTTATTAGCTGCACCTGTGTTTGCCCTGCTGTCACAAGTCAGGTGGGAAAAAAAAAAAGAAGCTAATATCCACAAACTGCTGCCGCTGACAGCGAAGGCAAAAGCAGGGAATCCAGTTGTAAAAGTTGAGACCTCACGACAACAAAGTAAGTAATCGCTCGTACATGTTAGCCGAATTGACCAGAATGTCCTGTAAATGCAGTCGGGTTTGAAGATGTATGTGTATTTCTGAATAACGAATAATCAATCATGAACAAACGTTTATTTTTGATGTATTTGAAGGAAATTCGTCGGGTTAGGCTGCTCATGCCAGAAAAAGTAGCGGTGACATCCCTGTTGAAACAAGTTAGAAACTATCTGCCTCAGCATCATTTAACCCATTTAATCAAGATTATAGAACATGATATTTTGAGCATGTAAGGAGCAAAATATGACTTAATAATATTATGTTATAGTCTAATATGATATGGTACCACAATAGAGGAATGACCTCTTTTGATTTAAGTTAAGGCATAATGTTGTTCTTGCTCTGCCAAGTAAATAATAAAAAATGTTTCTCAAAAGGTTGATAAGTATGATGAGTAATAATACTGTTCCCACAGTCTGACTGGTGTCTTAAATGTAATTATTTTACAGTAGAAGTATAAGTGAACTCTAAGAGAACATTTTACCCACAACTTTGCGGGAATGCATCATGTTTTTCTTATTTACTGGAGAAAAAAAAAAAGTTGTTTTCTCAGTCATGACAGAACAGGCATATTTCAGATTTAGATTTAGAGATTCCTGCTGTTATGTATAGTGTGGTCACATCTCTGTTGTTTGTATCTGAGCCAAAACCTAAGCTTCAATAGGTGTCATGATGATTTTGTTTATTCGACTTACGTAGAAATTTGTGAGCACTGTTTTGTCGTTTGAAAAATAGAGCCGTCGCTTTCCACAGAGTGTGATATAAACATTTGTGAGTTTGGGCTGTTTTGTATGTATGAACCAGGTTTTGTGGCCATGGGAATGCCGATGTTTAATATTCTGTATTTATTGCACATGTATGATCCGGAGTTTCTGCTTCTGGGATTAAATCTGTTTTTATTTCATTACCATGCATCTGTAGTTGAAGTGTTATCAGCATATTCTTAACCTTGGCTCAGGCTAAAAGTTAATCAGCTATTAATTGAAGCATTTAGTGTAAGTGTGAGAGTTCCCTGTGAGGCTGGTTGAGCATCATTCAGGCTGCAGACTCTACCTCTTGTTGTCTGTCTACGTGCTTGAGCAGTGTCCTTGAACTCACCATGAATTTCTACTGAATCAAACTGTAGTAAAAATTCAGCTATTTCTAATTGTACCTGGGATGCCCTGGAACCTTCTCAAGGACCCCAGGAACTCTCTCAAGGGTGCATGGGTGTCATCAAACTCCACTTTAGTATCCCAGTTAACTTAATTATAGTTAGCCACTAAAATGCAGTTAAAGGCCATTAAAGCCCTCTTAAACACCTCAAGAGACGCCCTAAATCAGACCCTGATAGATTCATCTGCTGTTTTGCAGCCAGCAGAAGTTTTCTGTGTGTTTCTGTGATTTGTCACTCGGAGGCTGCTGAGTAGGACTGTACATTTGGCCTCCATGTGTGCTGGTAAAGTGAACAGGAGTCTGTGCTGGGAGTGTGTGGTCTCTGAATGTGTCGACTGAAGTGGTTTTAATGTGTGTTTGAGTGAGTGTGAAAAAGACAGGCTCAAGTGTAGCAGGGTCTTACTCCTTTTTCACCTTTTTTTTTTTTGAAAGTATTTATAATAGTGTTACCTCTAACACTTAAATTAATTAATTTAATTAGTTTGAATTTTTCATATTGATTCCTGAGCTCAAATCGGAGGTTGAAGTGAGAAAATGAAGTCAAAGTGAAGAAATTGTTACCTTGTATGAAACAGAATGGGCATAAAGCCAGAGTATAAATTAAAGTTGTGTTTCTAGTTTATTATACACAAGTGTCAAGAAATTTACAGACTCAAAGTACAAAAAAAAAAAAACATGAAATTACTAATATTTCATTGTAGCAGCATCTAGGAGAAGACTTTTATTGTGAAATTGTAGCCTTTGAGCTGATATGAAACTTTAACTTCAGAATAAGAGACCAAGAGCCTGTGTGAAGAATCAGGGGTACAGATTAAACTGGATAACAGCAGAGAAAATATAGTGCCATCTGTATGTACATGAAGTAGTGTTTGCTCCGTATTCCAGCACATTAAAACAATATCATGTGATCAAAGTGTTGACATTCAGTTTGAATTTGAGGGATTTTCAATCCACATCAGATGAACAGCGTAGGAATAGCCACCCTTTAATATACGCACGACCCCATGGTTGTAAGGGGCAACATTTTTTGGGAGTTATTATATTTAAAAAGTGGCTACAAATCCTCTGCAGTCTTCAATCCCACTTTATGGGATAGGAAAGCAGGAAAAACATGCTACGCAATCATATTACTTTTAAAAATATGTTTTTTTTTTTGAGTTTACATTTTCATCTGAAAATTAATCAGCAACTGTTTTGATTGATTTATTCAGTTCAGTCAATTTTCTAGCAATAAAACCAAACATGACTGTAGACTGGGAGACTTTGCTGTATAATTTGCATTATTCGTGATGAATTGGCAGATTGATTGATGAAAATACCTGTTAGCCACAGCTCCAGTCACAAGTAGACATTGCTTTTCCTTAAGGTATCACAAGCCATAAAGACTGGGAGCTGCTGTCATACACTGTTCACAAATAATGAACCTAAACACCATAAAGCCCTTTTAAACCTGACACTTTAAGCTAAGTCACTGATGCATTTCAAATCTAAAGTCAAGAAACTCTTGACTTTGGAGCCTCGCTGCTCCGTCATCGATCAGACGCTTCTCATTAACGTCTCAAGCTAAAAGCAGCCGTGTTCTGTACTGTAAGTTTGTCCTCAGCTGTCTGTATATGGACAGATTGCTCTGTGTATTTCTTTCAAACACCACAACCATCCTTTTTTCCCCTCCACATTTTATGTCTCCTCATTAATGACTTAAATATTGCTCTGGTTAGAGGAGAAAATATGAGGGAGGGAAGGAGGCTGATTATAATTCATTGCCCCAAATATTCCAACTATGTGTTTATTAAAAGCAGACTAAACACATATTGAAAGTTGACATGCAATCTAATCATTATTCACTTAGATTTTTTTCCTGTTGATCAGCTGTTTATGATTTGGTACAGTATGTCAGTCTGATTATGAAAACAGTGTAGTTTCATTGGCATTGTGTTCTTGTTTGGTGTGTGTTGATTTGAGGAAATGATCAAGGGAAATAAAACTCTTAAGTTATTTTCCTCCCTGGAGTGAAGCGAAGCCTCAGCAGGGGAGACGGAGCTCTCAGGGAAGAGGAAAGCGTTTCAGAGGTTTGTGGTTTTGGTGGATGGGAGAATGTAATGATTAAATCTCTTTTATGATAATAGATTGATGCGTAAATCAGCAAAGACAGTGTGGGATGGACAGCTGCGCCCAAAGGGACGGCGATCAGCAGCAGCATCGACGTGGTGGTCGTTTAGAAATAAAACTGCCTTTTAATCATGTACTTTATAAAAACACAGTACACATGCTGCCTAATGCAGGTTTCTGAGGGGAAGTTTTGGAGCTTGGAATTGGCGTTTGCTGCTCACCACCATCTTTGTCAGTTACAGGAACCAGAAAATCCTAATTTGGTCATAGGGGAGGAGGCCTGGGTGGAGATGAGGTGGGACAAACAGACAACAGTCACTGTGTTGGACAGTGATAGGATGAAATGACATCTATTAATCAGGCAAAATTCCCAAGAACACCCAAACTAAATCTAACTCATCCTGAAGTTTTTCTGCCCTGACTCAACAGTAAAACTGTAAACTACAGGATTTGATTCACACGGTTTCGGTTTAAATACCCTGAGTGATGCATTCAGGCACTTCTCTATTGTTAAGGACCAAGGCAAGTACATCAGAGCTCTCAGAAAAGCTCGGTTGTAGGTGATGGTCTTCCTCTCTTACATGGTGCTCAGGACAAGTGTGTGGGGCAGATCCAGGTTTCATGGAACCAGCATCTAGTAGGTATGTGTTGGCCTCATCCTCTTATCTGTAGCTCTTGTTACTTGTTTGGAAACTGGAAATAAGAAATCACCAATGCTTCGGCAAAGTTTGTGCTCAACTTGGATAAATGGACCTTAAATGATAGAGATGAAACTGATATCTTCTCGGATAAAATATATCAGATGCAGAAAAATGCAGCTGACTTAACACTTGATGACAGCTTTTCCAAATGTGACTGAAGCTGTTGATCTCTCTGTGTTGTAGATGCTCCTGCTTCCAGTTGCTTTAACCCTGTAGTGTGTCACTTGCCTCTATCAATGGAGCACGTTAAATTTAGGTCCAGTTACATAAAGCCAGCTCCATGCAGTAAAGAGAGGCAGACTACAGTGGGTGTTGAAATGGGGAAGGCCTCACTGTGCTTCATACTGTGAGATTTTTTTTTTCTTCTTCTTGTTTTTGTTGGATGGGCTTTTTTATTGTCTGCAATTAATTTTGCATGTGTGTTTTTATTATAATCATGTGTCGCTTTTGGGTTCAGATTCGTGTGTTGCTGCCGGATTTACAGTCATACCAGTGGAAACCACACAGTGTGAGGAGAAAAACACAAAGCAGAGAGAACAGACAGCTCTCAGTGCAGAAAGCAGCCATGCATGATGCTGCAGATTTTGGGCATAAGTTATATATTTTTTTGTTTTTAATTTTTTGAGAGTTTGCTAAGTTGTGAACGGCAGTACAACTACGCAAAGAAACCATTTTCGTTTTGAAATACTTTGTTTCCTGTGCTTAAGATCATGCAATCAAAGGTCTGTGTAACCATAGCAGCAGTCTAACCATACAGACACCTGAGATAAACCCTCTTGATATCATGTTCTTGTGTTGTTTCCTGTGATGGTTGCGGTCTGATGTGACCTATCGAGTGTTGTCATGTTACGGTGTTATCTCTTAAAGGAGCCGTGTGACACTTTGCTTCTTTGCTGATTGTTGAGATGAGATGATTGATGCCACTCTCAAACTATGCTCCGCAGCCGGCGAGATTAGCTCAGCACAAAGACAGGACGCCGACCAGCACCTCCAAACCTCACTGAGAAACATGTTAAATCACTGAAATGTAAAAATGATATTTTGTTGGAACCCATAACCAGTGATTTCAGCTGTAAACTCACAGTCCTGTGGTCCTGGTCCTGTTCAGTCATGTCACGTGTTGCGTCGTTGCGTTGTTGCGTTGTGTCCTGTCAGGTCCTGTCTTGTCACACAGTGTCATGGAATTTCATGTAATATTGTGACTTGTTGAGTCATGTAGTGTTGTGTCTTGCGATGTCCTCTGTCCTGTCCTGGTTTGTTCAGTCATGTCGTTCAAGATCATGATGCTCAGTGTAACGCTGTCATGTCCTTACACACACTCTCATGTCCTGTTATGTTACTGTGCAACGGCTTATGGAGCCAAAGATACAAAGTCAAAGCTAAAATCGCATCCATTGTACTTCACTTAATGTCATCCACTGACAGGTCAGTGACAGCAACATCACACCTTCACCACAGGTTCCCCATATAAATGAGATCATTAGATCGCTGTGAATCTATATTAGCATATTAATGATGGGAAAACGTGTATTAAATCTTCATGTTTTGAATACAAAGTTGATAATGTCACTTATATCACAAAAAAGACCAATAGTTGACACAGAAATATTTAACATTTAGCAAATTCTGCTGCAGTACATTCTGCTTTGATTAGCATAAAATGGCATTTCTCTGTTAATCATCTTTTTTCTACAATAATGTTTTATTCTATGTGATTTAAAAAAAAAAAAAAATTTTTACCTACAGTCTAGAGTGCTTTGTCAGTGTTCCTCTCGCCTCACGCACCTCCACGTCTGTCATTATAACGTGTTGTGTTCTTCCCCGTGTATAAACAAGGGATAATAAACTTGTCTGTATTTAGTCTGTGAGTGAACGCCACTTGTCGACCTGTGATTTGTCCCAGATGGCTCTGACTGTCTGTCTGTTGTGGTCGTCCCTGCTTCTCTTGTATGAACATAACAAAGAAATGTGTGAGCTGTACTGGTTTGGGGAGGGAAGGAACAAAGAGGCAGTTGTTGATGGGACAGTCTGTAATGACTCTACACTGTCAACACAGTATGAAAGATACTTGATCTACAGTGGAGATAAAGTGGAGGAGAACTGTTTTGTTTTTTTTGTCAGTTCTGTGATTTCCAGTTGGATCCAACTGGAAATAACTGCATACTGTAAAATATACATGTTATCATCTGTTTCCAGTTAATACACAACCTTAGTCAAACAATACCAGGATCTGACAGAAAAAAAAGAGCCTAACTAATACTAAATTATGTGGTTTAAGTCAATGCTGATGCAGAATGTAGAATCTTAAATGCATGTATTTCTAACTGCGTTAATCTGCAAATATTTCCACATCAATGGAAAATGTGGTAGTTTAGGCAATTAAGATCAAAAACCACTTACATTTCCTTCTCAATGTAGCCACACTGTGCTAATGCAGCCTCTTCTGTTTCCTCCCAGCTTCACACACTGTGCTGGGCGCTCATCCTGAGCTACTCGGTGGGATGGAGCAGCGTGGAGGTGCAGGAGGGGAAGCTGAGAACCTCGGCCTTCAGGACAGGGGCACCCCAGAGGAAAGAGGGGAGAGCCCCTCCTCCAGCTGCCCCCCGCCGTGCAAGATGAGCCGTCTGGATGTCAACGGCAGCCCAGCAAACCCACAAACCCGACAGAACGGCTCACCGCTGAGACCACTAGGAGGTAAGACTTTAAAGGCACGTAAATCCCCTGCAGGCTTAGAGAAACAAACACACTAATGCATGAAAAAACCCCTTTTAAAAACAATGCATTGCTTTATTCTTGAATTTGGCATCACATGTACACCAAAGGTAAACAGAGCGAGGAGTGTGTGTACCTTCCTAGGAAAAAACTCCAGGAGAAAAGTAGTGGTAAAGTGCACAGACAATTTCTAAGGTAGAGCAGGTGCCAAACTTAGATTAAAACAAAGTCAACAGATTCTACATGAAAATGTATTAGCAACGCTTCAGGAATTGTAAAGTAGTAGGAGTTGTGTCAAAATAAAACTCCCCTTAACCAACAACTTACAGATAACTACACAATTACACAGATGAATCTACCAGAGATGTATTTACAATAGGTGAATGACAGTAGACAACTAACTGTATCTAAAGTAAAAGGAACATTGTATTATGTGACCTTACTTTTGATATGAAGTATCGGGGTCAGTGTGTTTCAAAGTAAGTGCTCCCTCTGTCACATTACGTCAGTATAAAGACGTCTCTCACTCTGTAATATGGTGCTAAGACTTTAGCATCGACATGTGGATGAAGACGGTGTCTACCATCCATGTTTGAGGTGGCTACACACACACACACACACACACACACACACACACACACACATACACACATACATTCTGCATTGGTGTGGCATGCACGCTCTAAAATACCTAACATAGGAGACACTCATGCGCAGATGCCCATTATTCTCTCATGCATTTGAATACATCATCATGCATCATCACACAAACATTGTAACACTATACACACACACACACACACTCACACTCAGACAGACTTTCTGCTGTGTTGCTTCCCTCCACCCTTCCACTGAGTGGCTGGGTTATTGGCTGATAGCGTGCCTGATGCTGCTGTGGTTTGGATCTGTCACTGCTCTGTCAGGAGAAGGATTGATAGCTTGATAATTAGCAGTTCCTGTGGGACACAGCGGAGCAGTGGACTGGATGGGTGTGAATGGTTCCAGGTTTGGAGGAGCTCTCCATAGTTGCCCAATAACAAGTCAGGACCAACACGTTTACGAACCAGCTCCACCACTGGAGTTATGGCAGCGCTGCTGAGTGATATAGACATTATATCCAGCTTCAAGAGCAGCTGTGGGTTTTAATATGTGGTGCAAACGCAAATACAGTTGAACAAATCTCACACTGACTTACATTCACACTAGCAGCTTCCACCGAGACCACCAAGCAGCGACACTGACACGCTGCGTCAGCTGAAGTTTATCGGAAAAATCTTTTTCAGGTCAAGTCTTATTCTCCTCAAACTCTGGATAAATCTCTGTCTACCAGGTTTGATGATCCCAGTCTACTGTGTGGTCGAGCATGCAGACGTGGGCGTGGCTGGCGACTGTGAGGGGCGTGGCGACCGTCACGCTGAGTTTGTGTTGGTTCGCAAAGACGTCCTGTTCACACAGCTGGTGGAGACGGCACTGGTCGCCCTCGGATACTCGCACACCTCGGCTGTACAGGCACGTGGTAAGTAGTCTGTAGTAGTGTGTGAGCGTGTACAGGTGCATGTTCAAATCCATATATTTGTGTGTATGTGATAAGGTGTCTTCAGTAATACTCAGACCCGACCTTTCAATTATGATAATCATATATTTCCAAAAAAGCCAATGATTTATTGGACTTGATGCTGAATCCAGGAAAACTCAAAAGCAGTTATCAGAAATCAATAACTTTTAACGCTAAATTCTGAATATACAAGTTTTAAAGTATCTTGATGTCAACGTTTGACAATCATGAGTCTGTAAAGAAGATGCTATGATTTAGAGAGAGCTGTGTTTTCTTGATTGGCGGTGAAGGTGGTTTCTTCTTCCTCCTCAGCTCCTCCCAGGGGTTTCTGTATTTGCAAAATTAGTATTTTCTGGCAGCAGGATGAGGGTGAGCTGTCAACCCAAATCTGACCTTCAGTGTTGTCACATCCTTTTTTTACTAGTCACAGTATTAATGTTGCCCCTCATTTAGTTTTTTTACATAATATCTGGGAAACGCAGGTTTCTTAACTTTTCCATTATTACATAGTAATGAGAAACATGTCACATTTCAGTCTTTCTCACCACTTTGTTTGGTAATTCATGAGTAATTAATTATTTCCAGAAGCAGCTGAATAGAGCATAACTGGTTTCCAGATGGGTGGGGTTTCCAGATGGGTACAATGAGTACTGAAATGTTTAGGCGATCACGGGGAAAGTTATTTACCAAGAAGGTATTTTAAAGATAAATCTGTCTGCTTCCTCATCTATCTGCTGATTCGCTCCACCCACCTGACAGCATGAAGGTTGTATCTGTGCATCTCAGCCCAGCATCAAAACTTCTTTTCTCATCATTTTGAGATCAAAACAAACGCAGACAGCATCCAGTCGGCCGTGAACCAGCAGCCTACACACACACACATTCACACACACACACACACAGACAGAGAGAGAAAGTAGGGCAGTTTGACATTCCTGGTGTGTCCCCATAAACACAGGGCACTGTAACCAAGAGGCCGACGCCCTGCGACCCCCCTCGCCTCTCCTAAATAGCTACGTTTTGTTCTGAGAAATAAGCCTTTTCTTTTCAAATAAATAATTTTTGGCTGGAGTCATGCATTTTTCTCCCAGTGTGGTCACAACCAAAATTATACAGAGTCTCTGCTATTTTCTCCTGCGATTGAATTGCATCTTGCATAACTTTGGCTGGACGAGTATTTTTAAGCTCTTAACTGGCACAGGGGATTTTTTTTTTCTTTAATTAACTGGCACATTATGGCTAATTAAAAAGAGGCTATTTCTTATTTGGAGTACATGGTTTATGTTCTGGGTTTAACATGGGCTTAGGTGAATTGCAGAGCAGAAAAAAATGTAACAAAATTTAATTTAAGGCCTGTTTTGGGAAACATTCATTTAAAAATATCCGTTTACAGTATTTTAAGAGAAAACCCCAGTGGATCTTATTTTAAGAAAATGCATTTCAGGCAATTTATCTCTTAACCAAAATATTTTAAACATATTTAAATACACACACACACATTTTACAGCGTCTTTGAATCCCCCAGATTTCTCCCAACAATCACTGAAAAAATGTGGCTCAGTTCACAACTGAGGCTCATTAATAATTTCAGTCGTTACATGGCCATGTCTGTGATTCTGACATGGACAGGTTGCTCCACAGCGCACCACTAGACAGAGTGAAATATGCTTTATTGATGCTCTGGGACAATGTCTTACATATTGCACATTAAAAAAAATTTTTTTAAAACTATGTTTGTGTAGCCTGATAATCAGACTAAAATGTTGTTTTGTTTCCCGTCATTATTCAGTCTCACATTATGTTTGTGTTTGCTGATTTTTGTGGTGGATGTGGGATAGTTTTGGCCGAGCCAATCAGGAATGACTGATTTGTCCATCAGCATCATTTTGAGTCCAAACAGGAGCTTTGGTAGTGTTAAAAACTTTGCTAACAATCACAGAAATATATCAGTGTAATCGTTTCCTGTACAACAATCTGTAGAGATATGTCAGTCTCATCCATGTTTGTTGCCATTTTCATTGCATTTCTTCTTTGACAATTTTTCTGGTGTTGGTTAACATGTACGCAATTCCAGTCTAATCCCACATACAAAGCTCCGATTGGCTCGGTTGTTTCTCAACCAGGGAAGCAGCCATCTGTGAGCACAATACCAGCCTGTGAAAAAATTCAAAATGTGGGCATCGACTCAAAGATCTGAAACCAGACTGTCAATATTTGTCAGATGCTTTAATTTCTGCCCAGAGAAGACAAGATGTTGATAGTATAACACTGTAAAATAAAAAGTGTATGAGTGAGAAAGATAATGGATTTTAAATGATAGTTTCATGTGGGTTGATTGAAGCTCTAGTGCATCCAAAATATTCATCAGTGTAAGCTTTTTAGTTCTGTTTGATTTAATTTATTTCAGGAAGAGTTTCAAATGTTAGTGTCTGAAAATTCATATCAGTAACCAGCTGATGACAAGTCAAAATTTTAACCATCATTTCTAAAGCAAAGGCAGCTGTAGGACACACAGTAATTGGCAGTTATGGGGAGAAATATCCTGCTGTCAGACAGGAGAATAATGACCTCAGTGTTTATTCAGTGCATCAACATCAAAATGCCGCTCTCCTTCACAGCCTGCTCTGGTCTTTAATGTTGAGCTGATTTTACATTTCTCCTCTGATTAATCAGCTGTAGAGTCCAAAGAGAACAGCCTTTGTTCTTTTGCCCCTATCACCACCATCCCCATGCAGTGAAGACACACACACACACACACACACACACACACACATACACACGATTGAGGCTGGCAGGCCGAGGCCAGGCCGGGTCTGTGTTTGATTTAGCAGGTCCTAACGCGATTTGGCCTGTTTAGATTTGCACTTCCAGTCATGGTTGAAGGAAGGCCAGGGGAATGTTCACCCCAGGATGATGCTCCAAGACCAGGAGAGTTTAACAGGCAGGTCAAACAGCGCGAGCAGGTTCAGAAATAAAACTATCCAAAAGCCAATAGAAGCAAAGTTAGACTTCTAACGGGCAATCAGCCAACGGGGCCCTCACCAGGCTTCTGGAAGTGACGACTTTTTGTTGTGCGTGTTCTCCAGGCATCATTAAAGTGGGCCGGTGGAAGCCGATGCCCATCCACTACCTAACGGATGCACCAGAGGCAACAGTGGCTGACATGCTGCTGGATGTTTACCACATGGTCACACTGCGGATCCTGCTGCACAGGTCAGCAATACTGACATATCTGGAGTCAAGCTGCTCGCTGACTGATTTTCAATGTCTTCAATTATGATTATTTCCAAACTAAAAATGGTAAAATATCCATTTCAGCGAGAGGAAATCTGTAAGAGAGAAAGTCCTTTATTATATTATGTTATTATCTTATCCCCATTATTATAACAAAGCCTTTCGTTAATGCAGCTTCGCCCGGCTGGAGGAGCTGCCGTCAGAGCAGTGGACACACGCCACGGTGAGGAACGCCCTCAAAGAGCTGCTCAGAGAGACCAACCAGAGCGCCCTGGCCAAGGAGTGTCCTCTCTCCCAGGTAACTGCTCAACAGCACGACGACACAGCAGCTGCACAGTCTCCAGCTCATTCGCCTGTTGTAAACACCCAGGGTATCTGAAAGGTCCAGGAAGAGCACTGTTTGTTTGGAAAGTACCTGGACTAATAAAGAACAGGGAGCTAAAGTCTGATGTCTTGGGGCCCTTCTGTGGACTTCCTGTCCCACCAAAGTGTGCTTCTCACTGTGGATAACAATTATTTTCAGTATTAACTTGAATAATCTGCTGATTGCTTTTATGAACCAAGTGCTTAGTCTGTCAAATCCTAATAATAAATGCTTCTTTGAATCAATATTCTTTGAATTTTTAACATTTTACTTCATATTTGACAAAAAACAATGATCATCAAAATCAATTGTCCGTATTTTCATTATCGATTGACCAGATGATTATTTTCTCAAAAGAAAAAAGAAGAGAAAAATATTAATTCCTTGTTTTCATGCAGCAGCAAATCTTCACATTAGAGAAGGTTAAATAATTTTATTTTAAAAAATGAGTGAATTTTCTATCAACTAATTGATTGACTATTCCTATTGTATTCGTGCAAGCAGAAAATAATGAGAGAGATGGTTTTAAATTCCTTTTTTAAAGCTAAATGGTTTGATTCTGACACACACACACACACACACACACACACACACACACACACACACAGAGCACATGTGGTTTCCTCATCACTTCACCACACCTCACTCACACACACAAATATTGATACCATCCCATGGGAAAGGATGCAAATACACACACCTCAATTATCCTGTTCACACACACCCTGCAGTCATTAGACCCTCGAGTGTGTCATTTCGACTTGTGATTTATACACAGGACTTAGTCATGATGTAATTAGTGATTAGGGGAAGCGTGTGGGTGGTGTGTGTGTTTGCAGCCTGACTCATGTGAGTTTTAATCCCCAGTGTTTCCCATGTGGAGTTTCACTGCTCGATGACGAGTGTGTGCATCTCCTGCTCTGAGGAACTGACCACAGCGTGTTGGGAAAGGGAGTGAGGGGTTTCAATAAGTGAGCTGGTCAGCTTCTGTAACGAAATCCCATCACCCAGTCTCAAGGCTCAGCCGCTCCCAGGATTGCAGCAGGCCTCAGGTTTTTATTAACTGACTCCTGGTTCAATAGAACAAAAAAGAGAACAAAATCATAAATCTGAGATGAATAACTTTTCCCTCAAATTCTGACCTCAGAGATTTTTTATTTTCCATATGGTCCCGATCCTCTTCTTGAAAACACCACAATAAATAACTAAATGTGTGTTTGGTTGATTTGTATTATTTCTCAGCCTCTCCTGTCCGTCTCTCTGTCAGAGTATGATCTCAGCGATAGTGAACAGCTCCTACTACGCCAACGTCTCCACCTCAAAATGCCAAGAGTTTGGACGCTGGTATAAAAGATACAAACGCATCAAAGGTAACTTTTCTGTCTCACTCTCATTGATCATAGATCCATCCAGGAAAACAGCGTGCAAAGACCAAACTGTAACTCATTAGCTGCAGATTTCGTGCTCCTCATATTTACCTCTGTTGTCCTGGGTTGGAGACAGATACCAAGATGTCACTGGAGACAAGTGACAAAGCAACCCTCTTATGAAGTTAAACCCCGAAATCAATAAGTGGCCACGGCTGAACAGAAATCTGTAATGATCTGACTCCTCGTGTGCATGTGAACGCACTTCAGCGGTCGTATCTTCAGCCCATAGGTTTATGTGCCCTTCTCCTGCCTTGTTAAAAACTTTACAGTTTCTGTGACCAACTCCGCTGCACTAGAGCCATCAACTGTTCAGCTGTTTATACTTTATTTGCCTCATGCTGCGCTGAAAACTCTTAAAGGTGGAGACTGTCACAGCTCTTTTTAAAAGTGAGACTCGCAGCTCGACTTAAATATGGCTCACCTGCCTCGCCGCCTTTTTGTTTTTGTGATTTTAGTTGCTGCGAATGTGATCCCTTTTAATGAAGTCTTTCCATTCTTCTGTCCACCCCCTGTATGCGTACGAGCATGTGTCAGCCTGTATGTGTCTAATCTGCAGCGTGAGACGTCTGTCAGTGACAGCTCTCAGTAGGAAGGAACTGTCACACATGGTTCACATTAACGTCACCATTAATACACATGACAAAACTAAAGGCTCTTAACTCCTAATGGGAAACAGCAGCAGCCACCCCCAGCACACACACACACACACACACACAGTACCAAAACCCAGGAATAAGAGCTCCTCTTACACTTATTCCACACACACACACACACACACACACACACACAGGGAAGGTAAAAATCTGAAGCCCTGCCAAGCTTCACTCCAGCTTTTATTCCCTTAATAAACGAAAATGTGACCAACCAAACCCAGTAGAGGCATAATAAGAAGCAGATTTATGTGGAGAAGAGCAGAGAGGCTGTTAAAATCCAGGAGAAAAGACCCAGTTCAGTGCAGAGATAAAGAGGAAAACATTCTTCACTTATTTGATAATCTTGTCTGGAGAACTTGGAGCCAGAAAATAAAGTAGACTTTGCAGTTATGAGATCATCCGTCGAACCGCTACACCTACCTGTCGCTCAGAGAAGAATAAAAGACAAGGTTTACACCTGAGATTTCCCTCCTCAGAAAGCCGTCCTGAACTGTCCTGCTTCTCTTTGTAACAATATTTTAATTTCTAGTTGCACCTTGACTTTTACAGACACTGTGTGAAAATGTGACTTTAGGAATTAAGAATTAATTTGACTTAATTTAATATTTACTTCTGACTTGTTGTGTCTTTCTATAACAAATGAGTGGAAGTGATTGATTGAGTCCTGTACTGAGACTGACCTGCTGCTCTGATATTTTCCCCTCAGGTGAATACATTGAGAAGATGTGGTCAGCACAGGACAAATCAGATATAAAAGGTATGTTCATCTTTTTTTTTTTTTTTTTACACTTTCTAGGGATGGCTGTGCTGCTGGGCTGAGCTAAAATCTAAGAGGAAATAGAGAAGAGTTGCTTCCCGTGTCACAGTGAAAAAACATGGCTGAATTGTTGATCAGCTGACTAAGAACCGTTAACCTTTCAGATCATGCCTTTATTCTTCCGCTCTTGAAGCTGTATGATTCTGGTGATCAAATTAAAGCTGATGTGGGACTGAAGACTTTGTTGTGCTACATGAGGTTGTAGAGATCAGGCTCGAGCAGGTCTAACAAGGCCCAGTCTGCACGACTGAACCGTGGCACCAACCACACACAGAGGCTTTAATATTAATGTTGGCTGAGTGTGATAACAGAGAAATGTGTGTGTTGACGCAGTGGAGAGGGATTTGGACCTGAGCGTCATCAGCCAGCGTCCTCCCTCTCTCTTACCCTCTCCCACCCATATGGGGACCATTGGCGGCCCTGGAGCTCTTTCCATGAAGAGTGGCCTCGGGGACGCCCAGACCCCCGCCCAGCCTCACTGCCTCCCCCACCCCGCCGGCCAGCACCACCCCAGTCCTCCGCTGCGTCCCCAGGCTCCAGCGCTCCTGGGCCACGGCGGTCTCCTGCCCCCCCAGCTCTCCCCCCAGCTCGTCCGTCAGCAGCTCGCCATGGCCCACCTCATCAACCAGCAGCTGGCCGTCAGCCGCCTGTTCGCCCACCAGCACCCACAGGGAGTCAACCAGCAGTTCCTCAACCACCCGCCCATAGCAAGGACCTGCAGAGGCTCCGGGACCGCCGCTGAGCCCGGCCCCAACTGCTCAGGGGCCGAAGTGTCCTCTGACATTTACCAGCAGGTCAGGAACGAGCTGAAGAGGGCCAGTGTTTCCCAGGCTGTGTTTGCCCGCGTGGCTTTTAATCGCACACAGGTAAACTGAAATGAAACGATCTCACTGTTTACCAGAGCTGATGCAATGAAGTCAGGCCAACAATGTGTTTTTTTGTATGTGAGTAACTGTTCGTGCGCTGCAGGGCCTGCTGTCAGAAATCCTTCGTAAGGAGGAGGATCCTCGCTCTGCCTCTCAGTCGCTGCTGGTCAACCTGAAGGCCATGCAGAACTTCCTCAACCTGCCCGAGGGCGAGCGAGACCGCATCTACCAGGAGGAGAGAGAGAGGAGCACCAACACCAACCACAACCACCCCACCAACCACATCTCCACCAACACCAACACACACAGGCACACACAGGTACGCACACTCTCACAGGACTGCTCGACACCTGGACAGTGAGACACAGGAGTTTATCATCTCATTAGTCCAATAAAACCTCGTACACATATTTACACTGACACGAAGAGTAAATTAAAATATATAAATAACAAAATCACAGGTTTAACTGTGTGCAGAAAAAAAAACAATTTTCCTGCAGTATGAAACATGTAAAAATTGCTCTGACAAATCAAGATACTGTCCATGCACATAAAAGAAACAGAAAAATGTTATTTTCCCTGTCTTACATTTGCTCTGCAGACAACATGTTTACAACAAGAACCTGAATGGAGGTGGACACAATAAGACGAGGAGCAGTGATACCAGATTTCTGTATGAGAATAGGATATAATTTGTGATGCAAGTTTTTGTTGTGCTGCCTGTTTTGGACCCAAATGTGAAGTTGGCTGCAGAAAATTGCAAACTATTCACCCATTTTTAGCTACTGAGCATTTCTTCACACTGGCTTTAAAACAATCAAATGACATGTTGCATTTACAGAATCATGATGTTTCACTTTTATCGTCTTATTGTTCAGTTACTGTTATTTTTACATGAATGTTATAGTTTGTTTCTGCAGTGGATATTAATAAATAAAGATGTTTCGTCACAAAGTAGATAAATAAAACATTATAGCAGAGATCACCAAACCTTAAATATAAATCGGACACTAGTGAAATTGTGATGAATAAACAGTGAATTTGGCCACTTATACAACACTTTATTTTTTTTATGTAACCATCAAATCCTTATCAAGACTTAAAACTGTTGTCAAAGCTTCGCCTCAGTTTTGTTTTCCCGCTGTGTGTAGACGAAGTGCAGCGTGTCGGGCGCAGAGCTGCCGCTGAAGCTCGACTCGCTGGTGAACATCACGTCAGGGATCTACGAGGAGATCCAACAGGAGATGAAGAGGGCGAAGGTCTCCCAGGCTCTGTTCGCCAAGGTGGCTGCTAATAAAAGTCAGGTCAGTTCCAACAAAGCACCTGCTGATGCACTTCTTGATTTTATTATAGCACCATAACCACACGGATGGGCTGCAGAAAAACTGAAGTTTAAACCTCAGAGAGGAGGTTAAACTGAGATTAAACAGATTACACAAGACAAAAAAGAGGGACTGAAGGAAATAAAATAAAAAATATCATCCAATTTCTTTCCAAACATTTTATTTATCTATTTATTTTTGTACAGGGTCTCATCAACATGTTTAATAATGTTTTACACGCATAAACATCCTGTAACACATATTGTACACACTGAGTTCATGATGTTTGAAAGAGCTGATGGGGGTGTAACGGGGAGGTGTGTGACTGCGTGTGTGGGCGTGTGGGGGATCTGATTACCCGCTGTGGCATACCATCATGTCTCCATCCTCGAATAAACAATGCGGGTGATCGAGGGCGAGATCAAAGCAGAGTCTGCACTGGAGGGAGCGAGTGGAGGAGCCGGAGAGGAAGATGATAGTTTCAAAACCAGTTTAAAAAGTTCTCACATTATTTTACAAACTTCATACAAATAAGGTTTTACCCACACAGGCAGACAGGACCGGAGAGAAGGTGTGCATCAATGTATGAGAGACGCTGAGAGAGATGCTGAAATGATAAAACAGTAAATGCACTGAAATGAGCGAGGGATGAGACGAGGAACAGAAGGATGCAAGAAGGAGGGAGACAAGATGACGGAGGGATGATCACATTATTACCATTAATTTCCAGGCTGAAGGCTGCGCATAAACAACAGCTGGTGGCAGATCCTGGGTCAGCCTAGCAGATATAATCCAATCTTCATACACACACACACACACACGTAGACACTCACTGCTCCCCTCAGACAACAGTGATGGGAACTGCAGCCACACACAGCCAGAACCTCTGCTCCAAACATACACAGAACAAATAAATAATCACATGCATCAGTCAGCAAAGAGTCAAAGTCAAAACAAAAATGCAATTATGGTGAACTTAGTGTGTCATTGTGTGTTTTTCTGTCCTTACAGCGGGGCCTAATGATGGTAGTGTCGCTCAGTTCATTTGTCCAACATCAGACCATCATGTCTCAAAAAGTGACAAATAATGTATCATAGATGTCTCCAGAGGATGATGATGATGAAATGAAGATTGTAGCTGGAGGATTTTTGTATTTGTCTTTCCCACAATTCAGGGATTTTGCAGGACCTAGGTTATTCCAGTCTTTTTACTAATTCAGTTTGATAACATTATTTTGCTAAATAAAAGAAATAACAAGCTTTTTATCATTTTGAAACCAACTTTTTGTCAAACTGGTCAAGTTTTGTGTTGGTTAAGTGATTTTTATTGTTCCGTGCACATACAAGCCTCCAGCCCACATGGACTCACTGCTGTGGTGGTGAAGTTGTTCTCAGACCATATATAACTCATAACTTCTTCCATGTAAAATTACATTTGCAAACAAAGAACTTTGTCTTTGTCCCATAAAATCTGCTACGAAAACATCCCCTTCACAATTGAAGTTATAATCATCCGAAGAAGAAGAAGAAGAAGAAATGGTTACTTTACTAAAAATGTGGAGCCCTTAATCATCATCTGCTCAGCAACCAAACATGAAATAGACATTGTCCTCAGTCCTCAGTCTCCTAAATTACACAACAATCACAACCTCTACTCTTCAGGGAGATCATTAAACTGACCTGTTTTTATAGCTACTGGTAGTGTACTTGAACGTAGCACACACACATCTTGGACTTTTGGTTAAAGTCTGTTGCAACAAAGCTTTTGCATGCAGTTGTTTTTATGTGTCCAATATCAGTTTGTGCCAGAAACATTTTTCTTTATATAAAGGGAACAACATGTGCTGAGTGTCATGATTATTACACTGTCACCTGTTTTGAGAAGAAGAAGATCATTCATACAAAATGTTTGGGGGTCCTTGTGATCATCCCATATCACCACCGTGACATGTACCCTCACCCTCTTGGTACACGTTTGTTCGTCTTGCTGAATTTTCTTCTTGGTGGGTCGAACCTGTTTTCCTCCGTGTGTTCCAGGGTTGGTTATGTGAGCTGCTGAGGTGGAAGGAGAGCCCGAGCCCTGATAACCGCACACTGTGGGAGAACCTGTGCACCATCAGGAGGTTCCTGGCTTTACCGCAGGCCGACCGAGACCAGGTCTATGAAGATGAGTCGAGGCAGCAGCACAGCGACAGGATCCACACCGTCCTCCATATCCCAGACCAGCAGGTACAATCACGCAGCCAGTGGCTGGGGGGGGGGTTTGGTGGTCTGGTGTGTAGAATATACCATAAAATTTGTTTGGATCATAATCTAGTGTCTGCTTTTGCAAAAAAAATCATCTGTGTTTATTTTGAAGATTAAATCGTGAGGAAGAAATTCTGTGTGAAAATCCCATTTTTAAAAATACACAACTACAATGCAGCCATTTGCAAGCAAGGACACACAAATCAAAGTGTTTTTTTTTATGAGTGAGAAAATGTGGAAACTAGCTGGTGATTTCTGGTGTTTAGAAAAGTTTCCTCTGTCTCCCTCTGTCTGTCTGATCCCACCACCTGCTCCTCTCTGCAGCCCTTCTCTTTGTCTTGTTTGTGCCCCAGAAGTCATTGAAAATAGAAGTGGTAAATGACCAGCCCACACATTTCCTGCTAAACACTCCTCCATCCCACCCTCTCCCCAAAACCAAAATGCTCTCCCGTCTGGCCCTAACCTCAATATTATTCAGAACATAGCCTGTAATTATTGAAGCAGAGAAAAAGGAATTGCCATTATCTTTATTTAGGTCCTTTCATTTTGATGGACCACAGATTTATGGTGTTGGATTCCTGTGTTTGGGTGTGCAGGCCACCCCGCCCTGTTAATAAGCTCTAGTAGCGTGGATGTTTGTGTGATGAATTTGGGAGTTTTTGCATGTTGGCGGGTGATGGAAGCTGGTCAATCACACTTCCGCTTGTACTACATTTCCTTTTAATGACTGTGCAGAGGGGCACTGAAAGAGGAGCTGAGTGGCTCACTTATTATTGCGGTGATGAGGAGTTCGAGGTCTGTATCGTAATCACACATGAGACATGTCCACATAGACTGTGACAGAAATGCTGAGTAAAACCGGAGGACCTCTGCATCCGCTTGTCTCACTGCAGCAGTGGATGTGTTGGTTCTTACACAAGAGTCAAAGCTAAGTCTGCCCTGTTTTTCTCCATATTTATGTCATTACCAGTGCATTTTATGTGGTTGCAAAACAGCATGGTCTTAATATAAATGCCATGCACTGTTAATATTAGAATAATGCTGTTGACATGTAACATTAGGAATGTGGTGCTTTAATCTTTCTCCTAGACTGTTAAAGTTTTAAAATGATCTTTACTTTGTGCATATGCTCAAAACAGCTGTTTCAAAAATGAAGACACAATCACATGACATGCAGAATAAAATGCAATTAATGTTGGCAGCTGGGATAGAATAAGCAGTCAAAAGGTTTTTATTTATGTTTATCATTTTTACTGAAGCTCAAGGCACCTGGGTGGAGGCAGTGGGACAGGAAACAACACCGTCCAAATTGAAATTAAACTGCATGTTTTTTTCTTGTCTGCTCCTTTTCTCTCCTTTGAGAAAAATTCAGAAACCAAAAGGGAGAAATGTATGTTACTTTTGGTTACCTTCAGTTCTTCATCTGCGTAGATGGAGAATTTGTTTCCATCTAGCCAATGTGGTTGCTCATAGTCAAAAGTCTGCTTTATGTTTTTCCTTTTTTTTTTGGTGCTTTTAACTGCATCTCATGGTCTTCATCAGTGATTGGAGTTTGCATAAAGATGGTTCAGTTGTCATCATTTGACCTAAGTACACTGATAGATGTGTATGGGGGGAAGAACATAACATATGCAGATGAAGAAAGTGAGATTTGGTTAAAAGCTCCAGAAGAAACTAGTAAGTTTTCCTTTTTTTCCTTTTTCACATATCAAATGTGTTCTTCAAATCATTCTCTGGTTTTCTAAACAGGTGCTCCACAGACAGCCCCTGCCACCTCTGACATCCCCATCTCCAGTTCATGAGGAGCCACAGCCGGTCCCACTGCTGGTGTTGCATGGCTCAGAGGACGGGTCCCAGCGTGGGATGAGTCCTGGCCTTGGAGGTGGAGGACCAAAAAAAGCCCGTTCGCGGACACGGATTTCCCTGGAGGCCCTGGGAATCCTGCAGAGCTTCATTGGAGACGTGGGCCTCTACCCCGACCAGGAGGCCATCCACACCCTGTCAGCTCAGCTGGACCTGCCCAAACACACCATTGTCAAGTTCTTCCAGAACCAGCGCTACAACGTCAAGCACCACAGCCAGGCCAGAGACTCCATCCCCGAGGAGGACGACAGGGAGAGCTCGAGTCCCAGCGAGGGAGGCATCGGCCTGGGGGAGAGCCGAGGGGAGGAGGGGTTCTGTGCGTCCGAGGAGTCAAGTGAGGACGGGAGAAGATCAGTGGAGGTGTTCAGAACAGAGGGAGGAGACAAGGGAGAGGAAGGAGAGGTGGACATGGAGGTAGAGAAGGAAGAAGTGGATGATGGGAAAGCCTCGGGGCGAGCAACTTCCTCTCTGTCCCCCTACAGCAGTCTGGACAGCCCCCACTCTGCAGAGCAGCAGAGATAACAGCAGAGAAAAGGAGACGGAGGGAGCAGAGAGAAACAAACTGTGAAGAACACACACAGATAACCTGTGAATACACATACACATCTTCATCACCTTTACCCGAGCTGATGATCAGAGCTCGTTAATATCTGAACAACTGTGGAAAAACAGTGATGTAAGGTTTGACTGAGGAGAGATCTGACGGTACCTCCACCACCCTCAGACACTACCAGTATTTTTGTTTTGATGCTGTCTATAGACACTATTTTTGGATGATTTTCAATATCACTTAAACAAAAAACACATTTCCTCCTGAATTCCTGTGTTTCACTTCGTCATGTTTTCTGGTGAGGATGGAAAAAACATCTCAAACAGCACAAACTCATCACTTCTCTCCACTGAAACACAGATCACGCATTAACACATTCAAATCTTTGAGTTCATTTATGCTTTGTTTCAGTGTGGTACTCTGCCAAAATCAAAAACACTCACTCTGCAGGTGGTTGTAGTTCATTAACCGCTCCTGCAGCACAATCCACTTTGTCTGTTCCACATGTTTCTGTCAACATACACAGCTTCCTTTGCAGTTATCGTCACACGTGGAAACTGTGCATTTAGCTGTGCAGGAGTTTGACATAAACATACATATACATACTGATTTTATGTATAGACAGAAGTGGATGATGCTGCAGGAAGAGTTTCCATGTAGTTTCCTAAAAGTCCTCAGCCATCTGTCAAGACTTTATGTTCATGTGTTTATGCTCAGAAGTTGAGGGGAAAGAGATTTTAGTGGCAGGAAATGTTAATCTGGCAGTACACAGCCGGTTAGTTGTAAACAGAAGATCATTATTCAGCACGTCAATCAGGCTCCATACAGAAACACAGTTTTCAGTCTAAATGAATTTAAATTTTACACATTCTCACATGGAAAATTGTGCATTTGTGACCAGAAACACTGTAAATGAAGCGTATGGATTCAGCCTCTGGTCCATGTGAATGATTTCGGGCTTCACATAGAGATAAAATAAGATATATAAGGAGACAGTAAAGATTGTCGAGCAACTTCTGGGGAACATTTGAGTCCCACTGTGACATTCTTGATGGGACATGGATGCCAGTGAATGAACAAACCCGTATTTGCTAATGTCAACCTAACAAACTCATCTCAGTAAAGCTGAGGAGTAAAATCCTCCCAAACGACGCAGAAATGATTTGTCTAGTCAGATATTAGAAACAAATATAGATAAATAAATAAATAAATAAATAAATGAAGAAATATCGACAAGCTGCAACTAGAGAGGAACCTCCATCAGGCCAGATGTGGAAACACTTGACTCACATCTGTCTGCTTGTTGGGCTCAGATGTCATTACGTTGGGACCAAGGATAAACTCACTGACACTGAGCAAGTAGTACCTCATGCAGGACAATAACACTACAGCGTCCATCCAAAATGAAGCCAATTTTCTATTCTACTTGTTTTTTTAATATATAATTTATTGTCCGAGTGTCCTTCCCATGATGCTTTAAGAGGTCGACTGAGCTGTTTTTGACACAGCCTTTACTGACAATAAACAAGTTCCATCCCACCCCCACATTAATATTTATTACTAACTTTATATTTACTAAAATCAAAGTATTATTATTGTAATTATAGTTTAACTATGGTTTTCTATGATATGACAACAAATGTCGTTGTAAATGTGACAAAAGAGGACGAGCAAGTCTGAAGAAGTTTGAGCTCAGTGTTTCACAGTCTAAGTTTCAATATTATGAGTCTTTTGTTTCCTGTTTCTAAAACAGACAGATCATTTTTCTAGTGGAGATGTATGTACATTAAAATGTAAATGTTGATGGTCCACCTGCAAAAGTGGATCTGGCATCATGTGTGGGATGCAACCACGGTCACTTGACACTGTTTTGTGTATTTTGTGTCACAAAGGAACAGGGTATGAAAACAGAGGATTTGCGTTTACAGTCTGTTTCAGTTCGACAATCACTCTGTACTGGATGGAGCACACAAAGTTTCTGATTTGTTCCACTTCGATGTTTAACTATTGTTTGATTCTGTTGTGGGCAGGACATGAGAATCTGATAAAGCTTTTCCAAAGTATTATGTGTGTGTGTGTGGACAGTTTGCCCTCTTTGCCTTTTGAAACACAGCGGCCAACAAACCGCACTCTGCTCCCAGAGGAGGTGATGGATCTATGAAGTCACACATGTTCTAGGGTTTTCCTGTTGTATTTTACTGTCAGGTTTAAACTTTGTGGGAAAAAAATCTGAATTATATCAACCATGTGAAAATGTCGCCAGGAGGTGAATCTACAAAAAACACAGTCATTATGTTGTCACGTCAGATGATTTCTGCACAGATATAAGAGAAGCTAAATGATATCATGTAAAAGCAGGCAACAAAATAGTCCTTACATACCTAAACTCTCCCCACAGAGGCTATAAAGTGAACAACTAACCAAACCAGACATATGAATATAAAAACAGCAGCTGTAAAATACAAATACAACATGCACAGTACAATTAAATGGGTGGGGGGCACAGCCTTTCTTTATAAATCCCCTATGGAAAACATATTGTGACTACAGAACGCTGTGCATGAAGTAAAAATAAAAGTAAAGATTAAGATTAAGAAAAAATTTAAGACACATGAAGAAATAAATGACACATGAGAGGCCTTGGTGGGAAAAGCCTGCAATGATACCTAATAGCTGCCACTATTGGGATTGGGAGCTTGAAATCAACATCATTTTGGTAAATAAACCTCTGTATAACTGAACTGAACAGATAATTACAATAGATTCTAGTTCAGATAAAGAAGAAGTTTCACGTCTTCTTTTCTCATCACTACACCTGATGACAATTTGAATAACTCCAATTTAACAACTGCCATGTGTGAAAAGCAAGTAAGCGCTCGCCTCTTCTCGCTCTTTTCTCCATCTGCCGTCCTCTCCTCTGTTAAATGTTTGGCTTTTTCTTGCATAAAAAAAGTTGCTGAAGGTCCAGCATGTCAGTGTGCTGCTGCTGGCGTGTGAAATGCCTGTGGTAGCAGGTTTTACAGACCGGCGCGACGCCCATAAGTGACTGCTCCCAGTGGTGCTGCTCTCTGCAGACCTTGTCCTGAGTTTCAAAAATCTATAGGAAATCTGAGCTTAAGCATAAAATGCCCCGTTTAGTGTGTGTGTGTGTGTGTGTGTGTTAGTTTTTTTCTGTGTTCACCATGTGTTTGAAGTGTGATGAAAACTAATTGGAGATCATGGTTAACTCACATTTAATATTACAACTGCATCAGTGAGTGTTGGTACGGTCCACCGGATTTCTGCTCACACAGCTGGCTATTAGAGCCGTACGGCAGGCTGATACAGGGCCATTAGAAGTGTGTGTGTGTGTGTGTGTGTGTGTGTGTGTGTGTGTGTGTGTGTGTGTGTTGTGGGATAGGGACGCAGGTGCTCCGTGGGCTGATATTACCCAGGATGCTCAGGGTAGGGGCGTAGGGGTTATAGGGGGAAGGAGGCTCTCTGTGGAGCTTGCAAACACACCTGTGATCCCTTGCTTGCACGCTCACACACACACACACACACACACACACAGTCCCCCCCCCCCAGCCTCTGCACTGCAGCACGTTAATACACACTCTGATAAACAGGCTAATACTCGCAGCAGCAGCACTTTACACGCCATTGAACACAACACACGGTAATCAGTGAAGCCAACACGTGGCTCCGTGTGTGTCTGTGTGTGATGTTTTGGAGACTTCTGTGTGTGTGTGTTTGTGCATTTCACTATACAACGAACAGGCATTGCAGCCTCATTAGGCCTCAAAGTTGTGTGTGTGTGTGTGTGTGAGAAAGGGCAAATCTAGGCATTTTTATTAAAAAAAAAAAGATTAGATAAGAGTCACAATTATATCTGTGTGTGCGTACATCATACTTAATACATCTCCTTTCGTTAAATCTGGAGTTTACTTTCATAGTTTTCACCAACATGCCCACAGTTACCACATCATTTCACTCACCTGCTTCACTGTCACAACTTCAACTTAAACACAACTTTACAACACTGCACAGGACAAAAACACAAGTCATCATATAGGTTATATTTCCTAAACCACTGATTTCGAAGTTTGAATGACGGTGACTTTTAATTTACAGTTCAAAACCTTACCTGTATTTGTTGAATTTGAAGATTCACTTTCCGGTTCAACATGTACTCACATACCATGAGTTGATCTGGGTTGATCAGACCTGGTTGTCCGCTTGATTAAATTATCCATTGTAAAACTTGTTCCTCGGCAACGATCATCATCCCCACACCCCAGCTATGAAATGAGATGGTACACTGTGTGTGTGTAATCGTTTCTAAAACTATATGAAAACACAGATGACAAATGACAGAAAAACAAACATAACACCAGGTCCCAGCCATCAAACACCGTAGTGTGACAAGTGAGACACAGTTAGATAAAGTTTGGAAGAAGAAGAAGAAGAAACTGGTGGTTTCATCGAATATGTTTGTTCTGTATTGAGCTCATAGAGGTGTCATATTATGATGAACTACACATGGAAACAACACACACACACACACACACACACACACATATACACAGATGGTGAAAACACCCTTCAAATACCCAAAGATGAAACGAGTCAGAAAACAACCACATCACATCTCCTTCAAAAACAAACATTTAATTATGGCGGCTCTGCTGCATTAGTGGCGGACCAGCGCGTTTTGATGTGCGCCTCTAAATAGCGTTACATCGAGCCAGTAACATTTTTACACCCACATTCAACATTCAAAGCAAATCCCTTTCGGAGGAAAATGAAAAACAATTAAAGGCTAATAGTGCCATAACTTCTAAAAGTCTGGAATTTGATAATTTAATGTTCTATTTATTTCAAGTAGTAAAAAGCCATATTTGTTGTAAATATAAAACCGTGCCATCAAATAAATTTCAAGCTAAATTAGAGAGTTCAGTCTCTGTTTTGGAGCAACTTTAAGAATGGCTGAATTATTTTTGGGTCGTTCATTGATGCATGCGGTTCGTTATAGTTGCTTCTGCAGCTTTTTTTAAGCTTCGTATCATGACATGTCAGCGATGGGTTCTTCATAAATGCTTTCCTTCATATTTAACCCATAGATGTCAGAGAGTTGAGGATCAAAAGTATTTATCCAGAATGAAATCTGTAACACATGGAGTCCCACAGGGCAGTGTCCTTGTCCCCCTGTTGTTTTTACAATAAGTGAATGAATTAGAAGTTTATGTGTTTTATAATAGATTTTTAAATGCTGATGATTCATTCATTTAGTTTTTATCTCCCAGAACAAGACGAAGGTGAATGTGTAGTCATTTTGGGTGAAAGGGCTTTTTGCTCCCCTGGCGCTCAGCACACCATCTCCTGTGATGTGGTTTGAATTGGGAGATTCGCAGCAGATAAAAGAAGATGAGGGTAGGGTCCATTGTAGAAGAAAAGCTGTAGATGGGGGAAACACCCTGTGGAGGAACCTCTTTTCAGATTTTTGTGGTCTCTAGTTGTGACCACTACAGGGAGCCAGCAGTGCAGAGTGCTTATAGAGCAACGAAAAGGAAGCCAGTGTGTGGAAACCAGGGTTTGTGTCGCGTCACCTTACACAAGTCTGGGTTGGTTTTCTTTAAAGCGAGACTTTGTGACTTTTGAAAGAAGAAATAACACATTCCTCCTCTTGAAAATGAAAACTTTAACTCATAAGTGATAAAACACACTGTTTTCATGGGTTATGATGCTACACTCTTACTTGGTCTGGTATAACCAGTAGCTTATGGTTGCTAAATGCCATTAGCATTAAAACAACTGACTCTGGAGAATCTTGACAGCCAGTGTGCACATCAGCAACATGGCTCCCTCCTTAATGCAGCCCGGAGCTTTGACCGCAGCACCGGCCTACTGACTCCAGCAAAAGTGAGAGTAAATGAGCTATTAAGGCATTTCTGTGGTTGCATAAGGCAGCAGTGGCTTAATTCACGCTCTGTAAATAATTGTGTCATTGCACAACAAGCGCGCTTCACCACCCTGGATTTCACACCATATCCACCAATTCCAACTTTGGTGGCTTTCAAAAGAAAAGAAAAAAATCAACATTGAAACAACTCACAGTCTGTGATGAAACCATATTACGTAAAAAAAAAAACCCAAAAAAAAGTCCAGGTAAGTAACAACTACTCATTTCTAAACTCATGAAGCGCACAGATAGTGTATTTCATTCTTCTTTTACATGATTTACATGTAGAAGCACATTGTTAAGACTCATTGCACTTGATCTAACCTGCACAGCTGTGAATTGTATCATCAATATTTCATTCCTTTTATTATTCTTTAATTTTCTTACATTCTTTTGTGCTATTCTTTTAACCATTCAGCAAAGCACCAGATTCTTCCACCTTACATGAATTATTTAAAAACTTTCTTTTGTCAGAGTAAAAAGGCTTTTGAAACAAAGTCAAACATTAATGGGGCAGTTGAAAAACTAAGCATTGCACAGATCAGTTCTACAACAGGTAATCAAACATGATGCATCATATCCATGACACACTGCACAAAGTGGATGAAGTCTTGAACCTGTTAAGCAGGCTAATACCAGTCCATGTGACCTCAGTGTAAGCCAGAGGAGCTGTCGAGGAAGCACAGCTGGTCGGGTGGCTGTGGGCTCTTGACACCAGCTGCAGACTCTTGTGCAGAAAGAGCCACCAGGTGTCGGGGATTTCACGCTCCTTCCCTCCTCCGCTGGTTCCACACTGCAGCCTGCTGAGCCGTTACTGGGTTGGATTAACACCGGCTGTTCCTCCACGGTGCCGCCATGGGCCCGCAGCTCAGCACGCTTTGCTGCTTTTTGCCTTGTGCTCCGTCTCCCTCGCATAAGGCTGGAGAGGCTGGGTTTGGATTCAAGTTTGCTCGGAGTTGCTATTTTATAACCTTTCCTTGGTGGAAGGAGCAAGTTGTTTGCAGACCAGCCAATCACAGAAGTTTCCACTCTCCTGGTGCTGTTGTCAAGGCATGGAAAATTCTTCCAAGACTATTCAATTAAACATAAGAAACTGAAGGTAAATTTAGAAGATGGAGGATAAGAAACTATGAGCTTTAAGGATTAGTTCACCCAAATGACAAAAAAATGAATTTTCTTGTTCTCATTTTTTCATTTTCCCGCAGAAATTTCTGGCTTTTACTTTGAAATATCTGTCTCTATGTGACACTTGATGCAACTTTATTGTGGAAATAACATTTTTGACCCTTTTCTACTTTTCCTTCCTTTTTTTCTCTTTACTCTTTTCTTCCCCCATCCTTCCTTCACTATTTCCTTCCATCCTTCCTTCCTCCCTCTGTCTCTCCTCTATCTAATCAAGAATGTTTGAGGCTTAACTGGGAGGTAAACAAGGAAAGGAAGTCTTTAGACACACACACACACACACTAGGTGTATATCGTGTTCAAAGAAACATAGAAAGTTACATAAATATGCACTCGCTTGGATGTATGAGCATGTTCATAAGCACAGATACGTACACAGACCAGACCATATTTGCAGCCCCTACAACTGCTAACAATTACAACAATTAGTGGTTCGGCATTGCCAGCAAGCCACACCGCCTGTTTATAATGTGATCGAACACAAATGTCATAACAGTGAAGTTTTGAGACAAACAAGATGCATTATCAACATGATGCCTGAAAGTCAGGTCTGCACCGGGAAAGAGAGAGCTGCGAGAGCAGATACACAATCGAGCTGAGAAACAGAAGAAGTCTTTATATTTATTTCATCTTCTGCTTGTCAACCAAACCCATATTTGTCTCTGCCTTCACCACTTTTCCTACAACTCACTTTTTACAGGGCTTTGTCTCTATACATCTGTCTAATAAAATAAAGCTTCTGCATTCATGCCAACATGTTAACATTCCTGTCTTTCCTTTCCTCTCCTCCCCTCTAGGCCCTGCCATTTCGTATCCGTCCACCAGTCGCTCCCCTTGTGTTGCTTTCTCCTGTCAATCACCTTACCCTGCTTCACCCTCAACACCTGTCCTTTATTCTTTTGTTGAGCCACACCTGTAACTTGTTCTCTCATTTAACCTCAGTGTATAAGCACTAGTCAGCTCCCAGTTGCCTGATCATCAAGTGTCAACATTGTGCATGTTTTTTTTTATACTAAATCCATCATACACTTCCCCGTGCACTGTGACCCACCTTAATCACGGCGCAGGAAGTGTCTGCAGGTCAGCGAAAACGTTCAGATTCATTGTGGAGCAAGAAGCAGCCCAGAGTAATATCATGTGGCTGCAGTTTCATGTCACATTCAGGTAGATGGAAGGTTCGACTGCGTCAGGACACAGCAGGAGAGGCTGGATTGAGAAGCTCTAACTGGATTAACTGGGGAGGAGAAGTCGCAAGTGACTAAAATAAGGTTAGTGGGCATGGATAGGATGTGTGTGTGCGTGTCCGCTCGTGCATCATTCTTGTAGTTGTTGAAACACACACACACACACACACACACACACACACACACACACACACACACACACACACACCTCTGTATCTTTATTTTGTGGAGAACAAACACAATAGGCCTTTTTCACAGAGGACATTTTGACATGTCACAGTGGGAAAAGCACCGGTGTAAATAATAAAATTAATGATGCCTGAGTTCCATTTAGCTGCTTCAGTCTCAGGGTCCTGGTATTGTGCATGTTGGCTCACTACCGTGTCTCACTGGGACTCTTGAATAGAACTTAACCATTAATGACATTAGTAACACATACTCTGACAAGTCAAAATGTCTGCTGTGAAAAGGCTGAGCTGTGACTTCACTGTTTTATTAGAGTTCTTATTAGTTTTCTCACATCTTCTCTGTTCAGGTTGGTGATTCTGGACATTATTTCTACAGCAGCATCCAGTCTAGGACTTCAGCCGATAAAGGTCAAGTAGTGTGCAGAAGATTAAATATTTAACTCAAAACGTACCAAATTATTAATTCAAGTATCAATATTTAATATGCATCTGTATAGCATGACAATCTGCTTTTATTTAGCAGACTATCTGCAAACCATATGCCTACTTTTTCTTAATACTCTATTAGAAGAGGGTTAAATACAACTGGGTGGTGACACACAGCTAATAAGCTACAAAGCTTCCTCCATGTCTGGCTCCATGGCTGACACATTTTTTGGTCATATATAGCCTGGATGTTAATGACAAACTTCTTCATTTATGGTCATTCATATGCTTCAATGCCTCAGTTGCTGCCTGTGAGAGCAAAACCATATTTGTTCACCTGTATCGTTCCTTTGTCGACTTCAAATGTACATTCTTTTTAAACACTAGTTTAAATGGGCACTCCTCTGGAGCCTCTGGATGTATTATCCATGTGTAGCCCCGTCCCTGCGGCTCTGAGCACTTTCATGTTGTTCTTACACCAATAATCACCTGGGATGATATTTTGAGGTCCCACTTTTAATAGGAGACAAATATAACATTCAAACATGTTGTCATTAAAAACTGATGATGAAGATGAAGATCCTGAATGTGTCGGCCTTACAGTGGATCGACGACGATCCTACTACATCTGTCTCTTTCTGTCTGTCCTCTTCGATCTCTCCAGTCGTCTGTCTTCCTGGCAGGCAGCAGTCTCTCCTACACTGGGACCGAAGCCTCCTCGGCAGACAGCGGCCCTAATTTCATTAATTATAAACCAATATGCTGCTGGCAGCCCCTCTGGAGAGGACTTTACCCAGCGCTGGCATCTGTTCAGCACAAACACAGCGAGGGATGAAGGGATGGAGGGAGGAGAAAACAAGGACATCTCTGACTCCCGCCATGGGTGAAGCATGGCGCTGTGCAGGGGAACGGACGGGGGGTAGAGGAGGTGGTTTTAAAAGTTCATGCTTCAAACATGCAAGCTGAAGTCAGCGATCCACAACGATTTCATCCAGACTATCGCAAATTAAAGAAGAAGAAAACATTTCTTTAGCCTCTCACCTCAAATTTCTTTATGCCTGTACCATGGTTCTTTGACAGGGGAGGAGACACATGAAGTCAAAAAATTGATTTCTCTGACTGGAAGTTATGACCTGATCTGAGACGTAAACTTGTGAGGCTTTGACTGGAGGTTTTTCTTTGGGTTTTCATTACCTTCAGAAAAAAAAACTCAAAACCTCCAGAGAAAGAAAAAAATCACATTAAGTTTTTTGCTCTGCTGCTGTAACTGCGATCCTTGTGTCTCGACCCAGTGTTGTGTTATCTTTATCTGTCCATTCTTTACCATTGATCCCACCTCCTTCCAAATGATATAGTTCCCCTAAATGCTTAACACTGCTCACTGTATCCCTGCGGGATGCCACAGGCGCTTCCCATTGTCTCCATTTGTTAAAATAGCAGCCGTGATGTTGCATGATGAGTCGTGAAATAGCAGTTATTGTTTTGTGTTTGCTGTAATAGTCTTTGTTGTGATGTGATGACACATTAGGAGGTGAGAGAGCTGGCTTGGTCAGCACTTTGGACCCTGTGTGAATGTCCACATGGATAATCCAGGGTGATTCAAGTACACGATGGGCTAACAGCTGCTGATAACTCCCAACCACGACATAACATCATATTATGTCCTCTAATACCACCAACAGACCAACAAAAGAAGAAGAAAGAGGTACAGTAAGAAGGAAACGAAGAAATGGAGTACATAAACAGGCTGTTAATTCATCCACAACAAAACTGCACACACTTACACACAAACACACACATGCAGTCAAAGTGCAAAAGCATGTTACCAAAGTGAAGCTGTTTACTTCCTCATCATTCATAAATTATACACATAAACACTCTGATTCACACACACAGGATGCACATGATCTCTGACGAAGGAGGAAAGGTTTTGTTTCATTTCTGTGTTGCATCAGTGTCAAATATTCATCATCAATAATCATTTGTGACTTTGAATTAACACAAAGCAGCAATAGTGAAAATTTAATAATAAAGTACAAAGACATAAATCATTAGAGGCCAAATAAAAATTAGTAATGTATAGTTTAAAAAAAATGAAAGGCACATTGTGCAAAGGTTAGTGTTGATAATTGTCATCAAGACAAAATAAGGTAATGTCCATATTTGATTTGATCTGTGCTCTTATATCTGTTATACGCTTATTATATAAGCTTATTGTGACTTTCTAAATCTTGATTTCTAATTACTTTTAACGGATTATGCTTGATAGTGTAGCTGCGAGGGCCCCACAACCAACCACGATGGGGAAAAGGTGAGCTACTTCCTGTATCACAGAGCAGCTTTAATGTGATTTTCAGCTCTAATTAGAGTTAAGTCACTTAGTGTGTTGTAATGATGTTTGGCTCACAGAGCAGCAGACGCCGTCCATCAGCCAAATGAAATATTAAACTGACCTACCGCTGGATTACGTGTGTGTGTGTGTGTGTGTGTGTGTGTGTGTGTGTGGATTCATATTTGTAGTTGTGTCAGGAGACCTCCCTAGCACACAGTGCGTCCATTGCTGCCACATACACCAAAGACACACACACAAAGAGCGACAGACAAACACACACGTACACAAATTTCTGACCTACATTCACTATACACAAACAACAGGGTGTCAGGAGGGGCAGGGCAACCAATGTGCATGTGTGTGTGTGTGTGTGTGTTGGGGGGTGTAACTCTGCAGGTGCACTGGGCTGTGAATCTAATGCAAAATTAGTGTTATCTTCCTGCCAAATAATTCATGATCCCGCATCCGAAATGATAGCAGAATGACTCGACTTGTCATCCCCTCGGTCTTTGTCACTCTCCCCTATGAACGATGTTTTATTCAAAATGTCACATGGAGCAGAAACTAGTAAATAAGTACAGCCACAATTGGCAATTCTCTGGTTTGATCCCAAAAGACTTTTAGACCTGATTTGAGCCATAGACGGTATCTAAAGGGAGGTGAGATCACCTTGACTTTCAGTATATGTAACCTTTGTGAAAAGCACTTAATGTAAAGCAATTATTCACAGACATGGACATGCAATGTGGGTTCATAATCACATCATATAGTTACCACTGTAGCATTGTTTTCAGGTGATACTTAAGTCATAGTATATTATTGAATTGTAAAAGTCATGGACGCATTTAAAAGTAGCTCAATGCCCCCATATAATCTTATTTAAGCTGAACTCTGGTGGTTTAACTCTCACCTAACTGTAGTGATGTAGAAGTATGTGTGTGTCAGTACATTGTGACATCAAAGAGGACATGTGGTTCCTCCATGACAACAGTCCCTTATTTTCATCTGCTCGGGAGTCGCTAGGTTGAAGGCCCTTGCTGGCTTCCCACCCACAGACACTGCCAATTGTGTATCCATTGGAAAGCATTACCAGGATGGAGGCGCTGGTTCAAGCTTTCAAGCCCTGAGTCTTTGTGGTAGTAGATAAGATAGAGTTATCCAATGCAAAGTAATCTAACAGGAAACTGTACTTGCATATGTTTGATCGGGCAACAAAATGCATATCGGCAATGACGCTGCATTGCTATGTGCAGTTTCAGATTGAAACTCAGGGCTGCATCTTTTTCACACTCTGCTAATGTTGGTCTGAAAATGGCCTTACCCTGCACTCTTTTAAAACCTTCAATCAGAAGAGGTCAATGAAACCCTTTTTTTTTTTTTTTTGGTTTAGTACAGCAGTTTTTTCCCTTTGCCATGCGGAGTGATCGTCATTGTTGGATTGTGAGTAATGACAAAGTCTGCTTGTCAATAATAGAGTAACATTCGTTTGACAGAACGGTCTGACCAGGAACCACACCCCTGAAAGTAACCATTACAAGTCATGCTCCCAGATTACATAACCCAGAAGCGTGCCAAAGGTCAGCGGCCGTACAATTCTGTAGCCTACCTGCTAAGTTCAATACAGTACAGGAGGTAAAATCAAACAGCAAGGCAAGATGGCTTTTCTTTTAGTTCACTGGAGCCCAGTTGAGTGTGTTTACTTTATTATAGGTCAGTGTGCGCACACCCACTAACTATAGCCAGGGCCCCAGCATATAAAACCCTAAATAATATGTCTACATTTAGAGAAATCATCGGGTGTCGCTGTGGAATGCAACACCATTGTGGTGAAGCATTTTCACAAAAGAACAAACAACCACTGGAGAAAGCCAGAGAGGGGACAATAAACTGCAGTCATGTTGATATGGTACGATGTGACTCACACGTGTGTTTTTTTTTGTTTTGTTTTTTTTTTTAAAGGGCGTTACCAATAATAGTCTAGTTGTCTATGAGAATTCCAATAATTTGTATCGTGCACAATATAGTTTGGTGTTGGATGTTGATTTAGGGCCTGAAAAAACTGAACAATTTGTATCCAGTAGTTTTGTGTTATTAGACATTACCTGGACTGAGACTGTGAAACCTGTCAGTTTGATCAGTGAAATGACACCTGAGGCTGTTTCATTATAGCAAAGTCTTCTCGCCACTTGGAAAGAACCACAAGCAAGTCCAGTTGACTTCATCTAGCTCTAAGAGAATCTCTATCAGCACCACTAAAGCTCACTAATTATACAACAAAAAAGATATGATAATTGGAGAGATTTCGAGGTGCTGGTCTGACATTTGAATAAACACAAGCTAGCTGTCTCTAGTTTTTATGCAAAGCTAAGTTAACATCTCCTTGCTGTGGCACCCTTTATAACAGATAGTCCTCACTGCGCGGTCAAGTTCATAGCTATACTGTATATACACAAGCTAAACACACTTCCAGTAAAGACTGAAAACACCAGTTGAGAAAATGATCTTAATTGCCGATACATTTGAAGAACACAATAATAATTTAGATCATATCCTCTGGAGTTTCCATGACAGAAAGTTTGGTCTTATTACTCTAAAATGTGACATACCTGAAATGAGGTGGGTCATCTGGTCCACGGTGCAAGCGTAGAACGATCTGCAGTCTTTTTTTTTTTTTCCAGTGCTGCAGGAAAACGAACACTGGTGGGAATGAGTTGAATATGAAGAATAGATGCAACGCAGGCTGCATATGATCTTCGTTTTGTCGTTATGCAAAAGCTGACCAGAGGCACATTCAGTAGAAAAGCCTTCCTTCTCTCACATCTTAAACAGACTGGCAAGCAAACACACACACACACACGATTGCATATACACATATTCACACTCGAAGCCACATGTCTCTGCTGATCATATTTCCCAGTGAAGTCCTATGATTGTAACATAAACAAAATGGAGCACAGAGAGGGAGGTCTGAGTCCTGTAGTCACCTGAGTATTCCCAGACATGAAGGTGTGTGTTTATGAGTGTATGTGTTTTCTTTTTCCCCACTCCCTCACATGCAAAAAAACACTTGGCCTTGCCATGCCTTGCCCTACTACAAAGCCATTTCACCTCAGCTCATACAAGCTATTTTGTTGAACCATCACATCTTGCTCGCCACCGCCCCCCACACCTCCCCCACCGAACCCACTGCCATTTAGAATAACAGATGAATAAATGGACGAGGGGGAAAAACAGTAGACTGAAACCACAGTGGAACTCAGTAATGGTCAGCCAGGCCCACCACGCCTCAGCAAATGTTTGTCCAAACCTGTTATTTCTGGCATTGTACTGTCTCAAAGAGATCATTTTATTCTCCAAGAGGAATGCAGCAGCTATAAATAGTCTGGAGATGAAGGAGGGGAAATCAGAGATTTGTAGAGTAATTACAGAGCCAGAGTCGAACCCTTCTGTTATGGCTCATTTTTCATCAACCTCTGTCTCCACGACTGTCTGACTGACTGACCGACTGAGATAAAATGGTCCTTTCTCAATAGGACATCCACATCTGACCTGATATTTGACCTCACGCTCTTCTATATCTGTTTTTTATTTACACTGCACGTCTCAAGACCTAAAGACTTGCCCTCAAACTCAAGAGAAGAGCGCAGCATAATGTTTGTGAAGTGGAAACAACAGCACACACCTTTTCTTCAAGCCCAAAACCCTAAATACCAGGTGTCGGTAACCCCAGGTATTCCTAAGTTCAGGGTGAAAACCCTTACTGGCTTCCCAAGTGAGAATGTGGTCAATGTTAGTGTCCATTATGGAATTATAGGTGATGCTAAACTTCACAATTGTCAGTAAAGGCCGCAATGGTCCCGGCATTAACTGTGATAGAACATCCTGATCGACAGTAGATTCATTTTTGAGCTGTTTGTCTCTCACACATCTGGCAGAGCAGATGTTTGCCTTACTGTTTGCCTTTTTTTTGTGTCTTGGTGTGGAGTGTTGTAAAGGATCAGTTGGGTTTCCTTCAGTGTCAAACAGTCCAGACGTTAACCATGGCCGGCCCCAGGAGACACCGAGGCTGATTGGGATTTACCTGAGTCCTGATTCTGAAGAAAAAACATCCAAAGTCCTGTTCCTCTGTGTTTGACATGGTTGCCTGGACTGCTCTGGTACTTTTCCTCCAGCACAAAGCTCACTTCAGAGCCACATTACTCACATCCTGACATTTCAGGTAAACAGCACCGATGACAAAACGCATTACTGGAAACCAAATGTTGCATTGAAACATGTAGTAAAGCTCAGTGGTTTGTGTTCAATGGTCAGCGCATAGCCACATAGCCAATTTGCTGTGTCTCATTAATTTAAGTGAATTGAAATTTAAAAATAATCATGAAATAGAGTAACTCAAGGGCCCATGCACTCACACAAACAGAACTCTGCATGTGTTCACACAAGACAATAATAATAATATAACATAGTAAGAACATAATATTACAGCAAATCAAACCAGAAACTAGTCAATACAAAGAGAAGAAGTAAAACAGCCAAAAAAAATGAAATCCTCATTCAGCTTTAATCCCTTCTTTTTGTTTTTTAAATGAAAACTCAGCCAGACAAGTTGCCCTGACAGCACTTGTGCCTTTAATGATCTTTGTGGAGTATAAAAGGACTTTTAGCTGGTAAATTGCTGTAATTATCAAACATGCCCTTCTCATTTTGCACAGTCAGACCTTGTTGGCAAATTCAACCGGCAATTAAGAAAAGCTGGAAATGAATGACATGTAATGGTGTGGCCCACATTACTCAGATGCGTACAAACAATCAGGAGAAAGGAGGTTGCAATGATGGGAAATGCGCAAGACGTGCAGGCAGACAGGAAATACACACTGACAATGTCATGAGCTTTTTGTTGAGAGGAAGGGGATTTAAAAAAGATGCTTGGAAATTTACCCACTGCAGTATGGATGTGTTCGAGGAAAACCTGACACAAAACTCTTTGTCCCCCCTGTTTGGTGTTGCTCGTTCATTACTGCGACTACCAGCTTATGAATCCGGTGCTTTTCTCTCTGTTGGAGACAATTTGTGGGTTTTTTACTATCGCTGTGTTGTGGTCTCAGGGAGGAGGAGGAAGAAGTGGGGGGCAATTTATATATATTTATATTATATAGCTCCATGTGTACTGTATGCAACATGCAAAGAGGCTCCTTGTGGATTGCTGGAGGAAAAGTGGCTCTGACTAATCTACATATACTGTAGTTATTCAGTCACTGAAAAGTTAAACATTGTGACTGCTGTTGTTAATATTTATAGGCCAATTATATATTTGACCCTATTGAAATTAGATTATTATTATTATTATTATTATTAAAAAACTGTTGCAAAAGCTTTGACATCATTAAATGTGTCAAGTTTAAAAAGCAGGAAGCTGCACCTACAGAAATCTGGTCAGTCTGTGAAAACTTCCAAGGTCTAATTTTCATTGTCGGTTTTGATATGATGAACATACAACATGAAGATTGTGCAAACATGACATATTTATTCGCAGAGAAGTGGCGCCCCGGTGTGGGCAGTATGTGGTACTACATAAATCCATTGATCATTGATAAAATAATTTAAAAAATAAAAGCTTTTAGCAGTGAGATAAAACCATGGCTTATACCTTCTACCTTCTTATACAGTCCCTATAAAAAAGTATTTGCTCCTTGTAGAAGTTTTTTATGTTTTGTGTTTCAAACCAGAGTTTTCCAAAAAAAAAAAAAAAAAGCATTTAATTTATTTTTTATTTATTCATTTTATTTTTTTATGTCTCTTATATATCAGGTTTAAAAAAAAAAAAAAGGTTTAGACTTTGGCGGAGTGAGACGCTGAGAGACACAATGTGAGCGGTGATGAGGTCAAAGGTCAAGCCAGGGGCGCCAGAGCCAGCGGCGGGGGGGGGGGGGGGGGGGGGGGGCGGCGGTAGGAGTTTGACCGTTGGTTCGGGGAGACTCATGAAGTTGAGGAGCTAAACCCGCACTGAGCTCCAAATATATCACCAGAAAACATGGCTTTTCAGAGATTGTAAGCTGCATAAATTTTCAGAGGCTGACTTTGACCAGACGAATGTGGTTATGGAAGCGAAGGAGCAAAATGCGGTGAGTGAACTGCCCTCATGGCTTTGCTAGCTAATCTTTGAGCTAATCTTTAGCTAGCAAAACTGTGTTATGGTAATTAAGTAACTTTAAGCGGTGGTGTAAAGTAATTAAGTACATTTACTCAAGAACTTTATTTATGTACAATTTTAAGGTATGTGTGTTTTCTTGAGTAAAGTAATGGGTCATTCTTCAAAATGTGTACTTTTACTTTTGCTATTTTATATTGTGATGCTAATAGTACTGAAGGACTTTGACTTGTAACAGAGTACTTCTACACTACATTGTCAGATTAGTTCATCATACATTGTGAGCCTCTTTCCCACCTGGTAAAATGCATTATGATTATCTAGCTTTATACACTAGCTCTTATACACAGTGTTAAGAAATTAGCAGTCAGTAGTTGTATGACACCACACCTGCAAAAAACTGTGTGGCCATATTGAAAGAGTTGTTGATACTGTTGGCAATAGGTCAATCCATTGAATGGCTGCAGGTGCATCAACTTCATCTGACTTAAAAGACCCACTGTTTGTTATTTTGTTTGTAGGTCTTCAACCAGTGATGAGAGGTAGCTGGTAATGGTTGCATTTGTTCCACTGGTTCACAAACAGCAGATGCATTTTCAAAGTTAAAGTTTTTTTTCCCCTTTGCTTTGTCTTTGCTCTGTAGTTTGCAAGCCAGAAAATTTGGTCTGGTTCTTTTGATTTGGTAACAAATATCAGAGCCAATGGTTCCCATATGCAAACCCAAAAATCTCTTCTGTTCATAAAATGGGATTTTCCACAGCCCGGTACTCAGCTGCTTCCTAGTGGGAGGAGACTTCATTTCACATTTCTCACCAGATCCAATCTGAGTATAGTCACTACTTGCTATCCAACAAAGTGATACTAACAGTGTTTCTTGCTGGCCCAGAATTAGACCACAATGTCTTGTCTTTTTTTTTTTTTTTTTTCAAGTTCACATCCACCTGTCCATCCCAAAACAGCAGCAGCTTCTCCACCCCTGATGTGTTACCTCCAGAAAACCACGCTGATGGCCCTTCTCACCATGCTGACAGCCCAACTCAGCAGACCTCCTGCCTTGGCACTGTTATCCCCAATCGGATTTTTGTTGGGGGGATTGACTACAAGGTGAGAGCTGCAAATCTGCTCTGGTAAAGTGTATGTTTGGGCTTGTGTTTCTTACTGTAGATAGGTAGACACTAGAGAGCAGCAAAGCATGTATATAAGTTAAGATCAGGATGACAGAGTGACCTGAGAGTAATAACATAATTTACAGGAGACCAGCTTTCAGTCAGCAATAACAATAACATAACATATTCCTCTAGAAATAGCTTTGTCACTAATTATATGTAAAACAATCAACTGTCTATCAGCTCTCTTGGCTTATAAAGGAATAAATGGCATAAAATTTTGTTTAGTTTTTCCTTGTAAAGACCAAACCAAATCAGCAACCACTGCAGCTTCTCGTGTGTGTGTGTGTGTGTATGTGTTTATGAAGGTTAATGAGGGCGACCTGCGACATTTCTTCTCTCAGCATGGTGCAGTAAAAGAGGTGAAGATTGTGATAGATCGTTCAGGAATGTCGAAAGGGTGAGCTGACTGCATCATTGTTGTCATATACAGATAGTGACTGATAAATAATATTAATACAAGCAGCTATTACTTTCTATCATTTGACTCTGAGCATTATTCACAGATTTACTGGTAGCCAATTAAAACATAGTTTGTCTTGATTTTGCTTCTTTGGACAGATATGGGTTTGTTACATTTGAGACGCAAGAAGATGCACTTAAAGTCCTCAATAATGTAAGTAAAACAGACCATTAAAGTATTTGAAACATAATGTTATTCATATATAATAATGTAGTTTATCTCCCAGATTTCATCTAATATGGTTTCTGTTCTCTCAAATACTCATATTAAAGGCCAATGGAATCTGTTTCAAAGACAAGAAGCTCAGCATAGGTCAGGCTGTCCGCAAGCAGCAAGCCTCAGGACAAAGTAAGCCAGCAGTCTGATATTACAGGACCTTTGACAAATGGCTGAATTATTTTAATTCACTTTGGTTTCGATCCATTTCGATCCAGCATAGCACTTTTACCTCACCAGTAGTTAACCAGTTTAATGACAAAATTCACTTGCTATTTATGATGACTGTCAAAGTGGTTTTGGTACAATTTCAAAATGCCAAGGTAGATTTTTATTGATACAGCAAGAAATTTAATGTAGAACCACAACAGGAACCCTGACTTGAATAATTAAAAGTGGTAACACTGGCCTCTCCAATTGTTCATGACGCATAAAGGTGACATATTTGTTTTTGAAATGGTCAGTAAATGACGCAGGTTTATGTTTATCTTGTGTGGTTTCCTACTTTTCCCAGTTAAAAGTGACCATGTCGCCGGCCCCGACTCTGCCATGGCTTTGCCAGTGTCCTGTGGGACCCTCTACCTGACCACGTCCACAGGCTATCCCTACACCTACCACAACGGAGTGGCCTACTTCCACTGCCCCAACATGAGCCCTCCTCCACACCACTGGCCTGTCAGTTCTTGCTGATAAAATAAATAAAAATAAGCCTGTATTACATAACTGCACTATACACAGACATAAGATACTAAAGACATAACAAGATCCTACGAGGTAGGTAATGTGTGATTTAAGTATGTCTCTTCTCTTGCAGCCTTCTCCTCCAGTGATACTCCCTCAGTCTCAGCCTGTCTACCAGCAACCAGCCTATCACCACAGCCAGGTCAGCTCAGCCCCTCGGTGATCCATTAATTTCTCACCATGTCATCATTTCACAAGTACAGCAGGGGGTTGAACTTTATTCGACAGTCTGCTTTTTTCCTACCTCCCCAGTGTGTCCCAAACCAGTATCAGTGGACTGTCGCCCAGGTAGGGAAAATAAAGCCGTACCTCCTTTTTAGTTCAGGAGACTTTGGCCCATTATTCACCTGTCATCACTGTCTTGTTCAGTCACCGATGCCCTCCAGTCCAGTGCCAGTAGCAGTGTGCTCCCAGCAGCCAGAACATCTGTACCAACCCATTGATGGAGGCTGTGTCCCTCCTCCTCTGCCTGTCATGGAGGACACCACAACAGAGGTACAGCACCAAGAAAAATAAAAACATAAAGTCATACATAAAAGGACAACCATGAGTCTGCTCCCACTGGTAACTGTTTGTTAAAAGATGTGATCTTTTAACAGATTGGAAGATAAAGACTTTATTGAATTGAAAGTTTGTTGGTGGAGATACAGTATAAATGTTATTTTTGTATGGTTTTAAAGACCTAGATCATGTTCAGTTATTTTTGATATGTAATAGTACACATTTTAATAAAATAAAACGTTTCATTGTGATTCTGATGGGTTTGAGTGTTAAGTAAACCTGTTCTGAACTAAAGCTGACTTTGACCTGTTCTACTTTTGCAGTTTGTAGAGCCCACAGTGCAGCAGTTTTACCGAGTGTATCCTCAGAGAACAGAAGGAGTGGCACCCCTTGTTCTGCAACACGACCCTGGGAAGGTAATCAAGCTATCCATACAGGGGAAACACCTCAAAACTTTGTGATTGTCTGTGAATTCTAGTATAAGAAAGATACTTTTAATTACTATCAATTAAGTTTGCTCTTGTTCATGACAATAACAGTATCACCAAGCATGGTTGGACTCACCAATTCCTTGATCGGAAGAAGTTCCTTGAAATTGAGTTCTGTGTGTTTTGAGCTGGGCCACTGTTTCTGGTGTAATATTCATTTCCATTTCTGCAAACCTTCACTGAGTCTTAATGTCGCCTTTTCTCTCTATAGAATCTGATGTTTCCACACTCGCGGGTCCACCTGAAGCCAAAGTACCGCCGACACATTTACAAGGACAATCACTACCTGCCAGAACCAACAGAGCCACCAGACGCCTCCATGTTTCACAGCACCCAACCTCTCATGTAGGCTAAATCCCACACAGAGCAAAACAACCTCTCATGTCACTTGCTCTTCCTCCTCCATGGATTTAACACACATATAATCTGTGGCACCAACTCTCCACAGCTAAGGTAAGCTCGTACCTTGTAGGCCTCACGAGACTGGCAGCACTCAGATCTGTTTCTGTTTAATACAACTTAGCTTTTCCCAAAATTATCAAAGTAAAACTTGATTGTGAAAAGCTGACATTTAAATATATTATGCCACCAAAATTTCTTAAAGTATTTTGTTTTCCTGATTCTTTTTTTAATAAAAACTCAAATTAGATGTAAACCTCACCAATGTACAGTATTGAAAACAAAGTCAATGTGAAGAATTAAATTTAAAAAATTGATAGAAGATTTCTAATATTATTTACATTTCTGTCATTTACATGAACTAAAACTAAAAAAAACTGCGAACACTTCTTTAAAGCTCAGATCTACAGTCTTTACAATTTGAACATAACTTGAACCCTTATTTTGTCTTTTTCATTGCATTGTTGTGAAAGCAGAAAACTCACTGCACAATGATGTAGCTGAGAAAATCAAAGATCTTTTCTTATTTCTTACCATGTCAGCTCTTTCTCTTATCTTACTGTGCAAAGGAGCAATGTTATACATCCTCTGGTTCAGTGATCACATTATTTGGAAGGCTACTAAAACGACAACTCTGTTTATTTTATATTTATAGTATAGTTGTTTGAGGCTCACTGAGTCGGTCCTAACAGTATTAGGTTGCTCTGGAGGAGCCTCTGCTCAGCTTTATCAGTGTTAGAACCTCTTAGGATCCTGTGATCCACTGTCTGATTGGTCCCTTTTTGTTTGTTTTAGACATTGTTTTCTACCATTATTCAGTGTGATGATGTTAGTTTGTAAGCGGTATTGTTACATGACTGTGGTCTGTATCTGTTTGAAACCAACTCTAATTGGTTTATAATAATAATATAGAACCAGCAATATGCAGATGAATTGTTGAAACATAGCCATTTTTGTATTGCAGGAATCATATGGCAGTTTGGTTAAGACAAAACTATGTAAAGAGCGTTGAGACAAATCTTACAAATCTGTCTCTGCATGCTTAAAAACCAATTAATTGCTCAAATTTGTTTAAGTGGAGTTTTGTCTCTGTATTTGAGTGAGAAGCATTGCTTCACTTGAACCCTGGTTTCAGAGTTGTTCACATGATTTGGTTTATTGCAAACCTGCAAAATCTGCTGCATTTGGCTTGGAAATTAGTTGTCATCCTGTTAAACAGCCACCAAAGTTATATCAGGTGTTCTCCTAATGTCTTCCTATTGGGATTTTTCTTTTGATGGTGTGAAAAGAGATTAAGCCATTTGAAATCTGTCAGACAAAAATTGTTGTCAAGTAAACTGTTCAAGAGAAGATGAGAACTCAACATGCACCACACTTGTTTAACATATATAACTTTGTCACTGCACCCTTCAGACTTTGACTACAGATTTATTAAAATTTGATTTCTTTGTGCTCACTCAGTAGTGACTGTTAATAAAGTCATAATAGAAATACATAATTGAGAAACTTGTTGGAGCATGTGATTGGAAAATACCGTTGTGTTCTTCTCTTAAAGGTTATGTGCTCTGTGCCATTTGTCAGTGTAAGTTAGCCACTTTTAATTTTGGTATAAAAGTTCATATTGTGCTCATGTTCTGGATTCTCAGGTTGTGTTGTTGTCAAATGGCTGTTTCCCAATGTTAAACAAGCCTGCCTTCAAATTAAATATAAAGTATATTAAATTTAAAAGATGAATATCAATTTTACTATAAAATATTTTCCCTACATATTTTATTGTACAACTACCACTCATTTACTATTACTCACTCCTAATACTTAAATTCCCCTGTCATTTCAAATTATTTGTGCCTATAATTCAGGTAAAATGTGCCCAAGTCTTTTAACACCTGCAGAAATACACTTGAAATTTTCTGTGTGTTTTTATGATATTGTGTCATGTGTAGTACTTATTTAGCTCTGTAATATTGCATATCATATGACCACCAATCACATGTGTTGTTTTACATTAGTTCATCAGTTTCCAGTTGTTGAATGGAAATAAATGTTTCCCTTGGTGTAGTGGCTGTGTTTTACATTCACATGCAACAGTTCTGTATTCGTGATTGATTGATTAACTTTATGTTAGTGAATGGAAACCAGAGGCTGCCAGGAAGGGAAGAAAATACATGTGACAAAGAGATGGTCAAAATGAAGCCAGCAGAGGCCAGGCTATCCTAAACTTTATGTGTAGTGCTCCAGAAACACTGAATACTACCTTTCCCATAATGCAACTTGATTGATAAAAATCTATCTAGCTTAAAGTTTGGTAGTTAAATCTACCTTTCTGTCTCTCCTTCTCTTTCTGTCTCTCCTTCTCTTCTTTTTCTCTCTTGCTTATGCTTTAGCCAGGTGTCACCATGTGTCACTTCCTGTATCTGATGTTTTAAATTAAAAGCCCTGTGTGTGTATATCACGGACATACTGCAACACCAATTAATGGTGCTGCTGGCAACCCAGATATTTACTGCAGTCGTATTAGGTCACTGTTGTTCTGCCATGTTTTAACATCTTGTGATACAAATATATTTGCTTATAGTATAAAGTGTAACCCTTATTGCAATGATCTGAAGCATTCGAAACACTAAAATATATATGCAGTATGTGTACATGCAATGGTATAACAAGAGTCTCGGACAGTATTACACCAGACCATGGGCTTTGATGAATCAGGGTTTTTTTATCTGTATGAACGGGATCAAAATCTTGGCAAGGTAGCAAAAGCACCAAACGCCTGCTCATTAGAATGACAAAAGACTGAATCTCGTGACCTTGGATTGAGGTTTATAAAACAGCAGTGTGTCTCTGCGTCAGCTGTCTGTGCAGGATGAGCCTGATACTGTTTAGAGTGACTTCTCATACTTTATGGATTTTTGAGTTTGCAGCGGAGGTAGTATTAAAAAATTTGAAAGTAACCTTTCATATATGTATAATAGTGAACTGTAATGCACAGCATTATTCCAAAAGCCTCGTCTACATCAAAAGCCTGTACCTCAAAAACTAAATAAAATTTTAAATAGGCTGCTTATGTACATGCAAGCATACAAAAAATAATAGTAATTTTGCAAATGTGCTTCATATAGCAGTTTTTCAAATATGAATCATGCTCATTTTTTGGCCACATATCACATTTGCTTAAAGAAAATTTTTTTATTCTTGTCACATAGCCAATAGCTTCTCGGGCCCCTGAAAACACCCACTTGGAGCCCAGAAACAGCAAATAAAATGTTCAAGGGCTCTTTTCCATTGCACAAGAACAGCAGGTGTAGTGAAGGGGAAGCAGCCCACACCACTTCGATCTCTCAGCTTGCTAGTAAAGTAGTGTATCAAATTTTCATTTATTACAATTTTTGAGCTCCCTAAGTTGATGAGGTGCAGGGTCTGTTTACAGTGCATTTGCCTGCTACTGTGCATTATATAATTATTATTGTAGGCCCACACAACCAGGAGAAATTATGGTACAAAATTACAGTAGCTTAGCTTCTAAATGCAGTGGTAAAAGGCATAAAAATACATATTAAATATTAGCGAGTGAGCGTTTCTGTGAGCAATCACATAAACACAAGCTAACAAGTTTCCACAGTGCTTTTGAGCTAAATGCTAAAGTCAGCAAGCTTACATGTTTACAACTGCAATGGTAACACACTGATGTTAATGCTGTTAGGCTTAAAGCAGGTATAATGTGAAGCATGTTCACCATCTTAGTTTAGCCTCTAATTGCGAAGTTAGTGCTAAATAGCATGCTAGCATTTGCTTTTTATCTCTAACCATGAAGCATAGCTGAGGCTGATGAAAATGTCATTATTTGGTCATCAATGATATTTTTTTCTAATGATGGTGCTAGATGGGAAGTCAGGATCACAATTCAACCTGAACACAAGTGTCTATTAAATGTCATTGCACTCCATCCAGTAGTTATAGCAACATTCATCTGGACCAGTGGTTCATTGGCTCTACTACGCTATTGTCATACCCCCCCCCCAAAAAAAATGGTAGATTTCATTGTATCCACCAAATACAGTGCATAAAACACAACCATCTTGAGGTGTAAATGAATTTATCTTTTCATCCGAAATAATTCTATATGTTAATAATAAGCAGCTTCTTGCGCTTTTGTGATCGCTTAATATACATAATGGCATATTGTGTTAGGAATCTTTCTGAAACAAAGGGACACAAATAACGCCTGTTGTATTGCTGATACTGTGAACACTGACCCCAGGGTCACTATCACACTGTGGGGTTTGATGAATAGTGATGAACGTGGTAAAGCTGAACAACAATATCTCATCATCACACTTTGGTGCATCGCTAGACATAACCAGATTTGTGTTATGAAACCTATTTGGATGACAATACTTTATGCTGTGCCATCACCCAGCAACTTTATATAAAAGGACAGCAGCAGGATGAGCGTGTATTGAGCGTCAGTCCCCCCACCCCCACTAATTTAACAATGGGAAAGGTAAGATTATTATGTGTTGCTACTGAAAATACAGAATGGAAACATATAAGCCTATACATCATGGGAGTTAATAATTAATCAATGCTTTAACAAATATTTGCAGATCATATTCTACGAGGACAGAAATTTCCAGGGTCGGCACCATGAGTGCATGAGCGACTGTGCTGACCTGCACCCCTACTTCAACCGCTGCAACTCCATCCGGGTTGAGAGCGGCTGCTTCATGGTGTATGAGAGGCCCCACTACCTGGGCCACCAGTACTTCCTTCGCAGGGGGGAGTACTCCGACAACCAGCGCATGATTGGCATCAACGACTGCATCCGCTCCTGCCGCTTGATTCCTGTGGTAAGCATCATTCAGGTGGTATGGATAAAATGTTTTATTGCCAGAGAAGAGTTTACAGGAGTATACAATTACAATGTACATGAAAAAAATAATTGTATACAGATATGTCAGTATGTTTACATAAATATATTAAATGTCTATACACTGTATGTATCAGTTGCACCAATAGCTCAGCTCAGACAAAATTTACACTAAATTTGTGAGAGAAAATATAATAAGACATCTTAAATGAACTTGAAAAGTAACTAATAGTATGCTTTTCTTAAAGAGTGTGAAAACCAAGTCTTAACACTGAGGGACAACTCACGTCTGATTGAAATCCCCAGAAGTAAAAATATGACCTGAGGTAGAAAATTAGATTTAGTACATCAGGCTGGTTAACCTCTACCCATCTGGTACTCCATGCATCTTAAAGGAAACCCTAGGTTGAGGAAGAACCTCTGGTTAAGACTACTTTTGCAAAACAGTCTTGGTGTCAACTTGCAAATAGTATTAGATAATTGAATGTTAACACTTTAGGACTTTTCATGAATTGCACATGTCCACAGCACAATAATAAGACAAAACAAAGACTTGACATTTTGTTCTTCATGCAGCATCGTGGGTCTTACAAAATAAGACTATATGAGCGTCCAGATATGAGCGGCCAAATGCAGGAGGTGAGCGACGATTGCCCCAACGTCCAGGACCGTCTCCGTATGTCTGACATCAATTCATGCAACGTGGTCGACGGCCACTGGCTGCTGTACGACCAGCCCAACTACAGGGGGAGAACCTACTACCTGAGGCCTGGCGAATACCGCAGATATATGGACTGGGGCGGTGCCAGTGCAAGGATCGGCTCGCTCAGGCGAATCACAGACTTCAACTAGAAGTCTTCTGAAACGTATTCCTCTGTCTGTTCTCAATAAACATACCGGGCTTAAACTGTGTGTGTGTATGTGTGTGTGTGTGTCTGTAGCTAAAGACATAAAGGTGGTATGTATCAATGAAGTATGAGTATGTGTTTTAGCTTGATTTCCAAGTTCCTTTCCCCTAATGTTTGATCCACTCATGAAATGATGGTCCTAAAACAATAGTGTGGAAGATTTTGTTTTGCACTTTTAATTTAAATCCTTCCGTACTGATTTCTCTGCTTTCAAACCACTTAACCTCTTAAAGAGCCTCAAACAGAAGCAGACAGAACAGATTTATTGGAGAAATTTATTGACAGTACTTTATTGACTGTACGTCACATAAACAGTGTGCGGACATCAGCTTTCTCACACAGTGATGCGTCTGATGGATCCCACCCTGGGACTCATGCTTCCCCACTCATTAAACCTCCTGTATTCACCGGGGCGCATCAGGTACTGGCGTCCCCTGTAATGGGGGTGTTCGTAGAAGATCCAGTAGCCGTCCATCACGTTGCAGGAGTAGACGTCATTGAAATGGAAGCGTTCGTACAGGGAGGGGCAGTCATCAGTCAGCTCCATCATCTGGCCTCCGAACTCTGGGCGCTCGTAGATCATCATTTTATGAGAGCCTTGGTGCTGCAGAAAAGATGAGGGGATATATTTGCGTCTAGAGCAGTGAAAAGTAGCAAGAAACTTTGAAAAATGTCCAACTGAGGCTTACCGTAGGGATCATACGGCAGGATCGCACACAGTCGTTGAATCCCATCCAGCGCTGGTAGTCTGGATACTCGCCCTTCCTCAGGAAGTACTGGTAGCCCATGTAGTTGGGTCTCTCATAGACCATCCAGTCACCGCTGTCCACTCTGATGGAGTTGCAGCGGCTGAAGTGCGAGTGCAGGTCAGAGCATTCGCTGCTGCACTCATAGGAGCGACCCTGGAAGTTCCTGTCCTCATAGAAGATAATCTGAAAGCACGTCAGTTGAGTCCAATTTTAGATCATGTTTGGCTCAAATTAAAGAAAATATGCATACTGTACAACCTCGGAGAACACTTCCAGTTCACCGGTTTCGACTGAATAATCCACGCAGGTATACAGAAGCACAAAAAGCACAGAGCAAAACAAGCAGCCTTACCTTGCCCATTGTGTCGGCTAACCTTGGTCACACTGTAGCAGCAGCCGTGGGCTCCACGCTGCCTTTATAACCCATGGATGACCTGTGTCATTGTGATACGGAACAATGACCGGGCTCGTCAGCTTTTTCTGGCAGAACTTTTTTTTTTTTGTTTTGTGTGGTCAACAAAGCAAATCAGCTATTTTCCTTTCAGCAGAGGTTACCCTTTGAATCTGCTCAGTTTGATGATGGAACACTCACCAAATCTACAAATAAACCAAAAATATAAAATAACATGCATAAATCTCCAAACCTGGACTGTAACGAGCTTATATATTTTTCTGTGACTTTTGAGGTTGACTTTGGACAGCGTCAATCAGAGAGAAGCCGTTTTTTACAATTTAAATTTTTTCAGTCTCCAAGTAATCTTCTATCTGTAGTATCTTAGTAAAGCAGAATTCATAATATTATACTATACAACATGTAAAATCCCTTTTTAATGCAGGTGATTATGGTACTGTTCATAGTGTATGGCCAGGGCTGTAATGATTCTGTCATAAAGTCAGAGTGCAACCAAGATGCTGGCCTTGGTTTGTGTCCTTTTTCTATTTCATGACACAAATAGCACGTTCTGACTTGAACGATGCAAATGTTCTTGTGAATATTCAACATGATGCTGCTTTCTGCAGTCCTGTGAAGTGAACACAACCACTGCCTTTCCTCTCCACACAGCAGCACCTTTTATAAGATTTACTAATCGGAGCACCATTGTGTCCTTCATGTCAACAACAACTTGCTTTACATAGCTTCTAGTTCTTTCAGTTTTGCTTTTGTTTGGCTTCAATCACCCACATTGTGATATTCTCTAGACTAAGCTCTGGATTTTTTTTCAGTATGTCTGCGCGTGACAGACTTTAAACTGAGAGCAGCGACGGCATCAAGTGTAAGCAGCTGTTAAAAAATCATGTATCAAGATATTTAATAGAAGTCTAAATGTAAATCTGACTTGGCAAATCTTATATGGACACTGTATGTACTAAATTAATGGATGGGTTTTGAGAAGCCTGTTAAAATATTAGCAGTCTAATCAGTGTGGTATCTATTCTGCAGGACATCTGGAAATGACAGCGCTGCCAGATGTAGACACAAACTCATACAGCATAGGTTGATACATGTCTTTTGTACTGTGTGCATTTAAAGTAGACCAACTTGTGAAACTATGAATCATTAATATTGTGTATTATCTTGCAGAAAAACCATACCTCTAATAGATGTATGGTGCAAAAAGGGTTTAAAATATCATTCTTATATAATATGACTGGTGTTGTTTTTATATTTAGTGTCATGCCTGTGAATTGTTAATTATGGTTTAACAGCCTTATAACTCAGTGACATAATCTACGTGTAACACCTGCGACTTGATGTTACTGTAGTTAATGGGGAAACAGTGGAGGACATGGAGGTGGTGTTGTTGTGTGAAGGTCATTATTATAAGGAAGTCCCTGTTTTCATTGCTTTTCTCATTGTAATTACAACAGTGGCCTTGAGTGCATGTAAACTTCTGCAAATATGAATGCAGCATTTTTAAGTGCTATTGGTAAACATAGGCATTTAGTTACTTGGTTTTATTTTAGCAGAGGTTTTAGTGTTACCTATTCTCTTGGTTGTGTATAGTCGTGTTTGGCTCTATACACTTCTAACTGAAGTTTGTATTTGTATTTAGCCAAGTTAAAGGAAAATAACCTTATGTTTAGTATTTCATGAGTGGGATATTTGGACCCAACTATATGTTTTTCTATTCATGAAACTAAATACAACTAATTAGGGAAAACAGTCAGTTATTAAAGTTGTGTTCAGGAATATTCACACAAATATGCTGCAAATCATTTTATTGTGCGCATCACACAGTAAAAGAGGTAAATTCATCGTGGCTGGATTTCACAGTACAACTGGAACTACATGCAAACAATGCACAAATCACAGTTTCAGGATAAAAACAAGGCTTTTTTTCTTTTTGCCTCTCACTTTGACAACTTGTTGATATTAATAGAACAAAGCATCTGCCAAACTTCTCAGCTGAATATAAGGCGTGGCACAGTTAAGATTCTGTGATGCGTCTGATTGAATTGAACCTCATGTCGTCACCACTCATCTCTCTGAGGTTCTTGTACTCCCCTGGCCTCAGGTAAAACATCCTGCCCTCGTAGTTTGGCTGCTCGAACACCAGCCAGTAGCCGTCCGTCACGTTGCAGGACTGCATGTCAGACATGTGATAATGATCCTGGATGGAGTCACAGTCATTGGTCAGTTCATGCATCTTGCCCTCAAAGTTTGGTCTCTCGTAGATCCTCATCTTAAAGGGTCCCTTGTGCTGTAAAAGTGGATGTAACAAACAGAATGAGGTATATAGTGAAAATGAGAAGCTTAGTATCAGTTTAACCTGAAAGTTTCTACTATGTGTCAATAGTTGTCCTGTTTAAGAATGTATTAAATAGAAATGCAACTTCTGCAAAAAAACAAAATCCACTCCTAGCTCAAATTAAAAAATTTTCTGGCCCTTAGAAGGCGCGTTTGTTGTTGCTGTCTGCTAACAAACACTCTGCTTCTAATGTCTGTGCTATGCATGTCTGAACACATCCTGGACATATCTCCTCTCATCTCATTCTGGTAAGTATATTTCTATCTATAATATAGTGCATTCTTTCTGTATTTCTGCTTGGTAATACAATATTCATACGCATATTTACCACAGGGACAATGCGGCAGGACTGAATGCAGTCATTGAAGCCGATGGTATTCTGATACTCGGGATACTCTCCCCTGGTCAGGAGGTACTGATGCCCCGTGAAGTTGGGCCTGTCATAGACCATGAACGTCCCGCTCTCCACCCTGCAGGAGCTGCACTGACTCAGGTGAGAGGCGATCTCAGAGCAGTCGCTGATGCACTCATACGAGCGGCCCTGGAAGTTTCTCTCCTCGAAGAAGATGATCTAGACAGAGAGACAGATTGTGTTTGGGTCCAACATTAGAAAATCTGCAGAGCATGTTTATCATAACAGTAACAGAAACAGTGTTGCACAGCATGGCATTATTTACTGCAGTATTTTGGTACATATACAAATGATTGAGGTAGTATATTTATCCGTTTAATTTGTATGCCCTGCACTGGCTGGTGCAGAGATCTGTACCCTTCATTACCTTCCCACTCATGGTCAACCAATTTGATTTCTGTTGTTCTTCCCACTGGTGCGCTGCCTTTTATGCATCATGTGACATGAAAAGAATCTGCCCCTCAATTGTACGAAACAACTGAGTCAGCTTATCAGGACTGAAGTCCCTACTGTATCGTGCATCAAAGCTGTGAACACTGTGGTCACTCAGATCAAACAGTAATGGTGTGGCTTTTACAAGAACAAAGCAAACTTTAGTTAGTGCATTACTTTTGTTTGTTTTTTTTGCGCCATCATTTTCATTATAGGACACATTTCTTTATAGAACAGTATACAACAGATAGACAGATGAAAGATTGAATTAAATGCCTTGTTTGAAAGCTAAAATACATAACTTTTGAAAGAAGATAAAGGCCTAATGCAGTCCACCTCTTGCAAATGAAAAGTTGATGCACTAAAACACACCTTCGCTCAGTTCATTGCAGACTTAGATTTTTGCCGCTACAGTTTCATTCAGCCTGGTGTGACCAGTAGCTTGTGGTGGCTAATGTTTGCAAGCATTGTGATAGATATTGCTGTACAACAGGCATTAGTTAGTTAGTCTTCCATACTTACTCCTTACTTCATTACCTGTAATTACCACCACATTAACATTGCCTTGCTCTAAGGATCTGATGATGCTCTCTGTGTCTTCTAAAATAGGTCAAATTTCCTGACGTACTAAATCCCTGTGGTATTATGGGTCAGAGGATGAACCTTTTCTATTGTGGAAACTCATCAGCTTCCCTTTTGTACACAAGGTTTCTCATAATCAAATATGCTGATGGCTATAAGATTTGCAGAGTACGTTCATGTTCTGAAGGAGTTTAAAGTTTTTAATTTTAAAAAAACCACATTACCTTTCCTTTAGCACTACCCTCAGAAGAAACTTAGTAATAGTGGAGATTGAAAAAGAATATTGATGATATGTTGATACTACAGAGTAATGATATTCACTCAGTACCACCCACATGTAATATTCTACCAACAATGAAGCTTATCTATTATTATTATTATTATTACATTATGATTAATATATTAAAGTATCTTGTCCACTGTAAAACTATGTGCACAAAATGACTCTGTAGCGCAGTAATGTAACAGATGTTTTCAATGGACAGTCTTGGTTATATCTTCGTGATATCTTAGTGTTCACTTCAGTGACCTGCAGGTAAGATATTACAACCAGTATAGCAGCAGCATTATGGGACATCAGTGCTAATGAATTAGGAGCAGTTGTAATAATGTAGGGGAAATGTTTGGGGGGGATGATCAAGACTGGAAAAATGTAAACCATCCAAACATTCAGAACTGACTGCCAAAGTTGATGGGCACAATCAGTTACTGGAGAAAGGTTAACCTTACACCCAGCAGTCTTACTCCACACAAAGAAAGCAAAAAGAGATACTTCAAAATATGGTTTATTTGCGACCCACAATTTCAATCAATCAATCAAACAATTAGCACACATCCATGATGCGTCTGATGGAGCTGATTCTCATCAGGTTGCTCATTCCCATCTCTCGGAGGTTCCTGTACTCTCCTGGCCTCACGTATATCATGCGTCCTCTGTAGCTGGGCTGCTCAAACATCAACCAGTGGCCCTCCATCACATTGCAGGACTGGCAGTCAGACATGTAAAAGCAGTCCTGGAGAGACTCACAATCGTCCATCAGCTCGTGCATCTGGCCTCCGAAGTTCTCCCTTTCATAGATCCTCATCCTGAACTGTCCCCTGTGCTGTTGGAGGAAGACAAGACATTATAGCAATCTTGATTTTCTAGACCACCTCTCTTGTTCTGGCAATTTAGCACGTCCAATCTATAAACCATCAACCATGTCTTTGAATGTGGAGCACCTACAAGAGATCCAGGTACATCAAAACTCCACAAAGGCCACAGATGTCTAATTCAAACCCAGCGCCTTGGAGGAATCAACAAACAAGTGATATCAAGTTGTACGAAAAATAACCAGTTACAACGAACGACCCAAATGTCTTACCATTGGGACTATGCGACAGGAACGAACGGTATCCATCATAGCCATACCCATCATGCCCATCATGCCCCCCATGCGCTGAAAGTCTGAATACTCCCCTCTCCTCAAGAAGACCTGATTGCCCATGTAGTTGGGGTGGTCGTACACCACAAAGCACCCGTTGTCCACCCTGCAGGAGTTGCAGCGGTTCAGGTGCATGTGGATGTCGGAGCAGTCACTGTTGCACTCATAGGAACGACCCTGGAAGTTCCTCTCCTCATAGAAAATAATCTGCAGAAAAAAACAAACACAGGAAATGTATTAGATGTTGATAGATGTTACAGTTGTAATATCCCACAATGGGACTCTTGAAAGACTTAATACTTGGATCGAAATGGTTTTCTGTCACTACACAACAATTCAGTTGCACAACAGTTTGCACCATACTGTATCTTTAAACTGTGAATGAACAGCTGTGTTCACAGCTCTGGATTTTTTAACATTATACAAATATATGATAAATATTACCCTGCCCATGGTGACGGTTTTAGTCTTTCTAATCGATGCAAACCTAGCATCACTTTTATATGGACTATCAGCGGCAGACCACCTTGCACACCTTTGTGTGAAATATCATGACTCATCATGAGGTTCACGTGGGCCTGCATTCATTTTTTACAGCACACCTCAATAGTTATTATTGTATGTTGAATGTAGTTTAGGGAGGTCATGTCAGGTCACGGAAAAAGCAAAATGTTCTTCCAAACAATTTTTTTATTAATTGCAATTTTCAAATGATACAAGACAAAATGTTATTGTTGTTTCAGAACATTATTGTTCTGTGGAACCTACAGTGTTTCTTACATTTTGTTGTGTTCAGTTTTATCTTTAGATCTGATATTTATACCATATAGATTTTTACAGATGAGATATGAATGAAACAGTGGAAGTTGCCAGAAACCCAATATTTAGTCCTCAATAACTATTGCAGATTCTGACATACAGTTTAGTCTGCCAACCTATACTGCTGCTCCGTGCCACAATATAGAGTGATGAGTCAAAGGTTTCAGCACAAGCCATGTGGAAGTGCTACGGCTGTGCGATGTATAAAAAGGGAACGGGTCGATGTTGAAGCTGTACATCTGAGATAAGCTCACAAATATCATGACCATGGGGAGGGTGAGTGAAACTTTCAAAAGATTTTTTTAATTTTAAAAATTCATCTTTTCCTAATGTGTTGGACTTTGCAAACATCAAAGAAGACATTGAGATATTTCTCTGAGGTTCAGTTCACATTGTTGTTTGCAGATCATATTCTATGAGGACCGGAACTTCCAGGGCCGCTCCTATGAGACCAGCAGCGACTGCCCTGAGCTCACCTCCTACCTGAGCAGGTGTAACTCCTGCAGGGTGGAGAGCGGCCTCTTCATGGTCTATGAGAAGCCCAACTTCATGGGCCATCAGATGCTGGCGAGGAGGGGCGAGTATCCAGACAACCAGCGCCTGATGGGAATGAGCATGAGCGACTGCATCAGATCCTGTCGCATGATCCCTATGGTAGGTGGACGAGTTCAACACCACAACAATTAGGAGGAATTTCTTTGCATAGTTGCGACAGAACTAGAAGGCTGATGCACCTATGACTGAAACACCTAAAAAATACTCACAGTAAATACCTTTTGCGCTGTACTAGTTACCACATTTAACATATTTACATTTCTATTGGTCAACAGCGCAAATGTATAGGTTTCAAAATACAAATAAGCATTAAGCTTGGAGGTTTATTCTTGACCTTGGGAAAAATATAATGTCAAAGGCCACTCAGCATTTTCCAGGACTCTTGACCATATCTCACAAACTTTTTCAGCGAATACAACCTGCTCATGTGTCATCACTGAGCACCAAAACACTGAACTTCAGTGACACGAACACAACCTTGATTTTAGAATATTTTCTCACAAAGGATTCCAATGATACAGTGATTCAATTCAGAATTTTCATCCTTACATAATTATCATAACAGTTCTTTTCTCATGATAACAGGATAATCATCTTGAAACAACAAGTTTGTTATCTTGAGATAATTCACTTGTGATCATGGGATAGCCAAGTTCAGCCCGAACACCAGCCTCATTACACAACTGTAAAACTGAAGTTGTAATGTGTAGCTCTTCAGTTCAGAGGATGTTTCTCCGTCCACAGCACAGGGGACCCTTCCGAATGAGGATCTATGAGAGGGAGAACTTCGGAGGCCAGATGCAGGAGCTGATGGACAACGACTGCGACAACATAATGGATCGTTTCCGCATGTCTGACTGCCAGTCCTGCAACGTGATGGACGGCCACTGGCTGATGTTCGAGCAGCCCAACTACAGAGGCAGGATGCTGTACCTCAGGCCAGGGGAGTACAGGAACCTCCGAGAGATGGGGATAAGCGACATGACAAGGTTCAGCTCCATCAGACGCATCATGGACTCCTGTTAATTCAAACTCTAAATGTACTTCATGAAAAAATAAAGCAAGGCTAAAATCCAGTGTGTCTAATGTCTGCATGTCATTTCAGTGCCAAATACTTTTGCAGCCATTCACAACTTGCAATCTGAGATAGCAGTAATCCATAAGTGAATTTGAAATTTTCTCCATGCTGGTGTGCTTACAGAAGCTCCGACGTTGAGCATTTGAGTGAGGTATGGAAAGCTTTGCCATTAGAAAATCAAGCCCCCCCAGACAAACAATAAGTAAACAGGAAGGTTTCATACCAGCAACTTTTCAAAACAGTCACCGATTAAAACTCTGAGTGAGTTGATTTTCATATTGCTCTGAACTAAACTGAAACTATACTGGCCTGGAGGGTGCATAAAAAAACTGTGAAGTACACAGAATCTGTAACAGGAAAAAAAAAAAAAAAACGCAGACCTGTGCATTAATGGCAGTGGATGGTGAAAATGTTTCAGACTGATGCCAAACCTGAAAACCAAAGATGAAACAAAAGTAGGAGGATATAATGGTTTTTTAGCCTTCATAGAGTTTTATTTACTTTAAAGACATGACTGTAATAAGAAGGCTATCTAGTCCAAAACCTCATTCTCCATTTAAAACACTTAATTATATATCACCTTGATGTTCAGCATTGCATACATTACGTTGCATTGTACCTTTGCTTCCAGATTCATTAGCATATTAAAGCTTCAAGATTTGGAGCATCAAAATGACTAATTAGCCATTACAAGCAAGTCAAGATGCTTCAGTTACTAGGAATCAACTCTGCAGAGGAAGCAAAAACAGCTTTTGACAAAACAATGAAAACAGACAGAATCCATGCGCTGCAATTGTCCTGTGCATTTATTCGAAGAATAAGAAAATGAAAATGATTTTTTTGTTGAGCCATTAAAACCCTAATGACCCTAAAATATTACTTGCTTTCTTTAACTGACCTTTATCGATGCAGTAAAATGATTTTTAAAAAGAGACAAAAAAATGCCAAAGCACAGGAAGCAAAAGTGAAATACTATGTGTAGTCTGTATGTGACACGGTCCTGTGGGAGCTTGTCCAATCAGTCATCTGTGTTGTTCCATTCCTGAAACGACCAAATAGGCTTTTGGCAAATCCACAGGGGAACTGCTTCCTCTATACTTGTCTTCTTTCTTGTATTGCCCCTGCTTTCTGGACACCCTTTGCTGAGGTGAAACCATAAGATGTATATATATATATATTTTTTTTTTTTTTTTTGTCACGTCAAGTCCTTTCCATCTCTGTCCGACACTGACTCTGCCTTCTCCGTTCCAGCATGTGTTTGATACAGACTCATCATTGGACTGGAACAAAGGCAAATCAAACAGCACCAAGCCATTCTGCTGATATGTAAATCTGCCTCATTTGGGTATCAAAGACTTGCCACACTCTGCACATTTTGTTTATCGATAAATACTTTGATGGGGCTGCAGCAAAGAATGAGGTTTACAGTGCATCCAAATGGGGAAGGTAAGATAAAAGCTATAACAACTGTCATTCTGTTAAAGACATTTATTCCTTTATATGTTTAATATGTGTAGTTTGAGGAAATGCTCACATTTCCCACCTTTTCCCACAGATAACATTTTTTGAGGAGAAGAATTTCCAAGGCCGCTGCTACAACTGCAGCAGCGACTGTGCTGACCTGCACACATACTTCAACCGCTGCAACTCCATCCGGGTGGAGAGCGGTGTGTGGGTGATCTATGAGAGACCCAACTACAAGGGTTTCCAGTACATCCTCAGCCCTGGGGAGTACGCCGACAACCAGCAGTGGATGGCCTTCAGTGACAGCGTCCAGTCCTGCCGCGCCATAAAGAACGTAAGAGTCCTCCTTCAGGCTTCCTCGGGCATTTATGTCAGATACAACAGAGTAGTTTAGGTTCATAGAAAGGCATCATAAAATGCGTTTGTGCAGTGGACAGGAGGACAGGAATGCACAAGGGGCACAGGACTGAGCTTTGTGAACAGTGTGAAGCCAGCAGACTAAACAAGCAGACAATAGCAAGGCATATTTGGCTGCAAGTTGAAGCCTTTTCTAATAAGTGAGCCAAGAAAGTGTTGAAGGGAAATATACAAGCTCAAAAGGAGGCGAAAACGAGATGGGGAACATAGCAAAGCATTGATGAGTCAAAGAGCCAGATATGTAAATAAAGGGGTCCTCTCATTAAACCAGTAAAACATCTAGGTGCACTTTTTTGGTTCTGATCAAAATGTGTCCATAGCACCACTGTAACGCCATCTATCACTGAATATCTGATCAGATCTGTAGTCTTCTTTTTCCATTTTATTCAAGAAAATGTCCTTTACAGCTGCTCGTGTTTAGTCATTTATCTGTAGAGAAAGGTTTGTATTTCACAAAGTGAGGTATGAGGAAAAAAAGCTTAATTTGGTGCAGGAACTATATCTATATCTATATGTAAAAAATGTCAAACAGCAAGTTAATTTTCGGGAAACTCTTCTCCTGTGTCTCAGGTTTATGGCAGTGCGTGGAAGCTGAGATTGTACGAGAGGCCGGACTTTGGAGGGCAGATGGTGGAGTGCACGGACGACTGTCCTTCAGTGTACGACGCCTACAAGATGCGCGAGGCCTACTCCTGTGTGGTGTCTGATGGCGTCTGGGTGTTCTACGACCTCCCCAACTACAGGGGGCACCAGTACCTCCTAGAGCGGGGCGAATACCGGCAGCACAGTGACTGGGGGGCGACCTCGCCTGGTGTCGGCTCCTTCCGCAGGATCACAGAGTTTTAACTCTACCTCAGATGAAGCCTTAACCAGAAAGTGATTAAAGACCTTTTCAGATGCCTGCACTGATGCGACAAAATCAATAAATGAGAAGCAAACTCTGACTGTGTTGTGATGGTTTTTCTGTAAATATATCTCATGCTAGACCACTGCTTTGGATTATTGGACCACTTATATGGAAGACTATAGCATCTTTGGTTGAGAAAACCATTTTTTGTGATCACAATATAATTATCTCAAAATATGAAATAGTAATAATATTAAAATGACAGTAACAGACAAGGTAAAAGTAGGCCTAGATAGTGACATGATCACATGATAGCACATTCAATTTTTCTCTCTGGATGACAGCCTTACAAAATAACCATAGATTTGTATTCCAAACAAACACTATTGCACCTGATTTCAGTGATTTGTATAACTTCATGACGAATCAGAGAAATCGTGGGACCTCTACTGCGCAATGCATGATAGTGTTAAAGCAGAAATTAAAATGTGTCCTGTGGATTCTCAAAACATATAAAAGCCGCACAATCCTCCAGCAGCCGGTGTCTGGAGATGGAAGCTACGTATTGCAGTTGTTTAAGAAAAGGATTAATAAATCTGTTTTGACCACTTGAGTATAAATGACTTTCGCCAGATAATGCCTCTTAATTCTTGATATTGTTTGTGTTTTCATAAGAACAGTACTGTATGTGTGCTGTCATTCATTAAAATATAAGGATGACTGTTGTCCATAGGGAGGAAATGAGGGGAATGGTCAACCCTGATTGTTCCCTAAACCTAACCAAACCTTAGCCATAGTGCTGTCAGTTCGGAGGAGTTTTATTTTTGCAGCAGTGACTTGTAAAGGTTTTGGAAGGCAAAGACAAATGATGCCATCCTGCTGAGAACAGAAAACAGACGTGTCATCCTGGAGCGCAGCTACAAACTATGCATCTTGTTTAATTTAGAGGACTTGTTGCTTTATCTGGCATCGCACGGTCCTCGTCAGCAGATGGAGTTCGCCCAGCCTAGCAGTGACAAGTGGAACTTGAGTTACCAAGCGTAAGAAAGCACCTTGTTCAATATGAATTAGTTATGCAGCGTGTAAAATCACGATTCGGTGTCTCCTGTAAAGTCTCTAGTGCCTTCCTGCCTTCCCGCTGTGTCACTGACTCAGCTCAAAGCGTTTCATATTAAATCAAATGTCCTGCAGTGCCCCTGTTTTTGTCAGCACGCTCTGCTGCATCCAGTGGCTTTGGGACGCTTTGCACTTTGCATTTGCATTGTTTAGGGAAACAGGATTGACTGCATCAGAACAATGTGATAAGCCTGGATAAATATTTGAATTGCTGATTGAATAATCCAGATCACTGAAAACAAGCCATGTGCTTAGTTTTATTGTTCTTGATTTGTATAAAGAGAATATTGGAGGTGGCTGCTTTAAAGTTTTATCTAACATACCAAACCTATTGATATTAACTATGGAGAAGGTATGTTTGTTTATTTAGTGCCACATATTCATTGTAGCACAACACCAATTTCTAACAGCAAAGGCGAGAATGAAAAATCAATTCACAGAAACATAACAGATAAAATAATTCAATGCAATAATCTTGAGCGAATCTTTTTCCAGAGTTAAACGGCATTCAGTCCAAATTTCTGCATCGACACTTATAAAGGCCACGTACTAAAACAATTGCAGCATCAGCTAATGTGCCAAAGTTAATGGAGAGCTCATTTGAATGACAATGGTTCTCCTGGCAATGCAATTCATCAGCGCTCATATAAAAGTGGGCCATCAGTGATGCGGTGTTAATGAGTGGTTTTAATTTGATTGGGTAAAGAGAAGCATAAGGTGACTATGGAGCGCACGGGGAAGGTGAGTACTGTAATTCTGCATATACCTGTGAGCTGCTGTTCATGGTTTTTTGGTTTGTTTTTTTTTCTTCTAGTCATGATATGTAATGATCCTGTGAAAAGCTGGTCAAATTATTTCTTACCTTATCTCCCAAGAAATTCAGATTTATTTCCATAGTTATAGATTTACCTGTAGTAAAGCCAATGAAACCCTGACAAAAACCTTAAAGCTGCAATAGTTGTTTTGGGGGGGGGGGTTTGGCCACTTGGGGTCGTTGCAACATACAAACCACAACACTTGACATATTATCACCTCATAAAGTTTTGCATTTCTGCATCAAGCAGATATGGAGCAACATTAGTCAGTGACTTTTCAGAGAGATTTGGCTTATTTAACGAAAAACATTTCAGATCATTTCTATGTAAACATAGCAACGATGTGTTCTTGAGAAACCATCTGAAATTTCATGCAAAATGTTTTTGATGTATTTCTTTTCCAAAATGAGTCCAACCCCACCATCTGTGGTGGTAGTGTTACTAGTAGATCAGCTGTAACAGAAGCAAATATCAGCAGCACTTTAGCCCAGAGAGCTTCTTACATAGACTCCTGCTTGCAGATCTTCTTCTATGAAGACAAGAACTTCCAGGGCCGTTACTACGAATGCAGCAGTGACTGTCCTGAGCTCAGCTCCCACTTCAGCCGCTGTAACTCCATCCGGGTGGAGAGCGGGGCCTGGGTCATCTATGAAAGGCCTCAATACATGGGCTACCAGTATGTCATCATGAGAGGAGAGTACCCCAACTACCAGAGCTGGAACGGCTTCAATGACACCATCCGCTCCTGTCGCCTTCTCAGATATGTAAGTCCTGGAAAATAGCCTGATGTGTTAGTGCAGCCTGGTTCAAGTTAACATAACCTCACTGGCTACAATACAAATTGAAATAGGCTTTGTCCAAAGGTAACAAAATCTACCTGACAGAGGCTCAAACTCACTAGTTAACACGTATGTCTTTATATGTTCAAGCCCTCCAGCAGGCACAGGATTCGCATCTACGAACGTCCAGATTTCAGCGGCCAGATGATGGAGTTTAGCGAAGACGTACCCAACCTGCTGGACCGCTGGCGCTACCGCGACATCCACTCAGCTCACGTCCAGGACGGCGTCTGGGTCTTTTACGAGCATCCAAACTACAGGGGGCGCCAGTACCTGCTGGAAAAGGGTGAATACAGACGACACGCAGAATGGGGGGCCCTTCACCCATCTGTGGGCTCCATCAGACGAGTCATGGACTATTAGACGCACTTGAGACCACACTTTACACCAAACCATCTTCTTCCACTCATCCTCCAGAAACTGAACTCACCTGCAAATAAAAGCAGATACACTGCAGCTGTATGGGTGTGATTTCATTTCATGAGATTACAAAACAAATGATGAAATAAGAACAAATAATTCATCCTATAGTAGCTATTTGACCATGTGTGGAAAACTAGGCCATTTGTAGAAGACCTGGTTTGCACCAAATTACTGGTCAAGAAGATGGTTATATTAACTGAGCTGGGGGGGGGGGCTAACATCTGATCTGTGATGGTAAGGTTCAGAACAAAAAGTCTGCGGAAACCCACTGATGGTTCAGGAGGATTCACCAACATGCACCCACGTCAGCAGCCATTGTTCTTAGGTGGCAGCCTGTGCAGAAATACAGCCGAGCAGTTCAGCAATATCCACAGTCCACACAACAACATGAAAATATACAGTGTGTTTGACAGCTGTGACCCTTATTATTCATAAATTATTAACATTTACAGTTGCAGATAGTTATAGTTGCTGATTATCAGAAAGTGGCATTTATTACCTTTTGTAAGCAACTTGAATATTAATTACTCACCAACCAGAGATTTTCCAACTAATAGTATTAAAGGATTAGTATATTACTCATAATGTGTACCTTATTAGAAAGTAGTATATGGAGTATAAGTAGAAACTAGTCATTGCACAGCTGCCATTCAGATATTCAAAAGGTCACAAAGTGTGGAGGGAACATATAATATCTGAGCAAAGAATTGTGAGATGTTTTCTTTCTTCAGTGCAAATGATATTTCCATGAGTGCAGGGGTCACCCAGCCATCAGGATGTGAAGTATGTTGGTATAAGTGCCACCCAGTGGTGCAAGAGCTGCATTACACAGGACAGGTCAGGACGCCAGCTTTCCTGCTCTGATGAACAACCAGGAAGCTGATAAATAGTCTGCAACTGTGCAGAGAGAGTAAAGACCTCGAGCAAGGCCAGCGTCAAACAACACACATCAGATTTCAGAGAGAGAAAAAAATAAATTCAAATGATAAATGATCTGGATCTGGCCCAGAATCTAATGTGTTCTTCCCTGGCCCATGCAGGTTTCTGTGCAAGTCAGTTCAGTGCTTTTTGCGTAATCCTGCTGTCAAATAAAAAGACAGGTAAAGACATAAGCTCTGTGGCAGAGGTAATAACAAGTTGGGAATTAAATATGTTTCTCACAGTATCGGTTTATATCAACTTCATGATCCATGTTATCATGACTTTGTGTTGACATTCAATGTCATGACTAAGTGAGTCAAAATAATGTTTGTTAAATTACAATCTTACAGTAACTTAGAAAGTTACATTTATCATATATTCTCTATTAATCGTTAAACATCACGACTAGAGTCATTTTTCTGGTCAAAACTGTTCCTTAGATTTTAGTCTTTGGGTCATAAACTTTCTTTCTTTCATAATCACTAGATAATATGTCATATAAAAATATACTTTCCCCTGTCTTATGCATTTACTCTTCCTTTTCTTCCTCTCCTTTATCACTTGTTCACACCATGTGCTGTAAACTTTATGAAATGCCATAAATAATTGTTAAACCCCAACCCCAAAACAAAAGATAACACACATCATATTTAGTATTTCAATTTCAGAAAGTCAGCAAAGTAAAACCATAAAAAGATGCAGAGAAACAAGCTCACAGGACTAGAGTAGAGAGCAGAAGAAAAAAAACATCATAAACACAGCCTGTGGACACATTTGATAAGAAAGTGTAAGACTGCAATGTTTAATTTCCTGTCGCAGGATGTGCTAGCTGATATCATGCATGTTGATCTTCCAAAACGGAAGAATAAAAATCAGTGATTATGATATGTACACAGTACAAGACGCGTGATGGCGGAGTAAACAGGAGACGTTGCAAATCAGTAACAGAGGCGCTGAGCTCAGCTGATGTATGAACTGGAATTTTTATCTCACGTACAGATCTGTTCTGGCCTCTCCTGATGCTGATCCTGCAGTTTCTAAGTGGAGCACGAACAATCAGTGCACCATTCAAAAAAAAAAAGAAAAAAACATCCACCTGAACAGGTCGTTCAGTCTGAAGTCATAATGTGTGACTATGGTTTCCTGTGCCAAGATATCCCTTACAGAGGCCAGAATGTTGCAATAATTTGCATAATTTTGACAAAGACGAGCATTAATGAGACTGAAATGAAATGCAGATTGAACATGTATTAAAAATACAATAACTGCATTAGAGGTTGAGGGTGTTTTAAATACTACAGTAATATCCAGTGTATTCCCATGCCATGATTTTTATGATACTCTGAAATAACAATCTTATAATAAGATACACTACATTGTATATTGTATATTGAATGTTGAACCTGTGGTTTTCTTGTGTCCACTTTTGGGCCAAAGTTGTTTTTATGCTGTAGATTTCCATCCGCTGTCTAGAAGTGTGAGTTTTGAAAGAGGCACAGTATGAAAGCCTCAGTGCCGACTTCTAAAAGCACTGCGCTCCAGATTTACTCATAATCAGGTGATATCTCTTTGCAGCGACTGGTAATGAAGTGGAAAGAGACCAAAGGGGGAATTAAAAGGAGGGGAAAACTGTTCTGCCACCCACTGAGATGAACGCAGTCATGTGTGATGCTGGATTAAATCTGTCAAACATGTAACAGTTACAGAATGGCGACGTGTGTTGCTCCTACACCTAAACAAATGTGTCCCGAAAGAACCTTTCCAATATTCTACATTTATAAGGGGAATCTTGTTGTATGCATGTACTTCTTGAATTTTAATTCTGTAATTATTGCAAATACTAACCACTTAGCTACACATTTTCAATTATTATTGTAATTAAGTATTCTGTTTGTGCAATAGCTCCTTTAGTTATCTTGCATTCATTTATGTGTTCACCTCTGTACATACTTATTCAGTGGAATGGCAGCCGTGGCCCTTTAAGAGAGCTGTGGTTCCATGAATGAAACGCAGCCATTCATAAAAAAAAAAAAAACACAAGAAACTGACGTCAGAGCAGCCTGGACGACGATTGGCTCGAACTTTGACTGACGTTGTGTTCCAGCCAATGGGAGGCCAGCATAGGGCTCGCATTGGCTCCGGCGATCGGAGCTCTTCATTGAGAAAAATCCACTGTGTGAGTGTTTTTGGTGAAGGAGCTGCAGGGGATGTAGGGGAGGAAATCCACGTCGAGCTTATTTCACACCGCCAAGAAACTTCACTGCTCAAGTGAGTCCTGCGTTTTTACTCCGTGTGTGTGTGTGTGTGTGTGTGTGTGTGTGTGTGTGTGTGTGGGCCTGCTTTGCTCTGTTGGGTCACATCCACGCTGACTGCAGCGTCGCGGTTTCTTGCTGGCACAGATATGGGTTAAGAGGCGAACGCCATTTTCTGAAAATCAAAGGCAACATTGCGTCCACCCCCCCCCCCCCCCACCCCCACCCCACCCCCCCACCCCACCCCCCCACCGCCGCCCCCCCCCGGTCTGTCAGCTCTGCAGAGCGGCATTTCCGCTTGCAGCAGCTGTCTTCACGGCCCGTTTGCATCGTGGACCTTTCTCTGTGCTCTGTGCCCCCCCCCCCCCCCCCCCCGACAGGATCAAGTTTCACTTCATTCAGAAAAAAACAGGGAGGTCCCGCTGGACGCTCCTTGTGCGTCACGCCAAACTCCATTCACAAATCCTCCGCTTTAATGTTTACAGGTTTATGTTTGTGTCCTTACAGCAAATGAACCAAACTTCAAATGCAACTTTTCACGATTTACTCAAACAAAAGCAGTTGTTGGGGGGGGGGGGGGGGTAATTTACTCATAATTATAACTTCCACATGCTGTAATTATGAGAGAGCTGTCTTATAATTATGAGGTGAAGGTATGCAGCTTCCATCTCATGGGAGAGTCGGCTCTGTGTACTTTTACCCGCATGCTGATCTGAACTGGATGAACTTTACAAAACGTGTTTTCATGGGTTTTAATAAGTGAGGGGGGGCTTTTAAAATCAGTAGTAACCTAACAGACTATATATTATTCCCAAAATCTGACCCTTCACCTATATTAATAGAAGACTTGTAAAGTTATGTGACATGTAAAAAACAAAAATAAATACATAACCCATCTCAAGCACGTATCTCAAAACTGTGGTTGTCTAACTTTACTATGGAAGATGCTTTTATGTGATATTTACTCATTTGAAAAAAACAAAAACAAAAATCTTACTGAAATATTAATATGCTCCTTTCTGAAGGAGGAAACAAAAACAGAAAACCCTGAAAGTGGATGGAAGCTGCTGTGTGGTTCCCACCACTGCGTCCAGATGAAAGAGAGTCCTGCCCTGTTCAGGAGACTGTGCAGACAAAACAAGGTTCCCAGACTTTGCCAGCATTCTTTTGCGATTTGCATGATTCACAGGAATAGTTTGGCATTTGGGGAATTATTTGCTTTCTTGCCCAGATGTAGGTGATAAGCTCGATATCTTTCATGTCTGCATCCCTACCAGCATCTGTAATTCACACATAAAGGTCCCCACAGTGCAGCCGTGCAGGAGGAAAAGAGTCTACAGCTGCTTTTTGTTTATGGCCTAAAGACTAGCGTTGCCATCTCACGCTGCTTTGAAGACCCCTTCCTCCTGCAGCTCGGATTCACGTCAGACTGAATTTCCAGGAGCTTGCATAACGCTGTCGTTGACGACAAGGCTTTTACAGCTACTGTAAACCCCCGTGGGGGTCATGGGGGTTTGACAAGCACAAAGACGTATGAAAGAGAGGGTCGTCGTGTGGGTGGAGTGGTGGTGTTGGCAGAAAATACCTAATTGCTAAGCTGGGAGAGAAATGACTCCACCTACTCTACAGCTACACTGCTTCAAAATATTTCTCCATATCCGCCAGTTCACTGAATGTCCTCTCATCCCTCTTCATGCCAGAGTGAAGACTCCTGCAACATGGACGGCTTTTATGACCAACAGGTCCCCTTTGTGGTCCCCGAGAGTGTGAGTTTGAAGCATTAAATGAAATCTGTATGATCATTTATTATTTACATTTGCGTTCACTGCACGGTTTTGTCCTTAAACTTGCAGAAATGTCACACAGAAGAAGCAGAGAAATGTCTCAGCGACAGGAAAAGGAAGTTTGTGGACACGGAGCTGGCTCAGGACACGGAGGGTAGGCTCATGAAGTCTCAGATATAAACCTGTGTTTACTATATTCAAATAAAGTGGTGGAAACCTTGTGAATGTAGTGACGGATATTATATAAAGACTGAGGGTACTGAGTTCATCCAAGATCGTAATACTGATGTGTAACATGTTGAATAATTGAACACCCATTTGAATATAATTTCATAACTGTCTCACAGAGCTTTTTCAAGATCTGAGCCAGCTCCAGGAAATCTGGATTGCAGAAGGTGAGACCTGCGAGCGTCATGAAGTGAATAATATAGTCAGAAAATGTCACCATTTAACAGCCAGCATGAAAATATTGGCAAGTTTAATGTGTTTACCATATCACATGTGACCAAATGCACTACCGGGATGGAAAGCAGTGTGCATGCCCCCTGTACAGGGGAGGTCAAAGGGTATTCTGGGAAGTGCAGGAAGTGACAACCCGAAGGAGAGAAATTTGAGGCACCACCTCCAGGAGTCCACCGAGGAGAGTCTTTTACTTTCCTGTCTTTCTCCCCTGACAGCTCAGGTTCCTGACGACGAGCAGTTTGTCCCTGATTTCCAGTCCAATAATCGTGAGTAGCTGCTTCTCCTCTAATATTTACAGACTTGTACAACAGGGAGCGAACATTTTTGTAGAATTACACAGATTTATCCTCTACTTCTTAATGAACAGTGGAGCACTGAGTCATACACGGCTCAGACTCTGCCAATGATGAACTGAACCTACTAACATGTAAAATGCCACAAACAATATGCGGCTGCTGTAAATAGAGGAAAATGTGTATTAATGCGCTGTTGAAAATAGTCCCCAACAAATGTATTTTGCTTCTTTTTAAGTACCAACTGTTTTGGAAATTACTGAACCTATTTTACAGATGAATTGAGATTTAAAAACAATATTTTGCCCTTTTTTTAATGAATGACATGTTGAGAGACGAATTAAGAAACTGTTGGTTTTGATTTTCTTGACGACAATGAAAAATATTGTGCCATCTTTTATATTTTTAGTGAAGTAGAAATACAACAAAAATACTTAATTCCAAGTAAAAGTCTTAAATTCAAAACTCAAGTAAAATTATATACGTTTGCAGAATTATACTATTATTCTATTCAATTACTATTATATATATGTAAGTAGTACTTGGCTGCTGTTGTGTTTTTATGCATCTTTATATATCTTGCATGTAATCAATCTGAGTCTGTGAAATAACCAAGAGCTGTCAGTGAGTGTAGAGGTGTTTGAGCAGACGGCCCCAGCTGAACGGCCTGAATGTGAATGAGTACGATCCATGTGCTCCTCAAGGCCACTGGTGTAAACACAATTGTGTTTACAGTGTTCACGTTGACTGGCAGTACAGTATATGACCCTCAGACACGCCCACGGTGGATCCGCGCCAATTAAATGATGGTCGTCACGTGGCACAGGAAATGAAGGGGGGGGGGGGGGTTGTAAAATGACTTCAAGCAACTCTAGCTGTATCTTTAAAAAAGAATGATGTCACAGATAAGGCAGGAGCTGAGGAAATGGTGCATTCGGTGCTGCTGCCAAACACGTACTACACGCCTTTATTGCTGTTTGATAGCTGCCTCCACAGAATGACTCTCTGCTCAGACAATAAATCAGACAGCGGCTGTGTTGTGGATGGAAACATTAGCGGTGAGGTGTCGTCACTGCAGATTCCAGGAAGGCTGAGATCAGATAGGACGTTTTCTCTCTTCTACACAAACACTCCAAACCAGAGGCTGCAGAGTGTTAAATCATTGTTCAACCCTTATTTTACCATCACATCGCTGAAAACAAGATAAGGTAGATCCTGCTCTGTAGCTAAAAATATTTATTACAAAGAAAAAAATGAATAAAAATCAGAAGCCACTTATCTTTTTTCCATGTGTCAGACTTAAATTTTACCCACTGAGGTGATAAATCCTGTTTATTTGATAGGTATTCTCTGTGAACCGGGCTTTTTTTTTCCACCTGTTCAGCTCTCAGTAGTTCTATGTTTGTACCTATTATTATAATGGACCTCAGCATCAGGTCATCTTCAGAACAAAATGATAATTATTCATGTGTGTGTGTTTGCAGTGATGTTTCATGGACCGCCTGTCAGCAAAGTGAAGCGAGAGCCCACGCCGTCCAAAGACCTGTCTCCCTGCAGAAGACCTCAAGCTGACATGTGCCTTTACAGTTACAGGTACCATATAAATGCATGATGCTGGTGACGCTGACCTCGAGGTGTCACAATAAAGCTTCAGGTGCGACACTTGCATGCCCACCCCCTCCTGTCGTCTCGTCTCTCCTCAGTGCCTGTGACAACAAGCCAGCTCTCACTCCAGCCTCCACACCCGCAGCACAGCGTGGCTCCTCCCATCCAGCCGGACCTCCACCCTTACAGAGGCAGCTACAGCCATCAACCCCCCAGCTGTCCAACGGCTGCCCCCCAAGCCACGTTCCCGCCCCAAGCCCCTCCCACCGCCACAACCTCCCACCTACCAACCAAAACCAGCAGTTTGCTCTGCCACGACCCCCCCTCAGCTGTCCCGGTGCAGCTTTCAGCAGGGATCAAAGGCGAGCTCTGATTATAATTTTTATATGATGTAAGCTGGAAACTAATTTCACCTGAAACCCTAAACTGCTTCTGTTTCTCCATGTTTCAGGTTCCAGCGGCAGCTGTCGGAGCCCTGCTTGTCCTTCCTCCCACCAGAGAAAACGACAAACACACTATACCCCCCCTCGAGCCATGATGGGCGCCCGCTGTACCAGCGCCACCTCTCAGAGCCCCTGGTTCCCCGTGGCCCCCGAGGTTTCAAACAGGAGCTGGTGGACCCGCGATACCCAGATCCAGGGCCACCTGGTCCAGGTCTGGCCCAGCCCCAGAGCACCTTCAACCATGTCACGATAAAACAGGAGCCAAGAGACTTCGGCTTCGACTCAGGTGGGTGTTTATCTGCCGAACAGGACCACATCCACCCTGCTGTCTGCGTCTGTGTCTGCAGAGTGTATCAGAATCTAGAGACATGGACTAGAGTTCATATGACATCGTCTCTGAGAAATCTCTGGTGTCTCTAACAGACAAGATTTGCATAACCACACAGCTTTGAATTCAGTATAAAAAACCATTATAAACACAGCTCTGAGGGACAAACTGTCTTGTCTCTTCCAGAAGTTCAAACCTGCCAGTCGTCATCATTTGGCAAGTCTTCAGTCTTGTACCAGAGCAACAATATTGGTGAGTTGCGTTAGCTTTCAAACGACTGTTAACCTTTGCAAGTTGTGTATTTTCTAAGTACAACAAATGTTAACTTTTCTAATATTATGGATTCACAGGATTTGGTCATGACAGAGAGCCACATTTGTACTACGACGACGCTTGCGTTGTACCAGAAAGACTGGAAGGTATGGGCAGAATTTGAACTTAAAAAGATGCATTAGTATTTTTGAATGACTGATGCTGATAGAAATATGGAAAGGCATGTCCTCATTTGCGTCCTCTCTGACTCTGAGCAGGTAAAGTGAAGCAGGAGGGTTTGCCGTACCAGCGCCGCGGCTCCCTGCAGCTCTGGCAGTTTCTGCTCACTCTGCTTGACAACCCAGCTAACGGACATCTGATTGTGTGGACGGGACGCAACATGGAGTTTAAACTGATTGATCCTGAGGAGGTCGGTCACCAACAACATCGATGTGTTCAACAGACTTAACATAAAAATTCTGAGGGACGTGGTGGAGGGAATGATGCAACCTAGCAAGGATGAAAAGGAACCTAAATTAGAGAAAAAAAATAAATAAAAAAAAAATAAAAAAAATAAAAAATAAATAAATAAATATATATATATATATATATATATATAAATATAAATTAAGCCTTGCTTGCACCTTCTTTATTCAGCAAGATATCAAATGGTCATGCAGTTTGAATTTGAAGTCATTATTAATTGAGCAAAATAAATTACAAAGTATTCATGGAACAAGAAAATCAGTATAAGGGGACCAGGCCATTACAGAAAACTCTAAAATTAAATAGACATTTAAATGGTTATTTAAAGGGATAAACTCTGGGAATCCATTCTTTTGCAGCTGCAGGCTTTCTAGTTTAGTATTATATCAGAGATGCAAATTACTTGCATCCTGATGTACAATGTTTAATAATAATAAAAAAAAAAAAAAATACAAACTTTACTTTCTGAAATCTAGCCGGATGTTTAATGCAGGGTTTCCTGTCCTGTGTTGCCTCCAGGTGGCTCGGCTCTGGGGGATTCAGAAGAATCGACCAGCCATGAACTACGACAAGCTGAGCCGCTCGCTGAGGTACTACTACGAGAAGGGCATCATGCAGAAGGTAAAGGCAGGTCCCGTTTCATTTCTCTCCTCCGTGACTCTAACTTCAGCATTTCAAACTGTGTAATCTTATATATGGAGGTGTCGGCTTTTTTTATTTTGGGAGGAATAATAATAACTAGAACTGCCCCAAACGTTCGCGATGAACCTGCGCGGAACGTTCGCGGAACGTTTCCGGGGGAACGTTCGCGGAACGTTTCCGGGGGAACGTTTCCGGGGGAACGTTTCCGGGGGACCGTTACCGGGTGGGAACCTTCAGAGTATCCCAACAAGTATAATCAGTCGCTGTTAGTGGATTGAAATGAATGCTCTCCATCAGGTTATGTTCTCTTCTCCTGTCAGTCTCAACCTGAACTTCAGACGCTTTAGAGCCACAGGAAAAAACCTCCTGACTATAAACTGTGAACCGTTCTGATTTCTCTCAGGGCACAGTTACAGATTTGGTCACACTTGCCTTTGCCTTTTATTTCTAAGAATAAACGTAAGAGTCTGTTACTGGGCTTCTCCAACAGGGGATGACATGTACAATATGACCACATCAACAACAAGTTTCAAACGTCAGCCTGAAGTTAGCATAACATCCGGTAACAAGATGGGTTGAGGTGTTTTTCTCTCACGTGCACTCTATCCGCGGTCCCGCTGTGTCTCGGGAACGAGCGTGGTTGCTAGGTTACTGCAGCGCCGTCAGGACGAGAAACAGTTAGTGTGAAAAGTGAATAAACAAACAAAGGCGAGTTTTCTTCTACACAAACCAAGGTACATTGATTTTGTGATTTTTATTGTCGCACTTATTCGTCACTTCTTACACTTTTTTTCAGGAATGTAATTGTTTTTAAACGCTTTGGTGGATCAAAGTGGTAAAACTGAAAAAAATCGACACTGTCAAATAATCAACGGGTGATTGATTCCCTCCACTATAAACAAATAAATCAGTGTTTTCTCCTGACAGCAGGGATCGGAGGGGACAGGACATGTTATAATACATCCACCCAGTCCTGACTGGAGCACATAGCAGTGGAGAACAGGGGAGAATAGACAGAGGGCTCAGTAATGAAAGCTTCACTGCAGCCCTGCACAGTTTTGGTTGTTTTTTAAAGAAGGCATGTCGTATAAATAAATCTGCTTCTCAATGACAGAGAGTGAACATAACTACAACTCATCAGATAAAGTTATTCTGTCACATGCAGCATCCGTATCTTAAAATTGCCTAAAAGACAATTTCAACTTAATGTTTTTGCCCGGTTATGATTTTTTAAAATGTTGATTCCAATGTGATTTACACGTGAATTACCCACGAGATCAGTGACTGCAGGTTTACCACCACCTGACTCTGCAGAACATCATCTTCACTGTTTGTTGCTGTTGTCGTTTGTATAAATCCGTGGTTTGAAGCCCCGGCCCGGCCCTGCATTAGTCTGGTACACACAGACTGTATATAAGAAGACACGTCTTTTTTATTTATCACGTCTTGTTTATTTATATTTATTTATTTTTACAAATTGAAACTATTTTAAAATCAATAGCAGAGATGTCAAGTCTGGGTTAAGTGCCAGCCCCTGTACCCTCCCTGTGAAAAGCACTGCCCTACCTCTAACGGTTTTGTCTGTGCTACCACTTTAAGTGGCAGAAAAATTAAAAAATCTGAACAATTACAATAGGGTTCCCAGCACCACTGGTACTGGGAGACGCGTTGCCTTGCAAAATGCTGCAAAACTCTGACAGTAATTAGTGGAATTACACTGTGTTCATGTTTAAAGACTCCTTCAGTGATTTAAAAAAAAAAAAACTGAATTTATAACGTCTAAACAAGTCACAAAATAATAACTGTCCGATGAATGCCATTAATTTGTCTCTCCTCTGATTGGTTCCTCCTGCAGGTGGCTGGGGAAAGGTACGTCTACAAGTTTGTATGCAACTCTGAGGCCCTTTTCTCCATGGCTTTCCCAGACAACCAGAGGCCGAGCCTGAAAGCTGACCCAGATGCCATCCCGCCTCCCAGCGAGGAGGACGGCCTCCCTCTGCCCAGCTACGAGGAGGAGGGTCCCTACCTGGCTGACGGAGGTGAGCAGGGTAGCCATGGACTGACTTTTCCTGATAGCTACCCATACTAGACTTAACAGCCTGGAAGCTGAAGGAGGGAACACAAGATATTTTAAACAGGAGGACCTTGAAATTACTGAGCAGTGTTTTGTGATTTTTCAAAATGTACACCTACATTATGTATGTCACAGAAAGATTACCTTATCAGATCGTTTTTTTACTGAAAGTGTCTGTTTTTTGCCAAAAGTTTCGTTTGCAAAATGAGAGATTAGAATCTCTGGCGCTGTTTATTTAAACTCACTCCATAGCAAAAATGAAAATCTGTGTACAAATCTGATTTGTCTTCATTTGTTATGGTGGGTTTTGGGCCACTGCTAGCAAAAAAAAAAATGAAATTTTTACGACATAACATTTGTAATATTGTGAGGATAAAAAACAAAGGCTTAAATTTACAAGAAAACTCGTTATTAACAAAAGGCATTATACATATTACAAGTTAATATTCTGAGATAAAGTTGTAAACTTTCAAGTAAAGTCAAATGACAGGAGAAAACGAATATTAGATGAAAAAAGTTCAAATCTGGCACACAAGCTACCAGACTACTATTATGATTTTGTCATAAAAGTGAAAGTTTTTTTTTCAGTAAAATAGATTTATTTTTTCTCATCAATTTGCCACTATGCTCAAAACCTGTTCTCCAAGTTATGGCTTTACACTCTTATTAATTCTGAGTTTTCTCTTCAAATATTCCAGTTTTATTCTCAAGAATCTACTATTACTACTTTTGTGACCCTTAAGCTCGGGTTATTCTGTAGCATGGCCGTTGCTGTAGTCCTTGCGTACGTGAACTCTGGGATCTGTATTTCAACCAAAAAGTATCTAGAAGCCATGGCACTCCTTTACTAATTGACCAATCATGTTTTATGGATGAACCTTATATTGCTTGAAAGGGACACAAGTTGTAGTCCTCCTATAAACATGTATATTGATGGAAATATCTTTTGTGTACGTTTTCTTGTTTTCAAAGCTAATATTTTTGGCATTATATGGACTTGTAAGTTTTTTCCTATAACTGTTTTATGACAAAGGTACTGCTACTATTTTTGATTCCGTAATACTGCCACTCTGATGCTAATATTGAACATGGACTTTCTTACAAACGACTCACTATTCATTGTGCCCGGATAGTTTTCTGCATTTTGTATAGTTGATTTGCTTCAGTGCGTAGAAAAGGTGTATAATTGTATATGAATATATTTTTGCTAAAGGCTCCGTTGGCTTGACATTGTACGATGAGCTGCAGAGTTTAGCTTGCTAATATGTTGCATCTATTTCAGCCTCTCCAAGCTGGAATGACTAGTACCCTTTGAGTCCTGCAGATAGAAAATGGACGTAATGGTGTATTTAGCTGTATGATCACATGGTGGTATAAATGGGGGAGGTTGTGTATGATGAAAGCTTGAGAAAGATACTGACACTGGTGTGAGTCTACCCTCAGATACTGTACGTGTGCCTTACGTTGATCTTTACTGATACAATAAACTATTTTACTCTTTTCTGTCACTTCATTGTAAATCAACAAAAGCGGATTTTCAGCAACAGGGGTGTACAAAAAACTTCAAAAAAAATCTTTTATTTTTTTGCAGGATATGTATTACAAAAAGTGACCCGAGAGGTAAAGGTTGAGAGATCCAAATGTAATTTGACATGTAATGACATGTCATATAGTAGAAAAAATAAATGGTGCGATACACTTCTACCTTCAATCACTGATGTGAATAAATAAATGTAAACGTGTAAAACTTTGACCGAGCTCATGAGCTCAGGCCTACACATTTTGTCATCACGCTCATTTGAATATTTAAAGGATATATATATATATATATATATATATATATATATATATATATATATATATATACACATACACAATTTTAAACATTAATATAGCAGCAAATAACTTTTTCTATGTAAAGATATGAAAAGGGGAGTAAGGGGAGTATCTAGCGTCTAATGACAGCGACTTTTATAATTGATAGAATATTTACAGATCACACACTGTATGATTTGCAGTCCAACATTTTCCCTGTCAACACTGTAAACTTGAGTTTCTGAACATCTTCATCCTGTCTGCAGTTTTTGCAAAAAGTCAATTTTCAGTGATCTAACGCACAGTACGTGTCTAGACAAAGAAAAATATATTAAAAATATCCACAAAAGTGTAAACAAGGCTTTGAACATTAGCCTATATCATATTTATAGGCAGTTCAACAGTCATAATATGTGTCCCTACCTTAATGAGACCGCAATATGATTTCTGGCTACACCACTGGTCTACGGTGGGCACAGAAATGCTGAGGAGTTCAACTTCACCCCGTATCCAAACCCAGGATAAAGAGGTTCAGTGAATGTGGTGTTGAAGGTGTGGAGGTGGATGAGTTTGTCGGAGGAGACTCTGTAAAAGGACAGAGTGCCACCAGGACAGTCCACGTACACTGCTACTCTGTTAGACACAGCGGAGGGGGAGGGAAGAGGGATGGGTGTCCCACTATTGTTGTGCCATGCATTGTACCCCCCATCGGTGCACGTCAGACACCAGGACTGATCGTTTCCTCCAAACTTGGAGCCATCGCTGTCTCCGTTCCTTCCAATTCTCCAGTAACTCACAGCGATATACACCTTTCCAACCCACTCCACCTCCCAGTAACAGCGGCCAGTCAGACCGTTTTCACACAGCACCTGGGGCCAGTAGTCGAACCTCTCGGGATGATTAGGATACGGATGCTCCTTTCTCAGGTCGGTCACCTTTTTGTTGCTTTCAGACAGTTTGAGGAATTTGTGTGCCGTGTTTGGATTGAGCGTGAGTTCACAGAAATCTGATGGAAAGAACAACACACAGTCATGAATGGTTTTTGTTGGTAATGGCAATCAGCAATTCCAAAGTCAAGCGAAAATTTGACACTTACACTTCCTCAAACCTGGTGTCAGCCACTGAAATCCACTGGGGTCAATGCTGAAAAAGACAGAAGGGGTAATGACTTACCAAAATCAGAAAAGAATAGTTGATGTGTGTCCACACTATTATTGACAGCATCCCTCCATACCTCAGAGTGTCCAGTTTCCAGTGTGGATCCTTCAGTTGAGCAGACAGCTGCTTCCCTCCTGAGTCTCCGGGATGGTTGTAGCGAAGGTCCAGCTCTCTCAGATGGGAGGGGTTTGACCTCAGAGCTGAGGCCAGAGAATCACAGCCTTTCTCTGTGATCAGACAGCCTGACAGACTAAACACGCAAAACAACACACATGGTTTGTATGTGCCTTGGAGAAAAAACAATTCAAGCAACACAGTAAAAACAGAGACAACCGGTCTGACCTGAGAGCTTCCAGTGAACAGTGTGGACTCTCCAGACCAGCACACAACAGCTTCACTCCTGAATCTTGCAGGTTGTTGTTACTCAGGTCCAGCTCTCTCAGACTAGAGGACTGGGAGCTGAGGACTGAGGACAGAGCTTCGCAGCTTCTCTCTGAGAGGTTGCAGCCGCTCAGCCTGGAAAGGACAAAATAAGCAGCAATTTGAATCCAGAGTAGCAGATTTAAAACGCTTGGGAATAAATACAAATCTCAAACTTACAAAGCTTTCTTGGAGGCTTTGATCACTGGCAGCAGCCGCAGAAGAGCCTCCTCTGAAGCAGAGTATTTCTTCAGGTCAAACACATCCAGATCGCGTTCTGATGACAATAAGATGAAGACCAGAGCTGACCACTGAGCAGGAGACAGTTTGTCTGTTGAGAGACTACCGGATCTCAGATACTGTTGGATCTCTTCTACCAGAGAATGATCCTTCAACTCATTCAGACAGTGGAACAGATTGATGCTTCTTTCAGGACAGGGGTTCTCCTCTATCTTCTTCTTGATGTACTGCACTGTTTCCTGATTGGTCCATGAGCCACTTACTGTCTGTGTGAGGAGGCCTCGTAGGAGAGCCTGATTGGTCTGCAGTGAAAGACCCAGGAGGAAGCGGAGGAACAAGTCCAGGTGTCCATTTGGACTCTGTAAGGCCTTATCCACAGCACTCTGGTAGAAGTGTGTCACTGCAGATTCATCTCTTGTTGCACTTGTCTGGGAGGTTGTTTGTTCTTCTGACAGCAGATTGACTCCAGAGTTGACGAATGTCAGTTGGACATGAAGAGCAGCCAGAAACTCCTGAACACTCAGATGGACGAAGCAGTACACCTTGTCGTGATACAGCCCTCTCTCCTCTTTAAAGATCTGTGTGAACACTCCTGAGTACACCGAGGCTGCTCTGATATCGATGCCGCACTCTGTCAGGTCCGATTCATAGAAGGTCAGGTTTCCTTTCTGCAGCTGCTCGAAAGCCAGTTTTCCCAGAGACTCGATCATCCCCCTGCTCTCTGGACTCCAGTGTGAATCTGTCTCAGACTGTCCACGATACTTGATGTTGCTCAGTTTGGACTGAACCACCAGGAAGTGGATGTACATCTCAGTCAGGGTCTTGGGCAGCTCTCCTCCCTCTCTGGTCTTCAACACATCCTCCAGAACTGTAGCAGTGATCCAGCAGAAGACTGGGATGTGGCACATGATGTGGAGGCTTCGTGATGTCTTGATGTGGGAGATGATTTTGTTAGCTAGCTTCTCATCTGTGAACCTCTTCCTGAAGTACTCCTCCTTCTGTTCATCAGTGAACCCCCTGACTTCTGTTGCCATGTCAACGCACTCGGGAGGGATCTGATTGGCTGCTGCAGGTCGCGTGGTTATCCAGAGGCGAGCAGAGGGAAGCAGGTTCCCCCTGATGAGGTTTGTCAGCAGCACGTGCACTGAGGTGGACTCTGTGACATCAGTCAGGATCTCAGTGTTGTGGAAGTCCAGAGGAAGTCGACACTCGTCCAGACCGTCAAAGATGAACACAACCTGGAACTGATCAAACCTGCAGATTCCCGCTGCTTTGGTTTCAGTGAAGAAGTGATGAACAAGTTGCACCAAGCTGAACTTTTTCTCTTTCAGCACATTCAGCTCTCTGAAAGTGAAGGGAAACGTGAAGTGTATGTCCTGGTTGGCTTTGTCCTCAGCCCAGTCCAGAGTGAACTTCTGTGTTAACACTGTTTTCCCAATGCCAGCCACTCCCTTTGTCATCACCGTCCTTATGGGTTCATCTCTTTCAAATGAAGGTGTAAAGATGTCTTCACATCTGATTTTTCTTTCGGTTTTGACCACTTTCTTTGATGCCGTTTCAATCTGCCGTACCTCATGTTCATCATTGACCTCTCCAGTCCCTCCCTCTGTGATGTAGAGCTCTGTGTAGATCTGATTCAGAAGCGTTGGGTTTCCAGCTTTAGCGATCCCTTCGAACACACACTGGAACTTCTCCTTGAGGTTAGACTTGAGGTTAAGCTGGCACATAGCAGGAGACCCTGAAAGAACAAATAACATTGCTGAGTATAGTTTCAAGACAAAGCAGAACAAGATCACAGGGCGTGTGGAGGCTGCAGCTGTAATGTAAGTGTTTCTTATTACTTATTACAGCCAATCAGAAAGGAGTCCTGAACTTTGCCTGTTTTAGTCGGAGGCTCAACAGCAGTTTGAGATAAATAAGGACTTTTGAACTGTGAGTCATGCAGAGCTACTCAAGTAGAGTCCCAGAGCATAAGCACAATAGATCCCATTTAACAGGTTTTTTTGTTGGAAAAGAACTGGTCTGAACTGTTCTGAATGTGGGGTCACAGGGTTTAGAGAAAAACTGTTGTTGATTGGACTGAAGTGACTGAACCTGATTTTGTTATTGAATCCATGCGATATGGGGTTTGACTTGACAGGGACATCTAATCCACAATGATTTTTCATTTTTTTTGTCAGAAGTGACTCTGACCATCAAACATTCAAAATTCTTTCCGCGAGTGGCAGAGTAAAATGTGAAGATATGATAAATCCTCTCACTGCTCTGCAGACGGTCAGCCAGCTCATTCTCCTTCATCCTGCGCAGGAAGTTCAGGGTGATCTTCAGAAATGCCTCTCTGCTGCTGCAGCTGCTCCTCCTCCTCCTCCTCTGCTCCTCATCCCCATCAAACACCTCCTCATCCTCACTGTGACTCCTTAAGCATTCTGGGTAATCTGGACTCAGAACATCGCACATCATCTTCAGCTCCTTCTTCACAAAAGTGACGATATAGTTCTCCAGCAGCTGGAACACAATACGATATGAATGACAAACTGAAAGCATGGAGCCAAACATCAGATTCTTGTTCCAGAGACTGACGATCACTGGTGTGAAAAGTGCAGCATGGAGATGGCTGTAAACAGAACAGATGTAAAAGCAGTTGCTGTGCATTTACAGACCATGAATATGGAGTCCAGGTGTGTTCGATCCTGCTGGACAGACGGACCAATGGGATCTTCTGGGCCCACCTGGTCGAGTCTGTGGAGGAATCGTGATCAAAAACCTTGGACATACAACCATATGTTGTCAGATGTGAAAAGAACCAAAAAGAACCTATTTGTGGACTACCTGATTATTATAAGCATTTGAATAGAAATGATTCTGTCTCAAGCTTTTTAAATCTATAAGCTGTTTCCACTGTCATTGAAAAAAATGTGCACTTTTGTTTTTGTGTATTTGTCTTTAGGTTGCAGATGAAAACATTATGTATGAATGAATTAAACAGCTGACCCCAGATCAGGACAGGAAAGTCCATCTTTAAACAGAAGAGGTATAGACTTTGACTGGTTGCTCTTCAAGGACACAAAGCTGGGTTCGCTTTCAGGATCAGGTTCTGGTTCGGAGGACTCTGGTCTCTGATGGAGCCTGGCAGACGTAGAGAAAGCCACAGGAAATGAAAGCCGTGTCATTAATGTAAACGGAAGTATCAGATCAGACTTGGTATCAGCAGATAATCAATATTCAGGGAGCTCACCTCTGTTCAGGACAGCAGAGCCCGTCTTTAAACATAAGCGGCTCAGACTTTGACTGGTTGCTCCTGAGGGACACACAGCTGGGCTCAGGTTCTGGTTCTGGTTGAGGGACTGGTTCAGGCTCAGGGGAGTCTGAACTCTGCAAGATCCTGGAAGACAGAGACACAAAACGAGGGGCGGACAGGAGAAACTCAATCATCAAAGAAAAAACTGAGATGATAATTGGAGCGAAAAAGTTTAACTTGGTGAGCAATTGATTTGATCTTTTATTGATTTTCAACCCACAACCTTTACATCTAACAAAAGTAGTTTATCAGTGTGGTATCACAACTTTTACTTAAATAATCTGACTCCTCCGCTGCATAAATATTTCCTGCTGTAAAAGTTGAACAACTCCTTCAATAACATAACATGTTTCTCCTCCCAAAGTTTTTTCATCTGTAAAACAGCAAACTTGTAATGTTGCTCAGGTTATAGGGAAACATCACGTCGACTTACGCCGCCTTTAAAGAAGACTGTCTCCGAAATAAAACGGGCGGACTCATGGTGGCTCCTCATGGACACACAGATCAACTTCCTGTCAGTGAAATAACACACACACACCGAAAACACTCAAAACTCATCAACTCATTTCCACATGGTAGACATGTTTGAGCTGCAGTGATATATCTAAAAAAAAACTAGACTTACACCACGTTTCATTCATAAATATTCAGGCGGTTCACTCCTGGCTCCACACAGGTCATTTGTGGTGATTTGAAGCCACCTGATGGTGAAAAGATAACACTGCTCCATGTTAGTTTAAATTGATAGAATACCTGCAGTTGATAAAAAAACACATCTCAATTATTTTCTTTATTGATTAAACTGCAAATTACATGATTAACTGTTGAAAAACTCAGTTTCCCAGAGTGCCAGGTCACATGTCTTGTGTCCAAAACGACAAGTAGTCTGTTCCTGATTGACTGCTGATAAAAATAACTGTGCAATGGTGTGACTCACTGGTGTTTTTAATAGTTCTTGAGGAAGGAGGGGGTTTAAGGCTCAGAGGAACAAGATCTAAAACGCAGAATATGAGCCTGAAGTTGATTTGCTCTGTTTTGTGCTCAGAAGGTGCATTATTTCTAAACACAAGCCGTATTTCATCAGAACACAAGAAATCTGTTGGTTCCATTCGGATAAATAGCAAACAAGATGAGGATTAAATATCCAACACAACCCAAATCATTTAGCTGAAGACAGTTTAATTAAAAAAAAAAAAAAAAAGAGGTGATTGTTGTAGATACAGATTGTTGAACACATTTCACCTTTTAGTTTCTATAGATCTCATCTTTGTCTCTGATGTGGAAATCACGTCACATGTTATGATTTTTTTTTTTTAACTGTTTACATAAGAAAGAAAGAACATCAACTAAAGAAAAAGAGCTGACTGATTGATGATTTTGTTTGAAATAATCTTTTGACAGCGGTTTGCTTTGTTGTGTGCGTCTCACCCAGTAACACCCTGACGTGTGTGGTTTATTTCCGGTCAGTTTCGGTCCAGAGAAAGCGGTTTCATCATCCTAGAATCGGAGTAGGAAACTTTTGAGTCCTTGAAACGATTCAATCTTAGTGTCTGAGTCAGGAGCAGCCTGCGGGTCAGGCGCGTTCACCGCCCACTCCATTTCTCCTCTGACCGGCTCGTACAGGTGAGCAAAACAAACCCACTTTTCCGTATTTCCGTATTGAAAGCTGTGATTTTTCCAGCTGTTTGTTTTTTTTTTGGTTGTTATATTAGCGCACTGACATGTACAGGTGAACACGGGTCTGACTCCTGCCGTGAAACATGTGACACTGTACAGACCTTTAGTGTCGGTGGAGGCTGAGCCGAGCTGAGCCGAGCCGAGCCGAGCCGAGCCGAGAGAGAGAGAGAAGACGAATAAAAGGGGAATGAAATGGTGGAAAATAATAAAGCGACATTTTTACCTTTAAGCGCAGAGAAGAGAGGACGTGACGGCGACGCTCCAGACGCAAACACTGCGCAGTTGTTTTCATTTAGTCTCCGCCCCTCCGCTGACGTAGAGGCGGAGGGGCGGAGACTCCCATTTTCATTTCATTTTAATGCTGTTTTTGACTACGTCGCATCCTGTGTGTGTGTGTGTGTGTGTGTGTGTGTGTGTGTGTGTGTGTGTGTGTGTGTGTGTGTGTGTGTGTGTGTGTGTGTGTGCGCGCGTGTGCGTGTGCTCTGCCCCAACTCCTCAGGTGTGCTGATTGTGCACTGATGACCCCTCCTCCCTCTGTTGCTGTCTGTGTTTGCCTTCTCAGACAAACACGTTTTCTGAAGGAACTATTTACTTTGGAAAATATCATCCATGGAGCCCAAAACATCGCAGTCCACGCTGATATCAATCAACACAAGGTGAACACAAAAACGGGGGGGGTTCAGCTTTCAGCTATGACAGGTGAGTTTTGCTCCAGCGGACACATCTTTCAACATTAAAACTATCTCTGTGTAATCACTTTGTATTTAGCATCCTGGCATTTTACTTATTTTTCTGCCTTTGAATGAAGAGAGCTCTTTGTGTCTGCAAAGATCATTAGAAACAACATTCAGTGCATTATTAAGTTCTTATTGCTCGTGAATTTGCATCTGTTGATTGTCATTTTGCATCAAATTTTAGTCACAGTGCTTCTGTTTGTGGTTGTTTTGCATCTATTTGTAGTCGTTTTGCTTCTGTTTGTTGTCGTTTGTGCTTCTTTCTTGTCATTTTGTGCTTCTTTGTTGTCGTTTGTGCTTCTGTTGTTGTTTTGTGTTTCTTCATTGTTGTTTTGTGCGTTTTTCTTGTCGTTTGTGCTTCTTTCTTGTCATTTGTGCTTCTTTGTAGTTATTTTGCTTCTGTTTGTTGTCGTTTTTTGCTTCTTCGTTGTTGTTTTGTGCTTTTTTCTTGTCGTTTGTGCTTCTTTCTTGTCATTTTGCATCTATTTGTTGTTGTTTTGTGCTTCTTTCTTGTCGTTTGTGCTTCTTTCTTGTCATTCTGTGCTCATCTTGCATCTTACTAACCCACCCGCTCACTAAAGGTTTACTAATTCCACAGCCTGACTCAGCTCCAGCCTCATCGCTTCTTGTGTTGGCCCAACAAGCTGTTATGGAAAGTAATGCAAGTGGACACACTACCACCTGGAAATCATACATTTGCATTTCTATTCCTCCTCTCAGCTTCTACTCTGTTTCTATGTTTCATCCTCATATTGTGCATGTCACATAGCAAGGGGAAGGCTCTTTTATCTCATACTTTACACACAGTGGCATCAGGACAGTATGAGCATCAACCCTGTCCCCTACACATATCATCATAGACAGACTAATTATTGCAACTATCATGTCCTCCACTTAAACATGTTGGAGCATAACTAACAGTGCGCTGTAGGTGCACTTATGAAAATGTCAAATCATCTTTTAAAATGAGAAAACACATTCAAGTCTAAAAAAAACACATGTACATCCCACCTGTGAGACACAGGACACAAGGGCTCACTGTTTAGTTTTTTCTTTTACTGTTTACTCATTAATATTACTTTTATTTCTTATCTCACTATATCACACATCATTGTGTACATTTTATTCAAACTACACAACAGTAAAACATAAATTCAACTTTTTTTGCAAAAATCTTCAAAAAAAACACCAAAAGAAATTTATTAACACTTATTTTCTCTTTTGCTTTGTAGATGGCTGCAGAACAATGGCACATTGACAAGGAGTCTTCAGGTCAGTCCAAATCCACAACAATATGCTATTTTTCACCTCCACATTTCACTATCAGCTATAAATTGTGCAAAAGTTTATTATTGTTCACTTTTTGACTGTCAGCTTTGTTGTACGTTAACTCAGATGCTGCACCGGTCCAGTGCCTGGAGGGGACCACAGACGCTCCACAGACGGACGGAGGAGACGGCCTTCCTGCGCTTCAGCTGGGACGTAAGATACAAAATATTTGAAATGTTGACTTGTTGCTTAAAGCCGCCTATCTCAGGCCTTTAAGCAACAAGTCAACATTTCAAATATTTTGTATCTTACCAACACGCACATGCACACACACCCCCTGCTGCGGGGGCCTTGAAGTGGAGGGGCTGCACAACTTTGTTTAATTATATATGTTTATTAAAACAGTTGGATGGTTAATATTGTTTTGTGTAATATAACCCTGGGCTTTCATCTCTCCAAACCTCGGGGAGGGGACACGGCCCCCTCACCCATTCCCTACTGCCGAATTGGGTTTTTGTCATTTGGACACTAGCTGGAATCGAACCGGGGACTACGGGGTTGTCGCCCATGCGACCACATTGTGGGGAGGAACGAAACCATTATACCACATGTTCCTCCCTGAAAGGAGAAGTTTTGGGTTTGTATTTGAAGCTACTCTCTGGGTGTGGGACTTAAACTGTGAAGTTTAAAAGTCATATCGTTGTGTGGGATTTGAACCCAAAACCTCCAACAACAGGGTAGTGGTGTATCCCTTTGAGCTATCAAACAAGCCATAGTTTTTAACACTTTGTTAGACCTTTTCACTCCTTCCTTTGAGCGCTGTCCCATGAAGTTTAAAAGTTGCATTTTTGTGTGGGATTTGAACCCAGGACCTCCAATAACCGGGTGGAGGTCTATCCCTTTGAGCTATCAAGCTAGCCATAGTTGTCATGACTTTGTTAGACAATTTGACTCTTTCCTTTGAGCGCTGTCCCATGAAGTTTAAAAGTTGCATCTTTTAAACTTTGAGCTATCAAGCTAGTCATAATCACATAGACTTTGTTAGACATTTTGACTGTTTCCTTTGAGCGCTGTCCCATGAAGTTTAAAAGTTGCATTTCTGTGTGGGATTTGAACCGCCAAACTTAAAATCTAGAGAAGAACACCCTATCTTCTTGAGCTACCAAGTTACATATATAGAAAGAAGAATGATCTTTGATATTTTCTATCATCTAGGTATTGGAGCAAACCAGTCAACAAGTTAGTTCTAATGTTCTAAAATAGCCCCCAAACACTCTGAGCTCTGGAACTAGTTCAAATGAAGAAATAAAAAGTCTTTTTTAAAAGGTTTCCAGTTTTGGGCATCAAAAATACATAGATTACACTAGATTTGAACCAACAAGCTCCAGTTCTACAGTGTAACACACTACCACTCTGAGCCGCTGGGGTTAACACAACAACATGATCTTTTTAAAGGTTTCAAGTCTGTCCTTGGGTGTTGGCTGTTTAAAGCAATAAAAATAAGCAGGACTTGAACTTATAACCTGTGATTTTCTAGAGTAGCCCACTAACACCATAAGCCACTGGCGTTGGTGCATTGAAAAGGTCTCATTGTAAAGTTATGAGTTTTTTTCTCTACTTGTTTGACTTAAAACCTAACTGAGAATCAAACACACAACCTCAGAACTCCAAAGCACAGCACTAACCCTGTGAACCATCACATCAGTTCTTTGGAAGCTGCTTCTTTGAGCAATCTGAAGACTACCCTCTGGGTTCTGGCCTTCAAAAATGATTGAGTCAGATGGGATTTGAACCCTTGTCTTCCTGTTACCCTGTGAGGCACTTAACCCCTTGAGCCATCAGGGCTGGATTTTTTTGGAAAAAACTTTGGGTATTTCATTGAAATGACAGCCTCAGGTTCTCAGGCGGTGTTCACACAGATGCTGCACCAGTCCAGTGCCTGGAGGGGACCAGAGGCGTTCTACAGACCTACAGAGAAGACACCGTTCCTGTGCTTAGGCTCCCATGTAAGATACAAAATATTTGTTGTTGGTTAAAGTCAAAGATACCAAAATCTTCTGTAAGAGACAGTTTAGAAGCAGAGAGGAGGAATCACAAGGGGATTGCTAGGTCTTATAATACAGGCAGCATTAGGGAATAGGGTGTAACCATCATCATCAGTATCAGTATTAGGAATAATATATTTTTGCTATTTTTATTCTTTTTCTTCAGTATTCACTTGATCTAAAGCCATGACACTACACACTCTGACACACTGGGTGGCGATATCCACCTTTTCACATACACTCAGCCGCCAACAAACACACAGAAGAAGAAGAACTCCTCAGGTGTGCTGATTGTGCACTGATGACCCCTCCTCCCTCTGTTGCTGTCTGTGTTTGCCTTCTCAGACAAACACGTTTTCTGAAGGAACTATTTACTTTGGAAAATATCATCCATGGAGCCCAAAACATCGCAGTCCACGCTGATATCAATCAACACAAGGTGAACACAAAAACGGGGGTTCAGCTTTCAGCTATGACAGGTGAGTTTTGCTCCAGCGGACACATCTTTCAACATTAAAACTATCTCTGTGTAATCACTTTGTATTTAGCATCCTGGCATTTTACTTATTTTTCTGCCTTTGAATGAAGAGAGCTCTTTGTGTCTGCAAAGATCATTAGAAACAACATTCAGTGCATTATTCACTTAAAACTGCTCGTGAATTTGCATCTGTTGATTGTCATTTTGCATCAAATTTTAGTCACTTTGCTTCTGTTTGTTGTCGTTTGTGCTTCTCTGTTGTTGTTTGTGCTTCTGTGTAGTCATTCTGCTTCTGCTTGTTGTTGTTTGTGCTTCTTTGTAGTCATTTTGCTTCTGTTTGTTGTCATTTTGTGCTTCTCTGTTGTCGTCTGTGCTTTTTTCTTGTCATTTTGCTTCTGTTTGTTGTTGTCTGTGCTTCTTTGTAGTCATTTTGCTTCTGTTTGTTGTTGTTGTTTGTGCTTCTTTGTAGTCATTTTGCTTCTGTTTGTTGTTGTTGTTTGTGCTTCTTTGTAGTCATTTTGCTTCTGTTTGTTGTTGTTGTTTGTGCTTCTTTGTAGTCATTTTGCTTCTGCTTGTTGTTGTTGTTTGTGCTTCTGTGTAGTCATTTTGCTTCTGTTTGTTGTCCTTTTGTGCTTCTTTCTTGTCGTCTGTGTCTCTTTGTTGTCATTTTGCTTCCTTTTGTTGTCGTTTAGGGTTTGGGTTAGCCCATCAAGCTCTGATGGAAATTCATGCAGGTGGACACACATTTGTATTCCTCCTCTCAGCTTCTACTCTGTTTCTATGTTTCATCCTCATATTGTGCATGTCACATAGCAAGGGGAAGGCTCTTTTATCTCATACTTTACACACAGTGGCATCAGGACAGTATGAGCATCAACCCTGTCCCCTACACATATCATCATAGACAGACTAATTATTGCAACTATCATGTCCTCCACTTAAACATGTTGGAGCATAACTAACAGTGCGCTGTAGGTGCACTCATGAAAATGTTAAATCATCTTTTAAAATGAGAAAAACACATTCAAGTCTAATGGCTTTAAAACACAAAAAGGAATCAAAGAAAAAACATATGTACATCCAACATGTGAGACAGAGGACACAAGGGCTCACTCTTTGCTTTCTTTTTCTTTTACTGCTTACTCATTAATATTACTTTTATTTCTTATCTCACTATATCACACATCATTGTGTACATTTTATTCAAACTACACAACAGTAAAACATAAATTCAACTTTTTTTGCAAAAATCTTCAAAAAAAACACCAAAAGAAATTTATTAACACTTATTTTCTCTTTTGCTTTGTAGATGGCTGCAGAACAATGGCACATTGACAAGGAGTCTTCAGGTCAGTCCAAATCCACAACAATATGCTATTTTTCACCTTTGTGCAAAAGTTTATTATTGTTCACTTTTTGACTGTCAGCTTTGTTGTACGTTAACTCAGATGCTGCACCAGTCCAGTGCCTGGAGGGAACCACAGACGCTCCACAGACGGACGGAGGAGACGGCCTTCCTGCGCTTCAGCTGGGACGTAAGATACAAAATATTTGAAATGTTGACTTGTTGCTTAAAGCCGCCTATCTCAGGCCTTTAAGCAACAAGTCAACATTTCAAATATTTTGTATCTTACCAACACGCACATGCACACACACCCCCTGCTGCGGGGGCCTTGAAGTGGAGGGGCTGCACAACTTTGTTTAATTATATATGTTTATTAAAACAGTTGGATGGTTAATATTGTTTTGTGTAATATAACCCTGGGGTTTCATCTCTCCAAACCTCGGGGAGGGGACACGGCCCCCTCACCCATTCCCTACTGCCGAATTGGGTTTTTGTCATTTGGACACTAGCTGGAATCGAACCGGGGACTACGGGGTTGTCGCCCATGCGACCACATTGTGGGGAGGAACGAAACCATTATACCACATGTTCCTCCCTGAAAGGAGAAGTTTTGGGTTTGTATTTGAAGCTACTCTCTGGGTGTGGGACTTAAACTGTGAAGTTTAAAAGTCATAGCTTTGTGTGGGATTTGAACCCAGGACCTCCAACAACAGGGTAGAGGTCTATCCCTTTGAGCTATCAAACAAGCCATAGTTTCTAACACTTTGTTAGACCTTTTCACTCCTTCCTTTGAGTGCTGTCCCATGAAGTTTAAAAGACACAGCTTTCTGTGGGATTTGAACCCAGGACCTCCAACAACAGGGTAGAGGTCTATCCCTTTGAGCTATCAAGCTAGCCATACTTTCAAGACTTTGTTAGACCTTTTGACTGTTTCCTTTGAGTGCTGTCCCATGAAGTTTAAAAGTTACATCCCTCTGTGGGATTTGAACCCAGGACCTCCAACAACAGGGTAGAGGTCTATCACTTTAAGCTATCAAGCTAGCCATAGTTGCCAAGACTTTGTTAGACCTTTTGACTGTTTCCTTTGAGTGCTGTCCCATGAAGTTTAAAAGTCACAGCCTTCTGTGGGATTTGAACCCAGGACCTCTAACAACAAGATTAAGGTTTATCCCTTTGAGCTATCAAGCTAGCAATACTTTCAAGACTTTGTTAGACAATTTGACTGTTTCCTTTGAGCACTGGCCCATGAAATTTAAAAGTTACATCCCCCTGTGGGATTTGAACCCAGAGCCTCCAACAACAGGGTAGATGCCTATCCCCTTGAGCTATCAAGCTAGCCACAATTACCAAGATTTTGTTAGACCTTTTGACTGTTTCCTTTGAGTGCTGTTCCATGAAGTGTGAAAGTTGCATTTCTCCCTGGGGTTTGTACCACCAACCTTAAAATCTGGAGAAGAGCATGCTATCACCTTGAGCTACCAATACAACAGCTATAATAACACACTCTTTTTTAAAAGTATCAAGTCTGTCCTTGGGTGTTGGATGCCAAAAGTAATAAGAATAAGCAAGATTTGAACTTTTAACCTTTGATTTTCTGGAGTAGCCTACTAACACCATAAACCACTGGTGTTGGTATACTGAGAAAGTCTCATTGTAAGGTTTTGAGTCTTTTTCTCTACTTGCTCTACTTAAGTTGATACTGATCCTTTGAGATCCTCAGATATCAGTTCCACCTTTATTATTAGGATTCTAATTTGTTCATTCATCGCCGCAATAAGCAGGTTTTGTGTTCATTTGTTTTTGTTATTTACTGCAAACTGATCAGAATCAGGTCATCAAAATAAATATTAGGGGAAAAAAAAGAGATGATGTTAAGTCTGCAGTTTTAAACAGTTAATTTTACTGAATCTTGTAAATAAGGTATTATCAGGATCCATACAGCGTCATCTTGAATTTGATCCTAAAAATAAGTGTGAATCCAGCTGCACACATATTAGTGCAATATAGTGTTTTTTAGTGATTATTTCTCAATTACTCCACACCATCATAATTAGATAGTTGTCTGCATCACAGGCTAGAAAAACTGCTAAGAGCTAATTCAGCAAACTTTTATTGGTGCTTATATTTGAGCTGTAGGTTCAAAGCCAGGGCTCAAGTTGTGGCCCACAGCTAACTCAATAACCACAGAGACATTTCATGTACATTTGCAGCCAAAAACAAATGGAAGTTCCTGTTTTTCAACACTAGATGTCAGACATCACACATGTTCAGGTTTGGAGTTGGGCTGTTGGTTAGAAATACTGACACCTCCAGAGTGATCTTATTGTGGGACCAAAATTTCTTTTCTAATTTTTTTTTTTTTTGATAATCAAACATTCATTACAGTAAAAACATACTTTGGACAAGTTTAGAACCACTCTTTTATTTTGAAAAAGAAATGTCTGAAGTCACTTGTAGCCTCGCCTTAAACACAATCGCCTCCAATTTCATGTATTTTTCTTTCACTTCTTTTTTTTTTATAAATCAGAATGGTATATTATGCATGCAATACCGCATTAGCCGCTTAGGTTTTCATCTTCCACAGAAAACAAACAAAAAAAAGAAAAAAAAACAAACAATAAACACAAAAATTCCCTTAAAAGTTCAGATGAAGCTGCTTGGAAAAGGGTGGTTGGTTGGAGAAGCCACAGCATGAAGCGATGTACACAGTTTGCGGTTGCATAGTACAGTACATGAAGATCCTCATTTTAAAACAGCATGCCGTTTTGTATTGCACATTACTGAAACTTTGTATACTGGACCTTGCTGTTGTTCCAAGCGTCCCACATGGGTTCGTCGTCTCATTTTAGCACATGTATACAGCAAATAGCATCTCTCAAAGACATATGTACATTTATTTGTTATAAAAATAATTGCCAGCAAATATTCATCTATTACTTTTCTACTGGAATAAATGTTTGTTCTTTTGCTTCTTTTTTTTTTTTTTTAATTTTCTTTTGTTTTACATTTTACCAAAGAAAAACTCTCCCTATAAGTTTTGTATTTTATGGTCACCTTGAGATTTAATCTGTGAAAAATAAAAATTGGCAATGCATTTGGCCACAGGTAACATCGAAACAAATGTAAAAGAAAGCCAGGACGGGCAGTATTTTGAGGTCTGTGAGCGAGTGTGGTGTCAATTTGTTCTGATCTGACTCCACAGCTCAAAAGGGCAAACGTCTCTCATCATTTCAGGGCATTCACAAAGAGAGGGATGGTGCGGCGCTGGTCTGGAAATCCCTTCTGATTGTCTCAAGCAGCCCAGCTCAACATTGGTTGGTTTGATTTCAAATGGAAAATGGCTCCCTGTTCAATCAACCAATGGGATTTTTATGCTATGGCGCAGGATGAGACACAAAAGCATGCTTGTAAACAGTAGCATTATGCACTTTAACACTTTCTTTTTCATTTGCGGTCTTCTTGGTGGGCAAATCAATTCTCCAAATAATCTATGTTCTTATTACCAAATTCACATTGTAGGAACAGTTGCTCAAAAACATGCATCGATTTCCTTTTATTCCTCTTTTGTGCTATACAACTTTTTCAAATTTCCTTTTTTTCCCCCATTTTGTCCAGATCTATACAAAGTGATCTATCTACATGACACTCGTTTAAATCGGTAAATTAGGAGCTGCTTTGCACCAGAAAACATTTTCTGAGCGTTTGATGTCTGGCCAGTTGTTAGGTTGTTGTCAGCTGTGTGAGGGGAGGAGGAGCCCTTTGAAACTTACTCTAATTAGACCTTGAAAATTAGGTCTCTTCAAGACACATTGAAACTGTGTCAGGCTGTAAAATTATTGGGGACAGTCAGACAGACAAATATATTTTATGTAGGGCAGAATTTATGTCTGAAGAGTCAACAGCAGCATGAAGTATCCTCCTGACCAGTTTTCTGAGGAATTAAAGTTCAGTATATATTATTCAGACTAAAAGTCTAAAGCTAAATCCTACAAGCAATTAGAGTATTTAAATAACCCTAAGTATCCCTATGAATTACATTCATATTGGACATTTCCACAGGAAGTAGTGTGCCATTATGTAGCGAGGCAAAAACAAAGGTATGGAGATCTATGGCATCTATGACCTTCGCCGTACTGTAGATACTGCACAATGACAGAATTTTAAAAAGTTTAGCATTCAGAATTAAATGTTGTCATTAAACGTAACCTGGGCTTCTGCACGATCATCCAATATTACATTTTTTGTCTCCAAATGATTGCGTGAAACTGGAAAGTACCCTAAAAGCAACAGCTCCCTAATGATCTTTTCCTTGTCTTATTTAAAAATATATAATAATATATACATATATAACTAATAATAATATACATAACAAAAAAATGCAAATCTGAACTTTTTAGATAGCACTCTGTATAGATCTCAGACAAAAACACATTATAACTTCATATTTAAGGGAATGGGTCATATATTGACCAGTATTTATTTGATGAGCATTTTTTTAGAGGTTCAATCCCTGTTGGTGAGGCACCAAGCTAATCTGGTGCTGCAGCATTAACTACTGTGTGTCACTGTTAGTCTAAAGGCTAAGAGTAGCTTCAAGATATGTCCAAACATGCAAAAGAAAAAACTCTGTTTTGTTTCGCATTGTACACATTCGATATGAGAGAAAACATCAGGAAAACGACTGTGATCTCTTTTCCTTGAAACATATATTTCCCCGGCAGTGCATCTGCAGTGTGTCTGTATTAGTTGATGGCAGAATATGAGGGAACAAACCTGATTTACTAGAAAATAAATTGAGGATAAATTGAGATGAAGTGAATAAAGGGTCAAATAACTTGAAAGTTTGATTTAAAAATGTGTAAATAAAAAAAAAATGTAGATTTAACTTATTACACTTTTAAAGCGTTATCTTTTAGTTTGTAGATTTTATAGCTAGATTTTATTTAGGTATTAATTTATGTGTCAGCTTTGGTCCTCCATACATGGAAAGAAAATACCATAACTTTAATTTTACATGGCCTAAAGCATTTTGTGGCATTGCAGTGTTTCAATGTAGACTTGCAAGCTGTCAATGTGTGTAGTGAAAAAAAACAAAGGACAAAGGTAAAGGTAAAGACACACTGCCAGGGAAATAGACAGCGCACGTATCCCTGTTTTCTTCATCCTGTCAAAATCTACAGAAGCCAAGAGCAGCCAAAATTTTATTAGTCTTGTTATCTTAAGACTACAAACTGTTAAGATAAATTTTGTTCTAATGGTTGTCGGGTACATTTTTGTCATTCAAAGATAATGACTTAACTATCTCATAGTTCCAGGATTACAAATGGTGCTTCATTTGATCTGATGCCCTTTTCTCTCACTGGTGAGAGAAAAAGGCATTTAAGCTAAGAAAACAGTATTCATTCAAAGCCTGTTTTCAGGCTCAAAATTGGCTAACAACTACAGTTTATCTGAAAATAATAAGATAATTAAGTCGTGATCACAAGACAATTTGATATCTTAAAAGAATAGTATTTGTACAGTGTATTATGGTAACCATAACCAGCATTAAAATGACTATTTGCAACCACAGCAGCTCTCTGCTTTCATACAAAGCACCATGTTTGTTAGGTAAACGATTGCCCATGTTATCTCAACAGAAGGTCTTTGTGAGGGCCAGGCCGATATCACTGTTTGACAGTTGTTTCAGTGCACTTTCTACCACACAACAAAACTCTGAATTAATAGAAACTATTATCATTGTGATGTCCCCTCATGCAATCCTCTCAAACTCTGTCTGAATGACATAAACCAACACTTTAAGTTTTCAAATCGCCATTTCAGTGTATTTAGTTACAAACCAAATGGTTCCAGAAATATCATTCATCTGTAATCTGGGCCATCTTTTTTTTTTTTCCATCTTTTTTTTTCATCTTTTTTTTTTTTTTTTTTTTTTTTTTTGGAGAAAAGTGCCCCTATACTTCTACAAACATCAACTTGATTACAGAAGGGATCTATTTTACGTTTGGAGGGAACATGCTCTGCAGTCAGGACAACATGCCAGCTACACAGAGAATGAACATGATGCAATCGATCCTGCCATGTCACATTTTTAATGCTTTAATCCCCTAAAACCAAACAGAAGGAACATTGATAGCAAATAACCAATTGCATGACTTACTATTGACTTGGTAACCAACATCTACACGTTTGTTTTACCTCTAAATGACTTTGATTTCATTGCTAATAAATGCAAAACAACCTGTAGCTTCAGCAGCAGATGCTCCTTTAGGTCTGTCAAACTTTAAAAAAAAAAAAAAATCTTATTTCTCACGCTGACAGGGGCAAAAATATCAGACAGAACATCCCAAACTGCTCGAAAGGTTCTCACAGCATTGTTTTTTTATGCTGGTCCACATCTCAACAACATCAAATGCATCTCAAGTAGTATTTTGCTATTGTATTTCACTATACTATCTGACAGACTGTCACAGCTATTTCCTCTCTAGCTCTCTAAGTGCTAACTGTTTAGAACAGAAGCAGTATTGCCTTCCCCTACAGTGTAACTGAGATCTGATCCCAGCACCATCAGAATCTGCTCTGCTCATGACGGTGAGAGTCTTCACCCAAAAGAAATCCTAAAGCTATGCTACAGAAAAGCTGGCCTTGCTCAAAGTGACTTTCAAATAGCAAAATAGTTTGGGAATGTGAAGCACCAGTTTTCGAAACTAGCAGCCAAATATCATCTTCGCGCCCCGCCACAAACCCAGCAACGTCCGCCTATCCACAGTCAGGTGATTTAGAAAATTGGACCTCCGTATCTACACCTCATCACGGGAGAATCCAGAATGCTAGGTACAAAATATCAATGAAGTGGATGCGGAGGTTGATCATCTATCAGCATGCAATAAGCTAAATGGTGAGAGGATTTATACATGGCCCGCGATAGGGGTCAGCAGCCTTCAGCAGTCTGTGTGCAACGGACCTCCCTCCGACCTGGTGCGATGTCCCAGGCACTTAGAAGCCCATACACCATCACCATCTGACCACTATCCATAATTAGCTTGCTGACAGAGGCAACAAGCACAATCTGCGCTGCACGTCTGCTGAGCATCGTGTTAGTACAATCCCAAAAGGTCCCAGTAACATAAATTAAAGGAATTGATTTTACAGCATAAGTTAATGTTGGCATCCTGAACCTCTTGACTACTCACGCTGTTGATCGATGGGCTTGCCCTGGCAGCTTGATTAAAAACCAACACCTGAACATGACTTTGTTTGACCTTGAAAGAGAAAGATAGCCAGGTAGATAAAAGAAACGAACGCAAACTAAAACAAAAAGGTACAATTTGGGACCATCTTGGCTCTGTTGCAGCGTTTATTTTGGGTGGAATCTGGGCCATTTGGGCCCCGGTGGTGACAGAGGTGGGCTCAGAGCCGGTGCCGGGAGTCATGGCTGTAGCTGCCCGGTGAACTGCGATTGCGGTGTGGCTTGTATGCATCCTGATAGGGGTCCTGGTAGTCCTGGTAGGGGTCCTGCTGTTCTCGGCTATGCTGCGAACCAGATGACATGCGGTTGCGTCCCTTGTGCGCCCGCTCGTTGTGGTAATTCTCATCTGATGTCATCAGGTTGCGTCGTTCGTTCGGGGTAGAATGATCTCCCGTGTGGTTGCTCTGTCGCATTCTTTGGCTCTGCTAATCACATGCACAGACCAAGGACGCAGGTGAGGCTGGGACAACACAACTCACAACTACACAATACTAGCCAAGGTTGATGTCAAATAACATCCTTTTTCTACAAAGTATGTATCTGAAATTATTTTATGAGGCAACACAGATTTACATTATTTAAAAAGATGGATTACCTCCCAAGCAGTCAGCCCATTGTTCCTCTCATATGTACTTTTAAATCAAATAAACTGTAGTGAGGAGGTTTAAAAGGCTGATAGGGGCTTGAATAGTAGACAGCTCAACAGATAAATAGTAAATGAAAACAATAACTAAAATATTCTCATAGGTGAGCATGGGATGGCTTCTCTACCTGCAGTCCAGAGATGCTGGTGGGGTAGGGGGTGAGAGTGGTGGGGCCCAGGTTGCGTCCCAGCAGGGGGTTTAGGGGTGTTGCCATCGAGGTATGGGTTGCTTTCCAGTAGGCCTCCAGGTATTCGGCGAGATGCTCGCAGGCGTCCTCCAGCTGGTTCTCGTCCAGGATGATGTCAAACATTTCCTGTGAGCAGCAGATGGTCGGGGGAAGGAGAGTAAGATGAAGCTAACGATGAAAATGAGATGGAACGTTTATGATCTCCGCGCTGACACTGCATGTGAGGTCCTGTTGTGTTTCTATTAAAGAATATTACTACACAATATTGTGGACACACAGAGAAACTGAAATAAAATACAAAATCTCAGCTTCAGGAGGGTTTTAGATTTTGTCAGTGATGAAGTCAGGTAAACGAGGATGGCCACTTACTGGAGGACACTGCGCCAATTTATCTGCTGCCACAAGCTGGACATTCAGGTGTTTGCTCTGGGACTTTCCTCTGGATTTGACTAGCCTCTGCAGGACCTGGATGGCAGGATAAGAAAGTACATGGTGCTCCAGTTACATTCAAAGTTATCACAGTTTTGGCTGCACTCGTTTCAGGTCACCCAGTATCCTCCTCATCACATGCACGGTGCAAAAGTGGTGGAGGGATTGGGAAAACACTAGTTCATTCAGGTTCAACCAAAACCTCAATAAGGTAATAGTCTGATTTTATATTGATGATGATGATGATTCGAAGTGATCATTATTTTGAATATATTCATGTTATTGTAACGCCATCATTATCACTGTTGTGGACTGGTTTAAATTTGACTAATAAAATTAATTACAGACATGTTTGGAAAGAAATTAAATAAACTATAATCAAAAAGTTGAATGATTAAAACATGTAAGAGACCATATTTCTAATGTCTCCGCAGGATTTTTTGGAGCTTTTCCAAAATCCTGCCTCCCGGTTTTACCGGTGATATTGCTGCTTCCTGATTTGTTTGCACACAGGTCAGTTTTACTGGGTCAGCTGTGGCAAAGCGAGCATTTTGCGTGCGGCGTAAAACCAGTGAGACAGGTTGTGTGCCTTTAAACAAATGCACCCTCACAATCAAAATTTGAAGGTTTGAGAGGTTCCCAACTAGTCTGAACGGTCATTGCTGGGGCCCCAGTGTGGAGGGAAAATGTGCAGCAGATGTACTCCTCCATGCAAAGGTGCCTTGGTGCAGATCTGAAACCTGTACTGACTCCACACACTATTCAAATGTCTCAATCAGAGGCGCTGAAGTTCAGTATTTCATGCTGGTCTTATAGGAAACATTGTGCTTGTGCTGAGCTCTTACACCAGTGGAGGGAACGTATCAACCTAACACAGAGACTGTTACCTTTAACATGTCTACGGGTTGTTGTTGTTGTTGGTCTCCACCTACTGAACGACTCTGTGGGACAGTAGCTGTAGAGATCATATCATATGCTTAAGCTTTGTCCAGGCTTGACATGATTATTAGGAAGTAAGCCTTGTAACCAACGAAAAAAAAAAAAGGTTACGTGGGCTCACAAAATGAAAATAAAAACAAAATAAAACCAGCTGTTTCTTCAGAGCTAATCTGATCTTATTACTTTGAAACGTATCTGATGTTTATGTGCCCCCTTCCATCATACAGTACCTTTGGCGAGGAGACCTTAACATGGACGATGATGGGGGCCAGGGAGGTCTTGAGGAGCTGGGCTGGGTGGTTGATGGTGTCAGCATCCAGCACCACCAGCTGCAGGGAGCGGGCCAACTCAAAGATCCTCTCGATCTCACTTTGCACCTCAGCTGATGGGACAAGAAGCGGTTCAAATACAGGATGTGAATTCAAACATTCCCTTCAATCAGCCGTTATCACTATTTCAAACATACTATAGCTGATGAGCATTTGGCTGCACACACAGAACTAAACTGAGAAGATAAACTGAGCTCGGCCCAACATGTAGAGCTGAGTTTTCTTACCTAAGCTGGAGCGAGTGTTGGATCTTTCGATGATGGCTCTCTTACTGGGGTTGTTGAGAACAGATCGCTTGGCTAATGATATATCTGCCGTGACACGTGTGATAGATATCCTGTCAAAAAAGGACAAAGGTTTTTAAATATGAAAATCTATTCATTTTAATGAATTAGTGAAATACCCGCTTGCTTTGACGGGAGAATAAAAAAAATCACATTCATCTTGGAGCACTTTTTTTTTTTTTTGACACACTGAAATGCAGCGGTGATACATCATTCCCCCACTTTAGTCAAAATGCAGTGGTGTCCAGGATGTGACTTCAGCCAAAAACAAACAATGAATCAAACACACAGTCATCACTTGTCTTACCTGCCATCAAATCTGTGTTTGAGGAAGTCAAACAGTGCTTTCTGCATCATGTCCGTTACCTGCGTAGACACAGACAAGTTGTATACAGCATTTATTTCTGTGGTCTCATGGTTTCAGATGGTTAGTGGGTTGATTTAAGGTGCGGTTTATGTTGTTTTAAGGATTAAATCCTTTAAATTATTGTATTAGAAACATTATTCATGATTTTATAATATGTAAAGATAATATGTTATCTATTTTATCTGCTTATAATTAATTTTACTGCTATTTAAGAGAGCACAGTTTCAAAAAGCCATCCTGGTTAAATACCAGGGATATCACCTGGTGGCATTTGTGTCCAGCTGTGACAATATGGACACGAATCTCAACCCTGAATTTCTCTCTGTGTCGTTTCAGTGCAACTTTGGTTTCTTTGAATTGTTGGATTGAAGGCCTGTAATTGCAGTGGGTGTAAATGGTAATATAAATGTGTCTCTGCTATAGACTGATAATCTGTTTGCAGTGTTTTCCCTGGCTCCTACCCAGTGCATGCTGGGAGAGGCTCCAGTCCCCCTGTAACTCTAAATATGAATAAGCCCCCATCCATCAGGCAAATCCAGGAGGACAAGACAGATGGCATTTCTTCTGTTGCTAAAAAAACATAGTGACTTACGATGCCTTATCTGACTAAACAGGATCAATCTGACATCATCAAATGGTTTCCATGTTACCAACACTGGAATAAATTCATGACAGTGACTTTTCTTCCAGTACAAGTATTTCTGTAGTTACTTTTTAAAAAAATCTATTGTACATTTAAAACTCCACATTTTTTATTTATCCATGATAATAGTAGCATCAGTATTATTGTATAAAAAAGTATTAAAAAAAACTTAAAAGATGCACTAATCATTTTATATATATATATATAAAAAAATCACATGACAAAGTGATAAACCCACTGAGAATTCCCACAGTTATTTGGAGCTTTTTAGCTGTTTTAGCACATTGTTTTGGTTTCACAGTCTATAGCTCTACAGTTTATTTTAGAATAATCAGTCATTTATATTCAAAGCATTAAATGTATATAAATGTATTAAATGTAAATGTATATATTAAATGGATATATTTGCCATTATATACGTCTTAATTGTCTCACAGGTTAAAACAGACTGTATCAGTATCTGCACCTTCTCCAGTGACAGTTAACAGCTCTCGGGTTTCATCAACTTTTGCATTTCATCAATTATAGTACTGTTTATTTTTTCCAATATTATGCAAACGATTTGTAAAAAGTGCCTTTATAGACAGCAATGAAAGCAATAAGGCAGTTAAAGAAAGATGCTCTTCCCAGAAAAGCTCAAATCTGCCAATTATACAACATATTTTCATGTGACCTCTTAGTCTCCTCATTAGTCTGGCTGCAATCTGGATGTTACGTGGGCGATGACACACTCACCATTAACTGCGCCAACAGCGAGCTATTTTGGGTGACTGAGGGAAAGACTCAACTCCCTTCTGTAATCTTGTCATTTTTGAATCAGTAAATGTCACAATTAATAATATATTTACTGACGCTGAATCAGGGATATTTATCACGTGTGACAAAAACGCTGGCAGCTCACCTCGTAACCTTTGAGCGAGGGTCCCACCAGCACCACAGGCCTCATGGAGGGAACCACGTCATACGGGGGAATGTGCTCGGTCTGTTAACGCAAAAATATTTCATCAGATGCAGTCGACTCATCACAAGCAAAACAATGGACCCAAAATAACTCCACAGAAAACAGTGTGTAACATAAAACCAGAGTCAGTTGACCTTCAGTTGCAATCAGATGTGTTAAATGGTAGATTGTGGCATGCAGCAAATGATAATACACTAATTGTTGTAACTTATCAAAATGTAATAACATGAAAATGACAATAAAATCTTTTACATTACAGAGACTGTCACGACATTATTATTTTACAATCTAAAGCAATGAATACATCTTTTGGCAAATTTCTTCATCAAAAGACTTAGAAGAACATGTGTTTACATTTTGATCTACTGATGAATGTACAATCATTTGCTACATAGATGGATGGATATGATTAGCTACGCTGATGTTGTCAAATCACACTACTACAGTCTCATCCATTCACACAATACCAGACCAAATATCACGATAAGAAGGAGCATCACAATGCCACACCATGCCAACGCGGTTCTACTAGATATTAGTAGATATTATGTTGTTTTGTAAATCAATTTGTTTAAAGATGCCGAGCTGATGAGCAAATAGGCAAAAATACCAAAACCACCAAAATGAAAAAATATTATCTTTTATTATTAAATGGTATACTTTATAGACAGGAATGGATTTGGAAAATAATAAAAAGTTTAAAAATGTACTCACTACTGGGAATTTAATGCTGAAATTTAAACACCACTGATTTTAGAGCACTGAAAATTTTTTATTAATCTACCTGTATTAATGTATCTTGAAATTTCCAGGAGGTCATTGTGTGTTATTTTGAAAACTTGATTTAAAGTATGTTTCTTCTCACCTCACGCTTGGCAAGAAAGCAAATAAGTGTATTTTTCAAAATGTCAGACTATTTCTTTGATATTGATTTTTTTTTGGTTGGTATCCACTAAAATTCAACTGCAAACCACTAAAAATAACATGTAACATGATGGATGTATTCAACAAGTTAAAAACTGCGTTCCCAAAAATGTTTTCAGAGCTATTACCATCAAAAGTGTCATGTATTTAGGTTGTTACACGCAGCACTTAAGTATTCTGGTGATGATTTGGCACTGAAGTATTATGTGTCCTACAATGTGTCAAGAGGTTGTAACTTCCTATCAGGCAAAATGTTTTGGTGCCACTACTTCCTGTTATGCTATGATGGAAGAGTCTGGTGGATGGTAAATGAGCAGGTTTTACCGTCACCAACTTACCACTTTCTGTTTCTGCTTTCCTGTAGGGGGGGAGGGGGAGGGAGAAGACAGTAACAGTGTCGTCAGTAGCTGCTGGTAGGGGGGACGTCGCCACATTATCTCAGAAACATCCAAACATGCTTCACATGAGCAACTTTTCATCACAATTCTTAGCAAATGAAACCTATCAAGGACAACCAGAAGGATATAATGTGAAACATAGAAAAAGTATTTCTATTGTCCTAAGGTTATATTCACAAAGTCACATGAGTGCAGTTCAGAGGGGGGTTCATAGTCTTGTCGTTGGGTTCACACTGTGGTAAGCTCCAGTCTCAGAGCGCCTGCAGTCCTCAACTGGAGGAAGAGGAGGATCATGGGAAAATGTACCAACAACTCTACGCAGTGAACTTATGCTCTATGCAGAGACATGGGAAGAATTTAGACTCTTATTCTCTCTATGTTGTTGCGGATCAGGATGCTCGGCTCTAAGCTGGCAGCTGCCTATTAACGGCCCTCTCCCCCTGTCCGATGCTCTCACCTGCTGAGGATATGAGGGGGCGGATAGAGGCAGATACCTCATCCTCTACACTGGAAGAAGAGTTCCCTCCAGACTTACTGGAAAAGACAAGAGGGAATAAAAAAAAAAAGACAGAAACACACCACGGTATTAATGCGGAAAATGACAAAAATAAAAACTATCAAGGCTTAAACTGATTATTCACTGCAGAGAAAAGGTGTAAAATATTGAAGGAAAATATTTATTAACAATACTTTTGCAAGGATCACAAAAAGTCATATCATATTGGCAGAAAATATGAGCTATCAACTGTTAAATGTTCACATTTCATTTCTGTTTTGGGAGCTGATATCTGATTTCCCCCACTTGGCATCACAAACTGTAAGGTTGTTAACAAAGGCAGGACCTGCAGCCAACCCAATGATGTCAGAAGTCCACTGCCGTAAAGGTAAAGGTTTTCTGGTGTAATCACAGTAATACTGACGACATATGAAGGCCTGCACTTTGCATTTTGTAAATATGTAGTCTTTCCTTTCTTTGCTTCCTCCAATCCCAGATCACCACCACATATTTTATGGTTACTGGTCAACAAAATCTAAAAACCAGGTCACATTACCTAAGCTGGTCTTTCACTACAGGTGTCCAAGTTTTAAAGACTACCTGGCTGTCTGACAGGGAGTGTCCTGCATGGTCCATGTGTATTTATGACTGAGACCTGGGCTGACTTTGACACAGGATGACAAAATGTGAGCAGCATGCAGTGAGAGGAGCGGACGTTATGCTGAGTTCCACGTGGAAGTTGGAAGTCTGAAATTTACAGCTGATGAGTTAAAGTTACAGAGGACGATAATCCAGGAGTTCAAACACCCGTCAGATTTTTATATGACGTACATTTTCTTCCAACAGACTAAAATGACGAGTGGAGACAAAACACCTTACTCACCATTTGTCTAATTCTCTTACACAATTTAGTGTTGAGAGGAATTATAAGACTCTTTAGAGATGAGCCAATGTCAACAGGAAAAGACTATTATTTTGGAAGTGCTGCATCTGTAAATTAATGTAGTGTAGTTATTTCCTACACATTTTGTGTTCTTGGTGACTACGGGAGGTAGTCATCAGAATTAATATTGAGATACTTATTGTTTAAAATGACATTTTATAGTGGTAAGAAACACACAAAGTCATAGAGTTTTCCTTATTTCACTACAGGAAACAATCAAGACACAATAAATGCAGAGGAGCAACACAGATAATACTTTTACACACAAATAAAATTTAAAAAAATTAAAATCTTAAACAGCTTTAACATTAATTAAATTTTTTTTTTTCTGAATTTCAGACTTCCCATCATCTCTGGAAGGCAGCATATCTCACAGAGGGATAGATTTTTTCCAGTCCTGGTTAATGGGGTTTGAATGTGTCTCCTTGTCTGAGAGCCTTGGCGACAAAAAGCCACAGAAGTCAAGCTAGTAAGTGAAGCGCTGAAGCGCTGCAGTCTAGTAAGATTAGTATTAAACTCAACAACAAGGCTTGAGGAAGTACATGTGAGTTACTGTACAAACTCTGGACGACAGAACCTTCAAGACACATTACACACACAAGGAAACTAGGAGGCTGATAGGAGCGCTAATTACAGCTATTGAAACTGTTTCACTGGTACCGTCGGCATGAGTAGAAGTGATGGAGTAAATAGGAATGAGTCATGAGCAGACCTGGGTCACAACAGACTTCAAAATAAATCTGAGAGAGTCTGATAAGTCTTATAAACCTTTTACCAAGGAGTTAATGGGCAGAATTTACACCGTCTGATTAAAGAATTTTATCGTCTGTGTCAGTCCAACCCTGGTCGGCTCAGGATGTATGGAGAGACACCAACTGTGTCTTTGACAACATAATTGAGCCTTCAGAGTGTATGTCCTGACAAATATAATTTCATTTTGTTGCAGAAAATAATGAATTATATTATAATTGTTTGTTCAACAACCCATAAGCCACAGATATTAATTTTTAATATATGACAAAGAAATGCAGCAATTTTGCAGAATTGAGAAGCTGGGGATCAACAAATGTTTCTGCTTGTGCAACTGTAAGAAAAGAGTTGATTCAATTTCTATTATTGTTTCAGATCTAGTTCAAATTTATGCCATTGTTTGATTTTAATTTTTTCAGCCAAATTACCAAATTATGACCCCTACACTTTTGTGCAAACTTGCTCAGCAGTGTTTTGTCTGTTTATCACCAACACACACTGTGTTAGTTAAAGATAGCTGAAGTCAAGTGGTGGTAAACTTGTAATTTAACTTGCACATTAATGTACAACATAAGGCTTCAGCGTGGAGATGGAAATAAAGGCAATGAAGAATGCTCAGATGATGTTTTTCACTAACTGTGGAGGCCCATAAAGTTCACACTGTGAGTCTGTTCAGCTGCTTTTTAAACCCAAACAGGTAAAATCAAAATGAGTCTCTTTTCCAATAGAGACAGATCTATTTCCTTTCTGTCAGTGATTTGATTTTTTATCAGATTTTTGCTCTAAGACAGTTCTTACATCTCTCAGGTGGCTTTTAATGCTCGCTGTACCGTTATCATTACACCATATTTCCAATTATGTTGAGGAATAACGTACAGAAATGACCTCTGTCCTGTTGTGTGACCATATAATGTTTAGTGTATGAGTCTAACAGTGAGACAGTGTCGTGTTTTTCTGTTACTTACCCTTGGACTCGTCCTCTCTTTTGCTCCTGCTGGAGCCGGATGTTCTCGAGCTTCAGAGGACTGGGGATGAAGCCGATCTCGCAGCCCTCTTTCACTAATCGACCTATCCACCAGTCATTGTTGAACTTCTGAGGACCGTAACAGTAAAGAAAAAAAAAAAAAAAAAAAGGAAAACGGACAAAAGTTTTCAGGATTAAGTTCATGTTTCACAGATTTTAGTAGCCCAGAAACACCTTCACAAAGCAGTGTGTGCAGTAGGTGTGGTGTTTGATTAAAAAGTGCACACGTACCTCTTTTATGTGGAGGAAGTCCTTGGCGTCGAAGGAGATGGCTGTGGCTGGTACTGGAACATCCTCATCCAGTGCACCACAATAGCTGACGTTGGTCCTCACAGCAAATGCCACAGGTTTAGTCTAGAGGATGGAAAAACACATTCACTGAGTAACAGAATACAAACAAATCCTCTGTCTAAAATTATTATATATGAGTTTGGCTATGTAGCGTCACAGGTCGGCGACCTTGGCTCTCTCCAGTTGAATGGCAGCCTGCTGCTCCCTCTCCTGACGGCTCTGTCCCGGTCCCTGGCTCTGGCTTGGGCTCTGGCTCTGGACCTGGGCCTGCACCTCCCGCTCCTCCTCCAGAGAGACATCTGAGTCTGATGGTCTACTAGTGTACGAATCAGCTGAGCCCTGCGAGCAGAAATCACACCGTAGATTTACTAACAATGTAAAGCTGAGATACAAAACTCACACTTGGTTCACATTCATCTTCATTTGTCCTGCGATCTGCTTCATCGTGATGATTTTGAGATCTTGTGGGGGGGGGGGGGGGGGGACTGGGAGTGTTTGGTCATCATGGAAACATGTGAAACAATAGGAAAATATCTCCGAACCAGACTCAAATACTACAGCCCTGTTATAGGCAATTTAAACAGTCTCGCCATTCCTGCACAGACACCACATTAAAGTAGGCAAATCTCCATTTAGAGTAACAGGAAACTAGACTGTAAAATGTATGATCCAAGCATGACTAATTCAACTCACTGCTGAAAACCCATTTAAGAGAAAGAACAGAGTCAGATAATGTTCGAAAGTCAAGGAGTTTAACTGAAAAACTGGGGAAAGAAATTAATCCAGATTGTCAGAGAAAAAAACCCCAAAAGCTCTAAGGTTCATACAGACACATGACATCGGTCGACACTGTAGTTTCATCTCATTGACTGTCAAATAATCACAACTGCCAAGAACAATGAGATCAACTGAGAGAAAAATAAACTTCTTTATGGGCTCACTGACTGACTGTCACAAGTTTTGGGGTTCACATCATCTCACATCGGCAGAGCCAAGTCCTGAGTGGTGGCTTGGCACTCTGAATGCAGACCAGGTGAAATGGATGATGAAGAAGAGAGCAGACTGCCAGGAGCATCTCAGACAAAGTGGAATTTCTATTCCTGTGCTGTCAGCAGTTCGTATGACCACGCGCCGCCAATCTCACGTCACGAGACAGATTCGACACATAATTCTGCTCGAACCCGAGCCCGAGAGAGAGTAGTGCCCTTCAGATGTCATCAGGCTCAGGTATCTGCTCTTTACTGTGCACAGTTTCAACATGTGATTGCGAACAGTACAACTTAAATGTAACATTATATTAAAATCACTCAACAGAGTGGCAATACGCCAGAAACAATATCCTGGTTAGTCACAATAATATGGAAGCCCACTTATGTCATTCTGCAAAACGAATGAACTGATTTGCATCAAAACTGGTGGAGGGATGGGACATAGGCCAGGGAAGGACCCGTTATGTTTAGTGGATCTGGAATTTTTTTTTTTTGTTTTTAACTTCCTCTAATATTACAACACTTTTTGACATTCTCATAAAATAATATATGGATCTTAATGTTAAAAAAAAGTCAGGTTTATGGTATTGAAGTCTATGAGTTTGTACAATTTGGTGCAAATAATAATCCAGATCTGGTGGAAGAAAATGCTGAAAAGTAACAGTGTGATAAGAGCTAAACAGACGTGTAGGATTGTTTGGCCTTGGAAAAGGTACGTGCTCTATTAATTCAACACTTCCTTCATAGATATATTAGATTATTATGATTTGAAACACAGTTAAGCCCCTAGTTTAGCTACACTGACATGCACAGATCACAGAATACAGCTGGACGTATTTAACCATGTATTTAAAGACCTCCAGTCATTTATCAGCTTATTAAATTACCTTATTTTCCTCCATCCAAATTATAAAGTTAGACCAGTGTTTTCAAATGCATCCTCTGCCATTTGAGTTATAGGTGATACCAAATATCTGAAAATGATTTCTACCCACTTTCATTTGTGTGAAATCATGTTATTGGTCCTAGATGTGATACAACATTGTCTGGTCAGAGATTATTATTTATAACCTATGATTTCTTTAGTTTTTGCATCAGTTCTACACTGTATTGGCCCTTAAGGAGCTTACAGAGCCTCGTACAAAAGCTGTGTTTTTAAACTTGTGATTTTGTGTGGTGGTGTTGTTTCCTTGCTGGCCGTTTCTTTTCTTGTACAACGTCAGGGCTTTTTATTAGTCTCTTCAGGCCTTCTGGATTTGCAGTCGCCACATTGTGAGAATTCCAGTAATGCAACTTTTTTTTTTTTTTTTTTTTTGCTTGGACATGTCTGGACCAAGTGCCTCCTTCTGCTGTGTTAATCTAAACAATCAGCCACTAATGATGATTCAATTAAGGAAGAACATTAGTCTCTAGAGGATCAATCAAGCTTGTCATCCCAGCTGAGCACTTTTTTCGCTTTTTACAAGCTAGCAGTGGGAGGGCCTGACTTCAGCACACTGCTCATCCGGATTGTGTGCATGTAATCACAAAGTGGCACGTTTCGGGAAACAATTAAGACATACAGGGTGATTTCCAAGAATAAACAGATTTTAGAATAACAGTAAGATATACATCAATCTAAGAGGAAAGATATTCCAGATGTTTCCACATTCCACCTGTTTTACGCATCGAGATAAAGCAGAAAACAGCTGTATAATATCTTCTCTGGCCGTGGAGCAGCTCTGTTTCTGAGAAGTCTGAGAAAATAACCCTCTGATGATGTCATAGTGATGTCATCAAGCATTATCTCGGCTTAGCAGAGGAAATTAGAAATTACAAACTGGGTGTACTGGGTTTGAAAGACAGACATTTACCAGGCAGGGAGTGCCTGATTAAAAATATAGAGTTGGATTATGGGAATTGTAGGATCCAGTGTTTTTGGGGTTTAATCCCTCATCAGAACTAAAAGTGAGGATATCTAGGTCTTTCCACTTTAGATTTTCACCCTAGAGTAACCCATTAACAGTCACAAATATGTCAAAAGATCATGTGGACTCCAATTATCCTAAAGCAGTAAGTGTATTTTCTTCTCAAGACCATTTTGCCTCCATTTCTGAATTTCATTTTCAGTCCAACAGAGACAAGTCGTTCTGAACATCATTTCATTTGCCCGTGTGGAAGCGTTGAGCTCGCACTGTAGCATCCGAGCTATTATCCAATGGAGTAGCTTCAGCATGTGACTCATCAACATCAGAATCCACTTAATGACATCACGATGCATGTTTCACCGAGCCTCGGCAGAGCCTGTACAACACGCAGTCGTAGGGTCAGACACGAAACACTCGGCTGCATTTTTTTTTTTTTTTTTTTTTTTAACTGATAAATGTAGAAACGTGACACATGAGGATTTATCGCTTGAGTGTGGGTGTGTAATGGGCCATAGGGAATAAATGGGTAATTAACATCATTCCATCTTCTTCTATGAAACAGGGCTAGGTCCATCTCTGAGAGGTACAGAGTGTGATGAACACTAAATGGCTCCTCCTGGCTCTGGTGGTTTCCTGACAGCCGCTCTCTCGCAGCCTCGCAGGCAGATTGCAGCCACATATACAGCACATACACAACCACACACAACATGCACGTACATATTTAGAGAAATATAGACAGAGCTGTGTGAATGTCACACGTCAGAAGCCATCTGCCTAATGTGCACCCCCCCCCCACCCTGCTCCTTTCACACATACACACCAACACCCACCCACCCAACCCCCTTCCAGCCAAGCATAGCCCACGATCACGCTACGGTGTACTGTTGGCTAACCCATCAAAGGCCTCTTATGTGTGTTGGTGTGTGTGTGTGTGTGTGTGTGTGTGTGCACAGCTGAGCTACTTCCATCAATAAACACACAGCAAGAGAGCACAAAAGCAGATTCACACACACACACACACACACACACACACACACATCCAAACACTCACCGCCTCCGAGTCTTCAAATCCATGCAGGTACAAATTGTCATACATGGAGGTTTGATATTCCAACGAGTGCCTCTAGAAGAATGAGGGGGAAAAACGAGAGTGGAGGCGGAGGAGGCAGGAGGGGGCACCACAGAGAAAAAAAAAGGATGGATGGGGGTGATGACGACAATCCCTTCTCTCCTCAGCAGAGAACAATAATTTAAAAAAAAAATATCTCCCCTCCCGTTGGATCACGCCTGGTCCTCCGGAGGCCCGTCGCTTGATGGATGCAGCTTCTCCCTGATCCCACAGTGCTGCTGGCTGTCTCACATTATAGGATGGAGAGGCTCTCCCTGGAGGTAGCCCAATCCTGGCATTTCATTTCATCAGGCTTCCACGCGCGCACACACACACACACAAACACACACACACACCCCCACACAGACACTCACATATACATATACACAGCGAGAGAGCAGCAGAGGCGGCATCAGCAGCAGCAGCAGCAGCAGAGCAGTGGATCCTTCCTCAATATCCAAGCCTGATGACAGAGCCAATGTGCAAGGAGCTGATTGGCTGGCTGGCTGTCCACTCAGCTTGGATGAGCGCTCGCCTTGATTTTTTTTTTTTTTTTGCAGGAGGTAACGGGGGATCGGGGGAGGGGGATGGAGGAGTAAAAGAGGGAAGCAGCATCCTCCATTTCCCTCTCTCCTCTCATCCTCACTCTGCTTATTTATACTCCAGAGGGGAGAGAAATACATTTAATTTGGCTCTGATTATAAAGGAGGAGGTCTTATAAATGTATACATTTGATCCACGTATTTAAAGCAATGACAAGATATTTCCTCTTGAGAATCAAATCATGAGCGACACATCTTTACTAGCACAGTAAAAATCTAAAGCAGACAGGCATCACATGCTTTGATGTGTTTTAGATATATTTAGTATTTCAGAAAGTCCAAGTTCCCCACAATGAACCTCACCTACATTTTCTAATATTAGGATTATTTATTCAGTTAACTATTCAGTTAATTTTTCTGGGAATTATACCTCCGAACATGAAAAGATGAATGCTGTTTCAAAGCCAGGACTAACATTGTGATGAGAGAAATCCTGAATCCAGTATAGTCCTCGATATCAAACCTCAATATATTCTGTATATTTGATTATCCAACTATTTGAACTACAGAAAATTAACTGGCAGCTATTTTGAAAATTCTCTGATATGAATATTTGCTGGTTTTCTTTGTTGTCTTTGATATTAACTTATGTCTTTTGATTTGACTTTTGATTGGACAAAACAATCAATATAAATATCAACTTGGGCTTTGAGAAACTGTGACTGGCTACTTTTTTTTTTACCACTTCCTCACAGATCAGAAAACTTCTAACTTTAGGCTGTATCTTATTGACCAGGTATATAGTGCTGTTTATGCATCCATATCTACACAGAGTCCTCGTTCTTTACTGATTAATTTTTTTTATTGTCTTAAAAATAATCAAATGCAAGTACACCAAGTGTGACCAAGCCCTGCTTTGATCCATCTCTGCCATAATGTAGCCTCTGGTTTGAGTCCTGTAACACTGCAGATCTTCAGTGAGGTGGAAAACAGTGGGATGAGACATCTGGAAAAATTAGGCAATTAAAAAAAAAAAAAAAAAACGCCCTCAAGAAAAAAATGTATGTGATTGCATCTTCCTAATTAACTGATTCATCATTTAATGTATAAGATGTCAAAAACCCAACAGCCTCAAAGCCAAAGTTGTCCAATTTACGATAATATAAAACAGAGAAAATGGTCTGAGAAGCTGCATCCAGAGCATGTTTGCCATTTTTGCTCCATTATTGACATAAATGATAAATTGATTATCAGAATTGCTGCTGATTATTGTTGTGATGATCAACTAATCTTTTAACTGACTAATCAGTTCAGCCTCATTCGTCTTATATCCAAATTATTGAGAAGTTGAGAAGAAGTTGCCTTAAAAATTCCCAACATTTATTCACCCTCATGAAGAAAAAATTCCTTCATGGGCATTAATAAATAACTAATGTCAATTTAAGTTATGGTTTCCTGAATAATGATATGAAATGTGATAAGCACCAGTTTTTCTTGACCTCCGAAGCCATAAAGTCAGAGCAGGAAATGACAGACAGGATGTGTTTAAATCAACAGTGAGCGCTCATGTACAGGTCCAGTTCAGAGCCTTACTAAATAATGAAAACCTCCGTGCAAAAAAGTATTATTACAAGGATCAAGCAAATACACAGCTACATCAAACAGGCAGCCACAGCAACCACTTAAACCCACTCTAAAGCATCCTAAAACCCACTAATATCCATTAACTTGCTAAAAGTACTCAAACTCAAAGGAACTCTTCAAAACTCGAGAGTTTTGAAAACTGTTAGACCTGTTAGAAATGTCCACTAAAACCTGCAAAAAACCTATTCAAACCTCTGCATAAAAACTCTTTAAAACCCGCACTTAAACAACAGGCAGTAACATGCCTACTGTAGGAGTCAGGGTTTAGTGGGCAACACACTTACTAATGTTTTGATAAGTTAGGCCCCTGACACCTCAGTAAGGTTCAACAGTGCGTTTGTGTCAAATCGTAATAGGCCCGTTTGCAACACACCGCCATCATCATCCCCACTTACGTTGACAAAAACAACTTAACTTCTATATTCAGTTACAAATAAAGTTATATAACGCAGCCCTAACTTACGTCATAAACACTACACACTCTGTCTGCAGCCTACACTTTGCCGAAGCCGACAACTTCTCCTTGGCACTTGATAACATGTAGCACTGCACGTCATACCAGGGGCAACTCGCAGGGTGAGAGAGGGCAGTCTGCAGTCAGGCACTCTGGCTACCACGTCAATAAAATAACTAAATGGCTCTCTCTCGTTTTTTTTTTTTTTTGACAGACACCTATGCTTCTATTATTTATCAGGGGAAGGAAATAATAAAAGGCCACAGCTGACCCTCTGAAACCTGCTTTATGTATTTATTATGCGACAGGATGCACATGATGAATCACAGTCACATATCTGTGCTGTTTCCAGTGAGGTGTTAGAAGAGGAATAGTATTTCAAGGGTTGTCTAAATATTGTGTTTTTTTAATTAAATGCACATATATATATACACATAATTAATGTACATATTCATTTCAAATGCAGCACAGTGTTATGATGCAGGCTTCATGCACATTTTTATGTTACTTACAGTGAGCCTAATTTTTGAGGGCACAAATCATGCATAATGTAATAAAAATGTTTAAATTAGCTTCCAGTCTTATTTGTCTCCTCTTTTATTGGTGCACTGCAACCGTCTGTTAGCTGCAAACTACTGCCCCCTGCAGTCGACAGCCGTGTGTAATGTCGACCAGGCTCATCAAAACGTCACTGTCCTGCACCACTAACAGTCACAAACTCTGCAGGGTGCCTTTAAATATAAATAATGTGCCCGTGAGGTTAACTATAAATGAATCAGCTTATCACAACAACATGTGACCATTACACCCTCGTGATTATCACTGGTGTTTTTAAGTCATATGTTCGCCAAACTGTGGAAACACTTTCAGGATTCCCAGCACTGTGGTGTTAAAACCGCGTGATAAAATCCTGCAAGTGAATGCATCAAATATTTTTTTCTCTCTGCAGGTCGCTACCTGTCTGAGGATGAAGCTGGTGGAGGTGGTGCTGCCATCAGACCTCTTGAGTCGGCTCCTCCTCGAATAAGTCCCTCGGTTCACCTGCGTGAGAAAACAACATCTCAACCAGCAGAAACACTTTTTTGTCTTCATAAACTTCTGCCACGCTTGTGTGTTTGATATTTTGCGAGTGAAGCATTCAGTAAGCGACATTATCACCATTTTAGACATTTGGCTGAGGCTTTTTTTGTGCAAAGAGATTTAAATGGAGCAACAAGGTAAAAAAAATAAGGCAATCTTCACAAGCAGATAGCACCCACAACACATGTAACACAACAAGATGTAGCTCATACTGCATGTTTTTGCATTGTGTGTTGTCTTGCTTGTCTTACTTTTTCTTTCCCACCTGACTTTTTTCTTTCTCTTCCAAAAGTCCAAATATACCAGCAGAGTTCATCTCCAGGGAGCTAAATTAATTATCTGCCAGTGATTTGCCCCATTTCTGTTCAAGTCTCTGGAGTTAATGACAATGTCACCATTAAAACGTCAGAACCTACTTCCCTGAATTTATAAAACAGGGCCATTAATCTGGGTCGCCATCTCTCTTCTCTCTCTCTCTCTCTCTCTCTCTCTCTCTCTCTCTCAATTCAAGCTCACAGCCAAAAGGTGAGAACAGAAGAGATGTGAAGGATAAAGTTAGCTAAGTCTATGAATATCCTAACAGGTCTAACAGGGGCTGATACATTCTCCTATCTTTCGCTGCAGAATTTCTGCCAAAAATCTGCTATTTGTATGAATAAGTCCCTATAGTCTAACACTTAGACTACTACAATATCATATACTTATAACAACAATTAAGTCCTTAAAGAAATTACTTAATTATTCTGTTGGGATACGCTGTGGTCCAGCCTTGTATGTACAAGTCCCAGATAAGCAAAAGTATCTCAGCAAGATAACATTAGATATGATTATATTAATAAAAGAGAATAGGGGAGTACAGTATGACATTTTAAACATTAGATGGAACTATAGGTTGCATGTCAAGACATGTTTTTATTGTTAATATTTGATTTAGTTTTGTAATTTCTACCTATGCAGACTGAAAAAAAAACTAAAATAACAAAAGGACTCTAAGAGCAAGACTGTCTTTTTATTCTGAGCCACTCCTTCACTCAATAAGATAATAACACTTGACAACTTATCTTTTATTTGGCCATTCATCTTAACAAAAAAAAAAAACACATGTTGAAAGTATAAGAAACTATTCTGTGTGTGAAAAGGGCCAAAACCATGAAAGAGCCTCCTTGTTATTATCCCTGTACTGACCATGAAACCTCAGAGTCTTACATATACACAGATTTGTAAAGCACTTACTTATGATTTTAAGTAATTTGTTTCCTCTGTCTTAGTAAAAAAAAAAAAAAAAGGGTCTTACCCAGCCTTGGTGTCCCTAATCGTCGACTGTAACCTACCAGATACAAGACTAAACAAACAAAGTGGAGGTGACCGACCTGAAAGATGGGCGCCTGGATGCCCTCGCCAATCTTGTTCCGTATGTAGATGTGTCGGGACATCTCGGCCAGGACATCGGTCCAGAGGGCTGGCTGCTCCGGTCCAGCCCAGCGGAGGGGTGGCGGGTTCCGGGCTGCGTGCTCCAGCTTCACGCCACGCACTTCGGACAGGTGTGCAGCTTGTTCCTGCTCCGTGGGATGGGAGGGTTGTCATGGACACTGCCACTCAGAGCCAGGTGCGCCTGACTGATGGACGGAACCATTTCAGAAACAAGAGGGGGGGGGGGGCACCAGGTTTACTATTTAAAACATAAAAGGAACTATTTTTGGCTCAATTAGGAAATAAGAGGACATCAATTTTACAATTTATACCAATATAAATAAATAAGATGAGAAATACTTTATTTATGCCTATATGGAAATTCATAATGTATATGCTCACATAGTATAGTCCATATCAGGTTGCACTTACATATCAGAAACAGAAAAAAAAGGCAGCAAACAGGTTAAAAATCACCCAAAAAGCAGATGTACAAGTAATAACAGCTACAGATATATGCACATTTACTACAAAGAGTCACAAAACAACCGCAAAAAGATGCAAAATCTAACTGTATTTAGCTACTAGTTAATTTCCATAGACTCAAACTGAATGCTGCTGGTTCAGAAGTAGGCAATTAGGTCATGCATGTTTTGAGGGGAATGTGAAAGCCACTGCAAAATCTAACGCTTTCATTAAATATGTAGTCCAGGGTTTATTTATTTTATTTTTTTAGGTAAGTTTTGGACATCTGTCTTGTTATACAAGATATTTAATTTCTGGTTTAGCCTCACCAGGATTTGTCTGAATTTATTTCCTCTACCTGCACAGTTTTTCCTCTGCCATTGGCTGACATACAAAATATAATAACCCGCTCCCATGCTTAATGATTGCCAAGATGGTCTGTTATTCAAAAGCTTCTCTTCAAATGCTTTTCCTCCCCAGACACACTGTTGGTGAGTGCGGCCAAAGCACTTCTAAAAAGCTTTTGGTTTATCTGAATATTGTGTTCAAGGCATTTATTTTCTTTTGTGTTGAGATCAGAGGTAAGGTTTGTGCAGATTGTGAAACACACAGTTGTAAAGGCTGCCTCTGTATCTCCTCAGTTTTGCAGCGTCTTTGCAATGTTTTAAAAAGCACTGGAACTTAGAGGTAAAATGAGCCTTTAGCAGTATTTTGGTAGATAATGTTGACTAAGCAGCTTGCACGATCTTTTCTCCCTTTGCCCAGCAGATGTCAGCATCATCAAAATAAAGGCAACAAGGGAAAAATGCATCAGAGCTTGTTTTTGGATCCACTGGTTTTTGTGCAAAGGGCTCAAAGAGCAGAGTGAGGTGTGTTTTCACTGCTTCAGGACTAGAGGGCGATATTGTACCACAAACACCTGAAATGACACAGAAATATTTCTACCCTCAACACCCAGTCACATCAGAGGCTTCTGCTGATGACCAGACAGATTTAATCTCCATAACATTTTACATATAAACTACTTACTTATTTACTTGAAACAGCTTTTGATCACATGTTTTTTTCATGTTTATTTCATTAGCTATGGTGTTGAAACTTTCTTTCCCAAGTTAAAAATCATTTTCCTTCTCTTTACTTCTTTACTTAACACCACTTTTGCTGCAGTAAAACAGATACACATACGTTTCACATCTGCCTGAAGTTGCAACGCTAACAGGAGCAATTTGATGCTATGGTTTTTTCTTTTTTTTTGACCCTACCGGTGGACAAAAATAACCAAGAACATGCTGCTCCTCATCCATCTTTGCTACTTAGTCAGACAACTGAGTCGATGAGTGCTCCGTGCTTTTTCTGCAAGGTACCTGAGTGTCTCTTCACTCACCTGGCAGATAAAGCAGTTATATTGACAACCTCGAAACATCTTAGTCACCACGCTTTAAATAGCCGTGTCCTCCTTCGTCCAGTCTGTTCAACCTGTGCACACTGAGGAATGGTCCACATATAAAACCACTTTGGACAACCTCATGGATAAAAACATCATGCTCCAGTGGCACAGAAACCAGAAGCAAACAGACATTTTACTTGAGACATGTGACATACGGAGTCCCAGAAGTGACAAATAACACGGTCACAGCTCTGTATGTGCACTTTCATGTCGCCTGTCGAACAAATGAAAAAGACCCACTTTGTTTCATGGACTTATGTCTTCTCATGTTCAGAGACACTTTGATCAGGCAAATCTTCAGAGGAGTGAATGCGGTGGATTAACTGAGTTTTAAATGGGAGGATTAAGCTGTTTTGCTCTGTTTTCGACTGATGTAGTTACTGGTCAGTGTTGTAGGAAGTTTACAAACCAAGGTTTCTGTCTGATGAGGAGAGACTGAACAGCCAGCTCCCTTATTAATATCCCCAACAAATTGGGCAAAAATCATATTTAGAAATGCTTTTTTGACTGAGCAGTTATGTGTTATTGATCTGTGTATGTTTAGGTCAATAGTTAAAATTAGGAATTATGTTCGAAAGGACCCCCCCCTCCCCTCCAAAAGATCCAGGCGGATTAGCGATCTCATTGCCCTGAGTTTGACCTGTGAGGCAAAACTAAAAGCACCAGCAATTAAATATGTCTGCATTAAAAATGGTTATGGTTGAAAATACAGTCAAAGCTGTTGGGAAATTAAATTTTTTTATGAGGTGGAGGAAAACATTTACTAAGGATTTATAAGGAATTACAAGACGACAAAAACAGTGACTTCTTCATGAACATGAGTGCATCTTCTATACTCTGTGTAAAATTTATGGACTTTTGCTCCAGTTTTCCCAGTTGCTAAAATTCCAATGGAAAAAAATAAATAAATAAATAAACGCAGAGCACCAGTACACGATGGTTGTCTATTTTGGTGTCCCAGTGGTTTTACCAGCAGATTAAATTCTCAGACAGCGGAGTAGTGCTGCTCATTGGACTATGAACGATAAACACTAGAGTGCAGTCTGCTCAGAGCAATGATGTGAGAACTCAGCGGTTTAAAACATTTGGCAGTGGATGGGTCGACACTGGCCTACTATTAAAAATGTGAGGTCATCCAATCACATGGAATAAAACAGATATTAAAACATTAAAGTCAACTGCATGCACTTATTAAGTTTATGTTCAAGAAGAGGGAGTCTATCCCAGCATGCAATGTGTCAAATGCAACCTAGACTTGCACATACTTGCAGAAAAACAGATTTATGGATGCTATTATTAAATAAAATTAAATAGTGTTTTAATTGTGCAAGAATGTGTTGCGTACCCTCTGGCAGTGAGGTGTGGCTTTTCCACCGTGGGGCTGTTGTTGCAGTGATCAGGCCACGCTGCTCAACCACCTGTCCAGTGTTAATGGGAAACACAAACAGGATTATAGCTTCAATCAGGGAAAGCAGGATTTCCGAGAACTGAGCCCCGCGTTGTCTTTTATCTCACGGAAGCATTAACAGCAAGAGATCTTTTCTGAGACTATCAATACAACATCTGCATCACCTGCAGATATGGAAACATCATGTAGGCTCTATGAGTGTCTGCGTGGGTTATGGGGCCAAGAGGAGCTAAGTGGGGTCCATGTGGGCGCTCATCTTCAAGTACCCATTTACAGTACAGTGACAATGGAAATGCTGGGGTCTAAATGGGCAAGAGCGGGTTAGTGTGCAAATCCAAATGTACTGCCCTTCCCCTTTTTCAGGTGCTTCCATTGCTTCTATTATTCAGCAGGAAAGATCTCTTGACCTGCAGAATAGAAACATAATCGCCACGCTATACAGAGAGCTCAAGGTCTTTATGACTTACCTGCATGCATGTCTGCTCTCAAGCACCGTCAATTATTAAAGACAAAAGGCAGGCTGATGGAGCGAAGTCCCTAAAAGAAGAGCACCTTGTCTTCCTGCTTGTGCATCAGTCAAACCACTTAAAAGAGAGGGACCATTTTGTGGTGCAGTGTTGGGAACTGGAAAGATGAAACTAAAAATATGTGAATATGTCACGTATGAATTATTTCCAGAAGAGAAAGCAGCTTAAAGAAAGACCCTCAGACATTTCAATAGTAACAGTCACTAACATGTTTATGTGTGTTCCTCACTGGGTTTTGGGGTTTTATTATTTCCTGTTGCAACATTTTCCTAATGAAATAATTCAAATGTCATTACTACTTATTACTTAGACATGGATATTAACTGTGCTGTGCTGCTGGACGGACAGTTAATGTGTCAGCAACACTTTTCATTGTGTGTTTATCATTTACATAATTTCTCAAGCAAAATGCTGTAAATTCACAGACTCTGACTGTGAATATTTTCATTGTTTTTCATAGGTCTTTAATACCCTGTCGTAAAGTCCTATCACAGGTAAGGTAGGTTTTACTACCTTTAGTAGAATTGAAGATGTTTTTATACACTATATGTATTTTTAATTGAAAAATCTTTGATGCAAAGCTAATGAAAAGACTTAAAGCTACTATGCAGTGCTTTCAAAATTAGTGATTAAAAAAATCAAAATATATATCAAAAGCTTATTCAAGTAAGTGACTGGTTGTGTTATCTAAAAAAATCATTTTATCATATTTCTTTTGAAAACTCATGGTTAAGCTTTTAGCATTGATAATCAAAATATTGGCACCAAAATTGATTTATTCATCTTGATTTTTTTTACAGTGTACATTATACAAAAATATAGAGTACCAAAAGTTCACAGTGTCCAAAAGGCAGTGTTTAGTCATATTCACACCAATCATTTTCAGCAGAAGTTTCCATTCAGGGATCCATTGACAAATTGTGAGGATATTCTGAATCTCAGATTTCACAACAAAGGAGGCCTTTAAATACAAAACACAACTTTCTAAAAATGAGTATTTCCATTATCTTGGCCAAATACATACAAACACATCTGTACAGTTTACACAAACATGTTTTGTAAGTGTGTCAGTGCATGCTCTTACCTGTTCGCAAGCACCCAAACTTTAACACACACACTGTCAGGGCTGTTTGTTTCATGCTACATAACACTGCAAAAGGTGAGAAACACCTGGATTCATTTCTTGGTATTTACAGTTTCGAAGCAAGATGCTGTCTGCAACATACATTTCACAGCACAGGTTAACTTAAATATCAACAATGTTGTTATGGAATGAGACAGAAAACCCAGATGGTGAATATCTGAACATGTTTTAAAGGTTTAGCATTGTTTAAAGCACCTATATGTATTTTTTTCTGTGACTTTAGTCTGATATTATCCTGATAGTGTATAGTTTTGTTTGCAGAAAAATGAGAAATCCCAGCAAAGGTCAGATTCATGAATGTAGGGGACAGTGTATTTTTATCATACTACCAGCATACTGCGGCTTTAAAAGCCTGCAATTTGTTTTATTTTTCAGCAGTACAACTTGTGAAAATGTTTTATTTTATTTTACATGTCTATAATTTCAGAATAATTTTTTAATAATTTCCAAGACGTTTCCTGCAAACATAGCTTGGTACTAATTACAGGGAAAACACAGACAGATCAATCGCTACACTTCCAGCTGATTAAGTCCAATTAAATTGCCAGTCTTTAAGTCGGTGGACAGCGAGTGAGCTGAACATGCAAAAATACAGGCAGGCATATTCAACATGTATGGATAACAACATACACAGAGAATAATGTTTCCAATAATATAGAAAACATGAATATCCTCATGGTTTTAAATGAGGCAATATTATCAATGACACTCCTGTTTCCCCTGAAATCTGTACAAATGATGTATTTGTATATGACAGGGATCGTGTAACACATAATCCACAGTTTGTTGAAATAAGCAACAAAAAAAGTGAAAAACATATTTATACAAGCGCCTGGTAAATGCGAGACTCCATCCAGGAGGTAAGAGGCCTGCATTCATACCTAATATGATTTTAACTTCACATACAGACAAGCAACTGTGCACACTCACATCCATATTTATGGACAGTTTATCCAGTTCATCTAAATTGTATGTTTTTGGATGGTGGGAGGAAATCATGCAAGGTCAGAAGATGTGTGCGTTGTGTTTTACATGTTGTGTTCAGAAGCATAAGAGAAAATGTGAGTTATAGTCCATGAAAATCACTTTTGCTGTGCCTTAGATCAAACCAGTGTTTAGCATGTTTTATCAAAACAAAGCTCAGAGCTATAACTTATTACATTTATGCAGAACATTTTCTACATACAACAGTCTTGTATTTTTCTTACCTTCTAGGCAGCCATTGTTCTCCACTCATTTCAGTACACTATGACAAACAAGATGTAAAGATTTGAAACCTGCTTGAGCAAGTTAATCCATCAGTTATACATATTGTAGTGTTACTTTTGCAAAAGGCTGATGGTAAATTCATGCGCTTGTGAGAGGCTCTGAAATATACAGGTATAGCTGTATTGTATTTGGTGATTGGTGAGCAATAACCTTAATGTATTAAGACCCAGAAAACAGGAGTGGATGACACAAAAAGCCCCTTATAAAGCAGAAAATCAACCATGTTTTTTTTTGTTTTTTTAGGAGATAGATATAACACCTCTACAACAATTCATCTAAATCAGCAGACTCCAGTGATGTACAGTACGTAGTGAGGCCTGTCAAAGACGTCCTCTTCAGTGTTTTCCATTGCTAAACATTAAAATTAAAGCAAATAAGCCAGAAATCTGCAAGTCTCTGTTCTTTTGTTCCCACCATTCACACCCAGTGGCGACCGATGTGTGGGGATGATTTGTGGGTTTTTTTTCACAGATATCAGTTTTTACTGATGGCAACCCACACTTAGTAAGTGTCCAAGCTGCCAATATGATACATATACAGTATTATGATCTCATCTGAACTCACCTGCCAAAAATACATGAAATACATAAGCAGCAGATGAGTCTCGTCTCAGTCCAGTGGGAATCCAGGTACATACAGTGTCTGAAGTTTAGTTGAAGCCCTGGACCTCGGGGTCCATACCCTGCTGTCACTCTGCCCTGAGCACAAGTGGAGCACCTCAGGGTGGGTGAAGTGAGAGGAAGGTTTCAGTTGTAGGTGGTAGTTTGAAAACATGGCTCCTCCTTTGGGGGGAGGAGAGGGGGCAGTAAGTTGGCAAGTGCGCAAAACCCTTTAAGAAATAGTTAATCATTTTGGGAAATATGCTTATTTACTTTCTTTCAGGGAGTAAAAAGAAAACATTGATATCAATCTTGTGTCTGTGCGTGACATATAGAGTTATGATCAAGACATGGTCAGCTAATTAGCTTCACATGGAGACCGGAAGCAGCTAGCCTGGCTCTGTCCACAGTCAATAATGCACCAGCCATCACTTTTAAAACCTGTATCTCATTTGTTTAATCCATTAAAATGAGATGCAACATGTTAGTAAGTGGCAATAAAGGGAGGGAATATGTGTGTTTTTGAACTCTGGTCAGAGGCAGGCTAGCTGTTTCCCCTTGCTTCCAGTTTATATGCTAAGCTAAGCTAGCAGTCTCCTGGTTAGTGGTATCTGCTAATCTAACATTCAAGATAAAGTGAATAAGTATATTTCCCACTATGTCAAACTATTCCTTTCATTCATTAACTATTTGTACACTGTACCGTGCTCTGAACCTTCTCACACTGTCTCCAGTCTCTCCAGTTACACTCCACTGTCTGACAAAAGCAAAATTGCCATTATAAATTTGTATTTGCCCAGGTTTGCCTCTTACATCCAAATAGACTGGAGAATAATGAGAATTCACCTTTCACCCAACTACTCTCTACTGAAGAAATAGTCTCTTTTAAGCTGATTATAGTGATGTCTGTAGATCACATAGACTAACAGGAATACAAAGATCAAAACAAGTGACTGGATGATTTTGGTGTTTAAGACTTTCTCGACCAACAGGATAATCTATCAAAATCTCTGTGTATTTGTTTTGAATGAGGAAACCCTTCATGTTGGCGTTGTGGTGAGTAATGAGCCTGGCCTCCTCTCAGCTGTGCATGTAGGTCCTGCAGGGGGAGTCTGGATGGAAGTCGTACTTGCTCAGGCTTGGAGGATAGTAGGTGGTGGTGAACATATTGCTGGAGGGCAGTGGGGAGGAGAAGTGGTTGCACGTCTCGTCGTTCACGTGGAGATTGTTCTTGTTTAGCGTCTACAGTGTGGAGACAAAAAATTTGTCGTCAGATAAAGGAACAAAGTACAGGAAATGAACAACAATCACTTTTCAGTTATTTTGTTGCACCATCTCCTTGTTTTTCTTGTCTCTCTCTACTCTCTGATAGAGTTAAGTGTCACGATCAACCAACAAATGGGTTGCACCACTGTTAAAAATTCACAGAAAATGAAAGCCTACCTTAAACTCCATGGGGATGTACTTCTCATTCTTTGGCGCCGTGTTGCCCTGCTTGTTGTAGGTGAGGTGGTTGGGTGTGCTGGGGTGGATGACCGCTGACTCGGCCGAAGGCCGGTTCAGGTGGTGGCAGTAGGTGTAGGCCAGCGCTGACAGTAACGCTGCTGCGAAGAAACTAGCTAAGCCCACGGCCACCAGCTGGAACAAGGTAAAGGCTGGAAGCAGAGGGGTGGAGGAGGGAGAGGGCAAGAGACAGAGGGTGAGACAAACTAATAAACTAAAAGATGGTTTCATAAGGAACAAGTACCTGACATGATTGACATTTGAGGAGATTAAGGATATTGTATAACCCTAAGGAAGAAAATAAACGATGCAGTAAGCGGCCAAAACCTTCTAATATGAAAAAAGCTACACGTAACAGGTCATGCAATCAACTCTTTTAAGGGGTTTTCTTAGGCTGCAAACTGTCCACACCTAGAGACCATGAATATCTAGAAGTTTTCAGAGATGGCTTAAAAAACTTAAAATTGATGTTGGTATCTGGCTGCAATGAAACCTCATCAACAGACCAATAATGATTCCACACTTTGGCCAATCCCGCGCCACATGGGGCCAAAGCCACTGACAAAAGTCAATATGCAACCAACTGTGTGGTGCACGGGTAAAAAAAAAAGAAGCCAATAACTCTGTAACCTTGGGACAATAACTAGATGTTGCTACGTGTTCAGAGGCTGCAATCAAACCAAGATGACATTGATTTGCTTTGGATCCAACAGGAGAGCAAAGACATAAAACCTGGACGATTTTCTGTTGGGAATTACAGTCATAAGTACACACATGCAGGAGTGTGTGTGTGTGTGTGTGAGCTGTTACTGGTTTTGACTTACTTCCACAGCTGTGGTCCTCCTGTCCGGGTAAAATGACTGGAGAAAGACAGACCGCAATGAAACAGAGAGAAAAAATCAATGTAGAGAAGTAAAATCACTGCAGCTCAAATATCTTAATTCCTACAGACACTAAGTCAACATAACAAACTTCCTAATTAAACCGTTTCCTGATAAGAACGTGTGTTTACCTGGCACCTCATGGGGCTGGCAAGGCCTGGACTGAGTGAGGTTGCCCTGGCAGGGACTGGCCTCAGCCTCCTGGTCCTCACCACAGCGACGAGCGCGATGCTGCAGACCTTGTTCATCACAGTCCCCCCAATCTGTCCACTCACCCCAACCTGATCACCCAAAGCAAAGAGCAGACAGAAGTAATTAATACCAAGTCACTACCTAGCTAATAGCTGGGTTTCTTTACAGGTAGTTGATGCCTGTTGCTTTGTTAAACATCAAGAAAGACTTTTTAAACTGCTGAGATAAGTTTGAATATATATTTTAATGCTCTAATGCTGTTTTAAAAATACTTTAAATAAATATAAACAGATTTTTTCAATGAACGATGTTTTGGGATCTGCTTTTGTGTCCTTATCCTCTTGGTTCATATCCTGCAGCAAAGACATAGCATCAGCACATCACTGCCAACCTATATTAAATACCTCCACTTCAAAAGAAAGCCCTAAAAAGGTATTTATTTAGAATTTAATTGGATTATGTAACAAGACCCGACTCACGTCTGCTGTTTAGGAGATGACTCAGGAAGAGCATTAGGAATTTTGCATATTGGCTACCACCAAAAAGACTGCAAGAGGTAGCCGTCTTGTAATGAGATATCTTGGGGAAAAAAAAGAAGTCATTCTCCTAACTGTGCTTTCAAAGAGCCACTGACAGGAAGCCAGTGACCAGAGAAACTGTGTGGACGGTTTACAAGAAATGTTGGCCGCAGTGCTGTGGTCATCATCACTCAACAGCCAGTCGCAGTTCAGCCTCCTTGTGCTCCTGCTGGAGTTACTTTGTTTACTGACCAAAAGTGTAAAATGGATGAGACGTTTATTACACCAATTTGCCTCCCATGTCCCTACTTGCAAATAAATGGAGGTTTACAACAGTTGCATCTGTCCATTTTTGGAACAGTTGTAAAATCTGAGGCTTTTTTTTTTTATGAATGTTTTTTTTTTTATTTCTGACTTTCAGCCAATGCATGCTGGGATAAGCTCCAACAACCATGTTGTTTGCCTTCTCAACACAAATATTGATTCACCACTTGCTGGGTGGAGGAGATTTCCCATCAACATCCATACAAACACCATTATTTAATCTAGGGACAGGAGGGGGATCTATGGAGAATATTTATGGTGTAATAATTATGATAAATGACAATAAACTCTGTTTAGCACTTTTCAAACCAAAGTTACAAAGTTCTTAAACCTGCAAATTGTCTGAAAGGTGGAAAAATGGCAATTAAAATATGTGAAGTCTGCAAAAGCCCTAACATAAATGATTTGTTGCTGTGACAGAAGAAGATAAAAAGGACCAGATTTACATAGAAGAGAAAATTTCCTCTGCACTTTCTTAATATGTACATCTTGTTTCATCATTTTACTAATTTCTGTTTGAATCTCTGCTCTGATTTATGACTCAGAGAAAACTACAAAGCCACTATTACTGCAGTTTAATATTTCTAACAGTGGTAGTGGAACCAGAAAGGCAACTGTGGCAAACAGCTATGCACGCTGCTAAATGATTACATTATTGATCATACGGCAGCCAAATCAGAAAATAAATCTTCTGCAGTGCAACTTCACATATGCTTTCATACCTTCACAAGCATGTGTGTTGCAGAGGGCCTCTTCAGTGTGCAGGCCTATACAGATATCTCCTCCGTTGGCAGGGGGCGGGCTGCTGCACGTCCGAGTTCGCTGGTAGTGTCCGCCTCCACAGCTGGACGAGCACTGGGACCAGGAGGACCAGCAGGACCAGGCCCCGCTCACTGGCACACACACACACACAATGAACTTTATTTATATAATAATACAATACAATACAATACATTTTTCTGCTGTAGAAAAACTGTAGGAACTTTGCAGTTACCTGGACAGGGTTGAGTGTTGCAGTCCTGATACTCCACAGGGGATCCTACGCAGGCATTCGGGTTGGTCCTGCCCTCTGCTGTTGAGCAGCTGCGTTTCCGGGTCCGGAAGCCTCTGGAACACTGCTGTGAACAGCTGGACCACGTTTCCCAGGATTCCCAGCGAGCACCTTGGGGCTGGGACAGAGTTCGGCCGCTGGTCTTCACCAAGTCTTCAACCAGAGCTGGAAAACACATTTTATTTGCTTTATTACAAACTAAAATTGACTAATATCACCATAAATAAAGCAATTATTTTTTTCAGTCCCCTTCACATAAGCTTCACATTTTATCTCTTCAGAGATAAAAAAAAATGAAACAACCTTCACCCAGTGAGAGAGAATGAAAGTTGACCCCAACATCATTTGACACAAGCTGCTAAATGAGTAAATGCTCAGAAGTGCTTTTTAAGTTCAAATAAGAATCACCGACCTTTTTATTGCCAAACGCAGCAGACAGACGCCCTTTCATGAAACATTAATTAGTGAGGTGCAATGTGGGTCACGTTGAGAAATGAACTAGTTTTCCCTGTACACTCACACACACATTGGCATCCATAATCACAAATTATTTACATATGAATCGGGAGTGGTTCCTGAGGCTTTTAAATGAGGCCGGCACAAATATTTCATTCTGTTTTTTTTTTTTTTTTCCTATTTGCATGAGCTTGAGAGCAGCCACACAAGTCAAGATGAAAGCAAATTGACATCTTCAGCTCATCAGATTTATCTACTTTGGGCTAAATATCCAAAATGATTTGATATCAAAATCCCATTTTCATGCTGTGTGAAATAATCCGGACTCCATGAGGAGAAACCTGCGCGTGTCTTAGAGTGGAGTGGAGGAAGTGGACATCTGCTTCCACATAATGGTTCAATGATGTGTAATCAATCTGCTGATTGATGTCCACAGACAGGAAAGCAGCTGTATTTATCACAGCAACCTGGGACACTGTTTAAAAACCCGGACAGATGCAGTTTTACAGATAGAAAATATCAGACTGAACTAGAGTTGGACCAGGCTTTGTTTTGCTTTTAAACTGTTTTAATCCAAGTTAAGCAGCTGCACAAAAATAAATACTCACAAATTCAAACCTAAAAAGTTACGGGACACCCAGGTTGTTGTGGCATCTGGACACATCTGCATTCTATAACAGGTAATCACAGCTCCAGCTGTGCCTCGAAACGCTGCTGCCTTTGTGATTTGCAGAGTGTGAGGGGAGAGAGTTGTGAAGCTGATGTGAGTTGTTTTTCATTGCTCATCATCTGTACTTACAGTCAGTCTGACAGGCTCCAGACCCGTCATTGGGACAGAACCGGGTCTCCATCTTCTTCTTGCCCAGCTGGAGCTGCTGGGGGTCGGGGAGCAGTGCCCGGCAGGTGTACCTGAATCTCTGCTCTTGTCGTGACCCATCGTGACTGACGTTGACCGGCATCCAGGGCGTCCAGGGGGTGTTGCGGCGTACTTCAGGGCAAGCCTCCAGGTTACAGACCTTATACTCCTGGAGGACACAATGGATGAAGCCTATCACCATTAATGCTAATGGAAACCCATTGCTGTGTCACAGACTGAAGCATGTTTGATTTATCTCCCAAACCCATACATCCTGGGTTTCCAGTATTTCATTACAAGCATCTTGCGGAGACACGTTGCTGCCTTAATAGACTTTGCTAAACAACACAAATATTACAGTTTTTCCTGGAGGGAGTTAATTATGCAGCTAATTACTGTGCTGAATGGGACTGTTTAAACAAGGCTGCACCGAGATGAGGACATAAAATGATGCTCCACAGTCAGTTAATCATGGTTTCAGAAATATAACATTAAAAATCTTCCATTTTACATATGCTGGCCTGCAGTATCTCACTGACTGGGGGTAAACATGTGAGACAGTATGAGACAGAGCAGTGTAAGGTTAACAGTATGTGCCTGATACCAAACAGCTACAGTATTTTTGCCCTGAGAGCCCCTTTTCCTTTCAGGTTTTTATTTAAGTTTGATGTTTTTATCTATGGTTTTATTTTATGGGTATTTGTTTACTATGCTCTTTAATCTACATGTGATGTAAGTAAGAGAAAACCCACAACAACTGTGGACAACAAGCCTGACTTTTTGTCTGACTATTCAGCGTGGTTGTGATTTTTCTAATATCCAAGTGCTGCAGTACCGTGGCACATCCAGGACACGTGTTTCCATTCTCACAGGTTCTGGTCCTGGAGTGGACCCCACCTCCACATTCAGCACTGCAGTGAGCCCAGGGACTCCACGCTGTCCACAACACTGGGAGGGGACAAGGCTTTTTCTCATTGCACAGTCTGGGAACACAAAGACTTTACTTAGTCTTGGAGTCAATATGCAGCCTTCATCTGGATAAACAGTAACGAATGAATGATCAGGTCTACCTGGTTTTATCTAAGAATATTTTTTTATTGTCATATTATCATCTGGCTGAAACAGTGGTGACATTTCTGCCCAGGCTGACAAGGTTTCTACTGTCACTGATGACATTTGTATCCAAACTGGTGATATTTTAAATCTTAACAATGCGGTGCAGTAATGGTGACTGTTGATGATGTTTCTAACAATGGTGATGATGATTACATCTTCACATTACTCCTCACCTCTCCTCCCGACCCTGGCCAACGCAGATTCGTCCACCGTGGCGAGGGGAGGGGTTGTTGCAGGACCGCTGCCTCACTTCAAATCCGATACCACAAGTGCTGCTGCACTGGCCCCATGAAGACCAAGGAGTCCAGCCGCCATTCCTGAAGAACAGGAAACAAATCAAATGAAATAACCACGTGACTGTATGAAAAATCAGGTCGTATTAACATAACACATTTTCAGATTTATTTAGCTAATTCTGCCCTGATAATTAATCTCTGAAGCAATGAAGATTACTCCTTGTTTTCACCAAACATGTCCAACATGGTTCATTTCAATGTCAGATCTGAGATAATGAAGATCTGCATAAGGAGATGTACCTGGAACAGTTTGCCACCTGGATGGTGGGGCCCCTGCATTCGACCCCACCACATTGGGCCACCGGTCCGTCACATGAACGGGACCGACAAGCACAGCTGCTGATGGAGCCCTCGCCGTCATCGTGGTTACAGGGCTGCCATGGTGCCCAAGGACCAAAACCGCCATCCTGCGTTAGGTTCCTCACCTCCAGAAAGGATTTAAGAGGAAAGTCCACGAATAAGTCACCATAACTGGCCTACACCCTGAAAATCTTATTAATGTCCTGACAGGTTTTTCAATAAGGCGCAATAATCTCAGGTAAAAGAAAGGTGGATGTTTGTTTTTAGACATTTTCTACGAAGGAACTTCTCATTAACTTTCTATTTACAGCTCAGCATTTTAAATACATCTTATGCAGTAAAGACCAGTGTGCAGGAGTAAGTGTGTGTTTCTCACTGGGCACTCTGTGATGTTTTGGGTCCACTGGTTCATGTTGGAGCTCTCCTCGATGGTGGTGCAGCGCTTCTGTTTGTGATCCCAGCCACAGTATGGGTCCCGAGCTTCCATGCAGGAACTAATATGAGATCAGACAGTTAGTCAGTAATTGTTGAAGTTGCAGAATTATCCAGACTCCCTGCGACGCGGTTGCGTTTGCGATGAAATGCTGATTCAAAATGATAAACTCCTGCAGTCTGAACATTTAAAGAGTCTATCAGCAGGATTGTCTAGAATAATGTTTTCTCTGGATCAAAGAGTTTCTATTGTGTTTCAAGTGAGAGGGCTGCTAGAGGGGCGAATAGTGAGAAACTACTATACATCATACAGTATTTTGTAAGATTATCAGCACATTCAAGTGGTGCATTTACTGTGAACAAATTCATTAACAGCCGACTTATGTAATGTCTGCTCTGAGGCTTGCCAGAGTATGGACTGACAGTTCAAAATAAAATGGGCTCTTAACATAATCATCTTTGTCAGCGTTTACTCTGAGCCTTTCAGACTTGGACACCCACGCGTGTTTGTCTCTTTAATGGCTGAGGGTTAATAAATCTTTTTTAAGTATTTTGAGTTACTGAATTTACACACTCACCAACAGCAACAGAAAATTCATTGACTGAGCAGACTCACAGATCTTAAGTGTAACTTTTACTAAAAGATCGACTGCAGATTATGGATTTGCATACACTTTATACTTGAAATATATATATTATATATATTGTATCATATTTATATTGTCATATCCTAAATCTAAAGGTGGGTTCTTTCTTTTTTGTTAAATAATAAAACAACACTAAAAATCTCCTACCGTTCGGCTGGATAGCTGGAGCATCGCTCTAATGGGATCTTCACCAATCTGTCATCAAGCCCCACAAACAAGGACCTGTCACTTTGGAGGATTTTCAGGCTCTTGATTGGTCCGATTTGTCCTTCAGGGAGGATCCTGAGCTCCTCCAGGTAGCAGCCGTGAAGGCTTTTATTGGTTGTGGAGAGAGTCTTCAGGATGGTGCCATATTCTGACAAGATGGAGAAGGAGAGAAGCTCTGGTTTAAAGGCGAACTGGTAACTGCATACTTTGATGATAAAAAAGGAGAAGACCCTGTTGCTGCAGATAAAAGGTGGCCAAGTTAATTATTTAGAAAATATAATGAACTTTTATAACTTTTGATTTGAAATGTGCAATGTAATAGAATATATTATTTTTGGTCAGCCCCAGCTCTGTCCCCTCTTGCTCACCAGTGCCGATGTACATGACATGGTAGAGGGTGTCTCGGCCTTGCACGATGTCCACCACCAGCTTGGAGAAGCGCAGGTTGTCCTGGGTGAGCAGAGGGTTGACGGTCACCGGCTGGACCACGTCGTTCATCAGGAAGAGGCGCTGGGCGTCCTGGAGGCTGCGCTCTGTCAGGTTCCCCCCGGGACCTCCCTCCTCCAGTGTGCCACACTAAAGACCGAAGAAGCAGGGCTCAGTTTGAGGCGTTAAGGATGTAGATTGATGGTTTTGGCTCCTGAGTGTCCAGGTTTCACTTCAAGAAAACACTAAGCAGCTAATTTTACTGTTTAGTTTGCCCTCAGCTTAAGAAGGTGAACTAAAAACAGACCTTTGTGCTGCTGGTCATACACGATGTATGAACATTAATTCATACATCTCAATAAACATGTCCGAGGCATTTGTTTTGCAATTGGAGCTGCAGAGCGTCATTACCGACAGTGTAAGTATATGCTAAATAAATGCAAATCCGAAATAAAAAAAACAAAACTCTTGCATATGAAATGAAGAGATTATATAATTTACAATGGCCCTGCAGCTCAGTTTGGAAAGGACTGTGTAAATGTGTTGGAAACTTGCCAAGCACTTATTGCTGGAGGTGTAGAGAATTTTTATGCTGTTCTGCATAAGCTGTCTCTGGACTCGCACAGAGAGATGAAATGGATGTCAGTCTTTTAAAATCTCCTTTATAAAGATAAGATAAAGACAAAAGATAAAAAATACTTCATTGACCAGTAGGGAAATTCAGACCAAGGAGGAAAGGCTGCGAAAGTGTGGAGGGATGAATCAGTCTCATATCTGTCAACACTGTGAGAGAAAAACAGTTTTGTGGATTGGATCCAGCTCTTTGTCTGTGTAAATATGAATTACCTGAAAATTGGGTATGGGGTTAGGGGTGGAGAGCCAGGCGGTGCGGGGGTTCTCCTGGTAGCGGAAAGGTCCGTTGAACGCCTGGGTGATGGAGCTCAGATTGAAGGCGCAGACAGCTGAAGCTGATATGCTGTTCCTGAAGGAGGGGAGGATGTAATCATGGTCAGATTGCAGCAATTCAGTGTGAAAGGAAACGAGGAAGAAAACCTGAGGGAACATGACAAGCTTTTCTTTTCTTTGGAGCACTCCTTGACAAGTAAACTGACATATAAAATCAGTGATACGTCTCTTTAATGATGTTACTCATGAACACCACTCACACATTAGTGGTGAAGATGCCGTAGATCAGGTCCTGCTCAGGTAAATAAAAGGTGCTCTGCAGCTCGTTGTAGTAAAAGGGGATTTCTCCTGAGCGGGAGCAGTTGAGCCGGGCCTTCATGAAGGTGGTCCAGGTGTCCTCCAAAAGGAAACGACCACCCATGTCGTTCTTACAGACCCGGGCCACGCGAGAGAAAACCATCTTCCCGCAGTCGTTTTCTACCGCGGTTTCTCTCAGGAAGAAGTAGGCAAATCGACCGATCTCATAAACAGACACAAAATGAGGCTCTGGAGGAGACATGAGGGGAGAAAAGAGAAAAGATATGGAAGATGTGATTTTCACAAACAGTCACACGAGTCAATACAAGGCTGAAAAACACAGGACGAATCCGTGTGGCACTCTGATTACCGTTGAGCCACTTGGAGTTGTACTGCGCGGTGCGCAGCGGTGGCATGTTCCCCAGGCTCCTGTAGATGACCGGGTCACGTCCTGAGAAGTCGATCACTGTAGCAGCATACAACTCGCCCTTCTCTGTTACCATGGCGGTGGAGTTGTGGCGCGGGTCATAGGGACATCGGGCAACACCATTCACTGTTTCCAACACCTGACTGACGTTACCAATCTGACGGGAAGACACACAGAGGATGTAAACATAGCTGAGGGTTTCAAATTAAGAGTTTGGCAGATAATTAAATTGTCTTCTGTTTTATGTCCACTTTCAATCTCGAGCTTCTACCATCTCTCAAATGTACAAAGCTGATGCAAAAATATCTTATTTTATTATCCAAGAACTACCTGCTTTTTGTGGCTCAAATTGTAAGCAAATATATTGATTATTCCATCATCAGAAAATTAATCAACAACTGGTTTGATAGTCAATTTAGTATTTTCACAAGAGAAAAGCTGAAAATTTTTCTGGTTCCATCTTTTGAAATTCAAAGATTTTCTGCTTTTCTCTCTTTTTTTCTACTATCACATGTTATAGTTTTAATAATAAATCAGTTATAAAAAAAATAACAAATTGACAGATAATAAAAATAATCTTCAGTAGCAGTCCCCTTTTATTATGAAAGGAGAGGGAATCCTTGTCAACTTTTAAAGCCCTAACCCTAATCAATTATGTGAGTTTCATGTTGTAGATTTTAAATTCTGGGCTAGTTTACTTTATTTTGCTCATGTTGATAGCTGGATGATTCTAGTGGCTTGCTTCATGACATCTCATGATAAACTGGTTTACCAACCTGCCTGGTTATACACACGGGGGTGAAAGCATTGGTCCCACACGTGAAGAGCGTCCGCCCGCTGATCAACAAAACCCGGATGTAGTTTTGACATTCCTCCTGCAGACAAATACACCACAACCCAGTGTTACCTAACCCTCCGTCATTAATAAAATTTGAACGGCTGCGGTCAGTCATCCATCGCAATACATTTAAAACAGAGTGGCTGAATTTGACCCTTTTTCTACCTCAGATTTGCCTTTGCTCTGACAGGAGCGCTTTGTATCTTCATCAGGGGCCCAATCTGTCGCCTGAAGAAAGAAATATAAACATATTTTGCTTTTGGAAATTAAGTTTAGATACATCATGTAAATTAAAAAAGACACATGCAACAAGGATGCAAAGTGAAAGGGAAATTGAAGGGAATACTGAAGACAAAATATAAAAATTGTACATGATTTGAAATATTATACATATAAATAATGAACAAAGTGTCTATTTTTAATATTGTTCCGAGAAACATTTATTGTACTGAATATTTTACATCTAAATATTATATATCATACATACATATATCAAAAAAGCCTCAAATGAAATCAAATTGTAGACTTTTATCTCAGTCTATCACTTGCTGATGTTACCTGTATGAGGGAGGCGTTGCCCAAACTCAGTCTGAAGATAAAGTTTCTGAAAAATAAATATTTCATGGTGGAGGTGACGCACACAGACTGCAGAAGGGTTTGATAGGCTGGTTATGATTCTGAGTCTTACTCCTGGTGTATTCAGGTTATTTTATTTATTGAATTGCTGTCATAAATATGATCCTGTATTCCTTTATTGTGCTTTAGGTGTTGTTAGTTGTTACCTTGCTCCCACAATGAGCTGGTTTCTGCTCAGGTCCAGGGCAAGCTGGGAGAAATCCTTCACTCCTGGATGGGAGAACTCTAACATCCACGGCTTCAACGCTGGATGAGGAGTGAAGAGCGTCAGGGAGGAAAGGGTTGATGGTTGGAGTAAAAGTTAAATAGAAAGAGGGAGGGTTGTAAAGGCAAGACAAAAAGGGCGAAGCACATTATGAAAGATGAACAATGGAGAGGAGAACAAGGAGAGGAAAAAAAGATTAATGAGAGGAGAAGCGAAAGGCAGGAGAATAAGAGGAGGAAAAAGAAGTGGGAGGAGCGGGATGATGAACGGGAACAGGAAGAAGACAAGGAGAAAATCAGAACGATGAAAATGAAGGGGGAGGAGAAGAATAAAGAGGAAGGGCAAGAAAAAGGAAAAAGAAATAAGTTATCCATTCTTTTACGTGGGAATCCCTCGACACCAAATGATACCTGGTTCACAGCTCCAGCTTCAGAGTCCAAGGCTTCAACACTTCACACACCAGGAGTGTAGATTTGGTGAATGAATGAATACATACATCTATAATTATATATAATACATATTTTTGTTTTTCCTACTCTGCTGTTGTTTTAGAGCTTAATTTATATATTTATATATTTATATATTAAATTATTCATTAAAATTTTTCAAAGTCTGGAGCATTTTGTTTTTAAAGGGCATGAAAACATTTTTTTCAGACAGCTTCTACATGAACATAGAATTTTCTGCTATTTCTGTAGCCTAATTTGTGTTTTAGAGCTTTCACAGTGGGCAGAGCTTTGTTCAGAGAAGAGGATGTCGCACACTTCCATGCACCACAGTTTGACAGTATTTAAATATGTGATGACAGCTGTCTGTCAAAGCTGATCAAATCACACCCACACAGTCCTGATGACGCACATTAGCTGAGTTGTAAACTCTTGATAAATAAGATCTTCAGCTCTGACTGGTGCTTATTCAGCCACATTTCTTTTCAAAAACTAATCAAACCAAGACAAGTGAAAAAATAGAAGAATTTATGGATATAAAGAAATGGATAATGATATTTGATCAGAAACAGATACTCCTGCTGAAATCATCACAATTTTAATGACTACTTTTGTATGCATGAAAAATCAATTATTTTGGTATATTTAACTTGATTTTATTCTCTGTACTTATTTCCCTTTAGTTAATTATACTGTTGAACTAATCCAAGCTCTTTTTCTACCTCGTGAAGCACTTGTGACTTTGTTTTCAAAGTTTATTGACATAAATTAAATTAAATTGTATTGATTTCAAACCTCCACCCAAGCAGGATGTCAGCTGAACAAAAAGCCACTTTGGCATTTTTATATGAGCTCTGGGCAGCGTGAACAAACCACATAAAGTGCAACAATGTAATCCCTTCCCCAATCTTTCAGAGCCTCACCTAAATGAATTCTGGTTCCTCTTATTGAAGGGCCGGCTTGTGGGGCAAATGTATCCAAAACAATAACAGCCCAGTTTGCCAGATGGGCGCATTGAGCTGAATGGAAACTGACATCCAGTCAAAATAATATCATCAAAGGCCCTTTCACAGTCGTTAGACAGCTGAAGAAGAACATTTAATGAGGCCACGCTGCAGACACAATATTCAAAACATGTGCATCTTCTAATTTCATGCAAACCTGTGTTTGTTGTCTCTGTTAAAATGTACAAAAGACTTTCAATGCAAGTCTTGATGCACAAGGTAAACAGGACTCTAACAAACCCTATTAATGCAAATGAATGCCACACGAGAGCTTTTAGCACAGCCAGACTTTTATTATCTCTATATTAAAGCCAAACCTCATTTGTTGTAACACTGAGTCTTTATTAATCTCATATAAAGTGTGATATATTATGAGCGAACAGTGTCTTATTACAGACACAACAAAACATCAGTTTTGCCTGGCCTCAGCTCCCCTTTGAAAAACACCACAGCAAAAATACAAACCATCACTTGAGCAGCAGTGATTTTCAGAGGGACCTATTAAATCCAAATTGTGTTTTTGCATTTGCCTGTGCACATAATGACCTGTGGCAATGCAGACACACAGGCTGTCCACACACACTCATATCTCAGCAGGGGAAATGACTCGGTTTCCAGCAGCAGACTTGTCCTAATGCATCGCTCTTTGACCCCCCCCCCAATAACTACACAGAATTATAAACTGACTCTCAATTGGCAAACACAGTCTGTCAAACATGAAAACACACAGAGAGAAACCAGGGGTCCAGTTGAACTGTTCCAAACATTCCTGGAGTCCACTTGTGCTGCTTTCATACGGGGGATGTGCACAGGCCACTGGTGTGTGACCCTGTGGTTCTCTGTGATATTTTGTCTTTAACTTCCTGTCTGCATCAGAAGTGGAAGCGTTGTATTATTTAGGTTGACACCTGCTGCTTGGGATCAATTAACAGTCACGATGACTGTCGAGAATTAGCTCTGGGTTTTTCTAACGTGTGTATTTCATGATATCATAACAGACACTATTTGGATGAGGCTATTTTAAAGGTTTGCAAAGAGAATATTTTATTTTGATATGGACTTATTTAACTTTACTAAGGATCATGCACGTTACTGTGCTTCAACCGTGAAGGTCTGTACGAGATCAGGCCTGTTTTCAATCACTTATTAGTATGTATCTGATTATTGCCAGTTATGTCAACAATCAAGCATATGCAAAACAAAAATGAGTTTAGTGTTTGTTGGTGAAGAATGTAAATAACTTCATAATAACATGCATCATCGCATCAGTGTTTCATCGTAGAAACTTCCAGCTGCTACGACACAAAGCCAGCTCGTTGAAGATAAGGGCGTAGCTCACTTTGTATGCTCCCTCTCTATAGGTCGGTGGAAGAATGAATGGATGGATGGACAGATGGTTGGTAAATAACGATACGCTCACCTTGGTAGGAGACAACGGGATGTTCCTTTCTACTGCAGTCTGCAGGTTTGATGTGAGGCTGCTGGGACAGACAAACAGACGAACAGATGACCAGCACGAGGCCACAGGGGGAGAGGGCCCACACCCCCCACCCTGACGTATGCATAGTTACAACCTCATCCAGTCTTCTATCAGGTCCTCAGGAAACACCTGTTGAACCAGAAGAGACAAGCGTCAGTTTAAGAACACGATCAGTGAGAATCAAATACTAGTGAGACCCCCTCTGTCCGCCCGCCGCCCCCCCGTCGTCCCTTTGCAGCCTCTGTCTGTCGCGTCTGGGTGTCCAGCCCCTCAGTGTCAGCAGGACTCGGTCATGGCTTATTCACCTCAAAAGGCCAGAGCCGCCAGTCTTTCAAAATGCCGACTCTCAAACCGAGGGTGCCATCAACAGAGCTCTTCATGACTGAGGGGGCCCATTCAAAGACCAAGGCTGGGCCCGGAGCCAAACAGGGGCTGTGAACTCTGAACGCTGAGCCACATGAAGGGTCTTTGTGTCGACATCAAAATCCATTTACGTACATCAAATCTGCTAAAAGATGTTTATCTGCTGATGACGAGCATATGCACAGGATTATAGCGAAGACCCATTCAAAAAATTAGCCGGTGACTTGTTGCATCAAAAGCATTTACATTTACTGCAGACAATCTCCTGTGTTATCAGCCATCGCTGTTACGGCCGATAAATAAACTGATGAACGAAGATTAGAGTGGTGGTAGATCAACGACAGTCTCAGTTATTTATTCATGTAAAGATAAATAATTAACCTAAACTACTTGCTAAGACGGGGCTGTGCTAAATGTATTCAAAGTGCCAACATCTGAGTGTGTGTGTTAATGTTGCTGGTTGTGATCGGCTGAACCGAAACAGGAGAAAATCAACTTGAAAGATGTTTTAGTCGTGCTAAAGCCTTTGTTTCAGCGCTGTGGAGTTTTACATTGGATTTGTGTTGTTTCCTTCAGTGCTATGTTTTAAATGTTGAGCACATTGCACCTGAAAATCTCCGGAGGGAGAAGATCAGACTATTCTTGGAAGCAGCTGCACCCGTTTTGCTCTGCTCCCTCACCCACTTCCACATCATCCAGCTCTATCTCCGCATCTATTTCACTTTCCAGCACCGGCTCATGAAGACGAAGGACCAGCAGTGAAGTGGCGAGACAGCAATCTGAGAAGTTCACTTCGGCGATGTCAAATAACTCAAACTGTCAGGTCAGCAAGTACAAAATACAGCTGACAAATGTAGCAATCTTTTCTCGCCACTGTGAGCCTGCGAACATATGGACGTCCAGGTGCCAGATGCCAACTTTACTGCTACAGCAGTTTACATTTTACAGTTGCACACGAGTGCTGAGATACACAAAGTAGGAGAAGACAGGGTTGTAATCATGTCAAGTTTTAGACAAACTATAAATTGATATTTTAAAAGGCTCACATCTTAAAACCCCAGAGAAAAGATGTTAAAGAACAGTAAGTGGGAAATGTGCACACTTTTGATGATAAAGCTTTTGGAGCAGAGAAATAATCTTGAAGCAGTTAAACTGTCAACTGATGTCCTTTGAGAAAAGCCCTATGAGGTGGATTGGTGCACGCTTTCGGTTCATAAATCTGTCAGAATTGAAGGATAAAGCAGTTTTAAAATGACATAATTGTTAAGTTATTCTCCACTACAGTTTAGCAGATTTGTTATTCTTCGCAGCTCCCACTTTCTTTTGCTTGCATCTGCTGTGTGCTTTGGAGAATGGAAACGCTGAATTTCTGTCTGCTGCTCCCCAGGAGGACTGAATGTGTGTGGAGGCAGAGGTTTTTCAACCTGCTGGGTCCAACATTGCTGTTTAATGAAGCGACTGGAACAGAGCCTCCACCGCTGGCCTCACTTTTGTTATGTGGCCATGCTCCTCTCACCATGCAAAGGGCGGCCAGTGAGAGGCCTAATGTTCTGGGACTTGTCTATTCAGTACAACGAGGGGGAGTAGCACCAGATGTCAGTCAGATTCTTCGGGGGCAGTAGGAAATGCAGATTCTCACTCTGTGATCAGCTTTAGCTAAAGATGGAGACTACATGCGTATTTTAACAAGTCCTCATATCTAAACAGGCAACACAGGTTGTTCTGCCACCGCTGTGGTTCAGGTTTGGTTAAGCTGCAAAACAAACAGCACTCCACTGTGTGAAAGTGACTTTAAGACACATTGATTGCCCAACCCTCCACCCTGTCCTTCTCCCTGAGAGGTTCTACTGCTTGAACAAAATCAAAGTCCTTCCATCTTCACTTCTGAGGGAGGAGGCTCATTAGTGGTATTAGGTGAAGGCAGGAAAAGGTAAACATAGGTTTTAAGCAATTAAACAAACAGCCAATGCTTTCGTCTTTCTGGTGAGGACAGTTTTGGTCCCTGGAAAAGACCTAAAAAAGCTTGTGTGGGTTGTTTTGCTTTTGGCAAATTAACACTGTGTCACAGAAGCACGTGACTTCTCAGTGCCTGTAGCAGGGCTGCAGGTAATAATTGTTTTCATTACTGATTAATCCATTAATCATTTTGGGCCATGCTAGAGAGATGCATACTTGGTTCCCTGGTGATGAATCCTGATTACTTTAGCGATTCCCCTGACTTTTCATCTGGTGCCATAAAATATCAATATGTCCAAACATCTGCAAACTAATCAAACCACAGCTGTACCTTCTGTTTAGTGCTAATTAACAAATGTTAGGAGCCTAACACCTCAAACTAACATGAAGATGGAAAGTATTATACCTGTTAAACAATCAGCATATTTCTGCTTTAATAACTGAATAAATGTTTACTTGACTGGGGAAATTGCTGCTGATTTTTGCTCAACTACTAATTTAATTGACTTAATATGTCAGGTGTTAGCCAATGTAAAGTTGTCCAAGTTTTAAATGCCTCTAAATGGGTCTTGAGTGATGAGATCATGAGTCCTCAATGAGTGTTGTGTACACCAGAATCAGCCAAAACACACTCTGCTGCCGAATGTAAACAGGGTTTGACAGGTAAAGTATTTTAGATTTGGGGGGGAAAAAAACAGCTTTGACTGAAAAGTAGGAAGTAAAAGCTGCAAACACTCAAGCCCACCAGTGTTTCCCTGAACCCGCGAGCGTGTCAGAACATTCATTCACTCACGTAGCTGCCTGTGTTGGAAAAACACCATAAAGCCTTAATGTCCTGTGAAGAGATTAGAAATACAGAGTCTCGGATTCATGTGACCTGTGTGTGTTTGGACTGTGGAAGGAAAACCACAGGAGCACGGAGCGGACATGTGACCACACAGACAGGAACACTGCCAAGATTTTAACCTCTGTGCCACTGAGCATTCAGTTTAAGATACGGCTTCGCTGTATCAATACGCCAAAGCACGACAGGTGTGTACATCACAGCTCTGTCTGCCTTGTGTTTTGTCTCGGGGTTGATCTCCTAAACTTGCAGTGTGTGTCTGGCTGCGTCTCCTCTGTGAGACTGAAAACATCACCCTTCACCTCTCTCAGAGAAAACACAGACTCTGCATAACTAAGAGGCTAACGTGTCTGCTAAGGGCTTAACGCTGTCAGAGACACGCACCGCTGTGTGCTCCACTCTAAAAAAAACACCTATTGTTGAAGCAAAACTTTTATTTTGTAATAGAAGTTTAAAAAGAAAATATTCTTTACATTTTTTCTTTATGTTGTGGAAACTTTAATGGCTCACAAATGAGATTCAAAAAAGGATGTTAATGCCACGCGTCTCTTCCTCTCATAACACTGGAGTGAGTAACAGTATATCTAATTAATTAGGACGTGATTTTGCATGCAATCACAAACCTATAATAGAAGTAGACTGGCTTTGGAAATGTTTGCATAAACACCACATCATGCTGATGAGACAGGGCTGAATCAGATATATCTACATGTTGAATGCATAGATAAGAAGCAGGTAATCAGAGGAGGAGGTGAATACTCCTAAATGAAATGAGGAATATGTTTGCCTGCCTGTTGGATCGGAGGAACAGACACAACCAGAGTAAGAATCACGGGCCTCACTGGATCCACAGACAACAGATCTTCTGAATGTCGTCCAGAAACTAGACTCTGAGTGGTGCTGACAAAAACAATGATTAAAACTGGCCTCAAAGTCATGAGATGTGTGCCTAACCTGGGAAAGTGCTCTGTTATCCATCACTTCTCGAGATTTAAACAACAAAAACCGCTCAGTGCTTTAAGACATATGTCCATATATGGAGTGTTCACCTGCCCTGTCATTTTTCTTTGACATTTATTACCAGCACATAGATTTGTTGCATTTTCTACAGTTAGAAAATGTATAAACACTGTATGGTGAACAAGTTGAACTATTTCCCCTTTAGGGATTGATAAAGCTGCTCTCTCAGTCAATATGGAGTTTATTAAACTGTCAAACCTAATTTTTGATGCGAATAGGAACAGTTAAAAAAAACATCCTTTAAATTAGTTTTTTTTTAATTGTGAAAAAAATATGCACTGAATAGGACATTTTGCATTTTAACGGAGCTAGGAATAACTATATGTGATATATCTGCTATTACTTAATATTACCCTGTCTGATTCATTTGTTTGGCTCTAATCTAGACTACTCTCTAAGGTCAGAAGTTCATGTAAATAAATCTTATAATAGACAGCAGGATGCGCTCAGCCCTTTGGCTCCAAACCTGTTTACTTCTCCACTGTGTCCACACACAGTGGCCAATTCAACCAAAGGGTGATTTGTGTCATCTAAATATTTGTGGGGCAGCTGAAGATGTAAAATTCACAGGCATCACAATGATTAGATAAAAACTGGGGATGTTATTTTTCCATATCCCCACGTCATCTTAGCAGAAAGTTCAATGAGTTAGCTGCAGCCTCCAGAGTTTCTCTCTTACCGTCGGTAGAAATGTTGTGACTCATTGACAAGTGTTTGGACAGAGCAGTGGTGCTCCTGCAGCACTTCATCACAGTTGTACAAACATTGCACAGGTTTTTCTCTCAGAAGACAAAATGTAGACAGTTTTTCTACTTTGGTGTTAAGAGAGAAAAAAAAAGAAAATCTCTTGCTTGTTTTTTTGTCTGCAGGCATTTGACAGTGACTAACCTGCATTCCTTGAAGATACTGCCCCCCCACCCGTCGTCACAACCACTACTCCTGCTACACCCTTAAAAAAAAGAGGGAATCTCAGGCTTTTAAAGCATGCATACAAAATTAAAGCAACACTATTCAAGCACTCTTGGCTTTGTCTTCAGACAAACTGAAGGAGTAGAGCATTTCAGTCTTTTCAGAAACCAAAGATGGCCCTCCCACGGTGAGTGTCACTTGGACACCTTCAGCCCACATCTTATATATGAATGAGTTGATTTGATGAGGGAGAGAGTGGGGGGGGTGAGCAGAGCAGCCATGATGCTGTGAATTTCTTTTTCTGTCAGGGTGAGTAAGACCTCTTCAGTCATACCTTACAAAACAGCAATTACAGGGAATTATATCCTGTGAAAAAGATGCACCTTGACACAGGCCACAAAATGAGCATACAGACAAATCCTCTTTACTGAAGTGCCATATGACAGGGAAATTAATTACAAGCAATTATTTCCTCATCCAGAAGCCCCATAATTTGTTCCCCATGGCATGAAAAATAAAAGAAGGGAGTGCAGCGCCTGACCTTTGTATATCTGCCTCTTGTCTAAACTCTCTTCATCGGAGCACTTGGACTTCATCCAAATATCATTAAAAGAAACCATGAATCCCTGCACCTCCCCACACCCAAAAACATGGGGTTCCAAACTCCTCCTGAAATAAAAAAAACACTCACAAAACAACAGCTGCTAAAAATAAAAAGCAAACCCCTAAAAATCTTTCTGGCTGTTGCAGCAGCAGCTCTCACCTGACTGAGCCCTCACCTGTAAAAGGTAGTATTAAACACAGATGAAGTCAGTTCATGGAGATTTGGTAGTTGGAGCAAATGGACACTGAGGGGGCATCCAGAGTCTCTCCATCAAAATATTCAGAGAGGACCATTTCCGAGGCAGTATTCCCAGCTCCTTCCTACCAGGGTGAATGGCTTCTCTGTGCAACCTGCCAACTATCTGCCAATGGCCGCTCTCTTTTACAAGTGAATAGACTGAGTTTAGCCACAGTTAAAAAGACACACTAACGTGCCATGGCTGCGCCACAATGGCCGCTCGGGTAATTTGCCAAACCTAATGATGCCGGTTTGGCCCCGGCGAGAGGAGGTAGAGAGCAGGAATCCTAAAGAGGCTCACAGCTGCACCGATCCCTCTCTTCCTATCTCCCTCGCTCCTCTCTGTCTCCCTCTGTTCTCTCGTCATGAACTCCGTTTCTTTTGGCTCTCTGGAATAAATAACACAGCCAGGGTGTATAACCAAATTCATTCCCTCTGCATTGTCTGCACACTGATCAATATTTAAGTCAAATGACTACCTGTATGTTATGTGAAAGGTAAGGTAATGACAAAGTCGCAACAACCTGCAAGTAGCCACTGAACAAAACGCAGGATTTACAGTTTCTGGTAGAGACCAAAATGAAAGTAGAAGGAGAGTGAAGTGTGGATTTACATTCATTATGTGGCCAGAAACACAACTGTGAATTGATGCTTACGTTTGGTCTCTGTCTGCAGGACGTGTGAACGAGATAGCAATATCCTCTTCACAAGCCTGTGATAGTGAAATATGCTGTTGCGTTCTGCCTCCAAAGTGGCCAAAAAAATACAGATTAAATAATGATTATACTTTAGTCTTTAACAGGTGTGGTTATCAAGCGATAAACTTGATTAAACAGACTGATGTGCTGCGTCTTCAAAGTGCAACCATCAAACTAACTCTGTTGCCTACCCGCTACATATGGACACATGCAAACACACCTGTAGGCAAACAACAGCATTCAGGCATCAACAGCTTTAACCTGTTATCACATGATCACGTGTAGCTTAGCTGATGAGCATCAAGATCAACAACTATTAGCATCTTTAAAAAAAAAATGACTTTAATGCCAATGTTTATCCATCGCTTTGAGGAGCTGCTGCAAATAGATGAGAAATATTCAGGCTACTATGTTTGAGTGGATGTCATTTTAATCTCAAGTGGAGGAATAAAAATAATTTATTTGGGTTCCATTAGCTCTGTATGATGAGTATTTTGTTTTTAATTTGGGAGCATGACCTATCTTTACTTTAACACTATTGTACACAGGCTCCTGCTGCACATAGCTATATATTGTATCATGCATGGCCTTGGTAGAAGCGCAGATACTAGTCTCACTATTTTCATTTGATTCGAATGCTGCTGTCATGGAGAAGCTCCTCATGAGATCTTGTCTTTAATACAGACTAGAGCAGCATATTTGTGAAGGTTATTGTGATGCCGGTCTATTTTTTTTTTTTCCAGTTATAACTAATAACTAAACTCATTCCATAAAAATTCCATTAAAACACCAATCAAGAAGAGATTTACAAGTCAACCTTGAGCCTATTAGTCATGTAATCAAGTATGAAGGGTGCCAGCCCGACTGCCAGCAATTATTTGGGGGAAAAGGAGAGGGTTATGGCAGTTTTTACATATAAAATTTCCAGGTAACAGCTGCTTCGCACCAAAAATATTCATCAGTATCCAAAGAGCACTCTTCTGAGAGAAGGTGTAGAAGGGAATTTTAAACATTGCAGTAAGACCTGTGTTTTTTGATTGACAAAGGGCCAGTTGCTCATCTATTGAATGGTCAGGCTCAAAAAAAAAATTCAGACAAATCATTCAGACATAATTTAAGAATTCAGATTGAGGTTATTGATCCAAGGTTGGTCTTTTTCTCTGTCTCTCTCCTGTCTGCTTCTCTCTCCTACACCATCCCCTTGCCAATTTCAGCACTAATGCCTCAGACAGAACAAAGGAAATATCCACCACACATTACCTGAATCCCCCCTCTGAGTGTTAACACGTCTATGCTCACAACATGCAGCTGCTGAAGTCAGAGACAGAGGGATGTGGGCTGGGGATGGGGGTGAAATTAGGGGAGGGTGGGAGAGGTGAAGGGTCACGTTATACATCATTAAAGAAGAAATTAGCCTGCAGAGAGGAAACAGACAGACAAACTGACCGGCAGAAGAACAGGCGCAAAAAGTAGGCGACAAAAAAACAGAGAGGACAACACAAAAGAATAAGTAATTGCACTGAAGCAGCCAGCCTCCACATGGGATACGTGCATGGACACACACGCTGCACACAGAAGCACACGGGAGAATAAACTTACTCGTTCACCATCACCAGGACTGCATCGAGGGACGAACGAGTGGCACCGATCCCGACGCTTCACATGGTGAGAGAGAGAGAGAGAGAGAGAGAGACGGGGGTATGAAAAACAAGAAAGAAGGAACTTGTTACACATCGACACACAGTGGCACGCTGACCAGAGTGTGTGCAGAGAGACGGGGACGGGGGGGGGGGAGTAAAGGGGGAGTGTGCGATGGGGGAGGCGGGGGGAGCAGAGCATTCCTGTTTGTGCAGAGCAAACTGTTATCTCTCTGAATGGAGAGTGGATGTCTGCCCTGTGTGTGTGTGTGTGTCTGCGCATATTGTTAGATCTGCAAGATCCAGTTTTAGATCCAGTATTGTGGTGTTTTTACACTGAATTTATCACTGATCACTTGACAGCAGGTTTACACTTGACGCTATAACTTAAGAGGCCGATGCACTGACCCAGAGCAGTGCAGAATTATTTGCATACTGCTGCCTCCTGGTGAAAGCAGGTACGCACAAATCCCTCACGACAAACTTAACCAAGCAAAAGCAACTCAAAGATCCTCACAGAAACCCTGTTGACTTCCTAACCACCATGTTTTCCACTAATCAACAGGTGGAAGCAGTAACGTGAGAAAAAAAAGAAGATGCAGAAATCCACCAACAAAAGCAAAGAAAAGGAGAGAAAATCTGATGAAATCCCACTAACTAATAAAAGGCCAAATAATGACATATTTTCACTGTTTTATCTAAACCTACTTGCAAAATGGTATTTGTGTACACAGGACAACCACATATGTACATTTAACACCCAACTGTATTTAGTTATTCCAAAAATAAGTACTAGTACATATTCTCCTTCTCCTTCTCTGAGGTATATGGTATGGCAAGTTTCTCAAATATGAAACTTTCCTGGGTTTGCTCCAAATTTTTCATAATCTACAAATAAAGAACTGATGAAAATAATAGTCACTTGCAGTCTGAACCCAAAGAGACTAAAAGCAAACCCTAAACATCCAGTGCATGTATTCTAACAGTAATTAATATGCAATGAGTCGCTGAGCTGCAGAAGCTGCCTAACAAACTGTCCCCATATGTAAAGACAGAGACGACAGTAAGTGCTCTGAGGTAAAACTGAAATCACTTGGATTCAAAATGAGCCTTGGTGTTGGTGGTGTTGAACACAGCTGCAGCATCATCAGTGTGCAAATGAATCAGGAGACAGAGTCAACAACAAATGCCATTAGTTCAGACAAACATTTTGTTTGCCTGAACAAAATGGTCTCCTGAATCACCACCAGCACAAATACACGGCATTAATGAAATACTGGAAGGAGCTCGTACAGTGAGCCTGACAGTGGATACATCATGAAGTATAATTCAGTCCAATGCAACAACGTTAAAGCTGCTATGCTTTCACTGCAGCATCTTTCAAGTTAGAAAAATTAAATGAAGCATCTACATTTACATATTTACTTTCCTACTGAAGTTGTGTATCATCCCTAAACACAACATACATAGTGAGTATAAGGGATTAACAACAGAGCAGAATAGCTTGTGGCGTTCTAGATCTTAAAAGGAAAAAAAAAAGATGTAGTCTGTGTACTAAAATACGCTAAACTCAACTAGTTAGTGAACTTTCAGTTTGGAAGATCATCTTGCAAATATAATATGTCACCACAGTTAGGAATTAGCTTACAGACTCAGAATCAAATTAGTTTTCTCTCTGTTTTAGCCTTTTGTCAACAGTAATTTTTCTCATCTGAAAACAGAGCTTTTTAAAACAGACTCCTCTGTCTGGATGAATCTGATAATGATGCCTTTTTTTCCCGGTGTGAACAAGTAAAATTAAGCCTCTAAAAAAATCGATAAGGGAAACCCAATCAAGTAAAGTTAAAAAAAATTAAAAAGACCAAGATCTTCAGGAGAATGACCTGAAAGCAGTGTGGACACATCGTGTTTACACATAAACAGTGTTTTCTAATTACTGAGCTTGGTGTGGATGTACTCTGTGTCTAGTCCATCAACCCAATTCTTGACTGTGTCAACAAGTAGGAAGTACGACAGGTCTTCGTACTGTTGACAGAGACACCAGTCAGGCATGGCTGTAGAAGTGGCTGCCAATCTGAGAAGACAAAGGGGGTGACCTCTCATTCGGAAATTAATGGCACCAATTAATCACATCCACTGAAAAACGACAGGCTCGTTTAGCTTCCTGTGCGCCCAGCAGAGCGTGAGAGACAAATAACTTTTCCCGGCCTCATCCCCAACCGTTAGAGAGCAGGAGATTCATCTCTCTCCGCCTCAGTCCTGCCACAACAGAGTACCAAACCCCCCTGAGAGGATGAATGGCTTGCTCCTGTGCAAACTTCAGGATGACCTCCTCTGGCTCTGTTTTTACAGCCCTCCTGTCACAGCTGAGGCTGAAAGATTACAGGCACAGTGGAGAGCTGAGGAAAAGACAAACCAGGACCGGTGAAAGATGGTCAGCTGTTAACACTGCAGAGGACAGCGGACTTCAGGGGGACTGAAAAGAAGGCTAACAAGTTGTCGACTAAAACGAGTGAAATAAATATGATACTAACTTCTATATTACCTTGTGTGATTCACAGACAGTATTTGTTTGGAGTTTCTCAGCCTGCTGTGATTGCCTCAAAGCGCCAGCATCTTTTGCAAAGCACAACTCATCTTTGCAGCGTCCACCTCCAAGCACATTAGGTGAAAATCAAGCAGCTGTTATGATCATATTTTAGCGCTTTTTGTACCATCTGCATTATATATACTTGCCTATCTGTCTTTAGTAAGGATCAGAAGTGTTTCTGATGATCAGCCCTTTAAGTTTTCACTCCCTTTACTCATAAGCTTACAAAGGTCAAGCCAAATATTATTGTATTTCAACTTGACTTTTAAAAGTTGAAAGCTGATTTTTATTTATACATCCCCTAATAAACGGAGCAGCATTAGCATTATTGCGTTATGTTTCTGGCCACCTGAAGCCCAACATTTACTCTTCTTTTAGCTCTGCTTTGCTCCACACCAGCTGTTGAGGGACATATCTGGCTCTTCATGTGTTAAAAGCTCCCTCATGTTCATCAGCCAGTCACTAACTGTGTCTGACTGCTGCTTGGGGCTGGGCAGGTAGCGTACAGTCTGTTTCCAGAGCTCTGTTTGCTGAAAACAGCTGCCTGCTGTGTCTGGAAATGAAGCTGAAACTGAAAAGGTACGGGCCATAAAACCAAAACAATGAGCTGAAAACGCTAAGACAGTCTGTGTAGCCGGGAGGAACCGCAGAGCTGTATGAGCTACACCAGTCACATTACTGGTCTATTGATAATAAAAATATTGATTGTAGCAGCTTTAAGTAAAATGCATTCCTTTAATATATCTGGCATAAAAAGCACAAACCTCTCCCCTAAAAATTATGTTCATATACAATAAATTTGAAAAAAAAAAAATTCTCTTGGGATTAAGTTTTTATCCATTATATGCTCAACCATCCACCTCAATGTCCATTCATATCGATAATCTGCAGATTAATTTCCGGCACTGTTTCCCACAATTAAAAACTATTTCTTTAAAAGCTTGTTCTGCATGACCCTCAGTCCAAAATTCAAAGAAATTGTGTTTACGATCACAGAAGATTAAAATTGGTCCTGTTCTACATCTTTGTTCATGAATTAAAAAAGAATATCAGTTAATCTCCAGCGGCTTCAATTAATCCACGACCAGCTGCAAAGGAGGCCTACAGTGGTTACCCAACAACTCTTGACCCCCAAAACCAGCACCCGACCCCCACCCCCACCCCCCACCTCGCAGCCCTCAATGGACGCCTTGTCCAGCACACAGCGCTCCACTGTGAAACGGAGTCTGTGTGTCACAAAGAAATATTGACTTTTAATACTTCAAACATTCAGCTCCCGCCGTTTTAAACAAGCCTGGCTGTGTTGATTTTTGAAAAAACCCTGCAGTCACTGAGGTTTACCTCTCTACTGGAGCAATAAAACGGTGCTTACAGGAGTCTCTCACACACACACACACACAAGTAGAGACTGAGTTACGATGCCAAGTGATGGAGAATCAAGGTTAAACACTCTGACATTCTGGGAAATATGTTAATATGAAAGGTTACAAGAAATCAAACTCACCTAGCTTTAACGTAGGTCCAGGACTAGCCTAGCTTAGCATAAAGACTTGGAGCAAGTGGAAGGTGCTAGCCTAGCGCCATCAAAGTGAAAAAGAAATGTGTGTTTGAGTCTGACAGCTCCGAACTTGTCTTATTTACTCTCCATATCTTGTTTATTTACTTGTGTAGAAATAGAAATGTAAAAATGAAATTGTGGTTTTTGGAGCAGTTAGCCTTTGAGCTATTTCTTGACCAATGGCCAATAGGTGTCGCGGCCACAAAATCCAAACCAACACTGTCGCTCATTTGTGACCGAGAGGTTGCTGGTTTAAATCCCTGAATTGACGCAGGGAAAATGTTGACCAACATCATCTCGTGTGCAAGATGCTAAATGGCAAATACTCATTCGCCAACACGGGAGGACTGTGGCTTTCTACTGAGTTTTCCGGGAAAAAGCATAAAGTTCAAACAACTTTCCCTGCACAAATAAAGGCGAGGCACACACACACACACACACACAGTCAGAGAGTCTTCTGGGCTGTGTGAGTGGAGAAAACCTTGCCACGCCGCCGCCTGTCCATCAGCCCCTACAGCACTAAACTTGCTCTCTCTCGCCTCATCCATCTTTCTCTCCTTTTCCACTTCAGCCTGACCTCATGTGAAACTGTGGAGGTCTGTGGGTAACACATCCAGGCGTCCAATTTAATGATTTAACGCCACTTCCATTTAGGGGCCATTTATCAGTAGCAGTAAGTTCTTGTACATAGTGGGAGATGCTTAGCGGCTCTGTTTCCACTAGGTTTTCACCTGACATTTAAAATGTGGCAGAAAATAAAAATACTACAGTAAAAGTTTTAAGCATTAAATAATAATAAATACTTCTGATATTTCCTACATGATCTGTCTTCATCTCTCTGTGGAGGCTTGCTACATGCTGCTTTTCCTGCCCTCCAGTAGCCACTGGTTTCCATTTATTTCACTGTAATAATCACTAATAACCTGACAATGACATAAATGAAAGCTGTCAGGATGAATTATTGAACTCAAACTGATGCTCACATTGGAGATGAAAAGAAACCAGTGGTAACAAGGATGGTAGGAAAGTCACTAAAAAAATTAAATAACCTGTTAAGTGTTAAAAAATGATCAGTTTTGTGAAGTATTAGATATTGGAGTTCAGCAGATACTGGATTCTTTAGGCTAATACCACTCTCCATATTTTTAAGTTTAATACATGGGCTGATATTTATGTTTCAACCTGCCTGAAACAGAATACATGTAACTATTTTCTATACCATTGCTGCTACGGATGATGAAATTGCAAAGTTTCAACCCAAGGTGGTGTTACAGAACAAACCAAAGAATAACCACATACAGAGGGGTTCTTCCTCTTGGAGGCATGTATGTACGAAGTTTGGTGTAAGGGTAAGGGGTCACCAGGTCACCAGGGTTCATCCTGGAGAATGTGAATATCTACAGCAAATTCTCACATTTTTATATTATTAAAAGTAAATCTGAAATAGACATATACTTCATTGTAAGGTGATAATTATGATAGAATAATTGCATTTCTGCAAACTGCCACCTTTAATAGTAGAGGAGGTATTCCAATCTCCACTAAAACATGTTTTTCTGTGCATGAATATGAGGAACCACTTTTTTGGATTCGGCTTACATTCAACATACACAGCAGCTAACAATCCTGCACTACAATAACAGCAAATCAGGTCAAAAAAGTCGAAGTTTTCAGCTGAATTTACCACAAGACCTTTAGAAATATTGAGGAAAGTAAAGTGATGATTTTTGAGTGATGTTTATTTTTTCCACCCCACTACCAGAGCACTCAACACAGTCTAGATATCATCACCTGCAGATTATTTCTAAAGCTCATGTAGATTCAATAAGGGTTTGGTTACACTGGCTATGGGTCACATAACGACTGTTTTGCAGCAACCATATAGTCTGTATCCCAAGTTTAAACCACTTCTCCGTCATTTTCCTTTACATTTTTTCAACTCTATGAATAAAAAAAACAATAACATCAATGACATGAGCTACATCTTACTGCAGCGGAGTTTCAACTTTAACAAAGTGTTTCTAACATTAACTTTTCCCTTAAATTGAAATCACCCCCGACAGTAAAGCCGAATCGGAAAGTGGACCCGATCAAAGGGGTTTTTAAATGTTTCAGGTTTATATGCGTTTTCCAAAAAGCTCGGCAACAATAAAACTTTAATTCTTTAATGGAGATCGGTGTTAATTGTTTAAACGACGGGGCTAAATTGGAACCAAAAAAAAAGCGATAATGGGTGAGCTAATGTCTTTCAATAGCTCACATCTGAATGAAAAATAAAGCGACCAGATGAATGTCGAGCTTACCTTTCACTTTTGGCTCATCATGGGATCCCCGCTGGTTGAGACAGTCTGGTTTCAGGGCCGGAGCTGATGCAGGCTGCAGACTGCCCGGAGGTCTGAACGGCTGCAGCCCTGTGAACGGTGGCAAATTACAGGTTTAACTCAGACCAGTAGGGGTGCTGTCATCAGACCAAAAAAAATGTCATAGTAAATATCTCCAGACCAGGATTGTGTCTCTGTATGTCTGAAAAGCGAGTTGCCATAATATTAGTTCAGAACCACTCACATGGATGTAGACCAAACCAACCTATTGGCATATTTTTCCAGTTTTTTTTCAATGCCAGACACAAATTTATATCACTGTTAAAAAATAACCCAAAGAAACACTTCGTGGGGAGCATATAAATTAAGTTATAGCCCTGTTTGTACATGCATAGGCTACTATAATTATTGTTTTCAGTGAGTGACTTAGTGACATGAATAAGAATGACTTAGAGAAAATGAGACACAAGCAAACATCTACTTACTGTTGCAGGACTGTGTCCACCAAATGTCTTTCTGTTTGTAGCTTTCTGATTTCTGACCCACGAACATGCACATGACTTCATCGGCAGGGCTATGCTGGACTCATTGAGAAAAAAAAAAAAACACATTGCAGAAATTACTGAACACAGCTTGTCTCCCATCTAGTGGTGAACTAGTGTATGTTCACAACCCATCATGGTTAAATCCCAGCACCTTGATTTATAAAACTTATATCACATTGTGACATGATCCTAATGTTTCCAAAGATGCCACATATGTCAGGATATTTCTCAGAATATTTACCCCCAGCTTTTATGGTATCACATTTTATACATTTCTATATATTCTAAATATGAAAATAATAATAATAATTAACAAACATTTAGCAAGGAGGACTGTCTCATAACCTCAGTATTTATAAGGTCCTGGCTACAGTAATTTTAGCAAACCATTACTTTCTCTATGGAATCATAAACAATATTGAAGAAAGACGTATTAATATTCTTTACTTATGTAAAATACCACCTTACTTAAAGTAAAAGTAGCCTAGAGCAGTAGAATTAAAGGATAATTATTTGCTTTGTGGCCTAGAAAAATGGCGCCCATCTAGTCCTAGTCCGCTTTATAATACCTCCATGGGAAAAATACAATATTGTATTATTAAATTATTATGAGTAATGCATATTTACCTGTTGTAGTAGGAGCTGAGCTGGGGAGTTTAATTAATTAAACAATTCTCATTTCAACTCAACATGTTTTTTAATGTAACCTGAAAAGTAACGAGTAACTGCAGTTTAAATGTAAATTTAGTGGAGTAACTAGTGCAATATTTACCCCTGAAATGATGTAAAGCTGAAATTAAAAGGATTATGAAATTTAAAAGTAACGTAAAAGTACCTCAACATTGTACTTAAAGTACTGAACTTGAGTAAATGTACATATTTACTTCCCACCATTGATAATTCACCGTGGTTTGTTGTTTCCATTTTCCAAGCGACGATGCGGTAATTTCCCGCGCTTTACTGATTCACTATTAGCTAATGGGAACAACATTCGCTTTCCTGTGTCGATTCCATCCAATGGGCGTTGAGGATCCATGTGAGCCAATGGCAGGCGTCCGCTACAGTCCCGCCGTCCAATGAGCGGCGAGTAGAGTTGATAAGACGGACCAATGGGACGACGGCAGCATTGTGTGACCGAAGCAGGGTCAACCGGTCTCATTTCGCCGCTTCTCCACCCGGCTGGTCTTTTTGGCTCTCACTGCAATGGCGGAGCAGCAGCAGTTCTACCTCTTGCTGGGTAACCTGATGAGCCCTGACAACACCGTCAGGAAACAAGCCGAGGTAAGAGAGAAAGGCGGGACGTCGCTGTTTCCACGGCTGACAAAGTTGGGCGGTCGTGGAAAGCGAAGCTAACCGCCCGTTAGCTTAGCCAGCCTGGCGGCGCCGTGGGGCTTTCACGTCAGGCTCGGTGTTTCCACGTGTGGAGCAGACACCGAGTACTAGTCAGCTAAGGCTAACTACCTCCACCATGTTGCGTAGTTATGAGGGGGGGGGGGGTATACTGTCGGACCCCACAGATACCACCCCAGCCGTGACAATGCGTGTTTCTGTGCGTCTGCGTTAAGATCGATCGGTTTGATTGAAAGTGAAACGGTTCCTCTGTTGGGTACCAATCGTTATTTCGCCAGCTGACAGTGCTGCTAGTCTTCTAGCTAGTGGAGTACAGGAAGTAGCATGAAGCTAAGTGTTGCTAGTTTTATTAGCTAGCAAGCTAGCGCCGGGCATGGAGGGTTACCAAAAAGATTGAACACTAGACTAATAGTTGAATTTGTTAAATTAATGTCATGATATGTGTAATGGTGCAAGACAAAAGAGGCAGTGGGGTATATTACAGATGGAGTAAGGGAGGCGGTTCATTCAGACGGCCAACTATCTTAGCAATCTCCTTACTTGTGCAATGGCCTTCAGTCATTTAATGTGAAAGTCAGTTTTTAACACAACAGTTGAAAGATGCAGTTTGCTCGGTTTGACTCTGCTCATGAAGCGATTTAATCTCAGTTTCAGCCACGTCACTACACAGGCTCGTCTCAGGTCATCCCCTCTCACTGGATTAGTTTCTCTGAGGATTTGTTTGGGATGAGTCTAGCTGGCCTGTTCGCTTCCCCCCCCCCACACACCCCTCCACCATCACCACCACCACCACCATCACGATTAGCCTCTTGTCGCGGCAAAGCTTTGTTACCACAGTTTCCCTCTTCAGCACCCGACTTTTTGGATGAGGTGGTTGAATCTTATCACAGCCCTCCGCCCCCCTCCCACTGGCAGTCAGCGTTTTTCTTTATAAAACACAGACTGTCTGCCGCGATGCTAAGCTCATTGGAATTCATCCTTTATAGAAACTCTCCCTTTCTGCCTTACACACATAATAGGAATTGATCCATCTATAAAAGACTTTAAACCCATATTTCAACAGCTAATGACCACAGCTACTGAACATTTGTAGGTGTCCAGACCCCTGGTTTACCCCATTAGAGACATCAGGGGGTTCACAAGCCATGAAGTACAAAATTATAACAGTCTTAAAGGCGTGAAGTGACCAAAGTGACAGATGTGTTGTGGTTTTCCTCTATTTAGTATTAGGGATGTTTTGCTACAGGTAGTGGACGTGTATTTCTGCTCAGTGTAGAGGCTGAAGATGGCATTTTCTTCATATACAAGGTGTGGCTATTAAATGAAGTTAATGCTGGTTTGACTTACAGAAGCCCACTGGGATTCAGCAGTCACAAAAAACAGATGACAGTGAGACATCAGTTTATGACAGGAGCTGCCTTAATCTATATTTACATTCGCTTTGATAGTTGAATACTCGAAACACTCATGTTATATTGCCATGCAGTTTCTATTCCGAAGTGTTTGCTGAGTAATAAGATCTGTCCTCCACCATACTGTTGCCACAGAGATACTCCTCCCTCCTGGTTAATTGTCATGCGAATGTGCTCACTTAAAAAAAAAAAAACTCAGGAAATCATTCACGGTTATTTTCACATAATCGGACATCTAACTGTGTTAACTGGGGTTCTCGCAATCCTTTCACATGGTAAACAAAGTCATTTTTTTAAATTTACCACTAGTGCAGCTTGCACATGATCATCAGTGATATTTTCCTCAGAGCACACGCCCAAGGTTCTGCTGCATCCTTTTAGAGCCTTGTGTGTGTTTGCATTTCTCATGTGGCTTTAATGAACCACTATAAGAACACAGAACAAGTAGACGGCTCACGATATGCATCAGAAAAGTGCCTTTTTTAATGTAAATTTCTAGTGTCATCTCACTGGAAATCGGTGTGGTTGTGTTTGATGTAGGAATGATGTGTTGGAGATTTGAGTTCTTGACACATTGTTAAGCACATGGTCACTGCTTCTTTTCCTCCACTCTTGCTTTGCTACTTTTTAAAACAGATTTTTCCAACGAACATGTCCCAATGTAATCATAATGGAGTGTTTATCAAAGAAGGAGTTTGCATTTGGATGCAGACTTGGGTCAGTGAGGAAGCCTCAGGGTGTTTGCATCATCAGTATATTAACACAACAATGGACAGTACTCAAGCTTTCAACTAAACCCCAGACTGGTGACTCATACATTACAGATCTTATCTTATTTTGGCCATACTTACAAGTTAGACTCTGTCTTTGTTAGCTTGAAATGTGCCACAGTGTTGAATTCCAGGCATTTTGCAAAATGCTACAAAGTGAACGTGACACTCTCACTGGTGGAGACCCATTTTTTTTCACGGGCATCAGTGGTGCTTCCGCCTGTAAGCATGCACCAAATGGCATGTCTCTTCCTCACCACTGTGCATTCGTTTTCTTTGCAGGAGACCTACGACACTATCCCAGGCCAGAACAAGATCACATTCTTGCTGCAGGCTGTCAGAGATGCATCTGCTGCAGAGGAGGTTCGTACAAAGACACATTTTCATGACATACTTTGTCCTTTTGGCTACAAAACATTTTTCGTTAGTTTAAGTTTGCTTGTGTTCCTGAAAACTGTGCTAGAAGTTTAACAGACACATGCCAGCCAAGTGTTAACAGGTATTACACTTGGCCTTGGTGTAAAGCCTTGTCATACTAGGAACGAAGAACATTTACGGTGTTCATACTGCAAGTGTTGGACAGTCAGACTAAGTTCATGGGATGTCATATCATGTCCAGGGTGAGAATCCTGTCTGCGTAATCGCAATATGTTCGCTTTGAAAAGGTGTAGCATTGACGGCATTTTAAGAATGTACTGTCATCATAAGCAGGCCCTCACCACAGCCCGACACGAGGACCCATGAGTCACAGGTTTGGCATTTGGGCAGTGATGATTACTCCGAATCCGCCAGCTGCTTGGTCCCTCATGCTTCGTCTCCTTGTCTTTACCTCGGGGCTGATATTTTTAGAGTCTTGAAATGGGAGCAGGCAGAGAGGTACTTGGCCCAGGGAGAATGACTCTGCCTTTCTGGGATGCCGCAGGTTTTGTCAGGGTGGTTTATTTTTTTTTGAGTGACCACTGACTGAGGAAACTCTCCAGCTCATTCCACATGTGCATGCTTTCGCAGCTGCAAACATAGTGGATGTCCTGTGACACCTATTGCCATCATTATGTTATGTACAAGGAAGTTGTAGAATGAATTGATCATATAAAATCAAAACCATAGAAAAGCTTCTCTACCAACTTTGTGTCAGAGGTCACACGTGGTTGGTTAAGTCATGGTGTGGTGGGAAATGTGAGATAATGTTGAAACCCTACGCTTTATCCACTCAGGTCAAACAGATGGCAGCAGTGCTGCTGCGACGGCTGCTGTCGTCGTCCTTCGAGGAAATCTACCCGGGCCTGACCCTGGAGATGCAGACGGCCATCAAGACAGAGCTGCTGACCAGCATCCAGCAGGAGACTTCACCAAACATCCGCAAGAAGGTCTGCGACATTGCAGCTGAGCTCTCCCGCAACCTCATCGGTAATGATCACCTGAGATGGTTTTTAAGATGTGTGCTGACTGATATTTTTTTTTTTTTTTTGTTTTTGTTTCTGCACCACATTCCTCTATATATAATTGTATCATGATATACTTGTCATAGAGTTATTGGCTCACTTCTGTCATTTAGATGGTGATTTAGTGACGATAAAACTGTTAATAACCTGTGACTGTGGTGTCCTTAATCTAGACGATGATGGGAATAACCAGTGGCCGGAGCTGCTCAAGTTTCTGTTTGACTCTGTCAACTCGGACAATGTTGGCCTGCGAGAAGCTGCCCTGCACATATTCTGGTGAGCCCCAGATAAAGTCACACTACTCGTGTGTTCAGGCAGAAGTACCGGTGGGTGACTTGTGTGTATTTGGCCTCATTTTAGGAACTTCCCAGGAATCTTTGGCAACCAGCAGCAGCATTACATGGAGGTCATCAAGCGTATGCTTGTTCAGTGCATGCAGGACCAGGCAAACCCACAGGTAAGCTCTTAGCACACTTGTAGGTCAGTTCATTTCTGCATTCCCGTGCCTGTACATTTCATTTTAAAAAATAACTGTTCTTCAGATTCGGACCCTGGCGGCTCGGGCTGCAGCATCCTTCGTTCTGTCCAACGAAAGCAACACGGCTCTGCTGAAGCACTTTGCAGACCTGCTCCCGGGAATCCTGCAGGTGAGACACCAGGACCCCTGTGTCTTAGTCTCGTGTGAACCGGCTCTGAATATCTAATTATTACGTACTGTGTCTGCTACATTAGCTATGGATGCAAACTGAGGGTTCTTACAGTTGTCCAGAGCAGTGTTGTGCTTGATGCCGGCCGGTAATCCTTTGTACCAGTAATGGCTTTTAAGCAGTCAGTAAAAGTTAAGTCCTTTGAGAGACCCATTATTGATCTGATATATATGGATTAGATGATGCCAGCTTATGTACAGTAATGGGTCCATGTAAAAATGACAGCCTGCAGAGTTCAGAGCTGCTTTATGCGGGTCTCATTTTCTCTACATATTGTGTTCATGATCTAAATTCAGTATGTGCAAAGTAAATAAGAAAAGTCATCTGCAAACGAAGGCTGGAACTTCAAAGCATGAGCAGCAGTGCTGACTTGCAGCTTGTTTTTTCTTCACTGAGAGACGCAGCGTCTTATTATTCCTGGTCAGGCTCTGTAAAGATGAGCGTGTTTGCACTGGAGAAAGAATAAGGAAGTTGATTTACTTGTACATTCACATGCACAGGAAGAGCAAACGGCTAACAGGGCCAGTTGCTGCTCCTCCCAGCAGTGATTATTATAGAACCTAAGTTAACAACATATTTTCCACCACAAGACAATGAGGCATCAGTGTAGATTAGAGGATTTAGGATGGCTAATATGTCAACATTTCACAACAGCTATCAAAGCCTCCAAATCCTTACTTATGATGATGGAGTGGGAAGTTAAACCCTTAGATGGTAGCTGCAGTATAAAGTCAGCATTAGCGGCTTGCTACAGCCAAATGAGTGTAGTTGCAACACTGACCTCGTCTTCTGTTGTTTGATCAGGCTGTGAACGAGTCCTGCTACCAGGGAGACGACTCTGTGCTCAAGTCTTTAGTGGAAATTGCAGACACAGCACCCAAATACCTGAGACCCAACCTGGAGGCCACGCTGCAGCTCTGTCTGAAGGTGAGTCAGAGAGCAGCTTAACGCCAAGTATCGCCTTCCTGCTCTTGATACCAAGCACAAAACGACGCCTGTTGTCTGGACATCTGCTTATCTCCATCCTGTCTCCTCAGTTGTGCGCTGACACCAACCTGACAAACATGCAGAGGCAGTTGGCCCTGGAGGTCATTGTCACCTTATCTGAGACGGCAGCAGCCATGCTGAGGAAACACACGTCCATTGTGGCTCAGAGTGGTGAGGATTTGCTTTACCACCATGGCATTTCACTTAGACTTCCCCTGCTAGGTTTTTGCCCCCCCCCAAAGATGTTTGATAGTTTAGACAGTTGTGTTACTGATGTGTTGTGTCTTCAGTGCCCCAGATGCTGGCTATGATGGTGGACCTCGAGGATGACGATGAGTGGGCCATGGCTGATGAGCTGGAGGATGATGACTTTGACAGGTACATCATTAGCAAGACACACGTCCACAGCAGGACATCCACTCCAGGAGTTTTATTTATTTATTTATTTTGGCCGATTTCTTCAACTTGAAACATCACTACTTAAAAATACGATGGGGAAAATGATGGCATCTAAATTTAGACATCTGAATGTGTCTGAGTGCAGTGATTTTACATCAGGGTGTCTTCAGAGCTGTTGCCAAAAAAGGTTTTGCTCCAGTGAGTGAAGACACAAAGTGTTCAAATGTCTAAATTTGTCCTGTGTCAAAAACCAGTAATGCTGTGGCTGGGGAGAGCGCTCTGGACAGAATCGCCTGTGGTCTGGGAGGAAAGATCATCTTGCCCATGATCAAACAACACATCATGCAGATGCTGCAGAACCGTAAGTAAAACCGTTGGATAAGTTAAGACATTTTAACAGCGTTGCACTAATTTGCATTGAAGATTCATATTTAGGCAGCACAGTTTGCAGAGATTTAAAATTAGTTTTATCATTAAAAATTTTTGGTTTTTTTGGGGCGCGTTTAAATAAATGGCTTGAGATGTTGTTTAACCTGTAGTTTGATTGCTTCTTTAGTTATGAAGCAGTAATAGTTCTAAAGTTTTATTAGTTTTAAATTGGTCACTGTGAACATGAGACTAACCTAACATGTTTGTTGCTAGCTGACTGGAAGTACCGCCATGCCGGGCTCATGGCGCTGTCGGCCATCGGTGAGGGCTGCCACCAGCAGATGGAGGCCATCCTCCAAGAGATCGTCAGCTTTGTCCTCCTCTTCTGCTCCGACCCTGTAAGAAACACAACTTCGAACCCCACCTTTAAACTGTTTACAGTCTGGTTACTGATGTCACAGGATTTGTGTACTGTCTTGTATGGTGGTTTTGAGTTTGGCTTCCTTTTCCCTCCTCAGCACCCAAGGGTGCGATATGCTGCCTGCAATGCTATTGGACAGATGGCCACAGACTTCGCCCCAACCTTCCAAAAGAAATTCCACGATAAGGTACCTACCATGGCTGTTTTCTGGTGGCTATATGGTTAATATAGCTGGTTCTGATTTTTTTTTTTTAGATTATAATTCAGCAGATCCTCATCATCTTAACTCTGTATCCTTTTCCCTTTCCAGGTGATCTCAGCCCTGCTTCAGACCATGGAAGACCAGAGTAACCCTCGGGTCCAGGCGCACGCAGCTGCCGCTCTCATCAACTTTACAGAGGACTGTCCCAAATCACTGCTCATCCCTTATCTGGACAGCTTGGTGCAGCACCTTCACGTCATTATGGTTGCCAAGCTGCAAGAGGTACAAATATTCAGGATCATAGGCGAAGAGAATGCTGTGGTTTTTCTTGCAAACCCGCCATTCAGTCCCTGCTAACGCACTCCGCTGCCAGCCAGCCCACCATGTTTCCTCCAACAGTCTTGTGTGTCCTCTTCTCTCTACCCAGTTGATCCAAAAGGGCACCAAACTGGTCCTAGAGCAAGTGGTGACGTCCATCGCCTCGGTGGCTGACACAGCCGAGGAGAAGTTTGTGCCATATTACGACCTGTTCATGTCCTCACTCAAACACATCGTAGAAAACGCAGTGCAGAAGGAACTGCGGCTGCTTCGCGGCAAGACCATAGAGTGCATCAGCCTGATCGGCCTGGCTGTTGGCAAGGAGAAGGTACGTCTGTGTGGCATGTGATCAGACTGTCCACTGAGATCTTCCTGCCGCTGCACATTCATGCTTCAGGTGCCTTCACGTCTGTCCCGTTCTGTGCTCTGTTACTAGTTCATGCCAGACGCCTCTGCCGTCATGCAGCTGCTCCTCAAAACCCAGACAGACTTCAACGACCTGGAGGATGATGATCCGCAGGTAGGATGGGACTTTGGCAACTTTGAAATATCCAGTTTTCTTTATCTCTTTCTCTGTAGTGAATCTGTCAAGTTTTGTGTGTGTTTAGATCTCGTACATGATCTCAGCCTGGGCCAGGATGTGCAAGATCCTGGGGAAGGAGTTCCAGCAATATCTGCCTGTGGTGATGGGCCCCCTGATGAAGACGGCGTCCATCAAGCCTGAGGTGGCGCTCCTCGACAGTAAGCAACACTTCAGTGACTTTCAACTTTTAAAACGCTTTTAAAACAGTATGTTTGTATGTTAATTTTGGAAGAAAATGAGCTCAGCTGGTAGCAGAGAGCTGTTCCTCCATGTTTGAAGCCGTTGGGACTGAAGAGAGCAAAATGGGATGAAAGATGCGGTATTTGGAAAAAGTCTTTGTCTTGTAGCCCAGGATATGGAGAACATATCGGAGGATGATGGCTGGGAGTTTGTGAACCTGGGAGACCAGCAGAGCTTTGGCATTAAGACGGCCGGCCTGGAGGAGAAGGCCACAGCCTGCCAGATGCTGGTAAGTAGAAGAGCACAGACATATGAATGATTCTGCAAAACTAGGACCCTGAGGCAGACCCAGAGGAGCACCAGATGGTTGCACTGACATACTTAAGAGTGTGTCCTAACTTTTGACTGGTGCTATAAATCCATTGTTTATCTATACCTGTATCTAGATATGGTTTTTTTTAACAGTGTTCAGCCCTGTTAGTCAAACGTTCTGTGCTGTTTTCCAGGTGTGTTATGCCAAAGAGCTGAAGGAGGGTTTTGTGGAGTACACGGAGCAGGTGGTGAAGTTGATGGTTCCTCTACTCAAGTTCTACTTCCATGATGATATCCTTTCATTATAGTCACTGACCAACAGTACGATTGAAGGCCAAACTTGAAGAGGAAGTTTAGTCACTTTGGTGACGTAATAAATTTAATTGTTCAGCGCACCAGACCTTTTTTTTCTTTGGCATTTCCATAACTGTCTCACGTGTCAGGGTGGCAGCAGCTGAGTCCATGCCCCTGCTGCTGGAGTGCGCTCGGGTTCGAGGACCAGAGTACCTCACCCAGATGTGGCACTTCATGTGCGACGCTCTCATCAAGGCCATCGGCACCGAGCCGGACTCAGATGTCCTGTCAGAAATCATGCACTCTTTTGCCAAGGTAACCTCAGCACAGTTACAAGCTTTTAGTGCCTTTTTTTTAAATGATTTTCTAAAGTGACTGATGGGAGTTTGTGTTTTCTGTCAGTGCATTGAGTTGATGGGTGACGGGTGTCTGAACAACGAGCATTTTGAGGAGCTGGGTGGAATCCTAAAAGGAAAACTGGAGGAGCATTTCAAGAACCAGGAGCTCAGACAGGGTGAGGCCTCATCACAACCATAGAATATCTCCAAGTTTTTGTACAATTTGCCATCAAAACATTAAAATAGCTTCATTCAAATCAATTTGTCAGACAAAGAATAACCCTCACAATTTCCCATGTTTACAACATTGTCTTCCTTTTGTCTGTTTGTACTTTTACATAATCCTCACATGAACACATGTCTTTCACAGCCAAGAGACAGGATGAAGACTACGATGAGCAGGTGGAGGAAACACTACAAGATGAGGTATTTTAGTGAAAATGTTAAAGCGATTATTAAAACCTGGAAGTTGTTTTGTCCTGTAAATGAAACTAAGACCCCATCTTGAGCGAATGATGAAAGACTTTCCTCATGTTTTCCCTCTTCTCACCTTTTTTCCAGGATGAGAATGATGTGTACATCCTGACCAAAGTGTCAGACATCCTGCACTCAGTGTTCAGTAGTTACAAGGAGAAGGTGCTGCCTTGGTTCGAACAGCTGCTGCAGCTCATCGTCCAGCTAATAGTAAGCGCTTACTGTTCCTGATGAGCAGCCAGGGGGGAGGGGGGCAGAGGGCTTGTTGGACTACTTCATGATACACATCACATACTGTGTGAGATGAACAGTCACTAACTAGACCGTCCTGTTTGTCTAGTGCCCCAACAGGCCGTGGGCGGACAGACAGTGGGGTCTGTGCATCTTTGACGACGTGGTGGAGCACTGCAGCCCCTCCTCCTTCAAATATGCAGAGTATTTCCTGCGGCCGATGTTGCAGTCACTGTGTGACTCGAGCCCCGAGGTTCGGCAGGCAGCCGCTTATGGTGTCGGCGTCATGGCTCAGTATGGAGGAGAGAACTACCGCCCATTCTGCACAGGTACAACCTGGTACTGGTCTTCCCCTGTGATGATGTCGTTGGCAGGTTATTGGTTTTTGCTGATAACTAGATGGTGTCTTTGTCCGTTTCCGTGCTGCAGAGGCCATCCCCCTGCTGGTCAGAGTCATCCAGGCAGCCGACTCGCGCTCCAAGGAAAACGTCAATGCCACAGAGAACTGCATCTCTGCTGTTGGAAAGGTTATGAGGTTTCGGCCAGAGTGCGTCAACGTCAACGAGATCCTTCCCCACTGGCTCAGCTGGCTACCGCTCAACGAGGACAAAGAGGAGGCCGTCCACACATTTGATTTTCTGTGTGACCTCATTGAGAGGTAGAGGGGCCACCATCTCATTTCTATCCATTAATTACTGAGGTGGAAATGAAACTTATTTTTTTGTTCTCCTGCTGACCATCATCTTCTCTCCACAGCAACAACCCCATTGTCCTCGGGCCAGACAACTCCAACCTCCCTAAAATTTTCCTCATCATCGCGGACGGAGTTGCAAATGAATCAGTCAAGAGTGAAGACGCTTGCAGCAAACGGCTCGCAAATGTCATCCGTCAAGTACAGGTGAGTCATCACTTTGTCGCTGTGCCAGGAAACTTCATCTGGGTTTGGATAAATCATTCTTAAATGAATCCATTTGTGCACAATCATCTTGGTATAACCTAAAATATGCTGCAGCTGCAGTCACAGCAGATTGTTTGAACATTGACCCTATAAACTGTGCCCCCCAGGTGTCGGCAGGATTATGGACACAGTGTGTATCGACACTGAACGAGACGCAGCAGAAAGCCATACAGGACCTACTGAACACTGCCTGAGCCTGAACCCCATCACCTCCCCGCTCTTTAAAAAGCCCATGAAGAAAAGTCGAGCTCCTGGATCTCCTCCATACACTCCCTCTTCTTCCTCCTGCTCTGATCTGTAGTGTGTAAGGACGCCGGCTTCACCCCCACCACAACCCCAACCCTACTATTATATAACACCACCTACATTCAGCCGACTGGGGGAGCAGGTTGGATATTTATGACAATGGAGGACATTGGCCATCCACCTCAAAGACTTTCACCCTCTATCCAAGGAAGTGGGAACGAGAATGTCTCCGTCGTCCCCGTCTTATCACAGTTACATGTCTTCTATCTGGACGTTTTGTTTCCAACCATTCCCTGATGTTTGACTTGTCTTCTCGCCGTGCCCAGAGGGACTCATTCTCCACGTAGCCCAACACAAACCCATTGGACAGTCAGGCTCAGAGGGGCCATAGTGGGGGGAAACGGGGACAGGACATTCTAGTGGACTGAGCAATTGAATGAGGTGAAAATGCACACTGGGCAATCACTGCCTGTCTCCTGTGAAGTTTTTTTTTTTTTTGTATTTTTATTTTATTTCTCTTTTTGTTCCATGTTCCCAGTGTTACCTGGGGGGGGAAACAGCCTCTGTCTGCCACAGCTTCAGAAGGTGTGTTTCAAAAGTAACGGCATGTTTAAGTGGCTAACTCTAGAAAATATAAATAGTTAGGAAATTTACATCATCGTTGTCTGGGAAGAGTTGACATTGATTTTTAGCATTTTTCCTCCATAGTCTTTCAGACAGCTGTTCACAGGAAGATTAAGGTGAAATGTTTAACGGTTCTCAGCCCCTTTAGGTCGCAGGGTAAGGGAGAGAGGCTTCCAGAAAAGAAATGCAGAAATCTGTAGTTGGTCACAACCACAAAGCGCGTGACAAGTTGGCGGAACATGAATTGTAGGCTGTTTGTAATATGTGTGCTACCATACTCTAAAACTTTATGGTTTCGACCCTTTGCAGTCCTGCAGGTATGTGATGGAATTCAGAAAATACCAACAATAAAATTCCATTTGAGAATTCTGAGAAATGAGTTTGGGGTTTTTTTTATTTTTTAAATTTAATCATTTACTAAAACTAATTTGTGGAATATTTTGGGAAATGAATTCATTTTCAAAGCCACTATTGTATCTGTTTAGCTTGAAGCTAGAACCAGGGGTCAGGAGCAGTGATTCCTGCAGGTTCCACTGGTTGCCTGGCAACCTCCGTGTCAACAAGACACTTAAGAAGTGAGGCCACTTTCCGTACAGGCTGAATAAACGAGATGACGTGTTACTGGGTGTGTTTTTAGTAGAGCAGGAAGGCAGCCTAAAAATCAATTTGGACAAGGCCGGTGTGTGTGTTAAGCTAAGCTAATGGCCTGGTAAAATGACAGCCTGAAGTCAGGGAGCCCATAAACCACAACTACGCACAAACTTTAGCTGCCAACCAAAAACTGCTGACCCATATGTTGATCACAAATTAAATAGTGACAATAAGGACACCTGCTACATATCATGAATGTATTTCCCAAAATGTCAGACTATTCCTGAAAGGCTATACAGAGTTGAAATTAATATTTGACTTCAGTTAACTAGAGCAGATTGGGTTTTGTAATGTATTATCGGCAGTGCAGTGTGCTACTGCATCCTGCTGTCGGACCACTGGGACACCAGGCATTAGCTGACAGACATCAGTTGTTTCAACAGAGCAGCCATGCTTTATTAGGACACCTAGACCAACAACAAATGTTTAAATTAAAGCTTTCAACCAAACTGGAACAGTCGTGGATGGTGACCCGGTGCCTTCTCTGGACAGCTGGAAGTGTTTGTCCCACCTTTACAAAATCCAAAAATATACATATGCTTGTTGTACAGACTTAAGTGGCTCACCTGGTTGCACGCATACCACAAAGCCTTACTCTTAACTGCAGCGGCCTGGATTCGAGTCCAAACTGTGGCCCTTTGCTGCATGTCCCCCCCCCCCCCCCCCCTCCCTAACTTGTCTTTCTCATTTCTAAATAAAGGAAGCTAAAACTAATGCAACAGTCCTGCAATAAATCCTACTTTCATTAAGATTTTAATGTTTAGCTTGGTGCCATTAAATTGTATTTTTATACAGAGGTGGACAAAATCTTATAAACACCTGTACATTCCAGTAGCATCACAAACTACAGCTGAAGGACTAAAGTAGAATCAGCTTCAACAAAAACTGGGCTGTTGCATTATTTTTAGACAAGTGTACTTTACCTGTCAAGGGAACGTAGTTCAACACTAAACTGACTCACTGTGGACTATGTGTATTTTCTAGTAAAATAACTTTAAATTCAATTGGGGCCATTTGCTGACATTGAAGTTTAAATCCCCAGTCCAGCTGGGAACACCTGGCTAGGGGAAATCAATGAGATGCTTCTCTTTTTTTTTTTTTTTCCTAAGTTGCCGTTGAAACTGTTAATAGTGTGAAGCAGGAAATTTTTGATTTACTACACAGGATTAGCTTCAACTGTGAGGCTGAGTGCAATTTTCTCTACCAAGTCCAGCTTTTCAAGATTTCACTTTTGAATAAAAAGCCTTTTCTGAAGTCGTCCACACAAACAGGTACAGGTTCGATTTCTGGAGTAATATCACCCATCTTTCACCTTTAGCTCAGATATGATTAGAAGAACCATGAAGTAAAGAAAACCTTCAGCAGGGAGGGAGAGATTATAGTTAACTACAGTTAACAAAACATGTGTCTGTCCATGAATTGCATGGCTGTTTAAAGTGACAGAAAAGACCACATGATCACCTGACTTCCTGATTAAACACTGAAGACAAGAGCAGCTGCGTGCCACATAGAAAATAAAGATTTTCAGTTTGGATTAACACTACCAGATCAGATCAAAGGGTGGGGGAGAGAGGGGCCAGTGTCGGAGGAAATAATACAGTATTTACAGTGAAGAGGACTATCTGTACAAGCTGGCAAGCGAGGTGAGCGTGCTGAACAGGATAATGTCAGAAATGAGGAGCTTCACATTAAAACATGGTGCTTTAGTCTGAGTGATTCTCACAGGACAAACGACTACAGAGTCTCCAGTCTGCTTCTACCTTTCATTCTTTCTTCATCATCCATTTAGTCTTTTCTCACATGTGGTGCTCTCCCTTTGGCCTCTTCCCCTCCTCACTCCTCCTCTACTGGAGCATGTCCACAAAAGCGTCAAACTCGTCGATGTTTTTCTCATAGACGGCCAGTTTCTCTGGCAGAGAGTCCTGCAGGGAGGAAAGGCAGATCACAGTCACTGTTTGCATCCTTTCGCTGAATCTGCTGAATCACACCATGAAAACAAAGACTTCATTAAAAGGGTGAAAAAACAAGCAGGTTACCAGGTCATCGGCCATTGACTGGGAGCTGATGTGTAGTGAGAGGCTGGCGAGTTGTGGAGGGTTCTGAAACTCTCTGTAGAAAGTGCCCAAATCCATCGGTAACAAGTCGTCTTTAGAGAAGGCAGGTCGCTGCAGACAGAGACAGACGGATAAAGATTAAAGACGCTTTTTAATAACAAAACACTGTCTCCATCTTTGACAAAAATAGATGCATGATATAGTTTTTTTTGGACTTAGGGCTGCAACCAACAATTTTCATTATCAGTAAATCTGCCAATTATTTTCTCTATTAATTGTTTAGTCTAAAAATTTGTTGAAAACCGGAGACAAGGCAAAAGTGATTTTGGAAGTTGATCCTGTGATTCATTTTGCAGTTGCATGATTTCCACCACACTGTGCAAATACACTATTGCACCTGAGGGAAAACAGGACAGGAGTGAGTGGGCGGAAGAGACTTTAACAACAGGTACGTACAAAGTCGACCATGACGAAATCGTCTTGCTGCCCTGATCCCTCCGAGCCCTGAGAATGGAGGCTGGCCTGCAGGGGCGACGGGCAGGCAGGAGAGTCTGGAGGCTGCACCTGTACAAACATACACACAGAAAACATCTTAAGTGTAGAGAACTTGTGACTGTGTGTAACATTAAGTATTATCTATTGTCAACTGTGTGACAGAACTAAATATTCTGTTGTTATGAGAGCACTGAAGTCATTTCCATCATCAGACGACACATCAAAATTAGATCTACAGTTACCATGGGATCATTCTCCTCCGAGTCCAGGCCTCGAGGAGCAAATGCAGCAAATGGCAGGTCCAGACTGGCTGCTGTTATCTACAAACACACACACACACACACAGCTGAATTCAGTGGAGTCTTCAGCGTTACAAAGACAACAATTCTGATGATGTTAAAAATTATTGTCACTTCAAAACAATAGTGAGGGTAACTTCAGTAGGATGGATTCAAAATGCAGGGAATAAACTGGAGTATATATATTTGATTTACCTGTGTGTTGGGTTTATTGACAAAGGCTCCAACTTTCCTCGTGAACGCATTGAGAGACTCCACCGGGTCAGAGGGAGAAACGCTCCTCCTCCCTTCATCCCTTCTTCCTTCTCCACTCTGCGACAGACCGTCATCATCGCCGCTGGGAAGAAGGATGAGACACTGTTACAGAAGGTTTCATCAAGTTCTCGTCTCTGTCTTTGCTGAAAAATCAAATAATGATCCACAAACCAACCAATCTGCCACATCTAACTGTTGTTTTACTTTATAACCACTTCAACTGAAGGAAATCACCTGGTTGAGCTTGCAGTATAAACAGGACGACATTCAACAACTAAACCACTGAAAATATAATTTAACACATAGTTAGAAATAGAGATGCTGAGATGTCAGGAGAGATTCACCTGCTGCCAGGTGTGTTGGGGGCATGCTCTACTGTCAGATGGGCATCTGCTCCATGAGGAGGATGGGCAGGAACCAACACAACTCCACCTTCCTTCCCAGCATGCAACGCCTGAAGAGGAAGAACATGGGCAGATTTATAGTGGATTGACTAGAAACAGCTGCAAATATTCATATTCATATGATTTTTGGTTGAATGTGATAAAGTAGTTTGATTTGTCAGGTATTTCATTTGTTGAATTCTTCACCCACAACTGACATTTCATTTTGTAAACTAACATAAACAGATCTTTGGAGTGTCTGTGCTCGACACACTACAAATCACAGATCCATCTGTGTATAAAATCAGGCAGTGCTGATTGACTGGTCGAGCTCTGCTGTGTATCTTGAAGTGAAGTGAACCAATTGGTGACCAACTGGCACATCACCTGGTTTGGATTGGCGGCCGGGTGACAAAGATCAGCAGCTCCTGCTAGAGCTGGAGGCTGGTAGGATAACCTGGAAGTGTACAGCTAGAGAGAGAAACAGAGAGACAGAAACAAGAGAAGATATTAACCACTAAACACGAAGGAGTTCAGGTTTAATCGTAAGCAGTCTAACGCTGGAAGATTAACGCGGCTCACTACTGTGGCACAAGTGATGGAGATGATAAAAAAGGTCTAATGAAGAGCAGCATTCGCAGCAAACTGAAGCCACGATGCATAAAGCTCTGTGCTGAAGTAAGTGATGAAACTTTAAAACACAGTCAAAAGGGATGATGGTTAAAAAAAAAAGTTTCTGATGCAACTCTGACACACCAAGGAGCAACACACACCCCAAAATAAAAGAGAAAACTGAGGGAAAAACAGAGTTGTTCAGTGCAGTTTCAGGGTGTCTCACACACAGTCACACTCTCACAGTGACCAGTGCAGACTCACAGTGTGAGTGACAAGTCCAGGAGCCATTGGAAGCTGCAGACTGTCCAGGGGGAGGGGCTTAGACAGTTTAGAGGGAGAAGGACTCAGTGTACACACGCACTGAGACAATGCAGACGCACGCACAGATAAACGTACATAAAAAAGGACAACAGGAAAGAAAACAGACAAAGAGAGAAAAGAGAAAGTGAAATGAAAAACAGGTATGAAAATGGAGAGAAGAAGTCACAAGATAAAGGAAAGAGACATCAAAGAACAGCCAGTCAGTGTGTCCTACCTGAGAGGGAGGGGAGGTGGAGAAGGAGGTGGTGCAGACCTCCTGTGAATCCTGAACTCCTGCAAATAGTCCTCCATCCTCCTCATCTGGAGCTCTGGACACACACACACACGATAATTTACCTGATGAAGTTTTTACATCATACTGAAACAGATAAGAGAAGAAGCCTTTACAATTTGTCTATAAAACATTCACCCCATGTTTTTTATATTATGAAGAGAAGAACAGATCTGAGGACCAAACTCCTCAGAGGCAGGGTCTGTGCACTAAATGGAGTTTATCTTTGAGTCTTAGATTTGGACTCAAACTATTTTCAACCTAAAATCCCAACTGATCCACTTAAGTTATATGTTTAAACATGAAATCACAGTCTCACAGACATAAGTGAGGAAGAGCTGATACCGCCTGTGACCTACGGATTATGATGCAATGACATCACCTAAAAGCCCTCTATTGTTTGTAGTGAGGCTAAGACTCAGTTGCAGCACTGAGTCTTTGGTTGCTGTTTAAAGCTCTGGTGAAGCTGTGGGCAGATAACGTCAGCTTTGGCATTTTAAAATGAATGGTTGCTTTCACTTGCAGAGTATTCTGTAAGTACCTGTAGTTGCAGGGGTGTCCCACATTTGCAGGACGCTGGATGTTGCACGGAGGATCCACAAAGTGATCCACAATGATCCCCATGATAGGAGCTGACCGCTCAAACTGCCTGCAGAGGACGACAAAGTGTTTTCATATGCATCAGATTTTCTATCTGACTTATTAAGTAAGACTAACAGATATGTTTCCAATTTAAATAAGCAAATAAAAACGTCCTCTGTAAGAACACGATCTGGGTTTAGATATAGTGTGTTAGTTACCTGTTAGACATGAATGCCAGGTTGGTGCGGTAGGCACATGAAAGTGTGACGGTGCCAACAGGGGTGCCAACAACACCAACACGCACCGTCTGAAAACCTTGAAAACAAACAAAAAGAAGCCTTAGTAAACAGTTTGCTTCAGACACTTTCAGTGTAACTTCTACTTTGTTTATTAAATGTGCTGTTTTAATATGGAAACAATCCATAAACTCATGCATATGATGTTTTACTTTATGCTTATGTGTGAGTAACATTCAGAACTGTTTATATATCATTTGCTTTTTGTCCTTTTAATTTTTAATATTACAGGAACCAGAAGACAAAAAAACATAATAAAACTCCTTTAAACAATAAGCACAAAAGCAAGCCACAGTGTAACATCTTAGTTTTGTAATGTCCATTGTAAAATAGGTGTATGTCACTGTGAGTGGATTCCAGTGCACACTGGCTTTAAAAACCACTAGAGGCTCTTGCTGTCAGTGATTTAAGACATGCCAGTCAAGAAGCTGAGTTTACAGTTACCTTCCCCTAATCCACTCAGCTGGACTTCCCCAAAGTAGATCCTACAGAGAAGAGAGACAGACACCATCCAAACATGCAAGTTTAGATGACTGGACTGAATGTTTACTAGTGAAAACAGCACAAATAAAAGCAGACACAATGGAGGCAGATCAAAGTTGGTGTATCTTGGCAGTAAGTCAGATAAACCTGCTATTTAACAGGACAGACGGCGTCCACACACCTGTATAATATGACATAGTCATGTCCCTGCTTCCGAGACAGTTTGTAGGCGGGTGTTACTCTGGTGATGGCCAGCAGAGACTTCAGAAGGACAGACAGACGGTTGTACACTGTATATGACACCTTGATGTCTTTATCGCACCTGCAGCACAAACACACAACATGACTCATTACAAAAAAGCAGCCAGCAGCCTGTCAAAATGATATTAAAATATCTCCAGTTTAGCATCTTTTATGGATTTATAGCATATTGTGAAATGCACACTATCTTGGCCAACAGTCTGCTCTTAATGGATCACAAGATGTACTTTTATATTGGGACATTTCTCTTAATCCTTCATTGATTCAAATCAGCTGTACAAGCTAAAGTTTAAACAAAAGTCCATCACTCATATTCCTCCAGAGCTGTAAAACATTTTACGAGGAATGTCCTCTTCAAGTTTCCTGAGTCATTTAATTTGAGTATTTGCCAATTTTTTCTTCAGACTGAATCCTCACAGGGCAAAAAGAATGCCCACAGTACAACAGCACTTTAGAGATGTGAAAAAATTATAAAATGTCACTGAAATAGAGTAACCCATTTATGACTCAACCCAGCTGATGCTTGCTTCTGAAGCTGTTAGCTGTAATGTGTTATTTATACCTCTCCACACTTCACTCACTCTCAAAGCTGTACGTATAGTGAAGGCAAGTGAAGCAGTCATCTCAAGTGCTGCACTTGATTAAGTAACTATTACAGCGTCTGTATCAGGGCGACTGACTCTATTACGGATTAAGAGTCGTAGTCTTGCATTGACAGATCTCCTGTTTCATTAAACGCTCCTTAACCATTTGGATAATTTAACAATAAAAAATCAAAACCCACTCACTTTTCATTCATCTCCAGGCACCAAGTCTCTAACTCCATCGAGTCACCCTGAGTGGGACAGAAACAGACAGACAGATGACCAGAGGAACATAAAACTAGGACTAAATAAATAATGTATTTTCATTTTTTGAAACATACAGGAGTAGATGAGTAGTGTGATTCAAAAAACACTGGTGATATTTATCTGCAGGGAGCATTTTTTCATGCTGTATAACAACTGTGTGTCTTGTTGTCAATTAGGATATCACCAACCACTCATGGTTTATGAGCCTGATGCCTAGTGAGATTATTGGTGATATTTCAATAAAGCTTATGTTAAAGTCACTAAAGAGTTTAAGGTCATATTGGTACAAAAGAAGAAAATGGAAGCAGTAGATGATCCAAGCTTGCCCCGCTAAGGGAGGTTTTACCTCTGACGTCTTCAGGGAGATCTCAACACACATGGAGCGTCCAATGCCTGGAAGCTGACCTGCCAATGCTTTCTTGGCTTCATGAGTCACCTCTGGGATGTCTTTGATGGCCAAATTAAACTAGAAGAAATAACAAACAACCTGACCTCATTGATAGGTAAAAATCGAATGCAAAATAAGTGACATGTTTTAAATCCAATTATTGCTATAGAAAAACAGGGTTAAGGGATTAGTTTACCCAGTCAGAGCCTGTAGGTGATGAGGAAGAACGAGTGCAGATTTTCTCTCCAAGACGGGCTTGGACTATCACCTGAACAGTCTACAAACACACAACCAGACATAAGAAATCAAACTGAACACTTATCACAAAAACAGTCCAAATGAAAACTGCTGATGGGACCATCCAGAGTAACAACAAAGTAACTCTGGCATAGTAGTGATAATTAGTGGTAATCGAAAGTAATTGTTGGATTTTATGAACTAGTGGTTTAAAAAGTGTAAGCGCCTAAGGCTACTGGAACACAAGGAACAAAATATACCTTTAGATACATGTAGTCAGTAACATGGCCAGATGCATATTCATCTGCACACACAGATAAAACAAAGACCATCATACGAGCCTCTTACCTTCAAGGCAAAGAACTTGATGAACTTGTCCAAGTCTTTTTTATCCTGAGGACTTAGGTCACTCTCCATGTTGACACAACCCTGCAATCAAACATCACAGCCCATTAGAGATGGAGAGAAGACATAGCTCAAAAAACATGTGACCCACTTTCAGCTGGGAAAAACACTTACTTAAAAACATTGCTATGATTATTATTATTGATTACATTATCACAATTATGAGCATATACTTGTTTTACAGCTGCATAAAACTCTATTTTAAGGTGAATACATGTCAACTAAAGCAAGTGAGTATAGTCACACTATAAATTAGCTCCTTAGGTTTAATCTACAGAAAGCTGAATAACCTAAAAGATCAATTGCACTGTTTTGACCTAAACAAACTGCCTTTCGCATTAACATGACAAATTCTGGTTATCACAATTGTTTTTAATTCTCCATAGCAAGTGAGGCCTCCACGTTGACATGAATTTGCCCGATAAGATCTGGAAGTCATGTTTGACACTGACAACCACCTCACAATGTGCACTACACCAGCTGGTACATTAAAATGACTCACTGCCGCTTTGTCAGAGGTAATTTCTTAACGTTTGGGTTTCACAAAGGCGAAGCAGAGGCACAGGGTAGGTGACTCACTGAGCAAGTAGCATTAGCCAGTGGCTAATGCTAGCTAGCTAGCTGGATACGACGCACTTAAATTTCACCGCAAAACAGCAAAACTTACATCAGCTTTTCCCTTGAAAACGTGGCTTCAATAAAATAAAAAAAACAAGTTAACAAATATGACTTCAAACGCCGCGTCCCACAAACGTTTAAAAGCCCATTTCAGATGTACACAGCGTCAACAGCGGCTGTGCTACTCGTCTGTTTATCTTCTCCATGTCGACGTGTTTGGATAGCAGCGCTTTCCCAAGAGCACTTTCGTTGATTCTTGTCCAAACGTATTTAAAATGTACAGTCTAGAAAACACAAGAAATAAATAAAAACAAGACAACTAGATTTTAATAGCTTTTTTTTACGAATAAATATCAATATATATATATATATATTTAAAAAATAATTATTATCTGTGTCGAATCTGCGAGCGTGACGCAAGTTAGGTGTTCCTGTGACTTGTTTTGGTTGACAAATGCTGCACGGCTCAGGTAATGTTTTTTCGTTTTTTTTCCTAAATAATGCAAGAATTAGTTATGCCTTATTTTTTATTTATAGGCGTTTGGCTTCGTAGATTTGTAGAGTTGTTCCCACAGGCGCGCAAAGCTGAAATTAAGCCATTTTAAATACCTGGTAGCTAGCTCCCTTACGTTAGCTGCATATTGATGATAAGCTTTTTAACATTAGAGCAGTTCTTCCTGTTTTCATAGGTTACATCCTACAATGGAAGAATGAACTCAGTATGAATAGGTGTAAAATAAAACATAACAGCACAACCTTGAAGCAAAGATGATGGAGACGATTTTTTTTGTTTACATCCATGTTCTCTATTGATGTAAATGCATGACAACCCGCAGCATGGCGATCCCTATAGCCATCCTGGACTGTGATCTACTCTTACATGGTCGAGGTCACAAGACCCTGGACCGCTTTGAGCTGGACTCTGTCTCAGACAACTTCCTTCTCACACAATTTGGCTTCCCCAGAGAGTTTATTCTGTATCTGGTGGAAATACTCAGAGAGGTGAGTATGTCATCATCATCAGGTTTCAGTGTGTACATAAAATAAACTTCTGTCCTCCACAGATCTGGATCTACTACTGTGCCGTGTTTCTCTTTTATTATTTCTGTGTGTTAGGCTCTCTGTAGACGCACACAGCGGTCTAGAGCCATCAGTCCTGAGGTCCAGGTGTTGGCCGCGTTGGGCTTTTACACATCTGGCTCATTCCAGACATCTATGGGAGATACTATAGGGATCAGCCAGGCTTCTATGTCAAGATGTGTGTCCAATGTGACCAAAGCCCTGGTGGAGAAAGCTCCTCAGTTCATCACGTTCAACAGGTATGACACCATGCTATTGGTTCGCAGTGGTGACTTTTGTTCCTGCGTTATGAATCTGCAGCTGCTGATGCATATAAATGCAGATGTTAAAGGTGAAAAGCATAAATTAAGTTTCATAGAAAGAGGAAGAAAATGTGGAATAACAATGTTTTCCAAACAGGGACGCCGCCAGCAGAGAGCAGTCCTTCCAGGAGTTTCAGAGAGTTGCAGGATTTCCAGGAATTCTGGGGGTGCTGGACTGTGTTCAGGTATATTATATTCTACTGTATGAACACTTTTGATCTCTATGTACGAATGTTTACTCTCCTTTAGTTGATGGTGACGTAGCCCTCTTTGTCCATCTTCTTCGTCTCTTCATCTCCAGGTTGCCATCAAAGCTCCAAACAGCGAAGACTCGTCGTACGTGAACAAGAAGGGGTTTCACTCTGTGGGCTGCCAGCTGGTTTGTGATGCCCGAGGATTGTTGCTCAGCGCGGAAACCCACTGGCCCGGTGGACTCAAAGACACCGATGTTCTGGAAAGATCTGCTCTCCGCAAACAGCTGCAGGACACGGAGAAGGGCTGGCTGCTGGGTGAGACGTGGATTTTAGACTTCCAGCATCACTCTGCATCGAGCTAGATGTTGGTTCGCAGTGCAGAGGTGAGAGGTTCAAGGTTTTCTGTTTTCTAGGTGACTGTCGTTACCCTCTGAGGAAGTGGCTGATGACCCCAGTCGACGACCCAGAATCCCCTGCAGAGTTTCGATACAATCTGGCCCACACTGCAACACATGAGATAGTGGACAGAACCTTCAGAGCCATCCAGACCAGATTCAGATGTCTAGATGGGACCAAAGGATATCTACAGGTATTATATTCCGTACATTTACAAATTACAAACTTTCAATTACAAAAACAGAAATAATAATAGCACAGAAAAAAAAATGTAACTTCATTGTTCAATCTTTTTTGCAAGGGGATAGATGCACTGTGTTGGCCAGATTATATATAAATTTAAAAGTTCTGGTTTGGGTATCCAAGCAGTTCAAAGTATTATTTGTCTCATCCAAGTAGAGTTCAGACTAATTAGAGGTGAGATAACCTTCCGAATAATAAGGGTATATTCTGGGTTTGATCTTAAACTGAACAAGAACAGGCTTGCTTTTGTATCTTGTCTAAAAAAAAAAAACTGTAAACTACACAGACCAGCATCATGAGCATCATTTCTCCTCTCCCATGTGTAGTATTCACCAGAGAGGAGCTCGTCCATCCTGCTGGCCTGCTGTGTCCTCCACAACGCCTCTCTGCAGTCTGGACTGGACGCCTGGACCCTGGAGAGAACAGACCCCCTGGAGCAGCCCGAGACCCTGGAGCAGAGACCCGAGGACCGCGACAGCCAAGCAGAGGACCTCAGAAAACAGCTCATACTCAAACACTTCAGCTAAAGCGCTGACTGGAGTCTGTTGGTGTCTCGCAGATTTAGACAGCGGTCAGATCAAAAACTTCAAAGAGACGTCAAAGAGATGAAGGCGAAGTCAAGACTGGAACCAGAGCAAATCAAGTCAATTTTATATACATGAATATCATAAAAGTCGCATTCAAAGCAAGAAAGTCCACGGACACAGTGTTGCTGATGCAGTTTTTTAATATTTTGCTGGTTTCTACTCTACGGACTACACTAAGATAACATGGTTATATATGAAGGAACATGCAAGACACTATACAACAAACCAAGACAACATTATATCCAAACACATTTCAAACAACTGAACTCCTTGGAAAGTCCTGGATTATTCTCCCTGGACTCCAAATATTCATGGAGATGTTAGAATAATCAAGCACCAGCCGGTGTTGTACATCTATTCAAACTGTGTGAAGCTACTGTGTCATCCAGGTTTCTTTACAAGTGGAAAAAGTCACCCTCCCTGTCCTTTTTTAAATCCCTCCCCTCTTTCTTCCCCAAATATCCACTGATTTTTCTCCATATTTTTTCCCTTTCCCACGTAATTCCACAGGTTAAAATTTTTGGACTATGTCACAATACAAAAACAAGGCCCTTTATTTACAACATCTGCACATTAAGTTGTCATCATTTATGTACACTGGTGCATTAAGACTGTTAAGGATGAGAATGACAGGATGGCTGTGCAATGGGCTGCGGTCACATGATGTTTTAGTGTACGCTTCGCATGAGAGACACCAAATGAAATAAACAGAAGAAAAACTGAGGGATCTTAGTTAACTGTAATGTTGTGGAGATCAAAATAGGATTTCTGGATGTTTTATAGTCAAGAGTTTGAAATTGTTTCCTCGAGGATTTGGACTGGGACAGTGAAACATCTGTTCGCTTTCAATTTGAAGGAATACCATGACATTTTTTGGAGGGCATCATTGTTTTTCTCACATTGTCAGAATAGTGGTGAAGAAATGAAAACTGTTTTCAAATGTCCTGGTGTTCCTTCAAAATTGTGGAGAGGACAAAGCAAGCGATGCTTTATTTCCTGGAATGTTTTAGTCCCCTGATTGGCTTCATCAATATATACACACTTTCTACAAACAGGAATAAATACAACACGCACTGCTGTCGCATGAGCACATTTAGTATCGTTGTTTTCGATGTTTCCTCTGCTGCTTAGAGGTCATAGGATGTATTTATAGCAGAAAAGTACTTATATTAAACATTCTTGGCAGTATTTTTCATTTTTACAGGTTTGTGATAAATTTCTTTGGCTTTTTTGGGACCAGGAACTTCACTTTCAGGGTAAAATTTGATTTATTTATTTGTTTTAAGGTGATTTCTAAATCATGAGGGAATAAAAAAAAAAGACCTGCAGAGGTTTTCATGCGACAGCAGTGAGACATAAAGACTGTATTACAGTTAAAAGACACAAACAGATCATGTCAAAGTTTTACAATCCACGAAACACCATGTAATCTACACACCACCATGTAAAACTTCACATCATCCTAAATGCCAAAACACAACAGACAATTCCTTTTTTTTTTTTGCATAAAATAAATATGCCCTTTTTTGATGCTCAGAATATATTATAAGTTGTATTTTTGTGTTTTTTTTGTAAACATTATTTAGAAAAATGAGACAATATGATCAACTAACTTTAAAAAAAACATTTCATTATTTCTTTTTTTGTTGCATAAATTAAATATGCTCTTTTTTGATGCTGCAAATATATTACATATACAATTTTTAATTCCATAAAAATACTTTTATGTCATGTTTCCCCAACCTCTGTCAGAACCCCCTTGAATGGTCCCTGGATATGAAAATATGTTTTCCCGCCCAAAAATAATGTAGAGTGGTGGTCAGAATTTGGAAGTGAAAACTACTATAACTTTAAAAAATTAAAAAAATAAAAATACATTACAAGTTTATTTGTAACTCTAACTGAAAACCCATGACATAACTGTCTTTTTAAGATGTTCAAACCAAGGGTGGCTCATAGCAAAGGTGAATTTGCCACAAAACCTTTACTGCAATGCCCCCAAATACATGGAAAGGCATGTGAAATAAAATGTTTGGTTAATCCTGAACATTCGTTCAGTTTCATGATGAGTTAGAAGAAATAAGAAGCAGGGACATTAGCAAATCCTCACCATGGCCTCAAAAGGCCCGGGGCCAGCTTTGATTTAAACAGTGTGTAATCTAGTTAGAGTTACATTTCCGGGTTTATAATTGCATGTGTGGACATAAGGTGTAAGGCCAAGTTAGTCATATTTGACTGAAGCAAGTGAAAGGCACTTTGAGACAGAACGTGTTTGTTTTCAACACACTAGCAGGTGTAGTTTGGTAAAGTGTTGGTAGCATTCGAATGTGCTGTTGTAAAAGAGCTGAAATGATTATTCAATTAGCCGATGGCAGAAAAGGAATCAGTGATCAGTTAATCACTTAGAAGTCAGTCATGCAGCAAAATGACAAAAATTCTGTTTCTAGCTTCTCTAATGTGAGAATCGGCTTTTCTGTGTTGAAGACATCACCTCGTCCTTTCGGAAACTGTGACAGGTGTTTTTCACAGTTTTCTGACATTTCCTGGACTAAGGGATGAAATGATTCATCAAAAGAATAACTGATAGGTGACTCAATAATCACAATAATCATTTGTTGCAGCCCTTGATTAACATAAGGTATGTGGTTGGTTGAAAATTAAAGCATTGATCCAATGTAGTGGATCTAGAACAAGCACCACGTGCTAACAAACCAAAATCCCACAGTGGAGGTCCGTCAAGTTTCCATATTTATGTCTATGGGTATAAAGGTGCTCGGTGATTCTCTCAACATTAAGACCACATTTCCCATAAAGCTCTTCGCTACATGGCGAGAGTGGCCGTTTTAGGTCTGTCACTTGAATGTAATTTGTGGTTGTTTAAACTGAATTTAAATGGATGAGTTGGGTAATAAGGTCCCTTTAAAATCAAGTATATTCAGGTGCAGCAGAGTCTGTTAAAGCAGAGAAGTGAAGTGCTACGCACGAGCAGGACGCCGGCTGTGGAGGATGGGTCTCGAAGTCTTGAAGCAGAGTAAGTCACTTGCTAAAAACGATGGTGGTGGACTTGCTGGCAGAGTAATGTAGACACAGGTATGTTTGGATCCAGTTGGATGTTGATATGAATCCTGCTTAGTTCAGGACTCTGGAGGTTTTGGCCTTTTTTTAGGGGTCGGAGGTGAGATGTCACGGGAGGAGGGGTCACGCTGTCTGTCAGAAAAACTCTGAGACTCCGTCTGGTTTTGTTTCTCTGAGGACATAAGAGAAAATGTATTAATATGTTTGATACGTAACATGTAAAGATCACAGCACTAGTGGAGTGTGCTTCTTACCTCCGGTCTAACTTGGGCCCAGTTGTCTGGTTGCTGTGGGCGTCAGCTGTGTAACGGCTCGTCTGGATGTGGGAGTGGGCTTCTGACTGTAGCCTCTCCCCTTCTGATGTCACTAAACTCTCCTCCAGTGGAGCCCCCTCATTGTAGAAGAGCAGGCTGCGGGAGCGCACTGCAACACAAACCCGCAGCGGTTTTCATTCTCATGTCATTTGTGTGATAATATCTTTAAAATAATAATAATTACAGTAGTTGTGTGCCGTCATTTATGAAGCAAAATGTCCAAATATTTGCTGGTTCAAGCTTTTTCAGTGCAACGATTTTCAGTTTTTCTGACTTAAATGATTATAAACTGAATATCTTTGGGATTTGGACTAACACATTTGAGGATGTCATCTTGTAGAGTTGCAGCTCAGGTACAGTCTAGACTTTTTTTTCCCCCTCACCACTCACAGGATGGGTTTTGGCGCAACAGAACAGTACTTCACATGATGACAGCCTGACTTCTGGTTTCAAAACAAGTTTCCCAGGAGTATGCAGCTAAAGGAAGTGAATTTGCAGGGAAGTGGAATGCATTTTAAGTCTTGCATTACCACAAACTGGTAATACACCGTCCACTCGGATGGTTTATTACTTGACCTACCCTGACTGGTGGTGTAGAGGTCCGCTGATGGAAGAGGAGGAGGAGAGGAGGAGGAAGAGGAGGAGGAGGAGGAGGAGGACAAAGAAGAGGTGTGAGTGAGGAAGGAGAGGGGCGAGAGGCAGGGGGAGAAGGAGCCCAACACCAGGACAAAGCACACGGCCACCATCTGCACAGAGAGGGGGACAAAACACTTCTGTCAGTAAATAATAATCAGAATGAAATGATGCACAATTTTCAAAGAGAGGCAACATGAATCCATCTGACATGCACACTCAAAACTTTCATAGAAAATGAATTGGTAACATTCGTAAAAGAAAAATAATAATAAAAAAAAAAAGCTTTAATAACAACAGTACAGTTATACAGTAGTATTTACCATGAGGCATGTCCCTGTTTGAGTTGAGGCCATTTTACAAGAACGAGGAACAACTTTCCCCGAAATCAGTGACTGAAGCTTCTGCAGCTGCTGTAGGAGAGACCTAGAGAGAACAAGGCAGATACATCACAGAAGAATATTAAATATCTGCTTTGCATGAGAGTTATGCTCACTAATAAGGTGCAGGAAGCAGTTTTAAAGCCTCTTGTCTTAGTCAAGGGCGACAGCTGGAGAAGCTCTTAGTACAGGTGTCTTAGAGCAGTGCGGAGGAACCCAACACCTCAAGGAAGTTCAACCTGTTAAAACTCTTATATTTCAGTATTTCCAGATGTATTAGAGCCTTTGCTGCAGTTGGAGTCTGATGATCTGTGCAGAGCCCGAGAGAAAGAGCAGCCTGGGAGGTTAAGCTCAGGGCACGGAGCACCCCTGTGGATTTGCCTCTTTAATGAGTGTGCGCTTACGTCCATAGCGTGTGCATTCACACACGGCTCAACCCTCCATCCACCGCTAAGTACAGTTAACTCAGAACATGTAAAACCATTGGAAACCACAAGAAGAGACACAATGAGATGTGCAGTTTATTATTATATCTATTTTTTCTCAACTCTGGGTCGATTAAAGTAAACTCTCACCACCTGGTTCGCTGTTGTTCTGCCGGCTAGTAAAGAGCAGTAGAGCTGAACAGGGTACACGAGTTGAAACACTTCGATAAAGTACATGAGTGGGATCTGGAGAGCAGGGTTCTGATGGTATGAGCTGTCGGGGGCTGTGAGGACACAGTCTGACCACCGAGTGGAGACAGAGAACCACCACTAGTGCCGGACACACTGAACCAGCCCTCACAAATCAGTGAGTCATGAAATGAGTTAGAAACTAAACCAGACACAACACTGGTTAATCATTCCATCACATATTTGGTGATTAAACGAGACAATGAGTGGGGCAGTGAGTCAGTCTCTTAGTACATCTTATATTTTAAATTTCCATGCCGTTGCCTGAGGTAAACCTACAGGGGGATGACACCAACCGGCACCAATCACGCAGGACTTTGATGTAAAACCACAGTAATTTACTGCTGAAGTTATTGCTGCTCAAAATACAGAGCTCTCCCAAAGGTCATGCTGCTTGACTGGGTGATTGAAAGTGTGTGTGTGAATGAAAAATTTATATGAAGGCATTAAATCAACATGAGACGGCGCTCAAAGTTGTTATGGCGGTCATTACTTTACCGTTTAGGGAGCTAGGAAAGCACTTTCCCCTTGCTTCAGTTCTTTTGTGCTAAGCTAGGCTAAACATATCCGGAACCAGTGTCTGAACTGGGCTCACATTATTATAAATCGTCTGGGTGTCTGGTCCGATTTAATTGTGGCGGAGTGCAAGAAAATAAAAACAAATTCGAGACGTTTTTAAAAAGCATATTGAACGCTGCATGGAATTGAAGTTAAAACTATTCTTGTGCAACTAATAAACCAGCAGCAGGAACCCAGTTCTGTATGAATCAGACATGCAGCACAGAAAAAACAGTGCACAGAGAACAAAATGACCACTAATAACTGCATTTGGGGCATTTTTAGGAACTAGGATCTTAAATTTAGTTCAGTCATTTAAGATCTTTTTTTTTTTTTTTTTTTTTTTAGACCCACACACATATTCTGGACTTTATGTGAGAGTGAGTGTGCTGACTCATGTTTCCCACTTTGTGCCAACTCATTGTTCCTCTGTGTGGTGGTTTAACATATTCATCTGTGAATGTGTGTGTGTGTGTGTGTGTGTGTGTGTGTGTGTGTGTGTGTGTGTGTGTGTGTGTGTGGGGTGGGAAGGGAGGGGGTTGCCTACCATGATGAAAGCTACTGTTAACTCGCGGCTTTAATGACAGACTGACGCTGCCACAGACAGACAGACAGACTTTGTAGAGACAGACCCCTCCTCAACCCTCAAACGTCTGTCCCACCACACCCACCCACCCACCTACCCACCCACTCCAGGATAATAGCAGATTGGTTTCATATTGTTATAATAACAGAGGAGACAAATGGAGCAGGGTGAGCCTACACTTATATATAAACATAAATTTCTCCTATAATTCTGTCAGTGTATATATACTCACTGTATACATACTCCAAAGGTTTTATACATACAGAGCATAAATACAAGTGTGTATAAGCTACAATAGAGAGCTTTTGTCCTTTCAAGACCACATGACTGCAGCTCAGTCAAATTCTTCTGGCCTGCAGTTATAATAATGGTTATTTCTCCAAGATAAATGAGAACCAGTTTCTCCGGCCCTGCTGCAACAGATCATTCAGCTCTCACATTATCAGGCTGCAATTTTTTTTTGCAGACTTGTTGCTGTTCTGTTGCTGTTTCCAGTGATGATAATCAAAACATCATCGCATGAAAGTTGGATCTGTGTTATAAATGTCTGGAGCCAGCACACAACAGCTTCAGTCTGTTCAGAGACACAACATCAAAACAACACGAATGTCAGCCTGAGTGTGTGTCTGTGTGTGTGTGTGTGTGTGTGTGTGTGTGTGTGTGTGTCTCACCTGTTGGCGGTCTCCAGGTTTTCTACTTTTCTCCACAGGTCACTGTTTTCTGATGTGTAGTTCTCCACCCTGATGCACACACAGACACACACAGACTTCTGTCAACATCTTAACTCTGCTGCTCAGATCAGAAAGTTTGAAGCCAAAGAGAGTCAGGAGTTACTTAGGTTGCTTTCACTGGATTTGACTGACTACACACTTTCACCTCCACCACTTTGACTGAAATATCTCAACAATGCACTGATGCACTGCCATTATATTTTGTACGTAGCTCCCCAGCAATGAATCTCAATCAATTGTTGATGTCCTAACTTTTTCGGCTAACATCGGTTATATTTCAGGTTTTCATCCAAAAACAACAATTAAATGCACTTATAATGTAGCTATGTAGCTAATAGGATTATATAGACATTAGAAGAGAGATGATTCTTTTAATTGAAACTTTTATTGAGATAAGAGAGATAAGATTCCCTGCTCTAGACTGTCACCACTCATCCCTTTTTCTTCCTCTGTCTCTGCTTATCCCACTGATCTCAATTATCAATTCAACATCTTGCTAATCTCTCGCTCTCCTTCTCATAATCCCCCCCCCTGATCTGCTCCTATGTGTGGTTTGTATACAGCTCATTCATACAAATGACCTTCCAGCGAGTCGTCCTGCTGGTTTCTTTCCGAGGGATCATCCAGTAATTCTGCCCTCATCTTCAAAAAAGACACGGAAGCACAAAGAGAGATACGAAGAGGAGGATTTCTGTTTTCACACACCTCCTCTTGCCTCTGTTCTTTTGATTCGGTTGAAAGATGAGGACACAACTCTCTCTTTACCCTAATGGGATTTGTTACCCCCTGCAGGAACCTCTGTGGGTACTTATCAAATGACTACACCAATTTACTTAATGCGACAAAAGCAACATCAAAACAAGCCCACATTTTCATCTCTCTTTCACTCTCCCCGTCAGAGGCTCTTTCAATCTGACCCATGTGTTCAACAGGTTATTGGAGTCCTGCCATAGCAAGGAACGGCCGGAATAACAAAGGAAAGAAAGGACTTTCTGTTCACTTCTGCTGTTCTTTAATGAATCCGAAGACGCAGAGACGAGATGAGTGCTGATGAAATCTAACCCCACGGAAAACCTGTCCCCCCCCCCCCCCCCCCCCCCGTAATCCCCAGCAGCGCTCCCATGTCTGTTACCGCGCTCAGCTCTGAACCTGTTGGGAAAACCTCTAAATACAGAAATGGCCTCTTAACTGAACTTCAACTGCCAAGTTCACTTCAGCATTACACAATTCTGTCTTTACTCTCTTTTGCCAGTTGTATTTTTCATTTTCTGTGCATGTCATGTACATAAAGAGCACACAATTATGTATAAAAAGGCCTATGGTTAGATTCAACTCAAGGAAAACCTCACTAACCAACATGGCTGCCTTCTGGACCAAAGACAATACTCTTAAATATATTGTAAGAAGTGGGGGAAAAAGTTATTCGTTCACGGCATCGACAACGCTATGTAACCGCCATGATTTGGTTCTGATTCAGTGAGAAACTGCTTTTACAGAAAAACCCTTGTTCACAGAAAAATGTCAAATGGTAAATGATGAATACAAAACAGATTTTGGAAGTTTATAACATCTCACTAAGCTTGAAAGATAAGTTTAACACTTCCCATAAAACGGGCACAACCAACTGTGCAACAGACCTCGCTTGTTGTCTTAAAACTACAAAAAGCACATCAATGAGCCCCACCGTGGACATGTTTCTTTGGTACCACAAGCACACACACTGGTTTATTTTGAGCCAGTCCCACATGTATTGGCCCGCTCATTAGAGCACAAATGTGTATCAATCCGCGTATTAAAATAGTCCCTATTAAATACACTATTCACTCTTGTTTGTGTAACCTTTGCTAAAAACTACAGAGCCCAGCTGTTTTAGGAAATAACTGAGCCTTTTTTAACTATGAGTCTATATATTTGTGTTTTTAGAGATTTACATCTTCAGTAAGAACCAATGGGCTTGGAGCCGAGTTCCTCAGACAAGGTAGAGAAGTCACAAAGTTTGGAGAGACTCAGCCTCAGCATGCTTCAGTCAAAGTGGTCATCAGATTGTTTAATGGCCCCTGAAACCCCCCGTCTGGCACCTTTTCATCGTGGTTGGACGACATGTTGCACAATCTTGGTTGTTTCAAACGTACCAAGGCCTTAATGTTGTTGGTTTTGGTCTTTTCATTGGATTTGTTGACAATAAGAAAAATATAGAATAACACTAAGCCTTGTCTTTAAAAATTCTGTCACTGTCCCATGAACATCTTTTCTAATTTTGGATTAATAAGAGATCAATTTATCAACAATGGTTCGAACATTAAACGCTGCGAACGGTAACTTAAATACCATTTGAGGCAACAATAATGAGAAAAAAGTGTTTGGAAGTCACAAAATGACAGAAAGATACAAAGGTAAACCGAAAAGGAGTGGAGAAGGAATGGAAAAATAAGGGCAAAGATTTTTTCCAAGCCTTACTTCTTCTCCAGACATTCCACATACTCTTTCTTCTTCCTCCGACTCTCCTGAGCTGAGATCTGGGAAGAAAAACAGACAAACCTTATCTTCTTTTTTTTTGAGTGTTAGGCATCCCAATTAATTTCTTCAAGTGGGGCTTAAGAGCAGTTTCAGGAAATGTTCGATATCATCACAGTATTTCTGTTTTAGCATCACCAGCTAATGCTGATGCTTTTGTCCGGCTGTGAGCGTGGAAGGCGCAGTGTTTACCTTATTTTTGATCTTCCGTCGGACTCTCTTCAGTGCCTTCTCTTCGCTCTTGGTGAGAGGAAGTTTGTTGGGTACTGGGTAACCCTCAGCAACCAGGGTCCTCTTCTCTTCTTCTGTCAGCATGAGGGGTCCTGACCCCTGCAGCTTCTGCACAGGGGAAACACGCACTTCAACAACCTTTATCAACAATTTATCTTAAAATAAACCCTGCATGGGACTGACTCATCGTGTTTTCGTCTACATGATGAGTTAAACTGATTGACTCAATTTTCAAGCGGTCTGGGGTCTGATTACTCGCGTCAGCGTGTGTTCAGACACACTCGCTCTTCCTTAAGGAAAGAGATAAAAGAGGCAAAATACTGAAACCTGATGCTGTGAGCTGTTAGCTTTTATCCATTTAGATTATCACAGCAAACTCTCAAACTTCTTTGTCCCTTCATTTACGGCTGTTATTGTTAAATAACACTGAGACAGGATTCTGTTGCATCATGGCACAAGAACAATCCCTTTAAAATCCGTGCGGTTATTTTACAGCAGTTCAGCTGTTCACATTTTTTTTTTTTGCTGACATTGAGCAACCCTGTATAAACATTTGGCCATAGGGAATAACATTATGACTTGAGTACGAAAGTGATTCATTTGCTCCGAGAAAAACTGCTGAATCAGACCGACAATGGTCAGATAGTGAACATTCATTTGTCGGCAAATGATTGGACTGATTTAACCCCAAAGCTGCAGCTGGCTCACACACCAAGAAGTTTACAACCAAACCAATTCTCTACACTCACAGTAGCAGATGAATTAACATACAGTATAATCAGATAATTTGTAGCTACGACAAAATTTATACCTGGATTTAAAGCTTAATATGTTAACCGAACAATCCTTTTCACACATTGCACATTAGAGCAAATTACAGCAAACGTCAAACGGTGCCCTCTTTTCACAGAGCAAACCAGCTGTTCTCTGTTTGAGAACCATGAGCCACTAAATAAACAATTATGTGTCACTGAATAAGCACCCACAGGTGGCGGCTCCGTGCAATGACTTTCATATAATCCCAAAGCGAGCGCCACGACCTTAAACTCACATGCGGCGCAGTGAGGAGAGGTGAAGAGGAGATGGCTGAGGAGGAGGAGGAGGAGGTGGAGGAAGAGGCACGACCTCCTGGTCTCTGTTGTGGTTGAGGGGAGGACGGGGGCAGAGGGAGGTGTGGGGAGGAGGGAGGCAGGGAGCCATCACTGTCGCCGTGGTTACTGCTGGGAGGGGTGGGCGGGAGCTGGAGAGCATCGTCTACAGAGGAGGAGAGAGTGCTGAATGAGTGCTTCTATTTTAAACTGAGGACATACAAAAAAAACCTTTTAATGTCTCATGTTTTTCTGAAAAGACGGCAGTGATTGGACATAAATTGTGCGGCTTAGATAGATTTTCTACTTCCTGTGTCGATCACCGCTGTAACACGTGGGTGTGTTTGTGCATGTGTCTGTGCTGCATGTACCGCTGGGCAGGCTGAGATACTGTCCGATCTCTCTGGGCTCGTCTTTGATAGCCACCGGCTTCATATCATCTTGACCGCGCTCCTGCAGAGACGACACACACGCACACAGCAGTGATGCTGATGAGCATCGCTTCCGAACTGACCGGTGAAACTCAACACTGTGATTCATCGTGTTTCATTGTTGTGGGGTGGATGCTGACCGTGTGTTTCCAAGCTGATCCTCTGTGTGGGGGGGCGGGGCTTAATATGAGGGGCGGCCCTTCCAGAGGCTGAGGGTCTAATCTTTGGACCACATCGGGTTCCTCCTGCTTCACCAAGATGGCAGACAGGTCCTGACTGAAGCTCCATTCAAACTCTATGGAAAAGACAGAATACCACAATAAATGTCCACATGTACATTGAAATGCACAAAAAGCAGCATCTCTGTAAAGTTTCCTCGCACTTGAAAGTTTAGCAAACAACTGTATTTCTCTTCGGGGAGGCTTTGCTGTAGGTCTTCCTATGGGAAGTAACCAGTAGATTATAAATCACACTTTCAAAGAGTTTTCCCAAAACATTTGAGCACTTCCTGACCAGGCTGGTTATTACAGACTGCTGGACGAAGTCGCTCTGGCAACTGCGGTGCATAATTTATCCCCTGTGAGTGTGTATCTACCCTGAAATAAAAAGACGGGCTGAACCAGCAACTCGTCTTCAGTGTCCCTCCTCAGAAAAGGAACAGTCGCAGCCTCTAAACACTGCAGAAAATATGCATAATCGAGTGACCCAACAATGAGGTCAGAGTACAATTTCAAAGGAGGTTCACCAAAACACAATGAGGATCTATTTCTAGAAGCATGTGACAGGTACACCAGTGTTTAGTCTACAATGACCTGCAGAAAGTATTTTTAGGGACATAAATGCCTCTGCAAGGCTGCAGGAAAGATAGTCCCAGGCACTCCTGGTGTATTTGGTGTCCTAGTGGGCAGGATGATGATGAAGAGGCTCTGGTCCTCCCTGCCAGCTCCTGAAATGGACTCTGGGGGAGGGACAGATGTTTCTTGTGGAGCATCATCACAATTCTTCAGCAAAAGCACATGTCGGGGGCAGAAGATTCCTGAGCTAGATTTTAAGTCACACAAAGGGTCTTATGTAAATGTGATATTTTATTTTTTCCTTTTTTTTAGCTTAAGGCCGCAACATAACAAAACGTGAGAAAAGTGAAGGGCTCTGAATGCTTTATGCACGCACCGTACTTAAGAGCTTATATTATATTTAGACTTCACTGTCCTGTCGTCCATCCAAAATTCCCCACAGTGGGATAAGGGCAGCCTTGACTCCCACACAGCTTGGTCACCCGTGTGAGAACCTCTTGCAGCCACCAGTGGACTTCTTAAAGAGCCTCTAACATTATAGGATATTATCCCACTCCTGCAAGAGGGCCTGAAGAAAATCTTGCCATTGGGGAGAGTCTCCTCAAGGATGTCTCAAAAAAAAAACAAAAAAAAAAAAAACACAAGATTACCGAGTTAGCTGGATAACTGCACTGAGGAAAGCCTACAACAGCTGTTTTTCTGTTCATGCCCCACATTTGGTTGTTTCCAGATTTTACTCTGCACACTATCCAGCTAATTGAATTCCCCTCTGAGGGAAAGAATCCAGATGCTGCAGTCCACAGCATCATATAATCCAAAGTTAACAGACTAGGTGGCCTTCCTCTGACAGGTCATCTCTGATCTCTCCATTAGGTTCCTCATTAGGTGGATTTAAAGGAGCCTTCCACCAGTTTTACAAATGAGGAAGTGGTTTACTAGTCATGGGGAGTACTACTAAGTGTTTAATGCCATCTGTGGCTCAAGTGACCAGCAGGAAGAGCTTAACATCTACTCAGGATGCCTTGGCCTCTGTGACGTCAACTTTGACCGTTTCCGAAATTAAGTCCATATCTTTAATACACTTTTTTTTTTTTTTTTTTTTTTTACATATCTTTTATTCAAATAAAGTTGTGTTTATTTGCACAGTGCTTGTCCGTACCACCGATGGGTCTGCCAAAGTTGAATCTGTTTTCAATTAAGCTGAGCTGATTAGGCACACGAGTGAGTCCAACTAACAGCGTGAGAGCGTTTTGTTTTAACTTTGACCTTAAATTCGAAAAGTGAAACCACAACGTAGCTTTCAAGAAGTTAACGGAAACTAAAGGGTGACTTCAGGTTGGGGGTGGGGGGTGGGGGGTGGGGGGTGATGTTTTATCAAGTCAGCATCTTCTCTTTGGAATAAAACACCAGGTCAGACACTTTGATGTTTGTCACAACACACTTTCACCAAAAGGGCTCCCATGGTCTCTGGAAAGAGAGCGGCAGCAGTTTAACAAGGCGAGGGCTGCTGTGTGTGTGTGTGTGTGTGTGTGTGTGTGTGTGTGTGTGTGTGTGTGTGTTGGGAGTGTCATTTTAATCACCTCCTGGTTTCCTAGCAACATTCTGCTGGTAAAATGCTCTGAAGTTTACAAGCTGTGTGTGTGTGTGTGTGTGTGTGTGTGTGTGTGTGTGTGTGTTGGGCAGAAGCAGAGGAGGGTGGAGGTGTGTGCCCGTCAGTGAGCTGGTAGCTTGTCTCGTTATCCTGTCCATCACTCCAGCAGGGATCAGCACGGAGAGAATCCATCCTAAAAACAAATCTCTGTGGCTTCTTCCCGCTGGTTTAGACAAACCTAAAGCCAATAAGTTGCAAGCTCAACACTGTAATCTGTGGAGTGAATATCAGAAATAAACTCTGACCTCAAGATTGTCAAAAAATAACTGTTTGGCTGGTTACTAGAGAAGTCTTGAGTTGATTTGTAAGATCAGTATTGGAGCCAGCGGAGATGTTTATTATTATCAGCTGTGCTGGTTCCAATTAAATTTTGTTCATTTTAGAGCAAAACAGGCACAAACATTAAGATGTACAGTTCAAAAATAATCAGTAAACTTCATGGCAATCTGCACAATAGCTCATTGGGTAAATATTTTTCAGAGCAGACATTTTGGCATGTCATAGCAAGGAAAACCAGAGGAGTAATTGATAACATTAAAAAAACAACTGCATTCCAGTTTTCCATTTCCATTTAGATGAGCTTCTTCCAGGGCGCTGGTATTGTTGCGTGCTGACTCACTATCATGCCTTGCCGGGACATTTGATGGCACTGAGCCACCGTTGACATTTGTTTCACCTGCTCTCTCTCTCTCTCTCTCTCTCCCTGCTATGATAAGCCGAAATGTCTGCTGTGAAAAAAAAAAAAAAAAAAAAGGGTCTGTCAGGACTTGCTGAGGAGTCGACATTTTGAACTGATGTTCGCACTGGAGGGAAGAAGGCCAGACGTTCACCTTAAATATCACGGCGGTCTTTAGGTTCTTAGATACCCTGTCGGAGACCGAAATGTTGGTGAAGAGGAAACTCTGACCTGGTGGAGGCTCTGGAGGGAAAGTCTGAGTGTTTATATAATGAGCTGGATTTCAGGCACGGATTAATTCACTGGAGTGTTAATGAATCAGCAGAGCAGCACATGTTAATGTCATTACCTCAACAACATACAGTATATCCCTAGAGTTAAGTAAGGTAGGTGTAGTGTAGGGCTGCAGCTAACAATTATCTCTTCTGTCCATTTCTCTGCTGATTGTTTTCTTTCTATCAGTTCACTGTTTGGTCTGAAAACATTTGAACATTTGAGAAAAATACAGGGACACACGGAGGAAAACAGCACGGGAAACACAGCTGCACCTAATGAAATAATAATGTGCAGTGACATGTCACTGATGTTACCAAATTACTATCAACCTAGCATCCATTTGCCAAGACATCTGGCTCTGGACCAAAACGTCGGATAGACAAATGCATAACACCGCTCATTCATTCGTTGGTAACGCCACTGACACAAGATCAGAAGGGATGAGGAGGAACACATCACATGGATCCGGTATTTTTTTGGGTGGATCCACCATTTACTTCTTCTGTACGTCCTCAGCGCAAAGTCAGACCCTCAGAAGTCTCTCCTAATAAGGCTGCGAACCTCGGCCTCGTTAAGCCTCCTGCCCTCGTTAAGCCAGGGCTTGATTGGAAGCCCTCCGCAGCATTCCTTTAATGAATACCAGAAGCTGTTAGCTGTTAGCTAATGCGAAGGAAAACTGTCCTGTACATGTGTGGCAACTCATGAGTGGATATTTCTGATTATTTACTGCTTTTTTTTTTTTTTTTTACAGCTGTTAATGATTGTGGACTACTTTCTTTCTGTCTTTAGTTCTTTATCCTTCATATAATTCACAACAAATGATAATTACCTTGTCATCCTATGGTCTGTAGCTGACAGAGGAGTTTTAGTATAATGTGCTACTCAAGAATAAAAAGTGGGAACTTCACATATAGCAGAATGTTATTATACTGCACACAGATGCTACAGAAATGCAGGTATGTAATGCATTAATGTGCATTTCATATTCTGTTCATACTTGCAACATGAGCAGAGGTAATATTATCAAAATTATCCCAAAATATTTGAGCCTTGGCCCATCAGAGGACATTTCTAAATAATGAAAGGACTGTATATAGTGTGTTGCTTTTCACATACAGAATAAGAATCATTAAAAGTATGTGCAGGGGGGGGTTAAACATCACTTTGGACAAATTGTTCTGTATTTTTGTGGTGCAATCCAGAGTGAAGCGAATGTGGGGGATGCTGTGGGTGAAAGTAATAAAAGTAAAACCTGATCCTCTCAGTTACCATTTAATGGAATCTCTTTGGATGCTGTATTAACAGGAAAAAAAAAAGAAAAAAATCTGCCTGTGTGGGTAAAATGTTGTAAACGCAGGAAAGAAATCCTCTGACAGAGCGGTGGTTAATGACCAAAGGCTCCTGGCAGTCGTCACGTAGAGCTAACAGAGGAGAGGTGGTGGCTGTGTTTGATCTCAGTGGGACAGCAGCGGTATTAAAACAATAGATGGAGCCACACGGTAGGAGCTGCCGTAAAATACACAGCTTCCCTTTGACCGTATAAGAGCAGCGAGCCCACAGACAGAGAGAGAGAGAGAGAGAGTGGGTGAGGCAGAGAGGAAAATGAGACGGGAAAGTTCAGACTTGCTAAACTTCTTAAGTATCAATAATCCTGTGTATGAATGTGAGTGGTGAGTGCCATAAAAACTCACAAACCGACCGATTTAAGTGCTGCGCTACTGTGAAACTTATTGGCTTGTTGTGCAAGTGATGCATTTACTCCATGTTTATACAGTATTATCCATCACTATGGTTAAGGATAAGCCCAGACCTCCAGGTGATGTTTCATCATCATTTAACATAGTGGGGATCTACAGTGTGCTTCCTCTGGCCACGAGCGAACACATGGGCTATAGTTTGATTTCATTTTCATGTCATATGAACTATTATAGGAGTATTAAAATGTTATGATCAATAAAATAAACCATTATTATTTTTTTCCAGCCAAAAAGAGACTTCAGACTCTTATTGTTCCTCTGTAATTCAAACACTGTAGCATGGATGATACCTGAGCACTGTGGTCAGAGTGACAGATTTTGTAGGGTCCCTTATCGGGCACCATCCTGTAAAAATATTTAATGATCAGTGTCAAATCAACCAATTTTTTTATCTGTGATCAGTTATGAGATCTGAACATCTGCTTTTCTGATTTGTATACCTTGTAATTCTACATGGGCAGAACCTTAAACGGAGGAAAATCCACAGATTCCTTTTGTTTCTGAACGGTCAGCGACATCTAACACCCCTTTGTGGTCAATCAAACGGAGTCATCACGATGAACGAAGTGCTGTTCTTATTGCGCTGCTTTCGTTGGACGCTGTGAGGATCCTCACACAGAGTCTCTGCACTGAGCTTCATCTGAGATTAGAGTTGAAGACCGACGGAGGATTTACAGAATTTAGGGGAAAGTCTTGCCAGAACCTTCTGCCATCTCCCAGGAAAAAGGCCTGTGAGAATCAAGGACTTTCAGCGCAAGCTTTTGTGTTCACACATATTTTATATGTGCTGAACCAGAATCACCTTCTCCAAATGTCATAAACAGAACAGCACTATTACAGAACAACATGTTAAAGTCCATCCTCGAAATAATTCAATGTTATTATTACGGTACAGCTGCAGCAGTCTCAGTCAAAATCCACCACAGAGTTCAGCTGTTGGCACAAAATATTTTCTCAAGTCTAAACAAAGCAGAGTAAAAAAATCTGAAAATTGAATGGAACAAATTTAAGCAGTAAACTGGTTTAGGTCACCAAAAACTGAAACAACATGAAAACTTTATAGCCACAGCCCTTTTCAGAGATTAAGAAACTGGTTAATTTACAGCGTTTCCTGCAGCAATGGAAGTAAATGAAGCCTTTAAAGTTAATGCAAGCAATGACTTACCACCCCCCGGTCTGTACAAATGCAGTTTTTGGAACATACTGTGTTACTACACCCTCTGATGCATCATTAGGATAATACTGTGCTGCAGGAAGTAGGACTGAAAAAGGCAAGTAACAAAGAAAGACCGACTGGTTGGTCAGAGGTTCGTCCTACAGCAAGATAATGAGCCCAAACTTTAGAAGAACAGGCTTCACATGATGGAAGACCAGCACAGACCAGTCTCCAGACCTAAACCCCGTGGGGCCGGTTCAGGATGAACTGGAGAGAAGGTGAAAGCAAAGCAACCTGCAAGTGCAACAGCGTCGGGACGGGTCGGAACTTTCTGAACAATGCCTGATGAACATCAAGAGTGTGTTCATCTGCTGGATGAAGATCCCATGATTCCTTTTTTTATGTATTAGTTCTATGCTTTAAATTCACTAAGATATTACGCTGTGTAAATTTGAGTAACCACTAGAAAAATGGAGGTGTCTAAAACTTGTGAGCCGTAGTGCATATAATGGTCCATTTGTGCAACTGATACACAGTAAGGTAGAGATGTAAAACTCTTGGAAAGTGAGTGCCGCTAAGTTTATGCTCAGGATTTATGGAGCAGATGCAGGTTGTAAAATGAAGTTTGGACAAAGTTCAATAATAAATAGGCTGGAATAGATTCAAATACAAATGATGTGTTATTTTCAATGCGTGTGTGCACGTGTGTGTGTGTGTGTGTTCCATATGTGAGCTATAGTTGACAGTTACATAACTACAGATGGAGACGCAAGAAAGTAAAACACGTATTATAAACAGCCTGAAATCAAAGCTGTTCAAATGTTCTATTTTATTAAGTAATACGTCATTTGAATGTCATTTTAATTTACATAACTTTCTGCTTCCTTTGGCATCAGTGTAAAATTACATTCTAACCAAAGCATACAAGAGTGGAGTGGCTCTAACTCTATCTGACAGTGATTTACAACCTGAATTTTATTCTCTCCTGAAGCTAATTATTATCTGAAGGAATATTCCAGTTCGCAGTACTGAACTAAACACATGCACGCACTGGCAACGCACAAGTCAAACTGTTGGGTCTTTTTTTGATGTGAATTACTCTCTTTTTGCTCAACGTGCGGTTTTGGCAATGCAGATAATCAGATATTCATACCAATAAAATAGGATTTAATTAGATTAAGGGAGACAGAGAGGGATAGAAAACAGGAGAGACGGATACAGACAGGGAGAGAGAGTGAGAAAGATAACCTGACAGAGGAGAGAGAGAGAGAGAGAGAGAGTTTCCGCTGGCTTCGGCTAAAGCTGCAGACTCAAAACCATATGCTTGTCATAGTGTTGTGTGAGTCTGTGTGTGTGCGTGAGTCTGTGTGTGTGTGTGTTAGGTGGGCAGGGCTTAGCTGGAGGAAAACTGCTCCGACTGGGATCCTGCTGTGAGCAGCAGGATCCCCGGGACAAACGGAGAAAAGACAGCCGACAGACAGAGTAAGACAGTCAGGTACAGACAGAGAAAGACAGGAAGACAGCGGGGGATAATGGGGAAGATGAGTCACAAAGAGTGAGGAAGGCGGAAAAGACAGACAAAGACGACCAGAGCGGGGCTTGAAGTGCGGTGTTTTTATACTGCACTGCTCCTCCATACAATATAACAGACAACAGATTAGGCCAATCACCACACATACCATATGAGAGACAGTGGATTCAGCCAATCGGAGTGTGTACTGTTTGACAGGCAGCACGCGGGGTCAGACTGCATGTCAAGCGTTACATCAGACAGACAGCTGAGCCAACCTGATAACCAGCGTGATAAAGAACCAGACCAAACATCAGGAGCAGAGTTTTGTTTGGCTGCGCATTTCTCCAGGAAGCATAAACTAAGATAGGTATCATCAGGTGACCTACCAGACTCTTGGTCCATTTTGATTGACAGGGCTGGGCTCTGGGGGGCGGAGTCTTCACTCAAAGAGTAGCTGTGCTCTGCTTGAATATCTGAGGGATTCAAAAAGCTTTTTTCAGATATGGAACACGTACAACACACTGGTTTCAACTGCCTCACTCAGATATAGGGGCCAGTTATGTACATGTTTACTGTAGCTTTACTCAGACGTGATAGAAAGACGTGGGATATCTGGGACCGGGGAGGGGGAGCAGTATAACAGGTGGAGCGATGCGTTCAAGAGCCATGATATGAAGGAAAAAAGGGCACTCCAAGTTCTCTCACAGGCTCCATAAATGATAGATTTAAAGATGTATATTGCCATTTAGAACTAAATCTAATGTCAAAGAGTGCACACACGTACAATGTTGAGCTTTTTTTCCTTATGCATATGAGATGATAATTGAGTAATGCATTTATTGCAGTGCTCTTAAAAAGACTCATAGCTCTCTCTGTGCATATTTAACCTTTGAAGGGATTTAATTCAGACTTGTATGTAAATGTAAAAGTAAGTGACTTTTGCATTAAATTGACTTGTGGCCTTGTTAAATTTAAAATTTGCCCTCACATTTACATGATGAGGTGCAAGCAACGGTTATGAATCTATAAATTAAGCGTCTTCCAAAAAGTGTCAGTCAAAGTGTTTTTACAGCTTCCTACAATCAAAGCCAACTCACCGTGGAGGTCTCAGCCACTCTAGTGATTATGACAACAACGATTCGTCTAAAGTGACGAGTCTGACAAGTAGTGCTACATCTTTCTGACAGAGCCTAGAGTGACTCAGGGCCTATTCACGCAGCTCTGGCATTTTTTTTTTTTGCAAGTGGGTGCCTTGTGGTAGCTCAGCCAGTTGCAGCCTAAACCAACAAACCAGGGCCTCCTCGTCACAGAGCCAGCACCTGCTAGGTGAGGGATGGCCGTCCAATGTGTTTCGTGCTGGTTAATAGGCAGGAGTTTTGGAAGTCACAGACTTTGGCAGCAGAATCTGGCTCTCAGATCATGGAATTATACTCCGGGGAAAGCCCAGACAGTTTGATTTCAGTGGTTGAGAAGTTACAACTTGATACAGTTGGTCTCAGTTGGCTTTCGAATTAAACCAAATAATGGGACTGGGGTCTTTTCTACCCAGACTTTGGCTGTGGAGTGGAACAACTGGCTGCTGCACTATTGGAGGTTAGTCAAGGAAACAAGAAGGTCATCTACATGTGACTATGAGTGGAGAAGAAAACTCTGAGAGTTTCTTGGACCCAAAAGCATTTCAAAGCAAGCGACTTCAAGACAGTGGTTGGACTTTGGAGAGAGTTCCCCCAACCAACTTCTTTTACCTGCTGTGAGAGTTTAATAATGGAAAAAATGAGGAATTCAGAAGAAACAACCACTGTGATCCAACCCCTGGTGCATTTGTATTGGACTGCAGTGTTAGGCATTACATAAACTCATTTTCTGTACAACTCTTACGCTTTGTTCTCTTATTTTAATAGTTTGAGGAACTCTGGAGAACTGTTGAGAACACGGCATGTGTGTTCTTGATAATGGTGATTTGTCATAATAAAAAAGGAGCTGACCTGGGCTGCTCTCTATGTCCATGTGTAAAAGTGAAGGTCTGTCTGCCAGCAGTGGTCGCTCTAATAGATGGTCGTCAAAGAAACTGTTGAATAATTCACTGCTGAAGTCGTCCATCTGGTCACCTGAAAAAGGCTGGAACACATGGAGAGACACATGGAGACGAAAACACTTATTTTACGAAGCAGAATAATGGTTTCCATGAGAAACTGTCTTCTTTTGTCCATTACCACTCCAAATAAAGAAACAGGCTGTGGTATAGCTGGTATATTTAACATTGTCTGTGCAACAATTCAGCATCTAATGAAAACCATGCATCTCCAAAGAATCTTTCATTTAAACAGAAGGATTATGTTTACCATTGTGGGTGGGAACTTTCCCCTACTTATTAAAACGAAAAAACATTGGAATATGTGAAAAATATGCACTTTCACAAAGCTGAAAACAGGCTGCAAAAGACAAATGTTGAGATCTCTGCAACTGTTAATATGAAATCTTCAGACCTGGAAAAGTACATACAACTAATAATTATTTTTTTCTCAGATGCATCCGTCATTTCTTTTCTTCATTAGACGATTGTTTGTTTGATCCGTAAAGTGTCAGAAAACTACCAAAAATGCCCATCGCAGTTTCTAAAAATCCCCAAATATTCAATTTACAATGGCATGATTATCAAAATGGTTGCAGATTAATTTTCTGTTGATCGAATTATCAGCTATGTGTTTCAGTTATGCTACAGACAATCTCTCGGGGCCAGAAACCAGACAATCTAAACTGCGTTGATGGCCTGGGGAGTCGGTGAGTGGGAAACAGCAGTGATAGATTCATCCTCAGCCTGGATGAATGAGTCACCGAGCTGAGAGACGTTGCTCTGGAAGCCTGGGACAGCATGGTGCTCTGATTTCACTGGTTTACACACACACACACACACACAAACACACACACACACAATATGAGTCACCCCGCTCTTAAGCAAACATGCACAAAGCAGTATAAAAGCACACACACACACACACACAGATGGATCGGTTGGAACCTATTACTTCACAAGTCAACAGTGCTTGGAGGCTCCTCACATAGTAACAGTGACAGAAGTAACTTGATTTGATTAACAACAAATTCAAAAATTGATTTACATGTTATATTCCTGGAAATTAGCTCCGGCTCTGCCAGTGTGTCACACAAGATTAACTCAGTCCAGTAGCAACAGTGAAGACAGAGCTGGGATAATAAACACAGACCTAGCTTCAATATTTTTTTTTATATCAACGATGGATCACATGTGTCGTGTGAAAGGGGTCACTTGAGGTTATGAACTAACAAAGAACTCATCCGACTCTGCAGTTCCCCTCAGCTCTTTGAAGCATTTTACCCTCTTTCAGTTCATTGTTCTGGGTTTTCCATCCTCCACATCCTCCATTCTCACCAAGCAGCAGGCAGCTCTGACAAACCAATGCAAGAGAGCAAACGGGTTTAAAACTTTTTGTGTATACTTTTATTTTGATAGGTAAACGTGTCCTGTTGTTATGAGAAGATTATCTGTAATGAGCCAGGAAATTTAACATTTTTAGTGACTTTTTCCCCCTGAATTAAGGCTTTCAGTAGATTATTTTTTTTAAATTGCATGTAGACATCAAAGCTATAATACTTGCATTGGTGTCCATCACTGCAGGAAGAGAGGAGGGGAGATGAAAGAGAGTAAACAGGCCAGTTCATGCAGGACTATATGTCCTGCGGGATTATTGGACTAACTGGTATGTCATACAATATTCTTTAAACACTTTGCAAACAAGTAGCATTTACACCTTCACACATGCATTATCTCACACAGAGACTGTATGTGTGTGTGTGTGCATTTGTGACTGTGACCCAAGTGCAGCTGTGGTGCAAGTCTGGGACACATGCAGCTGTCTGATGAAACCACGTGGAGTTCAGCACAAACACACAGAACGTAGACATACAGACGGTGGGTAAAATAACAGACGACACATTAGAAACTGCTGATGTTTTGAAATTCCCTTAGAAACCTGAAGATTTATCATCTGTAATGAATTTAACAAAAGAACATAAGACTAATATAAGATAAATACTGATTTAATGATTCGATAAAAAGCTTTAAGCCAGTTGATTCTCTTATCAGTGGAGGAACTATTTCCATATTTGTATTTGAACTTAAGGCTCAACTGAGCTCGATACAGGGTATAACAAATGACAGCCACGGCTCGAAAAAGGTGTGTGCACGCACTCACTGATCCTGCAGCCATTCATACACAAATGAACACTCACTCATTCATAAACAAACACACCCACATGCAGGAACAGTGATATAGACAGAGCAGCCTTGTCCTCCTGCCGCACTGAGCATTACAACAATATCCCTTCAAAATAACCGTGACACAGCCCCTTTAACTCCGCTCCATTAGGGAATATAGGTCACGTTTAAACCGGGCTACGTAAAAATAAACAGTGAAAAGTTTCCTAGTTGGAGAAATGTGGCTGAAATTGCTATAATGACGGGAGAGGCGCAGGGAGAGAGTAGAAGCAGAGAAAGCCCCACAGTTGATCTAAAATTAGCTCTCGTGGCTGCATTAGTCCAAGTGTAGTAGTGTTTATGTCGCTCTCAATCAGGAGTACTGACATTTTACTATGTAGAATTTAACTCTTGTAGTTCCAGAAGTGGCCATTTACTTCAGATTTAGCTGCGTTTGCAGTTCTGTATGTAATCGCCCTTTATTGCAGTGTGTAGTTGGGATAGGTTTGTTAAGCACATGCTCAAATCTGACGCACCTGGAGCCCGTGGCACAGCTCTCACCTACCAGCACAGCCCTGTTTGAGGCTAATCTATTTTTCTTATCCATCACCTGGCGCAGTGACGCATCCATGGCACGGGTTGTTTTTTCTAAACCCACGCAGACATGTTCAGCTTTTCTGCCTGATAAAAAAACCTCCTCCTCTCAGGACTGGATACGCACACCCCCCTCACTCCCCTGTATTACTTTATTAATCGATAGAGAGAAATCTGTCAGTTAGACGTTTTGTTAAATTGCCGATTGATCCATATGGCACGAATCCTGCAGGCACAAAACCTGGGGGTGGATTTCAATTGGGATGGGAGGCGAACGGAAGGAGATGGATGAATGACGGCGTCGGATCACACCATCCACTGACTAAACTGCCAGAGGCTCCCAACCTTTCTTGTACCTTATAATAAAGGCCCGAGGTGACAAAGTGCTTCTCTGCAGTCATTCATCTCTCATGTCACTATGAACAACCTCTGCAATGATATCTCTGAAATAAACCGAGGGATATACATGCAGGTGGTTGGGCAGAAAGCTGAATCAGCCCAGAGTGGTTCAGTGTGAGATGCTTGGTGCTGGGAAAGCTGCCGTCAGGGGGTCTGGACCTTTCATTACCTGAAACACTCCCCTCTCTGCTGGGAAAAGAATCCCATTAGGGAGCGTTAGAAAGCAGTTGACAGTTTTTATGGCTTATTTCAGTGCTGGGTTGTCATTAGACGGGGATGGGGTTGAGGTGTAAACCACACAGGGAAAAGAGCCTGAGAAGTCAGACGCAATGAGTAATTATAAATGCGGAGAGAGGCTCTGTTGTGTCTGTAATTAACAGTGTTGAGTCTCGACACATCTCTCTCCCTCTCCTTTCATTTGGATGCCTCACCGGTTCAGGTGAAACGGAAAGAAAACGATCAAATGATTCACTGTGGTGTTGAGGCTTGAACACCGGCTCGAACGTGCTGCCTGGCGCGGAGTTTCGGCCGCAGTCTGTTGGTAAGAGGAGCCACCTGCTGCACCTCAACAATCATACAGCAAATGCTCGCAGACTTGGGAAGGATATTTCCCTCCCCCAGCGCGGCGACGAAGGAAAGCACAGCGATGAACTGGACTACTGAGAGCCAGGCCAAAAGGTTTATGTCATTATGGCATGAATATTGCAGTGGAAACCATCGTAAACTCTTCAGAACATCATGTAAAAGCCCAAAGGGAAATACGCTGAAAATAAAATGTTCTCAACAAGTCTCAAATTCAGCCCTCCAAACAACTCTCATTTGGATTTAATCAACTGAGATTCTGACTCTGCTTCTTCTGGTTGATCTGAAATCCTGGTTTCTCATTCTTGCATTATTATTTAAATGGGACAATGAAACCAAATTAAAGTAAAAAAAAATACTCTAAGGAAAGTAAGCTGTTGTAGCATTAGCTGATCATGAAGCATGACAACCATCACTAGACAAAAGACACCAAGCTGCAGGAAATGCTCTCTAACGCAAGACAGACTTCCTCTCTGCATGCAATTATTTTCCACACAGATTATATTTTACTGCATCATTACCGACTCAGCCACAATTGTTAGCAATAGCTCCATTAGTGCCATATCATAACACTGCACTAATCTGTGTCTTAATGAATCCTCGGCTCTGGGCTCCAAGTCAGAACTGGGTCTGGTCCAGCACAGTAACGGTACTCAAGGCCTCCTCAAGGCGGCTGCTTCCCGAAAGGTAGACACGCATCCACTTCCCAGATGCAGTGATGGGACAAAAATTCAAATGCTCAACTGATTTTGTTAAAAATCATTTGGGGCTTTTCTTCGTCATACATGACTTTAAACTGAATATATTCAGGTTCAGCCAGAACATGCAGTTTGAAGAGGTCACCTTGGGCTATGTGAAATGACCACATGCATTTTTCACTATTTTTTGACAAAATGATGCAGCCCCACACTCAGTCATTTGAGATGTTATAGTATGCTTTGGAAAATGATCAAAAGTATTTTCTTTTGGTAAAGTTACTTATATAACACTTATATAATACTTTCAATCTGGATTTCTTTTTCTAAATAATCACAGACAGGTGAAATAATCTCGTTCCACTGGCAGGCTTTTTAATTGCTTTCAAATAAGACATTAAAAGTCAGGAACGTATCGCATGAGATTTTTTTTTTTTTTTTGCAGTGTAAAATGAAATTGCAATTTTGAGCGACCAGAAAACATCATGTCATTATCTTACAACGCTGGCTGCCGCAGATAAGAAAATGGTAATGTTCTCGACTGTGTTTGGCTTCATGTAGGGATGTGTGGCTGCTGCGGGTTGGCTGTGTTTGGCTTCACATGAGCTACATTTAAGAGTGAGAGAGGAGGGAGCCGAGGTGGTTACTGTGTGTGTGTGTGTGTGTGTGTGTGTGTGTGTGTGTGTGTGTGTGTGTGTGTGTGAGTGTGTGTTGAGATAGAAGTGAGGTATAGTTCTCAGTAAAACAGCAGAAGAATTTTTCCTTCTCACACAGTTAGACTCTCACACACACACACACACACACACACACACACACACACACACACACACACACACACTGCTGCATGCCTGCTCACATTCCTTCTAAAAGCTCAGCAGCCAATCGGCAGCGGGCATGCAAATGAGATGGGTGTGTCTTTTTACAGCTGGAGTACAGGGTCTGAACGGAGAGTAGAATAGAATAGAGTAAAATAGAACAGAATACAATAGAATACGGAGGAGGGTGCATTAGAATGAGGGGAACGGCGTGATCGCGTAGAGAAAAACATGAAGTGGGTGCAGGATAAAAAAAGTGTGTGTTTGTGCGTTTCGGCAGAAAACAGGGAGAGACAACTTCTGGTTTTTGTACAAACGTAGAACTGAACAGAGTAGAAGAGTGAGGTGGAACCACCTCTCAGCTGGAACTTACTGCACTGTCCTTACCTGACCTCACTGTTGCATGTGTGTGTGTCTGTATATGTGCACCAACTGCTCCAAATATATATCATACTCAAAGTGTTTTGAGACTGGCCCTCTGGTGGGGCATACAGTTAATAAAATGTTAATATGGCGCACAGTGGTTACCATGGTTACGATGGCTTCTGGCCCTGCATGAATTTACGCTCAATAAATCCCATTTCTGGGCCTCAAATATCACAGAGAAGAAAATCAGTCCTAACTGGCCCAAAAGTCTCAGAGAAACACTTCTCCTAGACGTTTAAACTTCACCTTAACAAAGAGGAGGTTCATCTTCTCTAGAGCTGAAATTAAGATAATTAATTGATTGGAAGTAATTGATTGATTTTTTCTTTAAATCACCTCAAGGAAAAATCCAAACTTTCAAACTTCTCAAGTGTTCAGAGGATATGCTGCTTTTTTTTTGGATTACGTGGTAATACATGTGTTGGCTGGACAAAAGAATTAATTTGAAGACGTCACCCTGGCCTCTGGGGAGCTGCGACGGCGATTTTCCCCTGTTATCTCACATTCAGTAGTCCAAATGACTAATCTATTGAATAATGAAAAGAACTGTTGCCGCAGCCCTGCTCTAATTTCCTCCAGGATTTAGGACAGCTACATGCAGAGCAGAGCTCCCAGTGGGAGGTAAATGATGTTGACCATGCATGATCCACGCTGGATGCTGTGGTCCAATGGTCCGGCGCACATGACGCATCGATGCAGATGGATAATGAGAGCAGTGCCAGTCATCACTGGTTGACCTCTAAGCATCTGTATAATTTAAAATGCAGCCAAGGCGTGTTCACATTTCAGTGATGTGATTCACTTCTGCTCCGCGAAAAGTCACAGAGGGTTCAAAGGTCCATCAACAACTTTAAAGCGCTACTCTACTACGATAGGCGGCGTTGGTCCTACTGAAAACGATTCTTAATTCACTTCATCTTTTCCTTCAGCAGTCTGACTCCATCATCTCTGCAATGCCCCCTCCCATCTCTTGTCTACACTGACTCTTTATTACCAAAAGGGACACACCGTACTGGAGGAGATAAATAAAATTCAAAGCAGGAAGCGTGTGCGAGTCCTTGCTGTCCTGCACACCGTCATAAAAACCAATGAGACGATGACTCCGTGTGTCCGTTCGCCGTGTCCTCCACATTTTAACCACCTTATGACAGACCGTTGTCCACACTGGTTGCAGTCTTCAGTCCCCACATTTAGTCAAACTGCACAGATACAGTTGCACCACATGAATGAGCAAAAGGGTTTCAGGGTTTCTCTATTCTGCTCTTCTCCCAACATTGACGCCGCTTTAATCAATATGATTAATATTAACGATGGATGAAATGTGAAAGATGTTCATGGTGATAAGACAATACAAAACCCTGCAGATCCTCTCAGCTCTTTGGAGCTCTTTGACTCAAAATGTATGCTAATGTTGCTGCTCATGTGAAAACAGCCAACTGTGTGCTGATAAGTTCATCGTATCCACTTCTGTAAGATGATAAAATGTCAGTGCCGCGTTTACAGCTTATTTCTGGTGCCGAAATGCCAAGAAATTTGATAATGCAGCTTTAAACAAGTAACATACAATCATCATTGTTGACAAAGGTAGAGTGAAATAGAAAATAAATCTTATATATTATATTTTATAGATTATTACATTGCTTAGCCATATAGAAAAATGATGGTGTGATTCCAAATACAGGATGAGCACAAAGTTGGAGACTGCAAAAGAGGAATTGACAGAAATCTCCATATCATGCAGTTTGTTTTCTGTCCATCAGTGACATCCAGAAGTCTCCGACGCTGTGACTCACCACCCACGCAACATGATTGGAGATAAAAGACTGAGGAGAGGTTGAAATTTGGTCCATTCACTGCACTAAAGAATGTATAAGTATTGTCTCATCGGGGAACCTTTCCCATGTCCTCAGTGGTACAGCCCAGTCTAGCGGCTTCACAGCAGAGTGGACTACTTTATTTAGAACAGAGACAGAGGGAAACAAACCACAAGCAGACTGCTGGACTGACTCACTGACTAGAATAGAGAAAAACTGTTTAAAAAAGAAAAGAGAATGACAGAATGGAAAAAGAGACAGTGAGGACCGAATAGAAATTGAAGATAGAGTACTTCCTGCTGACACTGATACTGTGATATTTATCATTAAGCTCTGTGTGCAGCAGTGAAACAGTTCTCAGTCTGTCCTCAGCGTTTCCCCAAATTAAGAGTGCAAAGACCGGTCAAGCATGCCGTGCACAGAGGGCACGGCACTGTACTTTTGGCATTCTGTGGTCGGAGGTGCACAGCACACCCGCAGAAACAGGGTGGGACAGAGAGGAATAAATTATCATAAATCATGGGGCAGGTAGCAATCAACTCACCGCAGTTAGGTTTGATTGAGCCTGCATGCAGCTCAAAGCTGCGCATGAAACAGTTCCCCGTGATGACCTTTTTTACTATTAGTGGACAAGTTTGAAAAAAAGTTTGCTTCCTGTCGCACGGCTGTTGCTACTTCAACCAACGCAGTCACGATTGTACTGATTAGCAGGCGTGAATCTGCTCGACCACATCCCGTTGTTTGTTACAGCCACCGTTCGTCCTCAGCTGAGATTAAAAGATGCGACGTCTCAGGTGCTGCAGGGGAGGTGATGCGAGCAGCTGTTGCCCCCGGTAACCTGTTGTTTTTGGATGAGGATACGGAGAGAGGAGTGATGGGAACAGGTGGTTTTTAAGTGGGCTCAGAAGATTTAATTGTTGACTGTGACTGTCCTGCTGCAGCGTGGAGGTAGAGGAGCAGGATTTCATTAAGTGAACTGCAGGTAATACAGCATGCACGATTGCAATATGCAATATAAAGTTTGCATTTCCAGCGAGAAGTTGGTAGAGATCAAGTAAAATTCAGAATTAAAAGGTAGAGGCAATGAAGAAGTACTATTCTGTCAGCCAACCAATCAATTAATTGACTTACTTAAGCTCTAATATTATTCAAGACTTGAGGTAAAGTAATTCAAATTTTCATTATTGAGTGAGCTGATTAAGAAACATGCCCTAATCCTAATTAAAGTCTGATTAAGAGGAACACTTGCTGAGTTAATTGAAAAGTAATGAGACCAACACAGGAAGCGTTTTCACTGCAGATCGGCCAATTAACAGTTTGATGCATGCACCCACGCGCATGCGCACACGCGTTGGCATTAATAAGCAGGTGTGCTGCTGAGGACTGCAACACCTGTCAGCTGAAAACACACACACACACGTAAAAGTTAACCAATAACTCGCCACATATTGGTTTACACACACACAGTGTTTGGGCCCCGGATGTCAGTCAGGATCTAATAACTGCACCGCCCTCCTGAGGTCCGGCTCCGGGCGGAACAGGCAGGAGAGGTGCGTTTGATTCAGGGGACTTTTAAATCCGGGCTGGTGAATAAAACGAAGACTCACCACATTCGTGAGGAAGTCTCCGTCGCTGAGCTCCTCCAGGTCCAACAGGTTGCTGCCTCCGGGCGGGTACAGTTTCTCCGCTGCCAGGCTGTCTAAGATAGACTCCATCATGACTGTCTGTGTCTGTTCAGTAGCTGTGTGGACCTGGGGGGGGGTGTGGACGCAAATCTTAAAGATCAACTCATTAAAAAACGGAGCGGTTTTGCTCTCAATGCTGGAGGGGGGGGGGGGGGGGGGGTCCGCCGTGAGTTCACCCCGTCTGGGTCGAGCCGAGTCCCGCCGCTGCTTTCTTCCTTTCGCTGGCAAAACTTGGGAAACTGTGGGAAATTCACATCCTCCTCCCGCTGTAGCGGACGCTGCTCTCCATCCAGCTGTGAGTGTGCAGCCGACCCCCCCCCGCAGCAATGAGCGCTCAGGAAGCCCCGCCCCCCCCCGCCGCGTCACGGGCTCCAGCTCCAGATCCAGCTCCAGGTCCAGATCCAGGTCCAGCTCCAGCTCCAGCTCCAGCTCCAGCTCCAGCTCCAGATCCAGCTCCAGATCCAGATCCAGGTCCAGCTCCAGATCCAGATCCAGGTCCAGCTCCAGCTCCAGCTCCAGCTCCAGATCCAGATCCAGGTCCAGATCCAGCTCCAGGTCCAGATCCAGGTCCAGGTCCAGCTCCAGCTCCAGCTCCAGATCCAGATCCAGATCCAGGTCCAGGTCCAGGTCCAGCTCCAGGTCCAGATCCAGATCCAGGTCCAGCTCCAGCTCCAGGTCCAGATCCAGATCCAGATCCAGGTCCAGCTCCAGCTCCAGCTCCAGGTCCAGCTCCAGATCCAGATCCAGGTCCAGGTCCAGGTCCAGGTCCAGCTCCAGATCCAGCTCCAGCTCCAGGTCCAGCTCCAGATCCAGATCCAGATCCAGATCCAGCTCCAGCCTTCATGAGCCTCATTTGCACAATTAAAACTCATTTCTTAAGTGTCGTTTTGAGGGACTTTAGTTCAATTAAGAGGTTAATTTTTTATTTTGAAGACTTATTTTTAAAAACTGCTTAGGTAAAAGCTGCAAATACACAACAGGTACACAATATAAAAAAGTACTTAAGAATAAAAGAACTTATTACACAGACTGGTTCTTTATATTAGACTTAATATGGTTTAATCAATAACAATATTTCATTTCAAATCTTAAGTAATTGCTGTGAACTGAACTCCCTCTGACTATGGAAGCAAATAATAAAGTATCAGAAAAATGGAAATGCAGTAGAAGTACATCAAAAGTGTATTACACAGAAGTGGAGTACATCTAGTTACTTTTCACTGTTTGCTTTAACTCCAGTGCATTTTTAGCTTACAGCTTTTGTTTTGTTAAATAACATTTTCATTATTTGAGTCTTTAAGAAAAGAAAATCAAATTACATCTTTATCATTCTTGGTACAACAAGTTTGGTGATCTCGTGTAATTGCTAATACAGCTTCAACCTGAACATCTTATCAGCCAGAATAGGTAAAAAATACTTTTTGGGGAGTGTTTAGAGGACGTTTGGTCCATTTGTTTGATGGTCTTTTTCATGTTTATGTGTATGATGGCTGATTAATATGGCTTCCTGTAACACAGATGGAACTGGGCCCTTGTGGGAGTTATTACTTACACCTGGACTTGTCCAAACATCTGCAATGGAAAGGTCAATGGAGTGTATTGGATGTAATGTTGCCCCCTATGGGTAATAGGGGATCATTGCAATTTGGTTTATTTTAATATTATAATATGGCAATCGCACAGTCTATGATGATCAGAAAACACTTCAGCAATCAGAAAACACAGCTTCGGCAACACAGAATACAGTTACAGTTCAGATCAGTGACAAAAAAATGAGGTCTCTGATTTACCAGCACTCATCTTTCAGCCTTGGGGAAGACTGAGTGTGATGCTTGTCAGGTGAGGAATGTGTGTTTGACAGAGTGAAAAAGACAAGTGACTAAAGAGACAGTTTTAACACTCCAAAATACTGCTTCCAGCTACACACACACACACACACACACACACACACACACAGGAAAGTGGGAATGAAACATGTTTCTTTTTCTTCCATGAATGCCGAGGCCCACCCCTGTCATCCTGCCCTGGACTGTCTCTCCTCTGAGACAGAGGTGTAGAGAGATACCTGTACAGCAGGAAGAGAGAAACCACGTCCATTGTGTCGCAGGTATCAGAGGTGCATGTGTGTGTGTGTGTGTGTGTGTGTGTGTGCACCGAAGCTTTGACCTGTTACACAACCTGGGGAGATTTCCCTCGAACCACTCACCATTTTTACATATCAGCAGCTATCGGATGGGTCGGCATGAAATTTGGCACAGACATTCACGGTGCCCAGAGGACGAACCCATGCCTGACCTTTCCTGTAGCGCCACCATGAAGCTGGAATTAGTGGTTTCTTTCAAACTCAGTGGTCTTCCCATCAGCCTGTGCTTGTGAAACATTGCACGTAATAAACATCAGCACTAGCACTAGTGTTTAGCTTAAAGCAATATTGTGCTTAAAATAACGGAGCTGCTGGTGTAATACACCGAATTAGAAAAGCCGAGCTGATATTTCTCATCTCTCACGTTGGTTTTTAAAGCAAATGGCACAGCTGGAAAAGGTTTCAAGATTTCCGTCAAGGCGGAGGATTGCAAGCCGAGTCCTGCATGGCTCGGCTCCGGGGCCCTGAGCGTTTATGTAATTCAGAGGTGTAGAGTCAGACTCAAGTTTCAGACTCCACTTGACAAGATCAGAAAAGACTTACCGAGCACCAGTGACTCAGGATTTCATTGGGAGTCAAGGCCCGTGAATGTATTGTTTAATCGAGGTCATTGTGGAGGGTGTGGTGGAGGAGAAAAGACAGAGGCCCTTTGTCATTGTGGACTACAACGATTACCATCAGGTACCTGAGTGTGTGTTTTATGTCCCTATTCAAAGCCAACTGTTACGTAATGATCTCCTGTTCCATCTCACTAATTCTTATTTCCGTCCTTGTTTTTTTTTTTTTATCTGTTTCCCGTTTTGATCACTCCTGCTCTCTCTGCTTCCACCCCTCGTCTTTTCTCTATCTGCGGATCTTCTTACGGAGGTGTCCCGCCCCAAGGGACAGGATGTCTGTTTTTCTCTCACACATACTGGTGTTGTGTAACTGTGGTGACCTTCCACTGACTACAGTGATTCTCTCCCTAAACCTGACTAATCCTGATTCGCAATTAAAGGTGCTCTGTGGAGTTTTTGACCTCCGGTGGTGTTGTGGAGCCATGTTTTCATGACAGGACCCCAATTTTGCTTGTAGCACTTGTTTTACCCGCCGGCTGACAAGTGCAGGGGCGATGTGATGACCAGCAGGACAGTTGGCAAAATGTGGCAATGTGCCAGTGAAAGAGGACAAGAAGAACAATATAAACAAATAAATGATTCATCTGGCAAAACATTTAGCCTCCACCAAAGTTTGATATAAGATAAGAAATGCATTCTACAAGATGTTAGTTTAAAATGTGTAGTGCTTTTATTATGAAATCCAAAACTAATATTATGCTTTAGTTTTTATCAAATCAACCCCCATCTATGGCCTGTATTTATTATGAACAGTGAGGATGTGTTTTAATAAAGTGCACATGTAGTTACAACCAGTCACCACAGGTCTCGCCAAGTCAATCACAAGCGAAATCTTAAAGTTGCATTGATTGTTTTATTGCCACTTGGGAGCAGCAGAAGGAGGCATAACCACATGAACACATTATCACCTCATAAAGTTTTATAGCATAATTTTTAACGTGTATTCGTGTCACTTCAGGATGAAATCAACTTGATTTTCACACTGTGGTGTAATGAACGGTAAGAGAAAGTCAATGTAAGACACTGATCAGCAGATCTAAACATCACCGGCTTTTATGGAAAGTAAGTAAGTGTCTATTTCCTCCTGCATGATATACAGAGCAGGACACAGATGCTGCATGGAGAAGATTTTATGTCATTTTACATATTTAACTTTCACATATTATTATAAGGTAAATAACTGTTAACCTTACATTATTTATCAGCTACTGATTCCAAGTAAGACCTCAGTCAGGATTAGAGGAATTAATGTGATTCATGTATTCATTTCATACAAACTTGAGTTTTTGTCTGTTTGAATGCATTAGCTCTCTGATTGGTTGCTCATCTGTTGATGCACATCTTGAGGGGCAGCTCTCCGATTGGCTGCCGGTGTGACGGTGCAGGTATGACTCATCCTCTATTCTTAGCCCGGAGAGGCTACACGGGGCTCTGACCTTTCATCGCCTTGGTGACCGCCGTGATGTCGTCACCCCTCGTCGTCACTCATTGTTGTCATCATCCTCTTCTGTCTGTCTCCCAGATCCGCTGGAGCTCGTTGGCATGACAGCAGCGAAGAGCGGCAACATCAAAGCATCGAGGTGGATAAAAACACACAGTTTATGTGTCTGTGTGAGTCAGTGATGGGTTCACTCACTATCACCACCAGACAATTAGTCCCTGTATCTTCTCTCTTTCTCAGCGCCTGTGCTCAACCCCACTCATGACTGTGAATATAAATGAATACTTTGATATTAATGAGTTCTATCTCCGAACAGTCTTAAACGAGCAGTCGGGGCCAGGACAAGACTTTTTGGGGCTGCCAGCATCACTCCGCTCAACCACCACCTTCACAACGACCGCTAAACTTATCTCCCCCGCCTGAAGTATACAGTAACTACAGCCAGTGGCGGTGTACTGACAAATAACAAAACACAGCATTAACTAAAGACACAGGAGAAGAGAAGCCATAAAATTGTGGGCTGAGAAGATTCATCACATGTACTAATAAAAGCACACAGTGAACAACTAGACTTTGTCTTTCAAAAGCCCACCACTGGCTTTTCTTCTCCATTACATCCAGTACATGCATTTACCTTCAAATTGCATGAGTATGCATTTAAAAACTACAATATAGAGGAGAAATTAAAGTATGTAAATTCACCTAAAAGCTTGAATTGGTAACTATCTGCACAATTTCATCCTCTGTGTTCAGAGGGTGGCTGTTGTTGGCTGGCTGCTGGTAGCTGGGTGGAGGAGTTGATGTATAATAAGTAGGAGGGTGGCAGGGAGGTGGGATGGAGAGTAGGTACACAGTCAATTTTCCCATAATGTCTTTACAAGTGGCTGGAGATAGAGCAGCCTGTGTAAACAGTGTGGTCAGATTCAGTGTGGCTGAAGCTGAGCAGCTCTTATTCTTCTTCCTTACAGACAAACAAGATGCCAAAGGAGCCCAGTGTTTTCCTTCCCTGTTATAGCCTATCTTCTTTTCTGGCTCTCTCTCTGTTGCTTTTTCCTCTCCCTCTCTCTCTCTCTCTCTCTCTCTCTCTTTTCAGATCACGATCACGAAGTTCAGAAGTTCAGAGTGAGCAATGAGGAGAGAGGGATATGCAGGGAGAAAGTGAATAACGCCAAGACTGTAATCAAAGCCAGCCTTATTCATTACACACTGTTACATCATCTACACACTCCTACAACAAGGTCAAGTTCAGCTGTGTCAGTTAGCCGCCGATGGACTTTCCACTGATTGGCCTGCGGGATTTTTGAGTCGTTGTTTAAATAACACATGACGATACCAAACTGTGTGAAGACGGTGAAGTTGACAGTATATTGCATCCATCTGTGATTCCTAATCATCTCAGTGTGCCGGTGCCACATCCTCTGCTCTCCTGTGCAGGTTTTACACAAGCAAAGATTCAGATTCTTGCACAAGCTGGACAGGGGTGTCCACATGTATTTGGCCACCTGGTGCATTTTTACAATCTGTGAGACAGTGAGGAGTCTGCATCTGAAGAAATGACAGCGGCTCCCTCTACTGGAGGGTGAAAGACATAACAAACTAGGACACAAATTCCTATGGATGTACAGTAAATACACTTAAATGCCTGTAATTGAGTGCCACCGTTTAATCAAGCTAATATAATATTTGCAACACAATGTAATAAAAGAAACACATTTAGCTTGTGCTTCAAGTTAGCTTATTGTATTTCTGTTGTAACTGGATTTTCTTGTGTCCTAAATGGCTTGATGTGTATCTATAATTCAACTTTAAAAGGGAATCATTTGTCCTTGGAGGTGAATTTGAGCCGCTGTTGATTTCTATGCAAATTAGGCTGCGTGGGCCCTGCTTTGTGACTGGCTGCTGTTTTGGGAAGGGGGCGTGTCTCTAGTACTCTCAAGACCAGGGCAAGGAGTTCAAAGTCATGACTGACCAGTTGTTAAGGTTAGACAGCTTGTCCTGGTAACTCATGTCCTTTGTGAGATTTCGTGAATTTTTTTTAAACTTTATAAATAGTTTATTTTCCTGAACTGAGGTACTCGGTTGAATTGAAGGGAACTGGTTGTAGTTTACCCTGAAATGACTGCATCACACTGTAGCAGAGCTGATACCGTAAAACCAGCAGAGAACAGACAACGCACACTTTTCTAAAAATGTCCCATAGAAACTATAACTGCTGAATAACTGTTTGCGGCGGTCACCACTGCATGGTCTTAGACCGGGTCAGTTTCCTGGTCAGGGCGTGGCGAACTGTCAGCATGTAGGAGCGACGGTCAGGCAGAGGCCGCTGCTGATCCAGCACCAGCCTGTTAACACACACACACACACAAACAAAAAATATCACCACTAATAAAACGACACATGCTGCAGGAGGACAACACATCACCAATATGCAGCGTGGCAAACCCTGCTCTCCTCTGTGCCCCTCGACCACACGCTCAAAAATCACAGGTCCGCAAACGGATTGTTTTGAGTATAATTATGTGTAACTCTCTGCAATCAGGTTAGATATAATACAGCTGAAACACACCTAATGAGCTGAAACACGGCCGCTTCCACAGCTGAAACAGCTTCAGCCACAGACAGCTCGTTGAAGCCACACCTACACACACACACACACACACAAATACATTTATCTACATTGTATGTGTAAGTTGCACCAAACTCCATAAAATTGGTATCTACTTATTCCCATAGATATTTGGTGGCAACACAGACGCGATCTCAAATGTCATAATCAAAATTACCAATAAATTGATTATTAAACTACATCTTTTAAGTGAAATGTACAAAACAAATGCAAAAGTTTTTGTGTCAGTACAAACTATTGAATACAGCTGAACGTTGCAAACGCACACACACAAACCTTAAATCCTTGGCCAGTCTCTGTCCCTCCTCTGTTGTCACCTCCCGCCCTATTTCCAAATCTGCCTTATTGGCCACTAGCACTGTAGGAACAACTGACACACACACACACGCACACACACACGCACGCACACACACACACGCACACAGAGAGAGAGAGAGAGAGAGAGAGAGAGAGAGAGAGAGAGAGAGAGAGAGAGAGAGAGGGAGAGAGGGAGGGAGTGTAGACAATAAATCAAAATGATGATGCTATCTCTGCGTCCTGTTAACACATTACCTTCAGAGCACAGGATGGTCTACCAAACATGGAATGTATGTCCACTCCATCTGTGTGTGTGTGTGTGTGTGTGTGTGTGTGTAAAGATGACAATAGACAGATGTCAAACAAGGTATGAACACAGACTCACTGCACTTTAGGAGCAAGCATAGTTAACACGCTGCTCCTCAGGAGATCGTCGTGCTGGTTGGTTTGTTGTCTAAGTTTTGTTTCATGTGTCTCAAAGTCATTTTTACCCCCGAGCATTAAAGTGTCAGGGACGCTGACAATATCATATATGGTATAGTTTCTCTCTGGAGATGTCGGAGCTGGAATGATCTTACAGATGTACCTGCAGCCTTTACCTCTATGTCATTAAGGATTTGAAAAGTTTGGAAAAGTCTCCTAATGGTTAAAAAAAAGACTGCGTCAGAGTCAGAGGAGTCTTTGCACCTTTCCTTCAACGTTTCCTCCCCATAATGAGTAAGTCAGTTCCCTACCCAGACTCTGCTTGGTTTGGTCGATGAGTTTCTTGAGTCGCGGGACTTCCAGGAAGCTGAGGCGCTGTGTGATGGAGTAGAGCAGCAGAAACCCGTCGGCCCAGCGGATAGATGACTCCAGAGAAGCCACAGAGCTCTCCTTGGAGAAGATAATCTCTGGTTGATAACCATGTGGGAAACACTGACTCATACAAATATCAGCAAACTATTTCCAAGGGACAAAACCCTGGTTAAGATTCAGAGGCTTAAAAGGACTGGGGTAAAGATGAGGATGCATTTTAACTTTGGTTTTATAAAACTTTCCTTTCAAATTAAAACACCATAATGTTTGTTTTGTGCAAAATAAACGTACGTTACCTTTTTACTAATCATGTTAAGCTTTATGATTTCTTGTTTAACATTATATTGCATGTAACAAACACAACTACATTTCATTTCTGCATTTTAAACATCATGACCAAATGCACTGATGCTGCAAGAAGAGACCAAAATTTACCTTACAAGCCACGTCCAAAATCTCCAGGTCAACGGCTTCCTGGTCCACCACCCGACTGCATCTGTAGGTCACCTCTGCGGTACAGTGACACAGACACATTTTTACTGACTTTATTCATTCAGCCTGAGGTGGAGTGATGCAGCAATGTGAGCAATGCATTGTGATAAACACTTACCCTTTTTATGGTCGTATTCGCCAATGAAGCGCTTAGTTATGAAACGAACACACAGTGCTGGAGACAAGAAACAGACTCGGTGACTGGAGGGTGGAACAGCCAGAAGCACAACACACGCTCACAAACTAATATTTCTCTGCACAGTTACACACATGAAGTTTGTTTTTGCACGTTTGCATGTGATCCGTACGCTCATGTGTTATTTTTTGCGTCCAAGAATGATCCTCTTTGTAACCTCACCTGGCTTGTCTAAGCAAATGCACAAGTGCTTTCTCTCTGTTTTTGGCGGAAGGTGTCTGGATGGGTTCGTGTTTGTTTGACTTCTGAGTCTGGTGTTTGAGGGCTCGCTGTATTTCCATCGTGCCAGACACATTAAAGGGTTATTCAGGGCCTGTTCGAGCTGTTATTTGAGCCTTGACAGAGGAGTTTTCATTCATTTTCAGGAATTGCGTCACCACGCAGATGCTGCCCAAAGCATCAATAAACATAGACAACCCGCAAACCTCAGCTGTCTTCACTCAAGCCATGACTGAAATAATAGTATATCTGAAACTGTGGTCAGCCAGTTGTGTGATTATCCTAACTTTTTTTGGAAAGTAGCTTTAAAAATGATTTTTTTTTTTTTTTTCAAATTGTTGTTTTTTTACATGAACACCAAGAACTTAACCCCTGATGGAAACCTCTGCGGGACTACGTATACAACTGTTCCTCTTACACTGATCAAACCCAATCTATTCTGGCTCTAGAATGATGCTATGAGCTTGCACATTTATCAAGACAGGAGAACTGAATTTCCATTTTGGCAAACTAGGTGACCCTCCACTTTGCTTGCTGATGCTACAGTCTAGCAAAATGTCTGGTGTTTCAAGGAAACATGCATGAAATAAACCAGCTGTAGTACAGGTGTGTACAGGTGTCTATTACAAACAGTCTCACATATTCATATTTAAATGAAGGTTACATTGGTTTTAATGCAATAATCTATGTGATCTCTGAGGTTAAGTCATAATGTTCTTTTGGTTCAATTTTATGGTAGAAAAGTAACAACAAAGACTGCTCTTTTTTAATTATGTAAATAGAGCACAACAATTACCCATGCATGAAAAGCTTAAAAGTCAATTTCCCTGCAAAGCAATGTCTGCTGCTGATCTGGTTCGCCCACCATGAAAGGGGTTAGACCGGAGACAGGCAGTGGTTCGACCTTAAAACTTAGCAGTGGAGGTCAAAGAAGTGGCTGGATACATTTACACTTCATTGCTCAGGTAGAAGGGGCAAATTCAGACCTGTGCAAGTTTTCCATTTTTAGCAAAACCTCTCAAACCGTGACCGAAACTTGACCCTAAACTTAACCTCTTTTATTTCCCTGGGCTGGATTTTCCCACATGATGAACACGTGACAGCACGTCCGCCCTCACGTTGTTGCTTCATCCAAAACAACCCCTTTCTGCACCTCTGCCTTCTGGTCTACCTGTGGTATTGTGTAGTTCACCTGTTTTTCCAGTGTTCTGAGCTCCCAGAACGAGGAGTTTAACCGGAACCATTTTCCTGCTGGGCCCACTGTCAGTCCACTGTTTGTCCCTGCATGAAAAAGCCTGCAGAGAAGAGCGGAGGAGGCAGAGTGAACGCTAAGTCACAATATACCTGCAGACAAATGCATCTGGACCTATGGGATTAAAGATTAATACTGACATTTAAGAAGAAATAAATTCCAGATATAAAGGAGTAAAATAATGAACTCACTGTTCGGTCTCAGACACTGAGCAGACAGGGAACGAAGAGAGGGGACTGTCTTCTCTCCTGAGTGTGTTTAAGTGTGTGCCTCTCTGCTTGTGTTTTGTTTTAAGAGCTCTCTCTCTCTCTCTCTCTCTCCTTCCCTCCCTCAGGGAGCACTATATGACAAAAACCATTTGTTTGGAGGAGCCGTGTCCAGCTCCAGACACCAGTATCTCATTCCAGATCCATTCAAGTCACATAAACACACTTTTTAGGGACTTTCAGTGACTTACAATCACCTCAACGATTTACCACTGAGCCTGAAATAAAGATAAACTCCCTGTGACGCCTCCATCCAGAAATTTACTCCCAGCTCACTATAACGGTTCGATGTTGTGCACCCAGAAAATAAAATCATTGCAAGCTGTTTGTGAAGAATGATGGGCATTTGTCCGGTCAGCCAACTCACCAGTGAAGCTTTTAGAAATGAACTTTAAAGCCTCTTTTCTTTCAAACAACAACAAACAGCCTGACTCACACAGAGACCTTGACATTATCTCTGAACTCCGTTAAGACTGCCTTCTTTCAAGCCTCCTGTGTCGGCAGGCCTGGGCTCAGAGCCACATCTGACCACATTTCAGCTGGGATTATCTGGCAGACGCTGCTCTGGGTCCCTTAATGTTTGAGGTATAATCATAGTAGTGAGGTAGATTTCCTTTTCTGTTGTAGAGGCACAAGTTAATGTTCACAACCTGTAGGTTAAAAACATATTTATATAGCGTAATGCACAGGTAATGATGATGACTGAATAAAGTGACTGAATCTGAGAAACAGTTTTAGTTTTTGTAAATCCCTAAAGAAAATTACTTTGAGACAGTTACAGTGACAGGACAAACATAAATGTAACACAAAAGACAGGAAACCACTGAGCTGGAGTAAAGACATTGGTTAGATTTTATTCATATTTCATATGTTTCTCACTTTTATTCAACAAAGCTCGTTCTCCTCACTGAGAACGCTTTAACTGTATACAACAAGCACCAAGGACAACTTTAAATTAAGGAGCAAGGCTGAGATTCGTCAGAGAAGTGTGTGTTGTTTCAGCAGAGGAGAGTTTATTGTGGTTTGTGTGTGGGTGTTCAGCAAACCGATGGCTCGTCGACGGCAGCCGCTCCCTCTGTGATGGCTTTGACACATTTGGCCATCGTCTGCGAAGCCCTGCTGATGGAGTCTGAACACAGAAAGGAGGCAGGTTTAAAAAGTTGAGTCTATACTGTTTTTATTCTTTACCTGTGTCCTCCATAAATACACACACTTACCTGTCATGTAGAAGTCCTTTGCTGTAAGTTGAGGTGGCACCAGAGGAGCTGCTATGAGGTTCTGGTTCACTGCCTGAGAAAGTGAGAAACAGGTAAATCAAGAGATCAGTCAGAAAAGTGTGTGTGTGTGTGTGTGTGTGTGTGTGTGTGTACCTTGGCAAGTTCATTTGCTTGTTTGAAGTAGTTCGCCTCCTCTACGTCGTCGTAACGGACCAGATTAGGAGAAACCTCAGCTAGCCTGGATCGGACCTCATCCGCAGAGTCGTAGGGCAGCGTCACACCAGCCAGCTGCACACACGCACGCACACACACACGCACGCACACACGCGCACACACACACACACACACACACACAGACATTTCTTTGGTCAGACTAACTGTTCATTAGCAGTTCAGAACATTTGCATATGCTATGTGAGTAACTTCCTGCTTACTTCAGACACAGCTCTGATGACCTTCCAGTCCTCCCTGGCCATTCCTGGAGCGGTGACGGCCACTCGGGTGTGTTGGCTCCGGCCTTCAGTGTTGACGTAAGTGGCATTTTTCTCTGTGTATGCTGCGCCAGGTAGGATGATGTCGGCCATTGGTGCTCCTACGTCACCATGGTGACCTGCAAGAGTTGAAAACGTATATTAATATCAGAAATTAGTGACTTTGGATTTTTCCTTTCAGTCTCATGTTATCCACTGAATGATGTGTGTGTGTGTGTGTGTGTGTGTGTGTGTGTGTGTGTGTGTGTGTGTGTGTGTGTGTGTGTGTGTGTGTGTGTACCCTGATAGATGATGAGGCTGTCTTTCGGCAGGTCAGCTCTGGTGATGCAGCCGGAATCAGCTCCCAGCAGGAACAGCACTTTGGGTGGATTCTTCCTGATGGCGTCCACACCGGCCTTGTAGCCCAGATCCAACGCAGCCACCTGACTGGCCACCCTGGTAACACACACACAGTTCACTCACAGAGGCTGAGCTTGTTATCAAATCTCACTAACTTTTTGTGTTAGGAACAAAAAAAAAAAACTTTAATCTACAGAAAACATCAGTGAGTTTGTCTTTGAGTGAGTTCACAAGTTGTACCTGTGCAGGACATTGAGGACTTTCCACCCCTCCTCCACTCCACTGCTGGTTCTGGCGTTCTGAGCGATGGTGGAGACGGCGCTCAAAATGGCAGCTCCGTCTTCTCTCTGCAGAGCGCTGCTGCCCACGACCACTACTGGACGCTTAGCAGCTGAAAGGACCTGGAGACCGGTGGAGGAAAAGAAAAACTCAAATAAAAGTCAGACATTCGGCAGAGAACTGTCATCATTTTATTATTCTGCACAAACTGATCAGACTCCATGTGTGTGTGTGTGTGTCCATCACCTGGCAGAAGGGGTGTGTGCCGTTAGCCAGCTCCGTCAGCACTGCAGTGTCCGCTCCCAGGTGGTCGTATGTGTAGCTCAGGTCAACATCGTGGCCCACCATGGCAACACGGAGCTCATTATGGAGCCAGCTGACGGAGGAGGAGGGCGGGGCAGAGGGTTAGCAGGGGTGAGAGATGGCAGAGGCAAAAGAACAACCTACTACAGAAGCAATGATTTGATTTGTACTGTTTTTCAAAAAACACTAGAACAAAACTGTGTCCAGGAGGAAAAATGAAATAATGACTGTATAGTGTGGCGTCTGACTTCACCTCTTGCGGATTCGGGCGTTGAACAGCGGGGCTTCGTAGCGTGGGTTGGTTCCTACGAGCAGCAGCAGGTCGCAGTCCTCAATGCCGGCGATGCGGGTGTTCAACAGGTAGTTGGAGCGCAGGTCGGTGCTGCAGAAAGAAAAAAACACAGTCACACACTGCACCCCTAAAGAGACTGTGGGGAACCCTGTACATCATACGCTTCACCTTTGACCCTTGCTTTGTTTAAGCTTGTAACCTCCACGACCACTTAAGCTGACTTACCCTGCCCCCGCCATCGGGAAGACCTCCTCCGTGCAGAGGTTCTCTGAGTTGAGTCTGTTGAGGAGGTCTTTGAGGGAAACCAGAGCTTCGGCGTCGGCCATCCCTCCTGCTATGGCCGCGACCTCGCTGCCCTGCACGCTCTGCAGCTACACACAGACACACATGCATTTATGAATACAGGCAAAAAACAATTGATAATGCAACTAAAATGAACTCTAGCAACAGAGACACATTTGAAAGCGTAGCATTAATATCACATCTCCACCATCACCAACAACAAACACAGGCTGCACAAAGATGCAAACACACACTTACTGCTCCAGCAACACGAGTGAGAGCGTCCTCCCAGGTGGTGGGGGTCAGCTGACCTGAATCATCCTTCACCATTGGCTGAGTCAACCTCTGTCTCTTCAAACCATCATATGCAAACCTGTGCAGATTTTTGCTCTTTTGTCAAGCTATATTGCAACAAATATAACTTATTTTATTAATTATCATTTATTAATGATTTTTTATGGTTTTAATTAAATCAAGTATTTATTTTACACACTATTTATCTAGTAAGACAGATTTTACTTCCTTAATTCCCTCTGAAACAGGTTATTAGGTTCATATTCTCTGGCTTGGGTCTGTCTGTGTCGCACCTGGTCTTGTCAGAGATCCACTCTTCGTTGACATCTTCGTTCAGCCTGGGCATCACTCTCATCACCTCTCCTCCTCTTGTGCTCACCACGATGTTACTGCCCACAGCATCCAACACGTCGATCGACTCGGTTTTCCTGCAAACAAAGATGAGCACTGAAACTAACTAACTAAAAAGGGTTTAACCTGTTAAAACAAACCCCTTCCAAGGTTTTAAAAAAGCTCACATCCTCAAATATAAGCAGCAGTAAATGGCAGATGTGGACAGCACCTAGTCCACCACCTTAACTGAAGTATCGGACCCTTTCCTACCTGGTCTCCCATGGTCGGGCGGTGAAAGCGTAGGGTTTGGACGTGAGTGCTCCAACAGGACAGACGTCGATGACGTTGCCCGACAGCTCTGACATAAACATCTTCTCTACGTATGTCCCGATCTGCAGGTTGTGTCCTCTTCCTGTTGTTCCCAGGTCTTCAACACCAGCGATCTCACTGGCAAAACTTAAAAAAAAACACACAGGAATGCATAAATACGCAGTGAGAGAATCTCATAAATTTCACCACTTGGAAAGACAATAGCAAACAATCTGATCATCACATTATACCTGATAAGTGTGGATGTTTATGATCCACTTACCGGACGCAGCGTGTGCACTGGATGCAGCGGGTCATGATGGTTTTGATGAGCGGCCCGATGTTTTTGTCCTCCACTGCTCTCTTCCCCTCTGAGAAACGACTGCGGTCAGAGCCAAACTGCATGGACTGATCCTGGCAACACAGCACACACAGTGTTAACAAGGCAAGACTGGCCACAGTGAGTTGGGTTTTCTGCTGACTTTTTTTTTTTTTGGTGAACTGGCCCTTCAACTTCCACAACCTCATCCTTTAGTTACCTGCAGGTCACACTCTCCTCCCTGATCACAGATGGGACAGTCCAGTGGGTGATTGGCCAGGAGGAACTCCATCACTCCCTCTCTGATGACAGAGACAAACGTTCATTAAGCTTGTTCACAATAGTTTGCAAAAGTTTTCCAAAAGACTGAGTCGTATTTGAATTTGCACCTGGCTTTGCGTGTTTTCTCTGAGTCGGTGAGGATGTTCCAACCCTTCATGACGGGCATTGCACAGGCAGCTACCGGCTGAGGGCACATACATCAATTAGACATTAATACTCCAAACGTTTACAGCATTTTCAATACTTCATCAGTGTTCTTTTTCAAGTTGATGCTAGTCAAGCCTAGTGGCAACTAAAACTATCTACCTAAAGACAAACAGATGCACTCTGTTACCTTTGGAGCTTTCTCGATCTCCACTAAACACATGCGGCAGTTTCCTGCCACTGAGAGGCGCTCATGGTAACAGAACCTGGGGATCTGGATTCCTGCCTTCTCACAGGCCTGAAGGGAAAAAAAGACATCAGACAACAACAAGTCAGTGAAGCTACTCTAATCTGTTGTCTTACTGGCACTACCCAAGTACCTGGATCACCAGCTGATGATACTTCAATAACTGAGGTTCTACCTTGTTATCCAGAATCCTGAGATATATTAAAATGTTACAGTTAACTCTTCAAAACATGCCAGTGAGCTTTGGTAACGTTAGATTCTCTAAACTTTTTGAGTAGAAAATGAAATGAACTCCTTTCTTAAAGACAGTATATTAATAATGTTGATTGTTAGAAAAGCAGCAAGTTTTTAAAGCAATTGGCAAAAATGATCAAAGTAGAGATGAGATGGGAAGATCATATTGGGCAGCCAGTCGACATTAATGCACTAAATTACTGACAGGACAACAAACATACCCTAGAATAGTGCAGACTGGTGAATATACATAGATGCAAGAATCTACAATATTAACAGACCATATAAAACATCTGTATTAGCTATTAGCTAACAGTAAAGTAATCTGATGCTTCTTACCTGGAGGACAGTTGTTCCAGGCTCCACCTCCACTGGTTTCCCATCCACAAACACCTCCACCATGTTGCTGGCAGCACGCACCGAAGTGCGCACTGAAATTACACACAAAAGGACACAATTATTTGAAATTACCTTAAACTCTACCAATAAAGTAAATTTAAAATATACTCTGTTTCCACTCAAGCGAGAGGAGAGGAGAAGTGAGGAGGAGAACTGCTGTTGGTTACCTTGACACACACACACACTCAGATCTTACCAGCGCTGGAGGGAGCCAGGCTGCCTTTAGCAGCTCCGGCTAGAGCTCGGCCGACGGTCGGGAGTCGCAACATGACTCTGAATGGAAAACAGAGATAAAGCAGCCAACATACGAGTTAACCTTTTCCTGACATGCCATGTACCAAACTCCATTAAAAGATCTGACATCTGACTTTGTTTTGGGAGACGCAGGCACCAAATCTTCAATGCATCAAAGTGTGCATACAAATCCAAACAGAGGCCATTAGAATAAACTTTTATAAACCTAATTATTAATGAATAACTGCAACAGCCATTTACAACAGTTTCCTAGAGTCTAACGTGACCTCTTCAGATGTCTTATTTTATTCTCTGAACAGTCCAAGAGAGTGTTCTTAAGAGGTCTGAACATCTTTTGAGTTTTTGTTTTACTACACAATGACTTGAAATTATCATTATTTCATGTGATCTATAAATTGCTATCTGTCCAGTATGGTTAAATAATATGATACTAACATATGAGAATTAAATTAGTTCACATTTCTTGGTTTAGCAGGGGTACGAAATGTCACTAATAATTGTACAAGGTGTAGCTACAAGTTTTAAATACTAATACTTACATTCAAAAGTTTTATTAATTCTGATTTTAAGCCCAAAAAGCTGCTAGCAGGCACAAACGGGATCTTTGGGGGTTTTAGAGTATACAAACTGTTCACATTTGGAGCACTTTCATTTGAGTTTCTTCGCCATATACTAGACACACACAAAAATTATAACAGACTCTAATGAGCAATCTCTCTGGAGGCAGTAAGTTTGTGCAGGTCAAGCTGACAAACTCGAAGCACATTGACAGTGTACCTTACCAGAGAAACGGCAGCTAGTGCTACTTAGCTTGCTAGCTGTCACTGTCAACAACAACAAGTGTTATTGTCACTCATCAATCATGCACAGAGAACAACAACACACTTTCCAAAACATACCGAGATAATAGCGCGTTTACATTTAGCTTTTAAGTCATATGAACAAGAGAAGAGGCTAAAAGTAGCATGAACCCTCCAGTGGGGGCTCCTTGTTGCAGGCTAACAGCGTTAGCTCAGAGAGCTACTCAAGGACACGGGCAGTGCAGTGTTGTAAGAGGGTAACTAAGGGTAAGAAGGTCAAACACATCATTTCCCACCGGCCTTGCGGTTAAATGACATATAGATTTAAACATGTGTAAGTGCAGAATGTGTTTCTCGTTCTTACCTTTCGCTATTTGGCCTTCTTGACCAGAACAGCGGTGATGTGAGTTTTACAACCAGTCAAAAAGCTATGGCGCCGCTGGAGGAAATAGCGTTGTGTCCTACTTCCGCTTGACATTAGATCCCAGCTTTCACAATAAAAGCAAGAGCTCCACTTCTTACTTTTCACTTTTTTTAAATTTAATTTAATTTCTTTTAAGTTTATTTATTATTTTTTTAGTACTTTATTTACAACAAAGAGGTACAACGATATGCAAATACAAAATAAAAAAAAAATACATTACAAACATTACATTGACATACATACACATTCATTTTCAATATTGAAATTAAACTGAAGATGCATTTTTGTTGGAAATAGTGAGCATTTCCGCACTGGGTGTCTGTTACTGCACAGTTTACTACAATCATTAATAAAAGTGTGTAAAGCTAACGATGTTAGTTTATATGGGATTAAAATAACACACTTTTTTTGAGAAATGTGAAGAACTCGCTGTGTCTTGGGAACGGTTCACCCGGGAACGTTCCCCGAACGTTGCCGGGGGAAGAAAAGTCTCTGTTCTTCTGCACCAGTAGCTGAAGTTCATCCAGTTTGTTGGGCAGTGAACGCACCTTGGAGAGAGAGAGATACCTGGGAGAGGTGTGCGGAGTCCGCGCCGGCGGAGACGCGCAGGCGCACCGGCGCGTTTTCCTCTCCTCCGGCGTTTCACTGCGAGAGCAACGGTCAGTGACCTCTGACCAAAATGTCCAATAATCCCACAGGTGAGTCGAGAAAGGTGGAAAAAATCCTCTGGAGTTGTTTCTCTGATGTTAATGAGCTCTTCTCTGGTGAAAGAGCTCCGGAAACCAAAGCAGAAAACTGGGTTTATAAAGAAAATAAGGTGAAAAAGTGCGCACCAACACACCGAGGCAGCATCCGCGGCGCCATGGCAACTGGAACGTTCTGAGCGTTGCCGGGGGAACCTTCGCGGAACGTTCGGGGTACGTTCGCCGCGGAACGTTCCCTAAACGTTTCCGGGGAACCTTCGCGGAACGTTCGCCGCGGAACGTTCCCTGAACGTTCCCGGGGGAACCTTCGCGGAACGTTCGCTGAACGTTCGCCGCGGAACGTTCCCCGAACGTTGCCGGGGGAACCTTCGCGGAACGTTCACCGCGGAACGTTCCGCGAAGGTTGCCAAGACACAGCGAGTTCTTCACATTTCTCAAAAAAAGTGTGTTATTTTAATCCCATATAAACTAACATCGTTAGCTTTACACACTTTTATTAATGATTGTAGTAAACTGTGCAGTAACAGACACCCAGTGCGGAAATGCTCACTATTTCCAACAAAAATGCATCTTCAGTTTAATTTCAATATTGAAAATGACAATAACTACGGAGTCCGGGTTGGTCCGCTCCACACACAGTATCTGCTGTGGCCTGTGGTGGGATGTAAACACCGACCAGGATGAATGAGGTGAACTCACGGGGGGAGTAGAAGGGCCTGCAGTTTATGATGAAAGTCTCCAGGTCAGGAGAACAGTGCTGCAGGATCGCTGTCACGTCTCTGCACCAGCCACTGTTTGCATAAAAGCAGATTCCTCCACCTTTGGTTTTGCCGGACAGCTCTGTGTCGCGATCCGCTCTGAAGAGTTGGAAGCCGGCCAGCTCCAGCGCAGAGTCCGGATCGATCCACACAGCCACGTCTCCGTGAAGCACAGGACGGAAGATGAAGAAAAGTCTCTGTTCTTCTGCACCAGTAGCTGAAGTTCATCCAGTTTGTTGGGCAGTGAACGCACCTTGGAGAGAGAGAGATACCTGGGAGAGGTGTGCGGAGTCCGCGCCGGCGGAGACGCGCAGGCGCACCGGCGCGTTTTCCTCTCCTCCGGCGTTTCACTGCGAGAGCAACGGTCAGTGACCTCTGACCAAAATGTCCAATAATCCCACAGGTGAGTCGAGAAAGGTGGAAAAAATCCTCTGGAGTTGTTTCTCTGATGTTAATGAGCTCTTCTCTGGTGAAAGAGCTCCGGAAACCAAAGCAGAAAACTGGGTTTATAAAGAAAATAAGGTGAAAAAGTGCGCACCAACACACCGAGGCAGCATCCGCGGCGCCATGGCAACTGGAACGTTCTGAGCGTTGCCGGGGGAACCTTCGCGGAACGTTCGCGGAACGTTCGCCGCGGAACGTTCCCCGAACGTTGCCGGGGAACCTTCGCGGAACGTTCAGACGCTCAGAAGGTTCACAACCTTCAGAGTATCCCATGCATGGATGTATTGCAGGGGTGTATTATAAGACCTACATCCATGATGTATTCTGAGACCCATGGCGCCATTTTGAGATCCAGGTCCTATAATACTTCCACGAACCAACCATGGATGTGTGACGGACCTCTGCAGGACCGGCCCGGGGCTTACACCGCGGCGCCGTGTCCAGGTCTAATAACACATCCACGGTTTACATCACTGCAGGCCCGCTCGGCTTCCACCTTCGACTACATTTCCCATGATGAACTGGGCATTCACCGGAACTAGCTACGTGTTCATTCGCGACAGTTCAGGAAGCATCTACAAACAGTTTCAGAAACGAGCAAGAGTTGGTGCTTTCTCCTGCGAAGGAGTGCAGCAAAAACAGGTAAATATTCTCTACAATAAAGAAATGTAGTCGTTTATCTTCCTCCAAAAAGCCAGGGCTGCGTTTGTATCAATTCTGACACAAATGAGATTGACCAGGCCTTCTCCTTTTATGAAACTAGTTAGCAACGAGCTAACTGTGCGTGCTAGCGTCGACTAATTTAAATAAATTAATGTCTTTTGCGGATGAAACTGGTATTCCTCAGTAGCTAACCTTTGTTATTGGTTTATATATGAATGGTCATGCATGATTTTGAGGTTTGGGGTGTAGCTTACCTAACATGTAGCACAGGTTTGCAGTGGCACCCTCGGTTTCTGTGTTGTCATTGTTGACTGATCAGTGACAGTGTATATAGAACAGACGTTTTCCGAAATGAGTTGGTGTATTTTAAGTTTAGGAAGCACAGGACTGTGTGCACTATTGTTAAGATGTTACAAATAAGCTATAGTACTATATGGCGTCAGCAAGACATGAATGGTTCAGTTAAACAAGATTAAAACTATTATGTCTGTGTGTCTGCTCACCAGATATTTTATTCTCATCTCAAGTCTGTATTGCAAAACAATCAAGCATTTAGAAGTGAAAATTCTAGGTAAGATCCAGCATTTTTTTTGCTGCTCTGATGAGCTGTGATTTATAACTGTCACTGTAAAGCTTTAGTTGCTCCTCATCTGCAGTAGAACACCAAAAAGAAAACCAGACATTTTCAAACATAATAAATCATATGTCATAAGTAATTTCCGACTCCACAAATGGACAAAGTCTAAAAGCGTCTAAAAGATTACATGTGCATCACATAACAGTGTGTTTTTGGGTTTGATTGATTGGTTTGCCTGCTTTATACCAAACAGTTTGCTCAAGACGATTTAACTTTTGTTTAAGGTTAAAATACTGAACTTCATCAGGATGGTTAGATTATTTCTGCCTGTCTTTCTTCTTCTCCCCAAACCCCTCATTCCATGTCCACTTGGAATCTAATTTCCAGCACCATGTTGCCGACCACCTCGCCGCACAGCAACGGCGCCCTTGGTTCCAGGGACGCTGCACGCCACACGGCGGGTGCCAAACGCTACAAATACCTGCGGCGGCTGCTGCATTTCAGACAGATGGACTTTGAATTTGCCCTGTGGCAGATGCTGTACTTGTTCACGTCACCACAGAAGGTCTACCGTAACTTCCACTACAGGAAACAGACTAAAGACCAGTGGGCCAGGGACGATCCCGCTTTCCTGGTCCTGCTCAGCATCTGGCTGTGTGGTAATAATATCTTTCTGTTTATTTCCACATCTGTTTTCTCCGTTTGTTTATATTTAAACTAACACGGATGCATTGTGGCTCATTTGAATTGGTCCTAATGCTGCCAGCTGAATCCTGATGTTGGTTCTGTCTGTCTTCATCTGCAGTGTCAACAATAGGCTTTGGTCTGGTGCTGGACATGGGTGTCGTGGAGACTCTGAAACTGCTGCTGTGGGTGGTCTTTGTAGACTGCATAGGAGTCGGTCTGTTCATATCAACACTCATGTGGTGAGCAGCAAGTTTGTCTAGTTTGACTGTATGAAATCAAATGAGTTGGAAGAAGTAATTTTTTTTTTTTTTTTGGGTGTTCCAGGGTTATCGGCAACAAGTACCTGCTAAAACATCCCAGCAGAAATTTTGATGTTGAATGGGGCTACGCATTTGATGTTCACCTCAACGCTTTCTACCCGCTTCTAGTCATCCTACATTTTCTGCAGCTCTTCTTCATCAATCGTGAGTAGATCATATCCTAAAAATATCTGAGAGGAAACTGTCTTAAGTTTATTTAATCAGCTTGTTTGTCAGAAGACTAAGACAGAAACTAAGTGTTTAGATGATGGTTGGCTCATCAGATGTAGTGTCTGAACTTAAAGTTTGTCGTTTTGTCTCTTCTAGATATTGTGGTGATTAACTCAGACGGGTTCCTGGGATACTTCGTCGGGAACACTTTGTGGCTGATTGCCATTGGTTATTATCTCTACATCACCTTCTTAGGGTACAATGGTAAGCACCGTTTACATTTAAATACACTGAGTTCACTGATTTTTGAACGCTAACAGAGGAATAGACAGTGTCCGCATGTACAGCACCTTGATTTCAGATTAGGTTAGACTCATCACACGTTTGTTTTTTTCCGTTTTTTATTTGAAAAATTAATTAATTAATTGATTTAATCATTAATTTAAAAAATCGATTTCAGTAGGAACCCAGATAATTAAACATTTCAGACACGTTTGCCTAGAAACAACAGAAATCAGGACAACAATCTTATATAATTGGACATTTTTTTAGACATCCAACAAAGCACCACTGAGTTTCAAAAACATTAACAGTGCACTAAAAGTATTTTTGGGACTTATTTCCATCTAAGGGTAAAACAGGAGATCACCAATAAGCGCACACAGCTTCCTAAAAGGAAATATGCAGTGGTTTATATCTCAGTGTGACTTTATAGATGTGTTATGTTGGCACAAAGTATCTGCTGTCTGTAAACACTTCGTCTTGTGTAATCCTCACAGCTCTACCCTTCCTGAAGAACACGGTGGTCCTGCTCTACCCCTTCGCTCTGCTCGGCCTCATCTATGTCCTCTCCGTCTCTCTGGGCTGGAACTTCACTAAGGGTCTCTGCTGGTTTTACAAGGTCAGAGTCCAGTAGAACCAGTTTGTTCCTGAGACTGGACACTAGTTGCCTCCAGGCCGACTGAAATTCTGTCAGTCAACATCCGGTTGGGAGGGACTCGGCCTCTGGTTGACTCTCAGCACACTTGGACCTCTGGGATGATTGACACTGGCTGTTTCTCGACTCTCACTTGATTTTCTATTTGGCTCTTATGTTGAGCTGGAGCTCCAAAGTCAGTAAACAGTGATGTGTTTGGACTAGTTGCAGAATCAAGGGGACAGATGGGACACAGCTTTTATTGTTGTTCTTTTGTATGATTTGTAAATAGTACTCTGGCAGGTTGTAATATATACACAGAGGATTGTTTCTGAAGATGATGAAATTACTTTGTTTCTTTGAGTTTTCATAAAAAAGAAAATGGAAATCCTGCTTATTGAAGAGAAGAAAGGAGGAGTGGAGGAATGTGAGATGCATTTTTTCCTTTTTTCTTAAAGTGTACATTCCAAAGCACTTTCAATAAAAGGTTTTATTAACTTTAAGTTGCTTTAAGTTGTTTTACTTCCTAGAGGAATAAATCATAACCACGTTTAAACCTCCCACCAGAGGGAGACTTTTTTTCTTCAGATGTCTTTTTTTATACTATGCAGCATTTTGTGGTAAGATACTGAAGCCTCACAGTGGCACAGTTGTTGCTGTAACAGCGGCTGGACGTGATCACATCGTAGCTTGAATATCACAGTAGTATTTGTGGTTTACATAATGATGCAGGATGCGAGGTGAGGAATTTAGAGCTAAAAATGGTATGATCAGGTTTTCTTTATATTTTCAACAGACATTTGTAATGGCTTCATTTCTTAGCTCTAGTAGACACAATGTTCTGAGACATTACACACAGAAAGATCCAGTAAATGGTGTAGTTGTATTAGTACGTAGTTTATAAGAAGTTGGAGATGTACAAGTGCACATTTATTGATGACAAGAAGGGGCCCTAACACGCATGCGCACCCTGAGTTCGGATACAACTAATGATTTTACGTCACTGCCATGACGTCACACATAGATTAGGCACCTTGTTGTACCCTACACACAATTTACTCTAAAATGTATTTCATTTCTCCAACAACCCGTTGAAACAGAACATTTTTCTCTCTCATGTTTGAAAGGCTGTGAACTCGATTTAGCCCGAACAGTTAATGCAACATAGAATAATTATGTCTCGAGATAATTTAAAGGCTTCTCTGAGTGTCTTAGAGAGACCAGAGACATCATGTAGCCTGACTGTGTCAGAGCAGATCACAGGACCTGACGTTCCAGCTCTGCAGGCAAGTGAGGCAGTGACAAATGAAAAGAGCAAAAGCCTCGCTGCTGGGCTGGCCCAGCTTAGAAATCTGATGGAGAGAGACGGACGACCTGTCAGCAGCAATGTCTGATCTTCTGTGCAAACTTAAAGCTCCCGGTCTGCAGGTTTGAAGCCAGAACCTTCCTGTGAGGAGTCTGCATGTTCTCCCCATCTTTGTGTGGGTTTTCTCCAGGTGCTCTGGTTTCCTCCCACAATCCAAAGACATGCAGGTTACTGTAGGTTAACTGGCGACTCTAAACTGCCCAACTCTAAAAATATAATAATAAAATAAATATAAAATTAAATCATTTTGAAGTGGAATTGCATTTGTAAGGTAAATTAGAAAATGAAAAGGTTAACTGAGTATTATAATAATGAGAACAATGAACGCTACTTTTTGTGTCTGCACAATGCAAACACATGTAAGATACTTTATATCTGCAATGCTGCTTATAGAGGTGGTAGTAGTGAGAATGGTATGAGAGTACAAAGGTAATGATAGATAATATGGGTTTTCAAAAGAACACAAATATGACTCAATGCCCCATCAAATCAAATCCAGAATTCAGTGTTTCATCAGAAAAGCCATTTTTATTTATTTTGATGAAGCAGATTCATGCTTTAGCTCCTCCCTCTACTTCAGTGAATTCACAAGCATTTGCTTGAACTTCTCCAAGTCAACTTTCTTAATGATGACCGCCTTGTGTTTCTTCTTCATCTGTTCTATGTAGTCCAGCACCATCATGCCTCGGGTGTATTTCCCCTCCAGCTCCACCGTCACAGCGACCTGGGGAAGGGAGGCAGGAAGTTGTTGGGAAATCATTTGAGCCGAAACGCTTTGCACCTCAGATGAAAGGCGGTTGCAGCTCACCTCTTCGCTCTCCGTTATGATCGTGTTGTCGATGGCTGCAGCCATGGCGTAGGTGTCACAGGAATTGAACCCTTTTCCCTCCGTGATCTCCTTTTGATAGTCTGCTGACTTAGCTTTCTGCAGACACAATATGTGAGGGAGCGATCTGGAGAAATGTTGTGACTGGAAAGGACCAAGCAGCTGCCACTAATAGGCCCCAAATTACATCTACGGGTTTCTTGTATGAGAAAAAATGGTCATCACACATTTCAAGGGACAGGAGTGGTCGCCATGTGTTCTGTTTGTCATTTGCTTTTTTTTTTTGTTTGCACTTTTAACTTGTGTGGGATTTTAGCTGTAAAACGTTACAGCTGGGTTTCACTGGCGCATTTTTGGATGAGGGGGGAGTGGAAGAGTCAGTATGCTTCGAGCCCCTTAAAGGCATATTTACTTGTATGTATTTGTGTAATAACCCAATCAAGAACATTGCACAGTCCTCTACTTGTGCCAACATGCTTCTTGCTGCATGCTGTCTTGTGTAACCTGACAGTTAAAGTTAATTGCACGTTTCAGCACAGCCAGGATCGTTTCCCTCCTCATATCACTCTTACCGTCATTGAAAGGGTTGAAATCTTTTTCATGAAGGCAGCCTTCTCCGTGCCTTGGGCCAGCATCTGGTCACAGAAAGACTGAGAGAGAACAACAGAGAGCACAAATAAAGTCGATCAAACCATCGTAAAAGGGCATTTCTGCATGTTTTTCATGTGTTAGTTGAGTTAAAGCTTTAATGCTTTATCAATCCTTGGGTTATTTTTAAAGCATTGAAGGGTTCATCCCTCTTCAAGTCGTGTTTTCACCCTCACCCACGGCAGGCTGTTCCTGCAGCTGAACTCCCAGGAGGCGATGAAGGTGGGGCAGGTGTAGCGGTCCAGCACGACGTAGGCAGCCTCAGGATCAGCCACAAAGTTGAACTCTCCGCACGCTGTGGTGTTGCCCCTGGCTGCACACACACACACACACACACACACACACATGCAACGCAGTCATCACTCTCAGCTACATAAGAGCAGAGGTCAAATCACAGGAGCATATGGCAGATTTCAGCAGACGACCTACAGTTGATGTTTCCTCCCATGAGGTAGAGAGCCTTCAGTTTCTTAGGGAACGAAGGGTCCAGTTGTACTGCGACAGCCAGGTTAGTGAGGGGGGCCATGGCCACCAGAGTCACCTGTAGACAGCAGCAGCAGAGCAAAACATATTTCTTCTCGTATCGCCTTTTAATGGTGGAAACCTTTTGGCTGAATACTTATGTGAACTGTTCTCTGCCTCCGCCTCCAGGGATGTTCGTGCTGATCATCTGCTCAATGTTGCCTCCTGGTCATGACAGAACATGAACATTCCCACGATAGGTGAGTGCTTCCATGTCGCGGAGAAGCCACGCTCTCAAATTTCTTCACGTTAGCAAGATGTTTGATGGAGCAGGGATATGATGAAGCCTATTATAGACCTGTTATGATGTGTGTGTGTGTGTGTGTGTGTGTGAGATATTGATTAATGTATTTACAAATTAAAGGTCCTGTATTTCACTCACCTCTCCGGGGTTTTGATTGGCAATCTTGATCATGGCCTGCACAGCTTTTCTCTTCTGCACCAGCTCCAGGTCTGGAGCATCTGGATCAGGGACATCACCCAGTCCGTCCTTCCCGTGGTAGTCTCCAGCGTGTTGTTTACGGGCCAGCAGGGGCTTTTGGCAGCCGCGATACACTGGGATCTGTAGGGTACGAAAGGGTGTGTCTTAGAGAGCATAAGGGAAGGTTGAATGTCGAACTTTCAAACCCCCTAAATCACAACTCGGCTATTTAGCTTACATCCAGCCTGTTGCAGACTTTCAGGACACGCAGTGTGTTCTTGAGGGCGTTCTCCAGCGGGGTGTTGCCGTGGGAACAAGTGATCCCCAGGATCTCCACATCAGGGGCCGCAAGGGCCACCATGATGGCCTGAGCATCATCCACCCCTGTGTCCACATCAATGATCAACTTCTTCTTCATCCTGTGTCAAACACTAAGGAACAGTTTGCATGTGAAGAGCAGTAGTTTCTAATAAGACACACAATAATCGACAGTGGAGCAGTTTTCCTGACAGACTAAAGAGCTGGAGGCTGCAGGAACAATTACTTCTCACATGCACAGTCAGCTGCTGTTAAACACGCACATAGTCTGCTTGTTTGTGTAGAGAAAAAGTGCCCACGTCATAAAGCACTTGGCAGTCCAAAACTTTTCCTCCTGCTTTTCATTATGGTGGCATGTGTTTCTTGTAAGAAACACATGTGCATCATTTGATCCACATTGTTTATGATTTTTGTAACACAACATTAATTAAGTTACAAGTTAAACTAGTTACAGTGAAGCTGAAGGCGACAGGAACATTTACTTCTCACATGCACAGTGAGGTATTATTACATACACACTTAGTCCGTCTGCTTGTCCTCGCACATCTCACCACAGCTTATAGAAAAATATTCCCCAGATGCCTTGTCTATGTGTGCACCAGAACATCAGAGTGAAGAGTCTACATATGTGCTGTGCATTATCTGGCAGAAATGTTAGGCGTGGCAGCATAGAGGAATTTTTTTTCATTAATTAAAACCTTTTTAAGCATTTACAAACATTTACAAGCATTACACATTTGAAGAATCTCAACAATTGTCTTATAGATTTCATTTTTTGAAAAAGGTCTTTGTAAGATATAAAATCCTCACCTGGTGAGTGGATCCCGACAGAAGTTTACAGCTGGAGCGTGGAGGGGCAGCTGCTGAGTGCCTGAACTTAAAGAGCTGCTTTATAGAGGCTAAAGAGAGGTGTGGTATATGCAAATGAAGCAGGAAAAGGCCCCACCTCGGGGGTGTTTCAGTTACAAGCTTTTAGAAAAGTTTGCTTTGATTTTACTTTGATGTAATGAGAGGAATGACTACACAGGGCCACAGAGAGTCTGTCTTTCTTGTTAAAGCCAAAGATGTTTTGATAATCTGCATCAGCAAAAAATGACATGACAGCCAAGTAATGATAGGCGTTACTCACAGCACACAGACCTGTCCGTTACTCTCTTTAATCATTACTTAATGGACTTCTGCAAGACTCACTACAGCCAGAAGACCAGTAATTACAAAATGCTGCATTGAGACTGAGCACCAGGTTTGATAGCTGAGGCAACTATTACAGAGGAACCTTATTCAGCTTAAGGGAAGAATTAATTTGAAAAGAGAAGCATCTATGAATCGTCCAGATTTTTGTTGACTGAGGAGAAGATTTAGATTTTTGCCTTTATGATTTGAAAAAGAAAAAAACGTCTAAATTTTAACATAGAAATATATGTGAATAGGAAAACGTAGACAGACAGACATAGACAAGGCTATGTTACGAAGTTGTTTTTTTTTTCAGAAATATTTTCCTCAAGATTCACATGTTATTTGCTTTTGATCAAAGCGATCTATTTACTTACAAACTTGGCGCATTATACAACACAGTCAATAAAGCATGATTTATTCATGCCATCTGGATCTTGTAAATGGGTTATACAGCATTTCAAGAAGTAGCGGCCAGAAATTGAAGCTAAAAAATGCATCTGCACCAATGCTCAGATCCATAAGTCTGCAAGTCTGGAAACTGTCTCATTTACTCGAATACATCATGTCCCAACTTCAAAGAGGCACTGAATCAGTTCACTGTGGGCACACAGAGGGGGCATTCTACTTCAGGGCGTTCATCAACATTTGTTTGAACTTCTCCAAGTCAATTTTCTTCAGGATGACCGCCTTGTGTGTCTTCTTGAGCCGATGCAGGTAGTCCAGGACCATCATGCCTCGGGTGTAATTCCCCTCCAGCTCCACCGTCACAGCAACCTGGGGACGGAAGATAAGAAGTTGTGTCCAGGACTGAAACATCTGGTCTCACTGGCTTCAAAGCAATGAAACAGAAACATGTTAAAGGGATAAAAGCGAAATCTCCACCTCTTCGCTTTCTGTCACCAGAGTGTCGTCGATGGCTGCAGCCAAAGCGTAGGTGTCGCAGGAGTTAAACCCTGGTCCGGCCACCAGCTCGTTCTGATACCGCTCAGTCTGGATCATCTGCAAGAGACAGCAATTTAACAACAGACATGAGTGACATTTACTCTGAATTCTTGTTCAGTGCGTTCAAATAACACACTCTGGACATTCTCCTACCTTCCGGGTGTGGCGGGAGATCTTCTCCATGAAACGAGCCTTGTCTGTGTCTTGGGCCAGCCAGGTGTCACAGAAAGACTGAGGGAGTAAAAAGACAAACAGGGAGGAATTCACTGAGAGTTTAGTTCTTCCACAACACTGAAAAAAAGTCAAGTATTTGGTCCATTTTATCAGCGTCACATGCTCAGTGTCTCTGATCATCGTGGAGCGGTTACAGACCCAGGGCAGGCTGTTCCTGCAGCTGAACTCCCAGGAGGCGATGTAGGTGGGGCAGGTGTAGCGGTCCAACACGACGTAGGCAGACTCAGGATCAGCCACAAAGTTAAACTCTCCACACTCAGTGGTGTTGCCCCTGGCTGCACACACACACACACACACACAACCACACACATAAAGCACCGTTGCCATCATTTACTGTACAAAACAACGTGCCTGACAGTGAGTGTAATATTTAAGTGGATATAAACGCAGACGACCTACACTCAATGTTTCCTCCCATGATGTAGAGCGCCTTCAGTTTCTTAGGGAGGGAGGGATCCAGCTTAACAGCAACGGCCAGGTTAGTGAGGGGCGCCGTGGCAACCAGAGTCACCTGTGCACGGTCCAAGAGAATATGGTACAGCTTTTAAACGTTAATGACAATATGATTGGTGCATGACTCCAAACAGGTAAGAGGGTATAGGTCTTAGTTACAGTCAGGTGAATTAATCAAACCCACTTCCTAGATCCCAGTATATGAATAAGAACTTTTTATATTATAATTTATAACAGAAGCCAAACTTTCTACAGGAAAAACAGATAATTAAATCACTGAGTAGGTTTTTACACTAATAACGAATATTTGTAGTTTTGTTGAATGAACAAAATTTTATATTTTATTTACTATTGACAGTCCTTTTTAATGAAGATGCCAATACAGTTCAGTATCTAGTGTCAAATAAGGGTTAGAGCATAAATAATACAGTAAGTGAAGTAAATAAGTAAAGTGTGACAACCAGTTACATCATAATGTGTTCAAGTGTGTGTTAAACTCACACAACCACATATATTTTCTTTGTTTTAACAAAATGCACTTCAGCAGGATATTTCTCAGCTGAAATGTTCCCGTCATATCTAATGCTAAAAGTCTTTACTGATATTTGGGGTTCACCAGCGACCCACCTCTCCTGGGTTTTCATCGACAATCTTGATGATGGCCTGCACAGCTTTTTCCTCCTGCAGCAGCTCCAGGCCTGGAGCGTCTGGATCTGGGACATCACCCAGTCCGTCCTTCCCGTGAAAGTCTCCAGCGTGGAGTTTTCGAGTGAGCAGGGGCTCAGCAAAGCCACGGTACACCGGGATCTGTGTGACGGGATGGGTTTTATTGAGCTGAAGCCACAGCCATGCACAAGGAATCATCATATGCAACCTTTCCCCTGCTGTTCTCCTCAGTAACACACTTACATCCAGCCTGTTGCAGACTTTCAGGACACGCAGTGTGTTCTTGAGGACGTTCTCCAGCGGGGTGTTGCCGTGGGAACAAGTGATCCCCAGGATCTCCACATCAGGGGCCGCAAGGGCCACCATGATGGCCTGAGCATCATCCACCCCTGTGTCCACATCGAGGATCAACTTCTTCTTCATCCTGTGTCAAACACTAAGAAAGAGTTTGCATGTGAAGAGCAGTAGTTTCTAATAAGACACACAATAATCGACAGTGGAGCAGTTTTCCTGACAGACTAAAGAGCTGGAGGCTGCAGGAACAATTACTTCTCACATGCACAGTCAGCTGCTGTTAAACACACACATAGTCTGCTTGTTTGTGTAGAGAAAAAGTGCCCACGTCATAAAGCACTTGGCAGTCCAAAACTTTTCCTCCTGCTTTTCATTATGAGCTTTTCATGTGCATCATTTGATCCACATTATTTATGATTTATGAACACAGCAATCATTAAGTTACAAGTTAAACTAGTTACAGTGAAGCTGAAGGCAACAGGAACATTTACTTCTCACATGCACAGTGAGGTATTATTACATACACACTTAGTCCGTCTGCTTGTCCTTGCATGTCATTGTTGCACCACAGCTTATAGAAAAATAGTGAAGAGTCTAGATATGTGCTGTGCATTATCTGGCAGAAATGTTAGGCGTGGCAGCATAGAGGAATTTTTTTTCATTAATTAAAACCTTTTTAAGCATTTACAAACATTTACAAGCATTACACATTTGAAGAATCTCAACAATTTGCTTATAGATGATGGAAAAAGAGGGTTTCATTTTTTGAAAAAGGTCTTTGTAAGATATAAAATCCTCACCTGGTGAGTGGATCCCGACAGAAGTTTACAGCTGGAGCGTGGAGGGGCAGCTGCTGAGTGCCTGAACTTAAAGAGCTGCTTTATAGAGGCTAAAGAGAGGTGTGGTATATGCAAATGAAGCAGGAAAAGGCCCCACCTCGGGGGTGTTTCAGTTACAAGCTTTTAGAAAAGTTTGCTTTGATTTGACTACACAGGGCCACAGAGAGTCTGTCTGCTGCTGGTTCATGGAACTAAATCCACTCCTCTGTTAAAAAAAACTGCATTTCCAGCCTTAAAGGGTCGTTTTAAAGGCTGAGGAAACACAGCTGGATTTTCTCGTTAAAGCCGTTAAAGATGTTTTGATAATCTGCATCAGCAAAAAATGACATGACAGCCAAGTAATGATAGGCGTTACTCACAGCACACAGACCTGTCCGTTACTCTCTTTAATCATTACTTAATGGACCTCTGCAAGACTCACTACAGCCAGAAGACCAGTAATTACAAGGGAAGATTTTTGTTGACTGAGGAGAAGATTTAGATTTTTGCCTTTATGATTTGAAAAAGAAAAAAACGTCTAAATTTTAACATAGAAATATATATGAATAGGAAAACGTAGATAGACAGACATAGACAAGGCTATGTTACGAAGTTGTTTTTTTTTCAGAAATATTTTCCTCAAGATTCACATGTTATTTGGTCAGGCTTGCAAAAGTGTGATTAATGATCCCAGGACATGCAGCATAAAGATGCATTTAAGGCTGAATAGTTTGCAGCTGTGCAGAAATGCAGGAGTCACAGTTAAACAGTAGAGTGAATATTAATATAACTTTGCTACATGAAGAATAAACAGCTTACAGAAAAATATTCCCCAGATGCCTTGTCTATGTGCGCACCAGAACTTCAGAGTGAAGAGTCTAGATATGTGCTGTGCATCATCTAGTCAGCAATACATAAATGATACACGGTATTTTTTAGAAGTGCAGGATATAAATGAAAACACTGCACCGTGGGGTTTGAAAGATATTTTGTCGGTGCAACATGAGCATGTAATATGATCAACCTGCCGTTAGGCGTGGCAGCGTAGAGGAGTTTCTTTCATGAGTTAAAACCTTTTTAAGCATTTTCGAACATTTACAAGAACTACACATTTGAAAACATCTTGACATTTATGCCTATAGATGATGGAAATAAAAGGTTTCGTGTTTTGAAAATGGTCTGAAAGAACAACTAAATGTAAACTCCTCACCTGGTGGGTGGATCCTGACAGGTGTTCACTGCTGGAGAGTGGAGGGGCAGCTGCTGACTGCCCGAACCTGAAGAGCTGCTTTACACAGGCCAGAAACACAAAGAGAGGTGTTGGCATATGTTAATGAAGCGGAAAAAGTCTCCACCTCAGTCTGTTACACTATTTAAATTATGTAACACACATATAAATATTACATTAATATTACAATAATAATACTCGCTACAAGCAGAGGACCAGTAATTATGAACTGCTGCATTGAGCCTGTAACAGAAAGGAGCTTAAAAATGTGATGGAGAAGTAGTTTGTGATCTTCAGTGGAAACTGGGGGACGCTCAGACACACAAAGAGAGGTGGTGGTATATGCAAATATGCAAGTATATAGAATGATTTGGTTTGTTTTTACATTTTACATTTGACATTAAAGTGCATTGTGATGACGTTATTTCATGCAAAGCCAGTAGAATAATCATTTATTCTATGACTCTGCTCTTGTGGAAAAGGGTGGGGTGTTAATTCTGACAGTTAAATACGTTTCCTTCTCTTCTCCTGGCGCCTCAGATAAGACAAAAAGAATTTAAAAAAAACACAGGAGGTGCAGAATGTCATTGTCTTTAATAGTAAAAAAGTACAGAATAAACAGTACAAATGTTATTGCTTTTATACACTGTTGTAGTTTGAGTTGTTCACCTTCATTTTTGCCATGATCGATCTTCTTTAGGACAACTACTAATATATTATGATATCTTTTATTTAGCATGAAAACAGGAAGTGTTGCACCCTCCCAAGGGAACACAGCTTTTGTTGAAGTTCATGTCCTCGTTTTAAACCAGTCCGTTCAGTCAGCGGTGAACTTCGGGCCCTTGTTTCATTCCTCTGAATCTTCCGCATCGTGTGAGTCAGGCTTGGGCCTGGCCAGGTTGGCCCTGACCCGAGCCTGGTCCACGGCATCCAGCAGGTTTTTGGAGTCGAGCGCGAGAGTGTGAGCGGCCGCCAACATCTGCCGCTGGCACTCCTCCTTCAGCGACGTTACCGAGTTCTGCTGGGCCAGTCGCATCTTATTGATCAGCTCCCCTAAGTCCTTGTTCAGCAGTTTCTTCGTGCCCTCGATCTGAGAGAGGATCACGTGATACAGTTTGGTCAAAGCAGATTCTCCATTATAACAAGAGTCAGAAGAATTAAAAAGATCGGAAGCAGTCAAAGTGATTTAATAAATATACTTGCATAATTAAGTATTTAAATAGATAGATAATGCATAGAGATTTTAATGTCTAGTAATGTTTAATGTCTAGTCTGTCAGTAAGTAAAAAACAAGGAATGTAATGTAAAAGTCATGTAATGTGTGTAAGAGGAGGTGAGGCCTCTACCTCTGTGGTGACAGAGCAGTGCAGGGAGGGCAGGATCTCATCCACACTTTGGATCAGGCTGCGGAGACTCACGCCCACCGCCTGAAGGTGGAGGGAGGGAGGCCAGGACAGGTGGAGCGTGTGTGGCAGGGAGGGAGGAGGTGGGAGAGGGAAACAAAGAGAGAGATGGAAAACATAAAGAGTCGCTCTTTCTTAAATTGGCTGTGAAGAAATGATCCGCAGGCCGTCCATGGACCTACTTTGACGGCGTTGGGATACTCGGAGGCGGGCAGCGTGTTGACCTCGTTCTTCAGCTGGACCACCTGTTTCACCATCAGCATGACGCCCGTGTAAACCTGATCACCTGATCGGTCCAGCTCAGCTGTGGGGCGAGGCTGCGACACACAAAGCAACACACTGCTTCACTTTTCCAGGACTAAGTGTCGACAAACACCTCGGAAAAGAAAAGCTGTGCAACACATCTGACTCCTCTAGTCGCGTTTTACCTGCGAGACCGGCATCGGAGGCTTCTCTGGAGGACCTGAGACACACAGACAGAAGTACATCTGCACATTTTGCACACCCAACATACAACATTACGAGTGGAACAGGCTAGAAGAATTAAAGCTTGTTTGTCAGCTCTCTTAAAACTGGACTCACCATTTTCCGGTGGCTTTTCAGGGGGCTGCAAAGACAGAGAAGAAAGTGTTTAAAAGGTTTCAGGTTTCAGAGTGTCACTGTGAATCCCCTTTCTATTGAACAACTGACGGGTTAAAAAAAACAGATGGGTTTCACACCGAGGTTTTTATTCTTTACTGCCACCATGGGGACAAGAATTTAACGGCACGTGCACCGGATTGCCTAAGATATCCGGTATAGCCCCATGCAGATGATAATACTGGTTATTTATGGCATGAAAATCTTTCAGAGTGTTTTAAAAGTTGAAAACCAGATGAATAACGCTGAAATTAAACCTTAACAGAGATTCAGGATTGAATACAACGCTCACATTCACACAGCAGGAATGAAAAGGACAGGGTACCTTGATTTGCGAATCCACTCGCACGACAGGATCCTGCACAAAGACGCACAAAGATCAGCGGCTGTGTTTGCATGACGCGGGTGACGCGGTGAAGCGTCGTTACAGTGCAGTCGTGTTCCTGCACACACTCAGATTTCATAACATTTAGTCATGTGCTCCTCGAAAGACCTTCCGCTGGTGAGACGTTTCGTCACACGCTTGAGGCCTCGGACTACTTCCTGTGTTCAGCAGTGAAAGGCGACGGGCTTGTGTGTGTGTGTGTGTGTGTGTGTGTGTGTGTGCGTGTGTGTGTGTGTGTGTGCGTGATCTCTTACCAGTTGTCTTTCCTCCTGTTCCAGCCACTGTGAGTCCATCTGCATCTCTCGTCTTTGTCTTTGCAAAGTGTTCTCAACGTGCGCTCTCTCTTTCTCCCACGCTGGCCTGCTGTCCTTCTCTGCTGCCTACACACACACACACACACACACACACACACACACACACACTCTTTAAACGTACCTCTTATTTCACATTTACAGTCTGACCTCAGGTTGTACTAAAGTCACATGAGTTCAGTCAGTTTACGTCCATTTTGTGACTCAGGCAACTGAGCACATTTTTTACACTCTGACCTAAATTTGTTGTAGCTGTCGTTGCAGAATGTGACTTCCCTCTCGTGTTGTGATGTAATTTGGGAGGTTTAGTCATTGTGTTATATGTACAATATATCGGTATTGATATAACATATTATTGGTCATCTTGTAAATACATCCTGTCATATTGTGTGTGTGTGTGTGTGTGTGTGTGTTTGGGCACCTGTTTGTGTGCCACCCGAGGAAGGGTGTTGCCTTGTATTCTGGACGGCTGGTGAGAGAGAGGAAGACATGTCGTTGCTTAAAAACACAACCTGTAGTTGTCAAATTAGAGGTCATCAGGTTGACCCCCCCCCCCCCTTTAACGTAACCGCTGGGGTCCATATAAAAGTAAAAAATGAACACATTCTTTAAAATCGTAAGCTGTAAATGAAACGCAAAAAAGGGCAGGCGCCACAAACTGAACATGAACGGCACAGTTAAAGTAACTGAGATTTTCACTGAGATTCCTGCAGTCATCAGTCATTCTCGCACACGGCTGCGGCGGCTGCGCAAGATTCTGTGATGCAACTGCAAAGCCCGAGACACCACAAGCCCGAGATCTGGTGACTGTGCCGACGTGAAGCTTATCCGACCCGCAGGTGCAGTAGCAGTTTATGAGGAGTGTGTGGTACCTTGGGTGGAGGGTCTGCGTGGTTGGAGTTAAACACTGGTGGGATGGAGCGTGACCTTGAGTCTGACTTCACACCCTGCTCCTGCTCCAGCTCCATCCTGTGGATCTCACTGTCAAACACACACAGACGGTTTTTTTTTTTTTAAAGATGAGTTGGTTTTTTCAAAATGAAGGTGTGTGTGTGCAGGTGTGTGTGTTACCTGAGGGAGCAGACGAGCTGGCTGAAGCCGGGCCGGTTGTGCGGCTCGTAGGCCCAGCAGCGGGTGAGCAGGGAGTAGATGGTGGGGGGGCAGAGCTGCGGTTTGGGGAGTCGGACTCCAGTCTCCAGCTGGTTGATCACCTGCCCGTTCTCCAGCCAGAAGAACGGCTGCTGGGCCATGGAGAAGATCTCCCACACACACACGCCTGTTTGAACACACACACACCAACTGTATTGTCTTGTATCACACTAAAAAGTTGTTCATTCACTTTAAAGTTTAATATTTTATCAAATCACTAGTGTGCAGTGGTTCTGGTGGCTCAGCTCAGACTCCATGTTTACACAGGTGTAAACACACGCAACTCACCACAACCCACAGCCTCCAGATCTATGATTCAACTCCTCTGACAGTGTGTGAAAGACACAGATTGATTCGACTATAACTCTATATTTATCTTCAGACGCCGGTAAAGACACAACCAAACGAATGTGAGCGTGTAGAAGAGCGTGTTTCTCACCAAACATCCAGACGTCACTGGCTGAGGTGAAGCGTCTGAAGTTGATGGATTCAGGTGCCATCCATTTGATTGGCAATCGACTAACTGAGGCTGCACACAGAGCAGAGACATGTCAGTGGACAATAATATCGACTGAGCATTTATCTTTGCGTTTGTAAAGACTGAAATAATGTGTGAGGCAAATTACAGCTAAAATAAGCTTCTGGGACAGACGAGCTTTGACATGCATGAATGAGTTTCCTCTGCACTGCATTTCTCTGAAATGTTTACCACAAACATTTGTGTGTGTGTGTGTGTGTGTGTACCTTTATAATACTCTTGCTCGTCAACGTAGCGAGACAGACCAAAGTCACCGAGCTTGACGCATTCAGGCGATGCCACCAAGACATTTCTCACCGCTATATCTCTGCAGCCACACAGGAACCAAGAGGTGAAACGAAGATCAGAGGAACATTTCTCACCAAAATAAAGCGGCATGCGCTCAATTAGGTCAGACATCAGGTGTCTCACGAAATGCTTGCAGATTCTCGACACTTTATGCCAAAAAACAGGTATGCACATGCAAATACGTGAGGCTGTGCTACCTGTGCACCATGTTGAGTCCCTCCAGGTACGCCAAGGCTTTGCAGATTTGTAGACAGTACAGGATTAACGCTGCTCCGCTCAGGGTGTACTGCTGCTCCACGAGATAGTGCCCCAGCTGTCAGGGAAACAAAAACGTTGTATTCACACTCATCTTGAAAGTATCTTTACTCATTTTGGATCTGTTTTCTAGTTTCAGCAAAACGTCTTCCTGAGCGCACAAACAAACAAACGCACCTCTCCAAGTTCGTACAGCTCCATGACGATCCAGACAGGATCAACCTCAATGACCCCGATGAAGCGCACAATGTGAGGGTGATCCAGGTTTTTCATCAAGTCTGCGACAGACAGAGCAACATTGAAATATCACGTTCAGAGGATTTATTCATGTCAGAGAAGAAGAAAGCAACAGGCTGGAAAAAGAGCAAACAATTGGAGGAGAGGAGTCATGAGCGTAGTCTGTCTCTTAACCACTGAACTACATCAGAAAATAAAAACTAACCACAGACTTTGTTTGGGGCTTGTGCAAGAGATGAACTGTAATTTTCCTCATGAGAAATTTGGGTACAGTCACACCACGGCGTGTATCACAACATCAAGCTTGTTTCCTGCAGCTGTTTGGAGTGAAACGAATCTTTCCTCAGCAGTAAATATTCACCAGAGTCCAAATGAAAGCTGCCAACTGTTTGCTATGTATTTCTCATTTTCTTTGTCCCACTCTGTGATATTACTGTGCGTACCTTTCATCTTGATTTTACAGACACTGACACTGACAGAGGCCTATCCTCCCAACTATAATTATTATCAGACAAAACAGGAAGGGAGGAGGGACTGCAGCCGTTTTTCTCTTCAGTCTGGGTAACGTGAATCGACCACCAAGATATTCATCACGAATCCTACAGGGAATCTCATGTGTCAGCATCAGTCATGGAGCTCATGTGTCTACTGTAGGGGATGCCTTATTCCCACCGTGCATGACATCATCAGAGAGCTTAATGTCTCCATAGTTACGCTGATGTCACCTGACTGTACATCTCTGCTGAACCCCATGGTGCCACAGCTATAAAGCAATGGTTTCCAGAAGTTCTGCAAGGAACTGCTGTTTTTAATAGTGTGGGGGAATTAACTCACGTTTGCTTCACTGCAAAAATCACATGAGATCTCCGTTTTCATGCTGGGGCCACCGCAGCCTCCAGTCTGTGCCTCTTCACAAAGCCACAACCAAGCAACAGGAAGCCGACTACACCAACCTCCTGGCTGACAAAACGCTGAAATGTGCCCGACTGAGATGCTCTGCTCCTCTGTCGTCACATTTTACTGTAAGGTGCCTTCATCCTGCTTTATGGTGTCTGTCATTCAAGCAGCAGTGATTCATGCTGGTGATGTCTCACGCTTCCTGTTATGAAGACCTGGCAGGCTTCACAGTTGCATCACAAATCTCCACAGAAACTCTAAGAGCCGAATGCATGACTTAGACGTAAAGTGTACTGAGAGGAAATAATCACAGCAGCGGCCTCGTACTCACCCGCTTCACTGAGAAACTTCTCCTTCACGTCTGCTGAACAGTCCTTACATGTTTTGATGGCCACACGGATCCTCTCCCCTGTCTGCAGACACACACACACACACACACACACACACACATCTATTACATTCACCCTGTGTATTTTCACTGGTGCATTCAACATTGACTTTTATTCTCAGTGTGATATTTGGTAGTGAACTGTGCCGATATGTAGACAGTAGAAGAACTCACTGGGCTCTTATAAACTCCATCATGAACCTCTCCGAAGAATCCCTCACCCAAGATCCGACCCACAACCACATCATCTCTGGAAATCCTGTGTTTGTCTGGACACACACACATTAGAAAACAGAGATATGTGTATGGTGTATTGAAACTTTTGAAAATGAAATAAAAATTGTAAATGAGTTTTTTTTGCCTTTCAAATTCCCCACTATGATAACATCTGTACTCGTTTTGACTCTACTGTGCTGCATTCAGGTACCTCAAGGAAACAAAGCCTTTGACGCAGGTGCAGGTGTACAGGTGAGCTACATGTTAAACCTCTGCATGTACTTTAGGGAGGAAAAAGCTCAGTATACAAGGATGTTTTTTTTTTACTCCATCAGGTCAAATGTTTTGGTTGAAACTGAAACTTGCTGAGGGGCTTGGCAGAACCAAAATTAGGTTTACACAAACACTTTTACACATTTTTTTCTTGCCTGTGTCACGAAGTGTTGGTTCAGTCCAGGGTAATTTTTGGAGAGCGGTTTTGAAAGTTTCAAAAAAATTCCACTTTTTCTTAAGTTGTCACATGTCGTAATGATTTTTCAAAATGTTCCTTTCTCAAGGAGGAAGCAGATGGTTCAGTTGCTTTAAAGTTGTTTGTGCTGTTTTTTCCGTTATTGATGATCAAAATAACACAAATGGGGGAAATTCCTTTTAGGGCATTGATGAACAGGTTAAATCAAACACTACTCACCGTTAGAGATTGCTTTGCCTTCTGGAATCTCAGCATAAATATCAGAATCTGAAGTCAAAGAAATTACAACTATTTGCTTTGCCATTGTTGATCAATCAAACTTAATTATTGCCCAGCAGAATGTGAAAATATGAATATAAGCAGAGTGGGGAGCAAAGCTAAATATTAAACATTCAGGAGGCTGAAATGGAACCAAATCCCTATTAAATATACGGCTAACATATAAGTGAATTTATAAATTGTGATTAGATTTATTCAGACCTTTATTGGGACCCCTGGGGACAGCACTGGAAGACAGAGGGAGATGTTTCTTCTTTAAAACAAGCAGTCAGTGACATTTCACCTACAAGCCAGCCTGTTTGCATTGGAATGCTGAAATGACTGTGACCTTTTTTTTTTCGACGAGAGGCAAAAAAAGATTTAAAAAAAAAAAAAAAAAAAAAGATATCCGGAACATGACGGAGGAGGCAGGTGTGAAGCTATACCCAGAAATTCACCACCACCATGGAAAAAATATCTGAGTCTTTCATCTTCAGCAACATTTAAGAAACACTACTTTCCAATATGATTCATCACACTTACCATTTTGGGATGGGGGGAAGTTTCATTCTCGTGTCTCTCCCTGTAACAACCAGATATTATTTCATTTAGTTGTAGCTGTCAGGGCGACATTATTTATTTTGAAGTAAGATTTCATGTTTTTAGACCTGGTCTTACTTTGACATCTATGGATCCTATCAGCTCTAACGTTTTAGTCACTAATAAGAGGACGCAGCCTCATCACTACACAGCTTTATATTATTTTTTATATAATTATATTATGTCATAATATTTTATATATCATATATAATATTTAAATATTATCAATATGGTGAGCAACATGACAGTAAACTGTTTTAAATAAAGGCCCCAGTTATTTAAACCAGACGCTTGAGGTGAAACAGAAAGTGAATGCACCTGAATCCCTGTGAGTTTGGTGTTTAATGTCGACTAATGGAGAATGATTATGAAAGTATGAAAGTAAATCACGGATAAATAAATACTGAAAAATAAAAATGGCCCAGGTCTGTGCAGCCAGTGTTGGATAGTTTCATATCTTCAGACTGAGATTGTTGCATTATTGATGTTGACACATTACTGTCACTGTACCTTTGCTGGCTCTGACAATGAGCGAGCTCTCAGAGCTGCCGTCCAGTCGACAGTAGCCGTCGATAAGGTCGGCCATGTTCTCCGCTACAGCCAGGGAGGGGGTTTTCACTGACAGCGGCTGGAGGGTTTAACACATGATATTGTGTTTCTGTTCAGAGCAACCTTTTGAATGTATGAAAGGTTTTCACAAAACAGTTTGGCCCTGTTCAAAGTCCCTGCACCTTTTCCAGGAAATAGCTCCCTGCTGCCTGATACCTTATCATACACATGTGAGAGCAGTATTAATCTTTTAAGCCAACAAATAAGCATGTGCAAAATCAGGAAGTGCACCAATACCTGCTTGTCCTCTATGTGCACGGTGAGCAGAGCACGACCGTCAGTCTCTGCAGAGCAGGAGATGCTGCGCACCTGAGAGAACGCAGCCAGACACTGGGGCTGCAAAAGACACAAAAGATGTACAACTTGGAAATAAATAAGGAATGAACTGATACAACAATCCTGTGACACTCGCTTGCAATTATGTATCTTCACCTTTTGTCTTTCATATTGTATTAAATTGACAAAAAAAAAAAAAAATCAACAAGCATTTAAAAGAAGCTGAGAGAAGAGGGTTCAAGCTTACTGTTGAGTTCTCAACTTGTTGACTGAGGCCTTCAGGGCCGATGACCAGGTCTATTGTTATGTTCCAGCCGTGCTATAAACACAGGAAACACACAAAGGACAACAGGATAACATGTATGAATATTTGCTTCTTTTGCATCTAAGAACATCCAGAGAAATAACACACGACAAGACCAACATGTCTCAGCAGAGAAGCAATTCCAGTCTTATGAACAGAGATTTTGCCCAAGAGTTTATCAACTGTGGTGAGATCAGCCTCAGTCCGTCTCATAAAGGTCAGAGGTCAAAGTCAGAGTGGTCAGAGGCATTTAACACTTTACAAGACAAGAGTCTTTTTGGATTATTACTATGAAAGCTAACAGGAGATGGCCGCTCGTCTGTGTCTGAAGGCCATCTCAGCCACTCACCACCAGCTGGCAGGCGAAGCTCTCCTGGGTGTAGCTGTTGCACTGAGCTAGAGTGGTGAAGAACTTGGCCATGCACTGATCCTGATTCAGAGTCGAGTAGCCCTGAAACGTCTGCTGGATCAGGCGGCGCAACTGCTTCGGCTGATACACACACACACACACACACACACGGTGAATCAGCTAATTCCATCACATGAAGGTTAAATGAGTGTGGAACAGTCGCTCCGCCTCCCTACCTTCATGCTGTCAATCAGCTCTTTGGGGAAGAACAGGTCCAGCCCCACGTCCTTCCTGATGGAGGAGAGTCAGACCACCATCATGACACAAACTCTCCTTTTCAAAAGCATACACAGCCACATACGCAAACTCCACAGCAGCGCTTCCATCACCATTCATGCCTTGGGTTTAACACCCTCTCCTGAATGTGAACCAGCTGTTGCACAGGGTTGCTCGTCTGTAGCTTGTTGAGCATTGTGTTATATATATGCAGGTTTTTATGCTAACCACATTTTCCCTCTGCATTTATCAGTCAGGCCACTTGGTGCTATATGTGGTTTCCCCCTTCGGGGCCTTTGCACATCGGATGGTTAGCTGAACAGATACAATATGTGCCAGTTAAAACAGATATGAGATATCATGTTACACTGAAATATAACAACTATTCAATGATTAATCAGCCTGATGTAAATGGAAAATTGCCATTAGTCTAAATGGTGAGGACTTACTCTAATAGCTCAAAGTTGGACTTTTTCTCCAGTCCGTTTGGATTCATGTCTTTGTAGAATCTCCTGCGACCACAATAAAAAAACACAAATACAATAATATTTATGAACAAACGGCCTGTAATTTTAATAGAGAATATGGAATGATACTAACTCTGGAGCAGTAAAAGATGAACGTCTTTTTTTTAGGTGGTTGTTCAGTACCTAATCTCCAGACAGCCAAGCTGCAGAGCCATCCCGTCACTGACTTTTGAGGCATACAGCTGCATGTAGTCACTTCGCACCTGTGGAGAAGCGCACACACGTTCCACTGACTGCAGCCATTATTAACACTGACCCTCACCTAACCCGTACCTGTGTCTAAACTCCTAAACAAGGAAAGAAAGAGAGTCAGGAAAATGACCTCACTCCTCGTACAACTCGAAATATTGTGCAAGAGGGAACACACACACAAAAAGACGCGCTCAACCAGACTTGGCACATCACTGACCTGCTGGTAAAAGTAGAGCATAGTGGTTCTGTCGTCTTTGAATTTCTTCATGAAGTCTGATGGGATGTACCTGATCCTCAGGTCGTATCTGGACAAAACGCGCATCACAGTCAGCTTTACCAAGTCATGGCCCTTTGCTACAGGGTTGTGTCAAAAAACTGTAGTTAAAAAGCATCAACTCGCAGCTTTACTGACGACTGACCTCCACTCAGCCTCCAGGTGTTGCTGTTCGTAGCGCTGGGTGAGTTCGGACACCGTCAGGTCTGGGTGCAGCCAGTGGATCTCTGAGGACTTCAGGTGTTTGAGGAGGAGGCCGTAGCAGAGGCTGTGCTGTATGTCAGGACCCACGCAGCCACTGGACAACACTGCATTGATGATAGTCTGGGATAGAAGTAATGTCCACAATGTTAATATGGATAAAACATATTGATAATTACAGCACTAACAGGCTTGTCTATCTAATAAACCAATTTCTCAACAATCTCTCTGCAGCTCTTCCTGTGTCTAAAATATATAAAACACTTCTCTGTTTTCTTATCTTACAAAACAGTATACGCTAGTATAACAGAATACTGTGATGTAACGGAGTATAGTAATAGTATAGTACAGTAGGAACAGCACAACAGAGTAAAGTAGAAGACAATGTAGTAGAGGATAGTAAAGTACATTTGTACAGTAACTAAAGAACAGTGGTGGAGAACAAACAGTAGGGTAGACTAAGCTCATAGCATAGCATTGTTAAGTACATCAGAGGGCAATAAAGTACAGTAGAGTACAGAAAAGTACATTAGAGTACAATGAAGTACAGCACAGTAAGAAGGCAGTTATCGTGTGCCATTAAATGCAGAGTACAATAAGGTAAAGTATAGTCGAGTACAACTGAGTACAGTACGGTAGAATACAGATAATTGACAGTAAAGTACAGTAAAGTGGTGAACAGCATGATACAGTAAAGCAGAGTATGGTAAAGTCCACTAGAGTACAGTTGAGAACAGCACAGGAAAGTACAGTAGAGTATAGTAAAGTCAGTGCAGTATAGTACAGTGAATTAGAGGAAAGTATAGTAGAGGACATCAAAGTGCAGTACAGTAGAGTACAATAATGTACAGCAGAGTAGCAGATAGTAGAGTAAACAGTGGAGTGCGGTACCCGGACAGTCCAGCCCTCCTCACAGCGGACCAGTTTGAAGTTCTTTCCCAGGTTGGAGCTGTTGCTAAGGAAACACACTTTGATGATCTTCACCGGGAAGATGTTGTCCCTGGCGACAACTGCTGTGGGAGACGCATCCAAGGAGTCCGACCGGCTGATGGGAGACATGCTCCTCCAGGTCAGGGTGCTGGTGTCTCCCGACATGACGCACACACACTCAGCACGCACACACGCCCGACACACACATCGCTGTCACACCTACACACACATTTATCTCCGTCTCTTCACTCTCTCTCACACAGTCGAACACATGAGGGGACGCATTGAAGCTGAGGGACACAGACAAAGGAGGTGGACACAACGACCACGACACGGTCATCCTCTGCTGGATCTGAAGAATTTTAAAGAACGTCCATATGTTAGAAAAGGATTCCGCTCCTGCTGCGGTCCCTCTGTACTCACCGGAGTTGCAAACGATCCACAGCTCAGCACGTGAAATATAATGTTGGGCTTTATAACTGAAAACAAGACGACACCAGCAACAAACCGCACTCATATCACTTTGTAAGGACTGGTATCGTTGGTCTTCCTCGACGGGCTAACAGAGCAGACTTCTGAAGCTGCGAGCTGAAGAAGAGCCTCATCTGTAAGCAGAAGAGGAAATGTTACTTGCAGGCAAAAAAAAAAAAGGAAGTTGAACAGCAGCGAATAGAAAAACTTACAGCGCCGATGAAACTGTCATGTCACCCCCTATCTCACATGCAATGGCACAGTCCAGCACCAAACCACAACCCGCCCCCGCTGTGAAAAACACGGGGCACGGCCTACAATACCATAACTTCCCTTTCTAAAAGTTCTGATGAGCAAACAAACAGCACAAGTGAAAATGGTAATTTGGTCCAAAGAAATTATTATAGAGGTGAATATCATAGAAGAACTCCTTCAAGTACCTCAGGCAAACAGAACATTTAAATCTAAATGAATATCTAGATTGGGTTGGGAAATTTCACACCCTAAAGAGGAGGTAAATTTACAGGTTTTCAACCACACTAGCGCGGCTGTACAGATGGAAACAGATGGAAGTGTTAAAATAGCTCGATAAATCATTGGAAAATCATTGTGAAATTTTGGATTGACACTCATTGTGCCCACAGGATGAATCCTGCTGACCTTGGTGATCCTCTGACCTTTCCTCTAGTGTCACCACAACATTTCTAGTTTTTTTTGTAAACTGTCGGATGGATTGGAAATTTAATAAACAGGTGCATCAGTTTGAAACTGAAAATATTGCCAATATTTCCAGTTGAATGTTGGAAATTCTCAAGAGCAAAAGACATTCACAACAACATGGGTTTCAAATGTGTGAAAATCTCACGTCTTCCATTAAAAAAGTCCTTGACAGGGACAGTTGGTCTGAAGCCGATGTCCAGATGCAGATACGCTGGTTGATGTCTCCTTTTCGAGGAAATGGTTGAATGTAAACGGGAGACCGAGTTTTTCTGACCATCAGAAGGTCGCTCATTATTAAATGATGGTCAAATCTAAGAGACCAAACAAACTTCAGGTCCGTTCTGTCACATCTCACCTGGACAGGTTTTCATCCATCAACATGGTGATTTCCGGTATATGCTCCCGCCTCCAAGCTCCCATCAGCCCATCCAGTCCTGTTACACTGGAATGATACCGTTGTGTTGGTTTGATTAAATACAGCTTTAATAGTAATATGCGTTATTCCAATTACCATAATTAATGAGTAATACACAAGTCATGTGTATCATTTACAGTAATATCTAATGAATCATCATGAATTAACATATTAACAACAATTAACATTTCACAAGCTTTTATTTGATAGTTCATGCTGATTAAATCCAACGCAAAATTCAACAGAATAAGTCACCTCTCTAATGGATGTGGTCACTTCCTCATGAGACAATAATTAAGGTTAAATCCAGTGATATCTGTATGACTCCCTTGTCTGCACGCAGGACCTGCACATCAGTTACCTCTGACCTCTGATATGTGTCTGCGGATGCGATTTACGGCCTGTATGTTCTCTTTCCTTTGCAACAGGATCAACAAACCCCCTTGAATGAGTCATTGTGATGTCTGTGGTCCAAGCTGATGTCATCTCACAAATACTGTGATGATAAATGCTTCAGGGGGGGCGGGGGGCTTGTTCTTGAGCTTGTACAGATATTCTACCACAGTCTTACTCATAAAAAACAGCATATCCTGTTAACATCGAGCACCTGTTCACACCTGCCTTTGTCTCCGAAGCGTTGTCCTGTTTCGTTTTCATGTTGCCTGGTTTTTGAGAGCGTGGCCGAGCTTTTATAGCTGTGCCATCTGTCTTCATCCCACCCTGCCACGCTCGCAACTTAGATGGCTCTGCATGAGTGGGTGCGTGTGAGGAGTGGGTCACATATGTGGATGTGTGACAGCAGTAACTGCCAGTAAAAGTGGCAGTTTTGTGTCTCCCCACGCAAAATACTAAAATAGTTTGATACTATTCACTGTTGAATTTGTCCAGGGACACTATGATGCTACCAATTCGTGGGATTGTGCAGATATAGATGGGTGTCTAGACGGGACCGATGACCAATATCCTCTCAAAAAACGTTCCCTCTTTAGGTGTTTTGGTGATGATGGCGGAGAGAACTGTCTGACACATCAGTCCCAGATCTCCTGTAGGTGTTCAGGTGAGTTGAGATGTGGGCACTGTGAGGGACACAGCACATGATGCACACAGGTAGCACATTAAATTACTGGAAGCATTCAAAACTGACGAATAAACATCAACCAAAACATATGCAAAAAGTTTTAATATAAGCTGGGGGAGAAGTTCATCTTGTACTTGTGAATAAACTGGGAGGATGCAGCTGAGCATATTTAAAAACAGAAAATAATAAATAATAAATAATAAATAATAACAACAAGGGCCCATGACAGCAAAGGGGAGGAGGCAAATGATCACGGACTACTTGCTTGTGTTAACGAGACTTCACAGAAAATGACATCAAACTTCATATGAGTGTTTAGTGTGACATCCTGTCGCGCATGGTCTCTTTTCACACCCTCAGCCCCAACCTAGTTTGCTTCTGATCAAAACCTGTATTTACGGAGCACTTTTCTACAGGCACAGTCTATTTCTAGGCATTTTACTGAACTGATATTGTCTAAATGAAGCTAGCAGTGAAGCAGGATAGGAAGCCCAACCCAGACACCATATGCACCATCTTGAGGGTCACATTATTAGACTTCATAGCTATCTATTTATCTATCTATTTATTTATTATTGTGTTATTTTTTGCTGATTAATCAGTTAACCATAATGTCAGCATGATGTACTCATGAAGTCTTAGTTCTGGGAGCTATAATCTAACATCCAAATACTCTCCACTGTTTCCTTCACTGGATTTAATCCTTATCGGGATTTGCAAACCAGTGCACATGCAAAATTGGTTGTTTGATGTACAGAGGAATTAGCAGACGTGAATGTTGAAAATAAAATACATGTATTGTAAATGGTACTGCATGCATGGACACAACTCAACCATTCCAAAAATAAAAGCATAAAGTTAGGGTATAAACAGGTGATATTTCAATTAAATATCACTTTATAATTTCAAAAAACTCCCTGTCAAACATGACAAGGAGCTTTCTTTTATTACTTTTCAGTGACCCTGTGAGGGATTTATTTGAGATAAATGTTATAGGGTGTGTTTCTGATTTAATGCTGTTAGTTTGCAAACCACTGTAAAGTGGAAATTCTAGCATCAGCAAAACCTATAAACTAAATTGTCCGGCAGAGGGCGTGACAGCCCAGTTCAACACTGATGATGTTAACAGGCTTCCAGTCCATGAGTTATCAATGTCACAGGAACAAACCAGCTTAACTCGGGAGTTATGGTTCACTGGGAAAATAGACACTAAATGTAAACATTGGATGCATTTTAAATCTGTACAAATTTGAATGGAGTTCGGTGCAGGGCAGGTAATGTTTATGTCCAACTGTAAATGGAGAGCAACTTGCTCAATAAGGGAAATACATTTAATAATTTAGGGAAATGTTGGGAATTGGACCATTTCAGTCTCTGGCTCCCTCAGATGAGGCGCTGCGCGGTTTTATAAGCCTGTTATCATCGATGGGACGGTCCTGGGATGTGCGGCGGTCAGAAACATCAAGCCCCTCAATGATAATAAGAGTTAAAACGGAAGTAATGGTTTTGCCTTCAAAGTAAAAGTCCTAAACGACTGGCGCAGAAAAAAACGAACGCGCCGAAGTGCTTTTAATTTGAAAGCTCTGAAAGTAAGTCACATTCTGCAGGATCTGGATTGACGCTGGTGCAGCTGCGACTTTATGCACAAGTAAAGGTGCCGCCGACATCCGCTGAGAGAGAGAGAGGAGGAGGCAGAGGAAGGAAAGCCCTTTATTTGTCATTTCCAGCAGAGAGACCCAGCCAGTGTGCTGCTGCTGCCGCTTTGTGACATTAGAAATCCAGGCATGAACTCGGCCGAGCAGACGGTGACATGGCTCATCACGCTGGGGGTCCTGGAGTCTCCCAAGAAAAGCATCTCGGATCCAGAGGCTTTTCTCCAGACGTCTCTGCAGGACGGAGCGGTGCTGTGCAGGCTGCTGGAGCGACTCAGACCCGGGACGGTGGACAAAGTAAGTGGACCTGTAACCTGTTATTAAAAATACACAGGGCTACACATAAATTACATCAATAGGCAAAAATAAACGCATTTATGCCTCCTGAAAAGTCTAGAGATCTAGAGTAAAGAAAAACTGTCTCAAAGCTGCCTCAATACAGTCTATTAAAAACATTATCACACATTATTTATAAGAAACTATTCTAACTAGTCTTCATTTTGGCATTTTGCACACATGCAAATACACTAGTTTGATTTAATGTTATCTATATTCCAATTACCTATTCATTTATTTTTACTGTTAAGAATACAGAAAATGTGGTCTGATCCTGCATTAGTAAAATAATAGGCCTATGTTTCTGTAGTGCTTAATATTGCCATATCAGTGAGTGTGTGTTTTGCACTACTTTATTGTATAGACCTGCTCACAGCTACTGCTGAGACTCTTTACATGTCAGTAATTTGAATGTAAAATCTCTCTCTCTCTCTCACACACACACACACACACACACACACACACACACACACACACACACACACACACAATGGACTATGAACCTGTCAACGTCATATCCTCCTTTGGCTTATCCAACTTCCCTGGAAGAGTGTGGATCTGTGTCAAGTCAGCCTCAGTTAGCTGCACCTCAACACAGAGTGAGGCAGTGCTTCCTTCAAAATAAAGGCATACACCCTGTCAAGCAGCCATGCATCACCACCTATGCTTTTTATTTTACCTCCTCTAGGAATAGCTTTGCCCCATCAGTGCAGGTAGTGCACTTTTGTGGAGGCATCAGACTTCTCCTTAAGGTAAATAATATGTAGATTTATTTTCTTTATGCGCTTTTCCAGGTATTATAACAGCCGAAATGAACTAGTAGGTTAAGACAAGAGCGAAAACAGGGACATGATCCATTAGACGCAACTGGAAAGATGAAGCAAAATGAAGATACACTAGAGTATAAAAAGTAGGTATCTGCTAACTGCAATAAAAGACTGGTATGTATTTATTTCTTACCGAGAGGAACATTTCAAACACAAAATGTATGCAAATGTCTCTCAATTAATGCTTTAGTTTGAAAGTGTAAACCGGAAGTGTAACTCCTTACTCTAGCTAAATTGATAGCGATAAGCAGCAAGTGGCAAGTGCACCAGCAACGCCTGGAATAAGATTGTTTCCAGGCGGAAACAACCTTAAACACCTGCTTTGACAGTTTCTTAATATTTCCTCTCAATGTTTGAAGCTAATTTAGCCACTTTTTTGTTTTGTAGTATTTCCAAGAACCGAGGAGCGACAACGAGTGTCAGAGGAACATCGCCGAGTTTATTAAAGGCTGCGGGGCTTTCGGTGTTGAGGTGAGTTACCGCATAAAAACATGTATTTATTAATGGAGTTCCACTTTATGAAAACACACAGCCCCACACCTCCACTGACATATTCATCATTTAAACCATCTTTTTACAACTTGTGTTTCTACTGTTTATCGTCGACGTCTTTATCCTGTTTGAATTGAGTAGCCGTTACTCCCGGACGGACAGTAACCGTTACCGGGAAAAGTAACGTTTTTGAGCAAATATGGCTGCGGCGGGAATTTTATTTACGGACTTTCCTTTGTGATGAGCTGTGGGAACACGAATAACACGTCTGTGTTTAGTTGCTTTGATTCGTTTGATCGGTTTGTCTCTTCAGGACTCAAGCATGTAAACACAGTGACACACAGGTAACGTCGCCCCCAGTGAGTGTTGAATGCTTCTGGGTTGCCAGGTTGTGAGAATTTCTTTAGCTCTTTTGCTAATGATGCAGTCATGAATCCCTTGTAATAACTATAAATGTTAGTAAGTTTATTTATTGAGGACTTTTAATCACTCGGTTCTGCATCTGTAAACTCTGATAGGTTCCCTGTGGTCCAGGTAAATGGGTCAGTGATGTTTCAGAATCTGGCAACCCAAAATTTATTTTCAGTAAGTGATTTATTTTCTGTTAATAAAGCCATTAGTTAGACCCCTATGTGAATAATGTGTTAAGAGAAAGTGGTATTATTTTATGTCATAATAAAATGGGGGTGCATTATTTTATATAAGCATGAAACCACTGTGTATTTGTGTTCTTAAAGGAGTAAAAAGGAGGGGAAAGGCAGGCACAATAATAACAGGAACATATGCACAGGAACACTTCAAATCTGCACCTCTCAGTCACTGTTTCCAAAAAGATGTTTTTAAAGCGGTAGTGTTAAATGTATTATTGCTGCTTGGGGATGAGTTATGGCTCCTTTGTAGTTATGGAAACAAGAGGCAGAGATAAATGTGGATACACGGTTTTGAAATAGACCAACACATTGGGTGGCTGTTGTTTTTACATTGAAGGTAACTGCTGTCCAGTCAGTTGGCGTGGTCCGCCTCTGAAATGAGAGATACGATGCAGATACATGTTTTATTTGTGACTGAACAGCGCTGCTTGTTTGAGGGGAATCTGTTCGCTGATTCTGATGAGATATTTTTATCTTATGTCACAGTAATCATTTGCATGGGTTTTATTATATGATGATAATGACAGCGGTGACGTGCATGCATGTTGTTGCCATTGGTGATGATGATGATGATTACAGGCTCTAGCAGAGTTACATTTTGTTATGAGCGCTCTCACACAAGTGTTGGGGTGGGATGAAATCTCTGTGGAAAAATATTAGGCTGTTGGCTGTTTATCTACAAAATATCTGTATTGTTATCAGAGTTCAAAAGCACATATTAGGTGTGTGTGTGTTTGCACAACAGTGGATTACGCCAGGTTATATCCTGTCCCACAGTGGGCGTGAAGAGAGGGCTAGTGAGTAGTGTGGTACAAAATGACACCCCACACACACACACACACACACACACACACACACACACACACAACAGACTATTGATCTTAACCATTTTTTTCCATGGCCATGAATTCATAATGGAAAACAGTAGATTATGCAATGCAGACGTCCTAGGCTGCAGATCTTTAACAAAGTTTTTGCTCCAGACTTGGAAAATGATCTTGATGAGAACAATGGGCTTTAGAAAAGCACTTGAACCCAGGGTAAAGGAGAAATGGAAAAAGTATGAAAAGATGAAATGGAGGAGGAGAGACGGGTGGGCTGATGTAATGCAACACGCCAGGCAGCCAGTGGCTTTTCCAATCAGGTTGATTAGAGGCATGTCAGCCATGTTGCTGGAAGCCAAGGCTTCCATTACCAGCAGCCCAACTGACATCAGCGTAGTAATTCTCCCAGACAGTCATCGGACAAGCAGAGGACGAGCCAGACTGCCTGTCCAGTAGAGGAGGATTACAGAGCACCAGTATGAGTGTGGATGAGTTCGGACTCCATGATTAACCAGAACTGCACAATTAATCAGATATCAATCGCGATCATAAATTTGGCTTCTGCTATTAATTAAGCCTAATCGGATGCGATATTGACTCTGTGCATTTAGTGTGCCTTCTCTACAGCATTAAATCAAGCGCTCCCTATTATCAGGTAAGCTGTTTGACCAATCACAGGCGTTTGTTTTAAGCATGCTGTGTGCATGTGCGCTCTGCGTCCCAAAGCTGTAGGCGAGCGTATTTCCACAACAGATGCAACCTGCAAAATGAACCTAACTGCATTTAATATGTGGTGATGAATGTTTTTAATTTGGCTACATGCTATAGTAGCATTAGTATAATTTCTATCAAGTCAAATTTTATTGTTATATATTTTTAAGAAAACTAATTTCATGAAAACAATATTAACATCAATTTAAATATGTGCACATTTAAAGGACTACAGTTTTTTTTGCCAATATTAAATGTCCACGTGCAGTAAAACTAATTCATTATAGAGATCAACAAATAATCTTTGTGATAACAAATATATCTGGTATGGACATTCTACATGTTCTTCTTAGTGTCAGATTTAAATATTAATCAAATACATTGATCTGTTATTGCACCAGCAATACATGCCTAAAATAAGTGCAAATGCAACTGTAACACTGCTGTATTTCTACTGCAGGAGTGGCTAGAAAACCCCACACTCTACTCTGGCCAAATGCCAGTGGGAGAGGTGAAAGTGTGTATCAACTGTTGGGTCCATACTGCTTTGACTACTAATCAGCCTGTGTATATAAATCAGACCAAGTGGATTTCAGAGAGGGAGAATACATTAAATAACATTGTAGTTTTGTCTTTGAAGTAAAGAGAACCTCACATGAGGAAATGTAGAATTAGGATATTTCATTATCAAATAGTTTCACTGTAATTTAAAAAGTACCACTTCACTATATTTCAGCCTTGATTTTCAGGCCACTGATCGCTCCACCTTCACGCCTTGGGAGTGAAGAAGTCAGTGTATGTGGTATACACAAGATTAGGGGCTTCAGAGGTATTTTGATTATGTCTCTGTGTGTGTGTGTGTGTGTGTGTTTGTGTGTGTGTGATGGGGAGATTACAAGGGGGAGCTCAGACTTTGAATAATCCTGCTCCAGACTGCAGTTGGAGCAGGGATGTAAACCCCCAGTAACTCAGTGTTTCTTCATTTTTTAGCTGATGTAGCTAAATAAGAAGAAGGCACTGTAAATGCCATAATTTCTAAAAGTATAATTTATTTTTGGTGAATACATTCAGTAGACCATGTTGCTCCGGTGTGTTTTAGAAAACACAGCCTTTTATGATCCCAACAGGAGTCCATAGGTTCCTTCCTCTCTATTTACCACCACATCTCTGTGTGAGATACGTGCATGGAAATGTCAGGAAGACAGCTTTGTGTCCTTGCTGATGTCACGCTCTATAAATTTATTATGAATGTGTGTACTATTTTCTCTCCTGCCTCCAACCCCCCGATGCTTTATTGCTGTTCTAAAAATGTATTTCTTATTCTTCATTTTTCTTCCACTCTCCTTTAGGCTTTCGAGGTCAATGACCTCCTGCAGGGACTGAACTTCTCTAAGGTGCTAACCTCCTTGGTTGCCCTCAGCAAAGCTACTGAAGGCAAGATCATTTTATTTTGTGTATGTGTGAGTGTGTGTTTTTTTTTTTTTTTATAGCACACTTTGTTGGCTCATATTTACAGTGTTTTTATTTTGTAGTAACTTATTCCTTTTTTGTCCTGTTTGGATAAGTGCTCTTAAAATGTATATTTTTATGTATACTGTAATTAGAAGCAGGTCTTTAGTGTATCTATCTGTATCATAAGGAGAACTAATGAATATATATATATATATATATATATATATATATATATATATATTTATATATATATATATATTTATATTTTGCTGTTAGCAAGTCTTTGCCAGGATTTCTAATATGTTTTAACAAGGCCACTAATTGAAGCATTGTGTGCTTGCAGATTTAGGTGTTTCTGGAGACACTGTGTGTGTGCCGCACTCCTCAACACTGAGGATCAAGTCATTTGATTCTCTGAACACTCAGACTCGCTCCTCCAAACTGCTGCAGCTTCAGTACCGCAGCCTGGTGAGTTACCATGGCAATGACACTAACAAAACTCACAAGCAATGACAGTAAACAAACACTGAGAGGGGCATTACTCTACCTCTGAAGTCCTGCTCTTGTACACAGAAGGTTCCTCTGTGAACATGACTGATGAGAAACATTTTTTTCTCACATGTCCAGCCAGTACATGATCCACAGCTTCGTTCAGCTCTGTGTTTTTTGTTCTCCTCATTCCCAGGACATGTCGGAGGGCAGTGGGTGTGGCCTGCTGGTCAAGGCGCGCTTTCCCTTCCAGCAGACCAATGAGGATGAACTCTCTTTCTCCAAGGGTGACATCATCAGTGTGAGCAGGCAGGAGGAGGGGGGCTGGTGGGAAGGCTCGTTCAACGGCAAGACTGGGTGGTTCCCTAGTAATTATGTACGGGAGCTGAAAGGAAGCGGTGGGTGAAGTTCTCATAGCTGCAGATGCATCATTCATTTCTTTATCAGAGCTGTGGGGAGACAATGACCTGGTTTCCTAACACTACTATGGTCAAAGTTGTTGGTTTGATTGCCTTTACTACATGTAAGCAGTTTAATTCAAATTGCAGTAAAATAAACATTTACTTTCTTTTGGTAAGGTTAAAACATATATTATTGTACACCAAACATCTTCTAATATGATATATTTGACGATTTCCCCCGAGTAATGACACAGACCAACTACACACACACACACAAACAAACTTCCTGCAGCTGTTCTTACTGATAATAACTTACTGACCTCTTTTAGCTCTAATGTGATTTCTTAATATAGTCGACTGTCGTACTGTAACCGAGCTCAAATTTGTGTGTAGCAGTTATCTTTGTTCGTTACTTTGGATCAGAAATTTCCCAGATGTGTAACCCTTTCTTTCATTTTAGTGACCTTTCTCTTAATCTTGCAATTGAAGAGAAATGTAAGCATTAAATTCAGAGATGTAATCCCATTGATCTCTGGTTGCAGTGGCTCAAATTTAACAAGTGTGTGGATACAATAGATAGATTAAGGCTTTTTTTTTCACCAGAAATGTGAAATAATTGCTCTGTTTGCATTTGATATTAAGACTTTAGTAGCATATTTATTGAACTGTCAGTATCTGCGGAGTTTTTCTGTTAATTTTACATCTTAGAAACATTGGGTTTACATTAAAATGTGATAAAACGATTGAAAAGCTGTGCTGATGTACAGTCTGAACTCTGAGCACTGAGTTCATGAGGCCGTTAACTGCTGCCCCCTGTGTTTGTAACAGCGAGGCCCCTACAGCTGGTTTGATTGTGTTGGTTAGTTGTGTTGTTTTCCGAGGAGGGAAGGCAGGAAAGGAAGGAAGCTCCACAAGCACACAATGACAGGAAGTTCCAGAGCTGTATAGAAAGGAACTTCCTGCCTTGAAGCTTACAGCAGAAAACAAGGAGCATGATAACAGAGAACTGAGGAATGACAGGAGATTCATATGGCCATGGGGAGTTGTTTGATGTGTGAGATAACAGGCTTGCACTGGAGAGATGCAAAGTAATGCTGGCTGCGATTGTTTGTTAAGTAAACAGTGATGAATTGGAGGCTGCACCTCCCTGTTATCTCAGTTTATTGACATGAATTATTGTTACTGAGACTGAGCCGTGGTATTACCATGAAGAACACACATTGCACAAATAAAGATTTATAGATTACATTACAGTCTTTGGTTATTGAAGAACCAAATGCTGACTCTCTGGGACTAAGATCTGTATCTTTCATAGCATCCTAACTATCACAGATTCAACTTCAGTCAGATGGCTTAGAGAAATACACTGAGTTACAGAGCATCTAGAGAATAGTCATTACTCCTTTGGCTTTACATTGCAATGTCTCCAAAGTGAATTGAAGGATATGACAATACCCAGGACAGTAAGATGACATGACATTGTGGAGTCAGTGTGTTAAAGCAGTCAGTCATTGGTTGTCCTAGTTACTGCAATGGCCACAACATTGCCCTGCATTTGGGGAATGCAAAAAATTTTTTTTCTATGTTCTTGAATGAACATGTGAACATTGTATAATAGTCAGTCAATGAAACATGTATTTAATTGAAATATCCTCAGTTCTATTGTAGTTTGATGGAACTTATTTGCAGCTTGTTTTTGTGTCCAGACCATTAAACTGTTCCTCTTTCTCTGTTTTTAGATAAGACATCAGACAAGCCAAAGTCTGGAACTCTAAAAAGTCCGCCCAAAGGTTTTGACACCACTATCATCAGTAAGACCTACTACAACGTGGTGAGCATCATACTCTTAAGTGTTTGTGTTTGCACATGCGTGTGTGTTAAAACTGTGCTTATGATGCTCTAATGTTCAGAATAGTTTAGACTTGAATATATCATAACCCAGAAACAAAATAAATGATGTCCTCTGTGTATGCTCTCTGTCTCTCCTGGTTCAGCTTTAAGTTATTCTGCAGTAGTGAACTGATTTAATGATTGGATGTTTGTCACATGTGTGTCTGCTCTTGTGGACTGTTAAAATCAATACTTTTTCATCCACACGTCCCCTTAATGATCGTCTAGCTGTGTCTGTGTGTGTATAAGCATGTGATGATTTTTGGAGCCTGCATGGCACCCCTGCATGTGTCATCTGTGTGTGTGTATGTCAGAGTGTGTCAGAGTGCAGCAGATGTAATGTAGGTTATTTCTTCCATTTCAGTGGTTTCTGGGGCAGCCTTGCCCCAGGGTTTGCTCCTGCTGCTGTGTGTGCATGTAAGAGTGTTTTGTGTGTGTTTTAATAATGCAACAAGCTGCACAGACTCTCCAGACAGTCTATCTTTGGTTGCGGTACCTGAGTCTCTCTCATACCCACACACACAAACACACACACAGACAGACCCTGCCTGAAGTCAAAGTTGTTCCCAGACAGAAATGTGTGTCTTCTAAAACAGCCTCTCAAAGCTTCAGGACAGAAGCTTGTATTAGGACACAGGCTTTAAGGTTTTTTTCTTTGTGTGTATGTGTTTGTTGTCTTATGCTTTTGTTTCAGGTTTGAAAATACCAACATTTTCATAGTGTCCTGACCTGCTATCCTGTCTGTGTCTGCTTACACATCAATTATTAATCAAAAACATATACATTCAGTTATATTTTATTTTATTGTTTCAGTTGCAGTGAAAGTTTTACTGTCTCCTGACCTGAAGGAGGACACAGCAACATGCATGACTAAAATGCTACAATTCATTAGCAGAAACCTCATTCCTGAGAGGTTTCTGATGTTGTTGAGAGATTAGCCAATTAGCCTGTGGAGTGAGAGCCACTGAAAGCTACTTAAGCCAGTGTAGCAGCTCCCACAGGGTCTGATATCTCTCTCCATTAGTTTATTACAAAATACATCTCCCGCTTTACAAAACAGCCTCCTCATAAAATTATTTTGACCTGCCTGTATGTTGTGTTTGTGTTGTGTCCTACTTCCAAAAAAATATGTTTTATGTAACAGAAAACTGACTTTAAACCAGGCTGTTTTGTACTGTTCAACAGGCCAAAATCCAAAGATATTCAGTTTACAGTAAAATTAAACCGAGTAAAGGAGCACATCCTCACATAGAACAAGCTGTAATCAGACAATCCTCTGGCATTTTTGCTTAAAAAGTAACAATTAATCGAGATATTGTTTTAGCTCTACTTCTTACCATCAAAACTCCTGCCCTCCTGTCTCTGTTTTCTCTGTAATTAGTGCCAAATTTCATCATTCGATGTATGAATTTACAAGAAAAATCACTTCCAACCAAAGAATGTAAAATAAAATAAATTGTTACTGATACAGTATTTGTCATGGAAATTGGGATTTTCATGGGGAAAGGTAAATGGTATTATCATTTTTAAACTTGACGTCCTTTTCTATTACCTCTTCATTATATCTTATCTAACTGTAAATAATATAAACGTGTGTGTTGTCAGGTCCTACAGAACATCCTGGAAGCAGAGAGTGAATATTCAAGGGAGCTACAGAGTCTCCTGGGCTCATATCTGCGCTCACTTCACCCCACAGACAGGTAGAGTTATTTTTACAGTTTTTATTCAGTCAGATTTTAGAGGTTGTGGTGCATGCGTTAGAATATCTCCTGCAATACCAATGTAATCTGTCCAATAATCACATAATATACATGTAGATATACATATATTTTATACCACGTGTATCCTATATTGTACACATACATGTATTTCAAAGTACATATATTGCATGACTTAATTTCCCTATAAGCAAGGCAAATACACTGATTTATCTATATCATCCTTTTATTGAATATGTCAGGTTCACCCACATCTGCCATTTGATACCTAGCTTCTATAAATATAAACATCTCTTTTGAAATTATGAGGCTGTTTTTCACTGATTTATATAAGGTTAAATGTACAAAGTCAATGTACAAATACAGAAACCTATGTATATAACTATATACTGATCAATCAGGACTACCCAGAGAACTTTTGAATTATAAATGATGGCCCTTCTCTCTCGTCTTCTCCTCTCCTCTGTTTTGCAGACTCAGCATTGTGGACATCAGTCACATTCAGGGAAATCTGGAGGAGATCTCAACCTTCCAGCAGATGTTGGTTCAGTCCTTAGAGGAGCACACAAAGTCAGTATATCCCTCTTTTATATCTGCTGCAGATGTACTCACAATGCCTAGCTAAAATAGTAATATAAATAATCTCATATGGGATAATCATGAAAGTCAGTCAGTATGAAGAGATAAGTATGAAATATATTATATATAAGAAGGTGTCAGATGCAGTTATTCAGTCAGTATAGCAACACAGACATCTAGTGGTAGTAAGAGGTAACACAGTCTCTTTGCTTATGCAGTGCAGCAAAAGGCAGCAGGTGTCTGTTTGAACAGATCTGTCACATTCAGTTCATGTTTGAGTTCAAGTTTGTAAGATTTTTCCTCAGTAATTCATTCAATGTATACACCCTGAACCCCTGAGCACCAGCTGATACCCCATAATGATCATCTATTTAATCTTTACCTGTATGTGTGATTAAATGCCATCAGTGGCAGTTTGAAGTCTAATATTGACACAACTTGTGTGTAGGCTCCCAGAGAACCAGCAGAGGATCGGGGGGTTCTTCCTGAGTCTGATACCCCAAATGAAGATCATCTACATGGCTTACTGCTCCAACCACCCGTCTGCTGTCAACGTTCTCACACAACACAGGTACAGTCAGAGACTGTGTGTACAACCACAACACAAAGCTCTCTGCTCAACAGAGAAAAGAAAAATGTGTGTTTTTGTCCCAAAACTATGTGAGATTTTTTTTTGTGTGTGTGTCAGTGAGGAGCTGGGGGAGTACATGGAGTCAAAGGGGGCATCCACTCCAGGAATCCTGACTCTGACCACTAGTCTGAGTAAACCCTTCACCAGACTGGAGAGATACCCAACACTGCTGAAAGAACTGGAGAGACACATGGAGGTTAGGCTAAATCTCTCTGTCTGTCTGTCTGTCTGTCTGTTATTATTCAAATAAGCCAATGCTCGTTTTAAATTGTTATCAGTTTGGTTTCTTTTTGTTTTTGACCTGTATTGATACAGATGATATTAAGTGTAATAAGTAACATAACAATGAACTGAGTAAATAGAGTTACAAATTCTTTGGATCTGAATCTGCATGCATGGAAAACAAATCTATTCAATGTGTTTCCATGTTTTATTAATATATTTATTTATTTGTCTACTTTGTCCTAGGACCAACACCCTGACAGAGCTGATCTCCACGCCTCCATGGCGGCCTTCAAAAAGCTTGCAGTAAGACACGCACTTATTGATCATTAATTGTGAAGGTACAGTATCTCAGAGATTTTGTGCAGACACGTGCCTTTGTTTGCTTCTGTGTGCCTCCAGGCTCAGTGTCAGGAGGTGAGGAAGAAGAAGGACCTGGAGTTGCAGATTTTAACAGAGCCAATCAGAAACTGGGAAGGGGATGACATCAGAACCCTCGGTCCTGTTCTGCACATGTCCCAGGCCACAGTCCATACACAGAACTGTCAGGTACCTATCAGCTTAAACCACATTCAGGTCATTCAGACCCAAAGTTTACATGCACAACTGTTGAGTTCAAGTGACCACCAAAGCGTACGTAAAAGGTACTTTGTCTTTCAGGAATCAAACGAACGCTACCTCGTCCTCTTCCCTCACACACTGGTCATGGTGTCTGCCAGCCTGAGAATGAGTGGATTTATCTATCAGGTATGTTTTACATTAGACGGAATTCAGACGATGCTCTCTCTCTCTCTGTTCTTCACTCGCCCTGTGTATTTCTTTGTGTCTCTGTAGGGGAGGATGCCACTATCAGGAATGCTCATCTCCAGAATAGAGGACGGAGAGAACCTGAGGAATGCTTTTGAAATATCCGGTCAGCCCTCTCTCTCATATAGCTTGGAGACCTTTCTGATTTCTGCTGAACACATTTATAAAATCCCACATAATTTTAGCGTCTTCACATACCAGGAACTGTGAATCCATTAATTCTTGCCAAAATCTGTTCCTGTTTCCTGGGAAAAGTACCTTGTGGGAGCCTGGGATTTTCAGCAGGTGTGCTCTTTATACAACCATGAATGTTCGAGGATATGCTCCTCCTCACAGATAATTTACATTAACAGGAACTGTTCTGCTAAAACTATGATCACATAATAACAAATATGAAAAAAATAACATCAGAAAATTTGAATAAATTTAATTCTATGAGTCATTATCCTTATTTCTCTTTTTATGTCTGTATACCATAGGAATTCTGGGAAATAATAATTGTAAAAACACAGAAAATCCTTCAACACTAATTTACATTTATGGACAATGTAGTCTTTATCTGTTTTCCCTTTGTAAAAGAAACCAAAAAGCAATCGCTAAAGTAAGACAAACACCTGAAAACCTATAAAAAGACATCAAGACATTTCCAGCAAAGCTAAAAATGGAGTTTAACAGTAGAAAATGTTTTAGCTGTCACAAATACTAATTTCAATATCATGTTGTTGTGTTTAGTTGTGTTTCCACTGTCAGAGAAACTCCCCACTGTTCACAAACTAAATTCGTGCCTTTGTCTGTGTAATGTTCAAAGGCATTATGGGAAACGTAGGAAACCACTAGCTTGCTGTAAGTAGTGTATAGTGTTTGTCTTTGTGACCAATACCTGCTACATAAACACTTGTTTGTGTGTTTATGTGTGTGTTGTTGTACAGGTGGCCAGTGTGAGCGGATGCAGGTGGCGTGTAACAGTCAGCACGATCTACAGGACTGGCTAGACCTTCTCACCAAACACACACACACTACGCCCACACACGCCCACTCACACTCACACAAGCATCAGTCCGTCTGTCACACTGTAAGTCTCCGTGTTTTGTAAGGAATAAATCAATTAACCAGTCAATCAGTTGATCCTCATACTTAACCCACCCGCTCCTTTCTTTAACCTCTCCTGTCTTCCTCCCAGCTGCCCTCTCACCCCATCACTCCTGCCAGACACTCTGAGTCACGTGGAGGGAGCAGTGGACACACCTACCACACCCTTCCGCATCCCTCCTCATATGGGACGGCACAGAGTAGCAGCCCAATGTGGGGGCCCCTGGAGCCACCAAGTACCCCCAAGCCCTGGAGCCTGAGCTGCCTTCGCCCTGCGCCTCCACTCCGGCCTTCTGCTGCTCTCTGCTACAAGGAGGTGCTGCTTAATGACATAATAAAATGAGTCAAAGCTTTATATGTTTCCTGAGTCCTGTTAAACTGGGATTAGTTACATTCCTGCTGTACACATTTTAATAACTTTTTTGTAGGATATGAGTAAAAGCCCAAAGAACATGAAGAAGCTGCTCCCAAAGAGGAAGCCTGAGAGGAAACCTTCAGAAGAGGACTTCACTACCAGAAAGAGTAAGTACACAACTGAGCAACTGAGATAAAGTCATCTGTTTGCAGTATTTAAAGACTTCTGTCCTGTCCTTGTCTCTCAGGTACAGCAGCTCTGGAGGAGGACGCTCAGATACTGAAAGTGATTGAGGCCTACTGTACCAGCGCCAAGACACGGCAGACACTCAACTCCAGTGAGTACACACTCAGATCAGTACATTCACAGCGTGAACACAGTATCCTGGACACACATGCTCAAGCACTGCTAGCTGCTTTGTGTCATTGCTAACACTGTTTGTTCTCTGCTTTCAGCTCTAACAATGTTTTCTCTTTCCTCTCTTTTTATGTCTTCCCATCATTTCTCTTCTTTCCTCATCCTCCAATCATCATTTTTTTCATGAACTGCTTCATCTTTATGGTTTCATTTGATTTTATCCATCATTTTTTCCTCCTCTTGTTTCCTTAAATTTAACATGTTTTATCCCACAAACTTTTCCTTTCATTATTTATATATTTATGTTTTTAAAATATTCTGCCCACACCTACACTATGGTTTGTCCCAAACCCTCACCCTTTATCCAAAATGGTTTGTACTCCTCCCCTCATCTCCCCAACATTCAATTTGGTTTATTCCACAATCCCATCGACTGCTGGTTACTTGATGCCGCAGCCTGGCAAGGGACTGACCTCATGCACAACCATGTGCTCGCTGACACTAGCCTCACCATCGCTGGTGTCCCTGGCAACCTGCCATGTTCTGACCAATCAGAGGACTCGGATTATGACAGTATCTGGACTGCCCATAGTTACAGGACTGCCTCATTTTCTCGTAAGATATCGGTGTTGCAAACCACAGACACGCTGGTGAACCAGCTAGCCTACAACTACAGACAGATGTATATATTTACATATCAGCCCAAACCTGTCACCTGCTGTGTGTGTAGCTGTGTGTGTTTCTTTATATGTGTGTACTGTATATAGTAGCCGTGTGTAGTAGTGTAGCTTCAGCAAGCATATACACATTTTACTGTATAGTATGTTTAAAGGTGGGTGTGTACTTAAATGCATGCAAACAAAGCAAGGTGATGACAAATAACAGAAGTCAAATTAAATTATTACAAGTCATTTATGTAGCAGCTCCCACACTGGCTCTTCTTCTGATAAACTTCTTTAGGCCTACAACTGACAATTATGTTCATTATAAACTAAGTTACTGATTTTTTTTATTAACTGAATAGCAGTTTGGTAAAATGTTAGTAAATACAGAGTGCCACATTTTACATGAGCAAATTGTGACATCATCTGGTGTTTGTTTGTACTTTGTAAGCCATCCCATCAGTATCCAAGCCCCTCTGTAATCTCATTCTCCTTTAATTCCATGTTCAACATTTGGAATGATTTGTTTGTGTACACGTGCCCATGTTTGTGTGTTGGTGGATTTGTCGTGTTATGTGTGATGCACGGTTGATATCTTACACTGTTGTCTTCGCTCGATCAGGCTCCAGCAGGAAGGATGTTCACATGTTGTTCCCAGAGGAGGAGAAGATTATAGTGGAGGAAACCAGGAGCAATGGACAAACTGTGGTGGAGGAGAGGTGAGAGATGACGCTGCAAACACAGATAATTTAGGCTCTGCAAGTGGTTGCTGTGGGAACAAAGAGTTAATGATGTGAAGTGAAACACTAGAGGCATGTACACACACAGCATGTATGCAGATGTTTCCAAGTGATCAAGTGAAACATATCAGTTGTTTTATGAAAAAAGATATGAAATAAGAAATGTGGATATTAAAGATGAAGATAGTTTCAGTCAGTGGTCTGTCAGATGTCAAGTTTCAGGCTGTATATCAGATTTTGCAGAGTAAAGCAGAGCTGTTCTGTTCCTGCAGGAGTCTGGTGGATACTGTTTACAGTCTCAAGGATGAGGTCCAGGAGCTCAAACAGGTGAGTCTGCAGTTTAACTTATTACTAACCTAAACTTCTCATCATCAGCCAAGAACCTCTGTAACCCAGTTCTGAATGGCAACTGATTCCAAACTAGTCAACAATACTCATTTAGCTAAAAGGAAATGGTTATGGAACAAGCTAAAACTGAAAGTGCTTGTTCATGTAGCTGTTTAGCCATTTGTGGAATTTGAGAGGAAAAAGACCAACCCCTCCTCCTTCTGCCAGCGCTGCCAAACTGTGACTCCCTTCACATGAGTATAGGATGACAGAGGAAAGGATTGTTTTACATTATACCTAGATTAAGTGGTTAAGTTGATGACCAGTGTTATGCAGTCATTCTTGTGTCCTTTTGGATTGAATTCTACATGGATTGAGTGGTAAACAAACTTTGAAGTTCTGATCTAATTGGATCCTCCTGTCTTTGTTGAGCAACTGTCACCATCCAAGCTAAATATTAGTTTGTTGTTGTTGTTTCATCTAGTCTACAAACAAACAATGATCTCATATAATCTTATCCTACTTGTTTTTCTCTTTTTCTTGTCCCTCTCCCTTCTCTCTTTTCCCATCCTTCTTTATATAACTCCCTCTGTTCCTCCAGGACAACAAGAGGATGAAGAGGACGCTGGAGGAGGAGCAGAGGGCGAGGAAAGAGCTGGAGAGAATCATCAGGAGAGTTCTGAAGAACATGAACGACCCGACCTGGGATGAGACCAACCTCTGAGATTGATATGTATCTAAACCTCATGGACATGACCAGTTTTTGACTTTTTAATGACCAAATGACCAATGACATGTTGTTCACTGGACAGAAGCTGCCAACACTTCATCAGGCTTCAACATGTCCTCGCCATTTCGCTTTGACCTTCACAGTAACCTGTGTACCAAACTCTGGACCAAGAGAAAATGCCTGTCAGCCATCAGCAAAGCTATCCATCTGACTGTAAAGCTGTGAAGCCAAATTAGCTGGTAGGCATGATGACATCACTTCCTGTCATGCTCCCTTACTTTTTGTAACAGCCTTTGGAGCACTGACAAAAGAATCACTTTATCATTTACTTGTGTATTTATCTTTCATTCCTCCTTGTGCTTATTTGCATCAAGTATAAAATTTCACCATTGGCAGGACAGTATTTTATTGGTTGGCCTGGTGCAGTTTCTATATTTCAGAGAGATATCAGTATGTGAATAAAATCCCTCACTGGAACTTGAAATAGACAGTTTTTCAGTTCCACACTCCTCATTTCATCACAAGCAATTTTGTCTCAATTTCAAATGTTAAACAAACATTATATGAAAGAAGCCTTATAGAATCATAATTTATGATAGATGTTATTGATAAACAGACTCTAACAAACCATAAAGTTGGTTTATTTGTTCTACCAAATACATTTTAAACTAAGCCTAAATTTACCAGCATTTACCAGAATGAATTAATTGGACTGTAGGTGATAGTATGTGAGCTTATTAAATCAAAAACAACACATCTTATTGTCAAACAAGAATTTTCTCAGGAATTAACCATCAGGGAGTTTCAGCTTCGGCTCAACATCCATTTCAAATTTTAACATTCAAAGCAATATTTAAAGGCAGACCATATGTTTGAGCTCCAAGAACCTGAACTGAACTGAACTGAAAAGTTGGTTTGTGCTTAACACATAACTGAGACAGGCTTATGAATCACAGACCCTGTGTATGACGAAACAAGCTCTCTTTCTCACTGTTTGAATTTGAGGCAGAGAGAGTTCATCTGCCCAAAGCTGCAGTAAGATATATGTAAGTAATGAATACCACATCGCTGCCAGTTCCTAGTTAATTTGGAAAAACTATGCAGAACCTTGTCTACGAGCAGTATTTTTAATTACTGCCAAATATCCTTTTCCAAAATCCTCTTTATCAGTTTTTTGGAATTTCTATGGTAAAAAAAATCAGCAGCCAAATGTACAAATATCACCTCTGATAGTCCTCGCACTGTTCAACATTTCACAAAAGTTGAGAAACCACCTTTTTTTGATCACTTATTAGACTATTAACTGATGATCAGACATCACAGGTGGCAGGCTGGAAAGTGCAGTGTTCAATACTTGGACATTTTTCTGCCTTGAGGGCAAGAACACCAATACAACTACTGCGTATGTAGTTACTAACGCAGGATTTTGAGTTTCCTGTACGTTAAGATGAAGTAAATCTATGGACTGTCACTACATTTTGTCATTATTATGATTGAAGAAAAAACAAGACCTGTTCAAAGTATGAGCTGAGATACAATCAAATACATTAGAAAGCTCCTATTATGTCTTGTTATAATGAAATAAATAAAATGTCTTACATAATACAACATATGTATACTGTAATGTAAGAAAACTCTTAATATAACGGCCCAGAATGTAGGAAAAAGTTAAATGATGCTCACTTTATAAATCAGAAACAACATAAAAAAAACTATTAACACTAAATACCAATTTGAGTTTATTTTACATTTATTATTTTTGTTTTTATTATACATGCATAGTTGTACAGTTGCAGACGGATCGGTTAAACACTTGAGTCAGAGCATTTTAACTGCACTGAACTGATGCTGAGGTGTTGAATTTCATAGGACGAGACCACTATGTCTTTAGAAGCTAAACAAAATACTCACAGTGAGTCATGCTTGCTGCTTTTTCTGTTTCACGACCAAAGTCCAAGCAATACAACACTGGAAAATGTTAACGTTTTGTTTTTTTTTTTAATGATTTTTACAATGTTGATATGCAATTTACTTTCAAATGATTTCTTATTTTTATATTTGTGATTGTGCTTTTACTCTTAACAGCTGGTTTTGATTTGTAAAACTTTTTATGTCCTACTTGACCGGGCTGATCACACTAAAGCATGATTCTCCTGAGTGTCAGTCGACGTGCCATGGGGAGGAATAACAGTTCTTCTGCTAAAGCTTTTGGCTTCACCTACAAATTAACTTGACTAAAATTACAACTACACTAATGTAAGCTATGTAATACAATATGTCAATTATTGACTCTAAATTATGTATTTAACTGAAGTGACTGATGTAAATGTATTGTGTGTTGAAATGTTACCAGTGATGAAGATGATAACAGTTGTTACTATGACGAGAATGATCCCCCCTCTATTTATTTCACCCATTTGTTTGTCTGAATAAAATGTTGAATCAAACTGTTGAAACTCATGTCTCTTGTGGATCTATCTAGTTGCAGAAACTACTTTTTATTGTTTCTCACACAAACATAAATCACATTTCCCTTATTTCTCTGTATGCTATTTAAATATTTTGCAGGGAACATCAATTCTCCATTTGTTTTACATGCTTATTTCCTTTTTTATTGTCTCAACTTATTCGCATGAAAATGGAAATAATTAGACATAATCAAACTTTATCATGACATTTCCTCACCTCATTTTATTTTTGATCCTCATCTTTTCCCGGGTTTTCTCAAACAGTCGAAACAGCGCCACCTGGGTCTGAGTGGTCGGGAAAGGGGGCGTGGCTCCCCCGCCGAAGTTTACCGAAGTGACGCCAGGTGAGAGTCGGCGTCACCTAATTAGAAAATCAGCCTGGAGAAACACAGCTGTTGGTACAGGACTGCGACCAGGACGGAGACGTCGCTCTGAGGCGAAACACGAAGCCTCCCGCACCGAGAATCCAACAACCGGAACAAATTCAACGCAATTAAACCAAACAAAGGTGAGAGTTCACCGGCGAGACTTAAACGTAGTTCTCCGGTGTTAACGATGTCAGCTAAAGAGCTTTTTGTTTTGATTGTCCAGTCAGTCAGCGGAGAGGAAAGGACTTCTGTCAACAAACAAACAACTTGAGGGCGCAACAAGTGAGGATGGACGGAGGAGAGAGGAGAGAGGAGGGAGGAGGGAGGAGAGAGGAGAGAGGAGGGAGGAGAGAGGAGCCCTGCTTCACATGTGAGTCTGTGTGGATTCCCTGCTGCTTTCAATGTCCCGCCGTGGCTTCATGTGTGTTTAACTCTTTGCTGTGCTCTTGCTGTAAAAACATGTTTGTCATGTTGGAGCCCATCAAGGCCTCGGGTTGCTTCATCTTTTAGTCCCGTTTTGCATTGACTGGCTGTCTTTGTGATTGTAGCTGTACATGCCTGTGCTGTATAACTAATTAGATAGTGGTATCTTTTTAAATCTTAGAGATTATGGTGTGTAAGTCATGTACTTGAGAGATGCACTGTTGCTTTATTGAGCCATAAAGTTTTAGATCTATAAATATTTACAGGGTGAATATCACTGGTCTGTACCCATATGATAGTATGAGGTTTGGTGTGCAGTAGAATCTTTGTCTGCTAAGAACATGCACAAGAACCATATGCAAGTCGTGTATATATGATATTAGTATTAGTTATTAGTTAGTTTTCTGCACAATTGCTTGATAAGTGGTTTGTTGTATAACACATCTTCAAGAGATTGGCCAGCCTTTTGTGATTCGATGAGGATCAGCAAAGTGAAAAAAAAAAAAAAAAAAAAAAAAAAATATATATATATATATATATATATATATATATATATATATATATAGCTTCTTAAAATTGTCTCAATCTGAAAATGTCTCGGCGTCAGAATCTGACATTGGTCCGAGAGGAAGAGTTATAACTAGTATATAACTCATGAAACTCAATTATCAGCCATGTCTGCGGTTGCCATGGTCACACAGTGACAGCACCAAGAGGAAGGAGTTGAGTCAACGTCAGCTCAGACAGCAGCAGCAAATAGTCATGAGCTTCCCCGTGTTGCTGGAAAGCCACAGAGGCTGGTGGCAGCAACCCCTCGCTGCCTGAAAGCACCTTCCATGTTTATATGAAGGATTTGCATTAATATGATGAAGGCATTTAATCAGTTTGATCAGTCAAAAACCAAAGAATCATCTGTCTTTGGTATATTTTCGTATTGTCATTTTGATCTGTTGTAATATAGCAGATCTTTTGGAAATTCAAGCAACAAATCATTTACGGATCAAAAACTTGACTAAGAAGGTAAAAGGGAAAAGTTTCTCCACATGACTGACAAGCACGACATTGTCAGGCTGGATGCCAGGGTGAAGGAGACTCAGACCTTCAGGGACAGAAGAAGAAATAACAAGGCTTGAGCAGCATTGCATTGACGCGGTTTGCCGGCGTCAGAGTGTTTGCACGAGGAAATGCTGTTTTGACAGTGATTGCCAGTGGCGTCAGGCAGCCCCAGTATCTTGGATTAGAGACAGCTGCTGCTCACGCGTTCACTGCACAGCCACTATAAAGTTTTTTGTTGAATTTGATCGCCGCCTATACCTTTTTATGATGTTTCACAATGCATTACCAACGGTCTGATGGTCTCTGCGGTAGATGTCTGTTATCAATGCAATCAATAACATCACATGGCCAAATTGCCAACAGGTTTTGGCAGGACACGAGTGAAAAGCATTATTCCCATAACAACAGAGGAGAAAGGAGTCTTTGTGGAGTTGTCCTTAGTAAATTGACAAGGCCTTTTACAGCCTTTGATACAGCGCTGGCTGCCTCACACAATGGAAGGCATATAAATTTGCAGATGTCGTCTGGAAAGCTCAAATGTCAGCGCTTTTCACAACAGCACCGGAGCCCTGTGAGAGGAATAATTGATTGGTTCACCTTTTGTCTCGAGCCAAATATTCATCCAGGAGGACAAAAAAAAAGGAGGCAAAGCAAAAGATGAAAGAGCATCTTCTAGAGTCAGCGTGTGCTTTTTTTTTTAAAGATAAATTGTTTTTCACAATATTTTATAGGTTACTCAGAGCTAATGTAACACACACACAGGCTTCAGGTTCAGGCGTCCACCCGGTGGATATGCAATCGCAGCTGTTTAGAAATTCAGAGCAGGTAACTTTTAAAAAAAAAAACAAAACATGCATTATCTGGACGATGCACAGGAGGCCTTTACATTAACAGGTGCTGTTATAAAGTGTGCTGGTTATCTTGATTTTGAAAATCGGGCAGATAGAGCTGCTGCACTGGTTGTATGGGCTTTACTTATTTTTTCTTTAGCAGAGGCAGGGCTCGTCTGCAGCTTTCTGCAGGTTCTTGCTCGAGTGAACAGTATTATGTGACCCTTCAACTCGTCAGACGGATTCTGTTTTCAAGTTGGAGTCAGATGGGATTTTTTTTTCCAAGTGAAATTTACCCACGTGCCTTTGTGTAAAAAAAAAAAAAAAAGCAGTGAGACCACAGCATTCAGGTTGTAAATGTTCACGTCTTCATATCAAACACTTGATTATCATTCACCTCTATTACTATTCAATCACTGCAGCTTCCCTCCTCCTCCACAATAATGTAAACATCTAGTATTTCCTGTCAAACTTGAGAGCCTCAAGATTTTGCTTGTGAAAAGTTAAATCAGACTGAATTATGGGGCAATTTGGGTGATGTGCAAAATATCCTGCATGCTTTCTCCCTGAAATGAGTGGGAAGCACATTTTAGTTTGACTCCATGAACGTGGCCAGGAGCCATTTTTCTTTAAATAAACTAAGATCAGCACTTTCTGAAAAACCCAACCCAACCATCATGCACAGTCAAAGTCACCGAAACCACGTTTGTCCCCCTTTCTGGTGTTTGGTGTGAACATTAACTGACCTGTACCTGCACTGCTGCCACCTGATTGGCTGATTGGATAATTGCGTGAACAAAGCAAGTGCAGTGGTTCTCATAATAAAAGTTTGAATGCTTACGTGAAAACCAGACCCAGGTTCCGAGACCTGACACGTGTGCAGAATTGTTCATTCTGCCTGCACACACCTAGAAGTCTCGAAATGGTGAACTGGACACGCACACACACACACACACACACACACACACACACACACTCTTATCGACAGCCCCATTGTAAGTGAAATGACAGTGAGTCACTGGGGTTGCATTGTTTTTGGCCATGGAACCAACAGGTGTCTTCTTCATGCATACACGTCCAGAGTCCCTGCAGCCTGACAGTATCTTTCTGTCCCTTCACTTCAGCAGCTAATGATAATTTAGATTCCACTTGTATTGTTGCATTGTGTCTCTCTCTCTCTCTTGTCCTTCAAAGCCTTGCCATTAATTTCCAGCCTGTGCAATTTTCCTCTCCAAGAGCAGAAAGGAGCAAAAGAAAAGGGAAAGAAAGATGACAAAGACAACACAGGGCTCTCTTTCCTTGGCCCTGTTGTTGTTCAAAATAGCCAAGCAATAATGTTTTGTCATTGGTTTACTCCTAAAAGCCCATTTGACGTTGGTTCTGAAAAGGAAGCAATAAAGAAATCTTTTCAGTAGTGTTGAATGAGCGAGAGAAGGAGGAATGAATCCCTTTGGGACGTTGCGACCGGAGAGGTCTTTTTACTTTCTCTGCCCTGGTAATCAAATGGAGCTGAAATGAAAATGGAGTTTTCTATGAAAATAGGGGCCTTTGTTGGCTTTGGAAGGCTGGTAATTCATAAACAATAAGCCGGCTCCTTTTGTTTGGGTTATAATATATTCCTGTTGCTCTGAAAGAGGTCTCTCTCTCCACGCGCACACACACACACACACACACACACACACACACACACACACACACACACACACACTGAAGCCAGGGTAAAAGCCAAAGCGAGTCTGCAGGGGAAGAGAGAATATAAAAGGAGGCAGAGAGGCAGGCTTTCCATTCATCGTCCTGGCTGGGAGACGGTAGGATGCTCGACTCCTTAACTCTCCATCCACCTCTCTTTCTCTGGAATCTCCATCAACCTGTTCCTTTCTGCTGTTACTAACACTCTCGCATCTTAGTGTTTTGTTTTTTGTTTTTTTAAGTCAAACTTAAACAGGGGTTGTCCTGGGCAGGATGGATTATGTTACGATTTTTTTTTTTTTTTTTTTTTTTTTTGTGATGCAGTTTTTGAGGTGACAAAAAACCTGCAACATCAGCAGCATGAATGAGTGGCACTCAGGTCCCATTCTGCAAAAACAGGACTTTCCTATCAAAGTCATGGGGAGTCAGGGGCAGTGTACTGGTCTGACTTCAGCGGAGCAGCACTTCAGTGAGCGGAGAGTGATTTGTCTGCATGGTTCAACCCTTTAACCCAGAGAGATGTCAGCAACATTGCACATAACGGACTGATGCAAACAGCTGACAGGACTGGATCAGAGGAGTATGACCTCATGTTCACACCTGAATGAGTGTGAATATGAAGAAAGAAGACACTTTCCACACATGTGCTGTCCTTCTTTGTATCATTTAGACCAAACTTTATGAACTTGTGGATGGACACTTGTTACGTGACGTGGGAGGAGATATGGATATTTACGTATTGTGGTTTTGGACTGAGCCAACGTGATGTAAGTGCTGCTTTTTGTATGTTTAACAAACGGGATTTAGCTCTTATTTTTTAATTTCAGCTGTCTGGAATCAGGAGCATGTTTAAGTTGAGGTGGTTGCCAAACGTGAAAACACGAGACACTAAAACTCCACCTCGCACCAACACGCCGGGAGTCTTGAGAGTTAAGTTCATGTGGGTCGAGCTCAGGATGATATTCAGCATTTATGCACCAGTAGATGACGCTGACACTGACTCCTGGAAATTATGTTTCCATGCTACCAAACGGTTTTACCAAATGTTTTTGGAGGAAAGTGTTTTATGGACCATGTTCAGTGGTAAGGTTTTCTAAAGGAGATCCATACTGTAAGCTTTAAATCAACATTTAAATGCAGTAAATTGTTAAGAAACTCAGCTTTATAGGGTCAGTGTGTGGTACTGTCACATCGCCTCCCCCATGAAACGGAGACCCCTAGGGTTTTTGTAAAAATCAAATGAGGTCCGAGACAGAGCATCTGCCGTTACTTTCTCCCGACCCCTGCAGACCCCTGTTCTGTGTGTTTTGGTCGTTGGACATTGTGACGGCCGTTGACCCTGAAACCACATATACGTCAAAAAACTGTAAGGACCAGGTCAATGCGAGTATTTCCTTTTCCACAACTGTAATAATTCACTTGGTGATGAATGAACTCGCGTGAGAAAAAGTGCAGTGATTGGTCAATGCTCCCTTGCCCTCCCATGGGGGGGGCGGGTGGTTAGGAACCAGAATATCTAGCAGTGTCCCTGTAAGTAGATGTTTTGCACCACCACTCTTCAGTCATGTAACTTCTGTTGCTTGGAAAAGTTTGCTCCAGGCAGCTAAGCCCTTTTTCATACAGATGGCGGAGACAATCTGACTTTAGAACGACATTTATAAACAATGGGTGACTTCCCCCCTGAATTAATCTTCATATATTTAGACTACAGTCTACTCTTTATCACCTCTGCTGCTTTGTAGCTGACAAAATGTGTTAAGTAATAAGAACAACACTATATGCAGTGTGTGGATGAATAAAAGATTTTTGGGGCAATTTTAACGATGTAAAATGTCCATAACTGGATTTAATTTGCAGCTGGTGTCACTAATGTTAATAATGATCCTGCCTCATGACACAGGCATTAAACTTGGTGAGAGAGAGGAAGCTGCAGGGCTCATATGTTGCAAACTTCAGGGCTGTATCTGCTGTAACTTGAATTAACCAACAAACTTGCACTCCTCGTCCTTGTTCATTCATTGTTTGTTCATCCATGGCCACAAGCAGCAGACTAGTTAATGTGACAAGTGCAATTAGACTGAACAAACCATCCAGTTATCATAGAGTCAAAGTGTAAGGTCCAGAATCCCATAAGTTACTGACATAAATTAAAAAAAATAATAAAAAAATTGTTTTTAGCTTTGGATGCTGAACATCATTTTGTGGTTTGTGGGTTTTTCCATCACTTACCACTCATCAAACTACACAACCTTTATCTTTTCCACCTTATTCTGCGAAGATTCAGATGATTCAATGGCATTTTATAATCAGAATCAGAATCAGAATCAATTTTATTGCCAAGTATGTTTCACATACAAGGAATTTGTTCTGGTGATTGGTGCAGTCGGAGGTTCTTGGAGGTTCTTGGAGGTTCTTGTAAACAACAGGTTTACACAGTTTTAGTTTCAGCCTGTATGTGGGAATCAGGTGGACTATGACAATATATATATAATATACCGTATCCAAAACTTAGAGGTAATGTGACCGACTGGTATCGAAACTTTTACTAGTACTAATTATGCTATATAAAAGTCAATAGATGGTGGATTACTGGCGAGATTATCATTGGGTTTTAAAAAGCCACTTATTGTAACTGCTGTCTCTCCTCAACCCTGTTTTGAACATAATAACCTGCTTTTCCAAATAGCTAAAGAACAGTAAATCTCTTGAACTTGCCTGAAATTCACTTCTTGGAAAAAGTAGAGAACTTGAGAAATGGCTCAACAGCAACCTCTGAAACCTTAACATCTCCAGTTGGTGTAGGTCTCTGGTCTCCTGGTGTGCAGGGTCATCAATCTGCAGTTGTCTTTGAGGTAAACGCAGGTCAGCGATTTATAGCAGCCAGTGTGACGTTAGTCTGCGTTTAGACTGTTTTGAATACAAGTACAGATCTGATGTGCGTATTCTCGTCGTGTTGTCAGCGTGGAGTTTCTTCTTAGAGTTCATCTGTCAATCAAACTGTGTTTTTGTTTGGATCCTCTGCTGTTGAGCTTTAGTTTCTGTAGGCGGGGTTCACTCTTCTGGACTGTTGGTCAGAAAAAAAATACATTTGAAGATGCCACCTTGAGCTGTGATGGACCATTTTTCACATTTTAATTTTTGTTTTTACAGATTGACTAATCCAGAGCATAATCAACAGATTAATCAATAATGAAAATAATATCTGTTGCAACCCTGATCTTAAAACCAGACTCAGTAATTTGACAGATTTCATGAAGAATTAAATAACTATTGTGACAGAATAAGATACAGGTGTTACAAGACTAAAAGAGACATTTGTCTGATTGAAGCTCGAATCTGTGTCACCATGAAAAGATGAAATTTTCAGTCTATTCAGAAATTGACAAAATTATTCTCAGTGGGTTCACAGCAGTTCAACGTACTCACAAGGTGAAAACTGTGATTTAACCACTAGATGGCAGCATGGTCTAACAAACAGGAAGCCAGTGCGTCCTGCTCATTAGACAGGAAGTGAAATGCCTTTTTTTTTCTTCCTTAAATTCTTCACAAATATGGGCCCAAGCAGATTATTACACAGAATTAGATACTGTCTAATTTCATATGATCCGATGCCTTTAAATCAACTATCATGAGCATGTTTTAGTTCAAGTGGACAGGACATAGTATCAGTTATTTTCCTACTACAGTCGCCTGTGACTATTAAATTTCATCACCTTTCTAACGCTGTTATGCAAATTTCAAAACAAATTATCCATGAAAAATGTACTTAACCTGATACTTCTATGGATGATCAGCCGTTGCACACAATTCTGGTTCAGTAAGGAGTTGGAGTAAGAAACTTTAGTGTAGCTTCACCCTGTTGCTGGGCTGTAGCAGGATTTTAGAAAATCTGAGGTCAAGAGTGCAAACCCCACCACCACTTTAAGGAATTCTCCATAAGACAGCAGTCTGTTGAATGCTCTTGTGCAAAATTTTTATACAAAATATATTTCTACCAATACGATAATCTAAATACTAATTCTCTGTATGTACAAGTTTATGATTTTGGCTAAAACGGTCATATACAGGAGTTTTAAATGAAAAAACACAAAAAACTTCATCTGTACTTTTAAAATTTAAACACATTTTGTTTATAAAAACTCCCAAGTCTGTGACACAATACTGTGTGTCTACAGTAGTAGCTACAGCCATACCATGATATAGCTGTTCAAACAGGAAATTTTCTTCTCTTTTGGGGTTTGCTCTGCAAACTTTTTTTAAACTTGTCTTGAGAAAGTGACGTGTAGTACACGAGGGCAGAACCACGGTAAGACACTGGCTCTCTGCTTTTATAGCCATGAGGACTGTAGAAACTCTGCACTAGAGGGAGCTTGACATCCACCTTAAGACGACTTATTTCAACCTCAGGGAAGCCACTGAAGTCGTAGTGACTGTGGTCCCGTTTTATAAACTTTGTTTGTGTCTACATCAGCACATAGGACCTGACTGGAAAACAACCTAACTGACCAGCAAAATCAAGTTATTGAGCATCTAACACAGTGCACTGTGGGAACCAGCTGTAATGTCACATCACTGTGAGACACATTAGAACATTAGAAAAGGAGATATATTTTAATTCGCACCAAATTTGCAACATGACCCTAAGAAATACTGCAATTTTTACCTTGGTTTGACATCAAAAAATGAACCTGAAATTCAGAAGGTCCACAAACCATTTTGATCATGTCACATCTCCTAAAAAACAATAAACACACAATAAATTCCTGCTCCTATTGGCTCAACTCAGAGTAAAAGATCTGAGAACTGAGAAGTTCTCTCCACAGGGTAGGGAGGGACCACTGAGCTCGACCATGCTGTGAGACTAATGTTTTCTTTTTAACTTTCTTTGTGTCATTCCACAGTTTCCAGCTGCAGCTAAAAATGCTGTAAAATATTAATCATGCATATTGGTGGATTCTGACTGTGCATTGTAAATGAGGAAATAGCCCTTACAACTGACAGCATGGGTGTTTTTCCAGAGGTGCTGAGATTAAAATATGAATAGACGTGCTGGAAATATCACTTCCTCTCACTATGCGCGCGTTATTGCATTTCTTGAGCTGTTATTTAGACTAACTGTACCATAATGGCCAGATGAGCTTGAGTGGAATAAATACTGCCATTATGAGAGCTTAGCGTCTCTTGCACACTTTTCCTGATGCTGCTTCGAAGCGGTATTCAGAGCTAAGTGTTTCCCACAATGCACCACAGCCAACTGTGCCACATCAGTCCAGCTGCTGTACAGTAAACTGATAACTCTATTTAATTGCTTTATTAACTGCATTCCTCCCCTCCGCTCCTGCAAGGTTTTCACCGTCATGTTATCGTAACTTTAAACTGTATCAGATTTATTTGTTCCAACAAATCGCCTGAGCTGGTTTGTATTTGTGTCAGCGATGGGTGGTCCCGGCGCGCTCTGGTAAACCTCCACGTGCCGGCAGTCTTCACGGACACTTAACTGCTCACCCACACTGCAAGTGTGGCTCTTGGGACGGACTCTGAGGTTAACTGAGTGCAAAGACGGGACGAGCAAAGTGAGATGGTCGATTGTAGCGGACCAGACAAGATGCTGCAGGAAAAGTCTGAGCTCTGACCTGTTGTGTGTGGGAATAAACTCTACAGACCCTTTACTGTCAGATGATCTATTGAAAAAAAACAATATAATAGCCACATCAAAATTATGAGATAATGAAAAGCAATTATACACAAGTTACAAATGCCTCACAGGTTGTCGACAAATACATAATTAAACACATTGAAATTACATTATCGCATGAATACTCAGCACTAATGGGTCGGACCACAGCCATCTTTGAACTTGGCCTTCATTCTTATCTCAATTAACACACCTGTAAAGTTTCATGAGTGTATCTCGCACGGTCGTGGCACTATTGCCGTTCACAGACAGACAGAAACTTAAATAGCTGCGTGTCGAAAAATGTCTCGGTGGTAGTTCCTGTTACTGCAGGCGTCTCCAGGGCCGCAGGACTCGCAAGGTGAAAACAATAGGGGCCGCACACTGTTGAGGCTGGTAACAAACATAAGTGGCGTGCAGCAATCCGAACCATTTGCAGAACAAACAGGGGCCAATGGGATACGAGAGCTTTCCTGTGGACTGAATTGCCCAAAAGTGCAAGGCTGCCATCAAACCACGTTAATGTGATGGATATCCAGCGTTGTGCATTCATCCTCCACGCAGTAAACATGGAAGCTGACAAACAGACCCTAGTGAGAGGGCCTCCAGCACGGCACACTGCGCTCTCTGCCTCGAATGTGTCGACAAATATAGCCAGGGTTCAAGTACATTTTATGTAAAAAGAACACACAAATAGACACACATTTCCTTAACCCAATTTTTGCAATTTCCTAAGAGTAAGCAGCTTAGTCCTCCTCTATTTCTGGTATTCTGTGTAAGGATGGATGAATTTGACCAGGCGCGTTTTCTTTCTTTGCTCTCAGGAGCGAAAAATGTGACTTTTTTTTTGGTTTATTTAGTTTTGCTTTCTTTATCGTCACAGTGTCTAATCACAAGATCATCTTTTGAAGACCGTTACTTCTTCTGATGAGTAATAACGTCACACCGGATTCAGTGTAGATGAGAGCAGGGCTGTAGTTAGGATTTTAGAAACCCGGAGGTCATGGTCCAGATTTCCAAAGTGCATTCCTCAAATTTGTAAAAATCACACTACAGGAACTCTGTTAATTTAGTTTCAGAGCCTTGTTTGCAATGTCCAAATATAATTCTGGTTTTGTTTTAAAAAAAAAAAAAAAAGTAGAATCAGCCCTAAATTTGGCCTAAACTAGAGTATTTTCAAACAGAGAATTTCACTATCCATGTCAGTGTTTAGAGCAGTAAATGTAAAAAACCTCCATGAACTGTAGGTTAAGTCAATTTGTGTGTGAACTGTGGCCAAAAAAAAAAAGTGGATTTTTACTGTAAAACAAACGGCTTAGAATAAAACAGGGGCGCTCGGTTGATCCGCTAAGTGACGCGTCACCTTTCAGCCGCCTGGTTGACGAGCATCACGAATGCAAATCTGTCTCTGTATATATTTAAATGGGTTTCCCAACCATCCGCATGTCAGTGCTCCACCCATTACTCAGACCCCCTCACTATGAAGGAACTACACTGTCATCACCGCACCACTGCAAGCATTACACAAGATATTCAGGCAGACTAAATGGTCCAACCAATTACAATGATTTTAGAGGAGCTGTGTTGTTTGCATTAGTGGAGGAAAATGGACTGCCATTTTCCATGCTGTTGGGTGGAAATTGAGAACGGAGCTCTCTTCAGAGTCTATAATGGATAAGAATATCAATCAGCTGGCTGATGTAACTACACATGCTTTTTTTTTTTGACCACGTATCACATCATGCACTTCAGTCTGTTCAATACATTTCTAATTACATGATTAAATATATTTTTACCCCCACTGCTAGTGAGTGCACAGGCCTGTGTAGATGCTACTGCTGATGATGGGCTGTTTGTGCTTTTTGGATAAAACTCCTTTAAAACTTGGGACGTTTCACAAGGCTTTACAAACTTTGATCTTCAGTTTGGAGAAGAAAGAACTTGGAGAGAAATCAGAGGAGTGCGTCTGTCGTCTTATCTTGAGGCCTTGTCTTAACGAGGGTCTCAATATTTTAATTATAAGCTTACATCCTTACATATTCCTAAATTAACGCAGTTAATATGGGCTCAAGATAACTATTTAACCACTGTTATTTTTTACATTTGACTTTGCTTTTGCTATTGAGTAAACTACTGCAGAAATAATCAGTCAATTACTCAATTATCCATCAAAAGAAAATGAATTAACAACAATCCTGATGAATTGTTTAGGTCATTCATAAAGAAAAAATACTCTCTAGCTTCTCAGTTTGAGGATTTTCTGTTTTTTATATTATTTTAAATATAATTATGTTTCGGGCCATTGCTTGGACAAGCCAATCTGAAGATATCGCCTTGTACTGTGGGAAATTGTGATGTAGATTTTTCACTGTTATCTGTAATGATAAAATGTTAGTTGCAGCCCTGGTGCAAAAAAGGAACTTGTGTAAAAAAAAAAAAAAAAAAAAAAAAAATGTTTCTCATTTATCTGTCACTAAGAACAATCAGCCTCTGACTGCATTTCTTAATGTAAAAAGAGCAGACTACAAATCTCATTGTGCAGCCACCCACCACTCACATCGTTAGATCTCTCTCTCTCAGACAAATTCCCCACCCAATACACACACAGACACACACACTCACATGCACACTTAGCGAGCACTGCTAAGTAAGAAATCAAATGTCATTCTCGGGGCAAAGTCGATTTCAATCTCTATTTTCAGCTTTTTCCAAAATCTATAAATGCAGCTCTTAACACAGGGGTGAGAGCTGGGTGAGCAGAGGGTTAAAGGGGGTCCGGGGCTCTGTCAGGCTTGGGTTAACTGCCGTGTCAAAGTGGCTTTTGTCCTCTGAACAGCGCTGGGATGACGGTGTGTGTGTGTGGCTGACAACACAGCCTGAAGTGATCTGGAAGGTTACCGGTTTGAATCTGCACAGCGAATGAGCGTCGCTGCTCCGACACGGCTGCCAGGAGGGTGCTTTTATATCAACCTCTTCAGAGGAACAAAGTTGTTTTTCATCGCTTCAAATGCAGCAGGAGGATGTTTTTGTAGGCCTTGTCACTCAGTAAAGACAAATATCTGGTTGTATACGTTGCTGTTGTGTGATCAAAATGCATTCGGCCTTATAGCTGGCAATAACCACAACAGAAATGCCTCTCCAGCCACATATCATAGCTGTCTCACAACAAGCCTCGCCTCAAAATAATTTCTTAATCCATTAATTGGCGTGGAGCAGCATTCGGGGCAGGGCTTTTTGTTCAATATGTTTTTCAGAGATGCATACTAATCATATAAAGTGATCCTTTGTACTCAGGTTGACAGCAGCGACGAGGGCTTTTAGATGCACGCGCACGCACACACACACACACACACACACACACACACACACACACACACAGAGGCATGTGTCTGGGAGCGCCGACGGCAGAACGAGTGTATTATTTTCCCTGAAGAGTGTTATTTTCCTGTCAAGGCTTGATGGCAACGTGCCAACAGATGTGACAGGGAGCGATCATCCCTCCTTCATACAGTACAGAGAGAGGGAGGAAGTGAGGAGGGATGGATGAGGACGGAGAAGAGGAAGACAGACACACTAGCTGGGTTTCCATCCAGGCATTTTTATGCAAATTTGAAAAAAAAAAAAAAAAGCGGCATGGAAATGTCTAATTCTAATGACATTTTCTCGCAAGAAAAGTTTTTCACTTGGGGCTGGAAGTTTGATTTAAGAAGTTCTGATTGAAATCAAATGCATGCTGATGCTATCTGTCCACCCAGATCTCCCCACAACGATGGACTGCTGTTGCACCAAGACAGGCCTCTGCTGTACTTCTGTCCACTAGTCCATATTAATTACACTTGAAAGACTCAACGGCAGCATCTGTTTTCAGAAATGATGACTTGGTTACACACAATAATCAACACAACAGTTTTTCGGACAATGGTTGGTGCTATCGCATGTTTACCAACAAAATCTTGACCCTTTTTTCACTTTTCCAACACTGTTTAACAGAATATTAGACTTTGCATTTGACAGCAGCCCGTCAAGGTGTTTCCTTCTTTGCAGCGTTTAAGGTTTTTCTCTTCATGGTCAGTGTGGTGTGTGAAATTCAGATGATTTTCAGATTCAATTGTCCAGACTTCAGGTCTAATTTTCTCCACAACAAGTTCTCAAAATCCTTTTTTTCCCCCTCCTGAACGACACACATGAACTTTTCCTCATCTTGCGCAGGCATCAGCAGGTTTGGTTAGATTTAAATAGTGAGGGTAAGATTGTTATAATAACTACTTGTTTAAGGTTAGGGTCAGAGGGTTAGGATTTTTTTTCTATGTAAAAACACATGCAAGTTAAAAAAGAAAGAACATTTGTGTATGTGAATTATCAGAGGCATACCGGGCAGTGTTTGACCAGCTGAAGCTAAGAGTGGACATTATAGTTTTTCTTGAAAGGACCATAATCAGTTACTGCGAATGTGGGAATCTCTGCTTGGTGAAATGGACTTGCCTCGTCGAATGTTGCTCTGCACACTAAACCTGGGCTCCCACTCCAGATCCTGCCTCAGTAATGTGATCTCCTGAGCCAGCTCTTCCTGAGAGGCAAACACTGCCTCGCAAATGAGCGCTGCTATTCAGAGCTAACTGATAAATAACAGCCGCTGCAGATCAGATTATAGTGTGTGTGTTAATGGCACTGTTCTCTTTTGTCATGTGGTAAAGTCTGTAAGTAAACCGATTCTCTCAGTTATCTCCCACTCTTTCGGTGTTCGTCCATATCTCTCTCTCTCTCTCTCTCTCTCTCCTCCTTTACCCTCTTCATTTACTTCTTCTCTGACTCAAAAACAATGGAAAAGCAAAACAAAGCAGAAGAAAACAAAAGGAAAGAAAGAAGAACATGTCATTACTGGTTTTGTTTCTACAGCGGCACAATACCCTGACCACCCTCATCAAATGATAGAGAGAGATTGCGTACATGCAGGCGAGTAAGAGAGAGAGAGAGCGAGATAGAGCCCCCGCATGACGAAAGGCAGTTTAATTTAGATAATTATCTCGCAAATTAACCACAAACTCCTTCCTTGTTAATTACCTGTCTTGGGGAACAGTGCAGGAAAACAAAAAGCAGAGCCATGGAGGTCTTTGTTCAGATCTTCCTGGGGGGGCCGTAAATTGGTTACGCCCCTGCTGAAAGGCCAGATAACCCCTTTGAGGTAACAACCACTAAAGCATTTGATAGGCTAATGGGGAATACTGTTAGCATCCACGCTTGTAATTGGACGTCATAAATCTGGAACAGGTGATGGGGGAACAAAAGAGGGGTTTTGTCTGGGTGTCGAGGCCACGGCGCGACTTGTAAATCCTTCCCCCTGCTCAATGGCGCTATCTGACGGCCCACGTATGGCGAGGACAGGAGATGCATGGAGACCTGATCTCCCACATCGATCCTGCGCGACGTGAGGAGTATTTATGTGCGCTCAGATACACAACTATACGTGTGTGTGTGTGTGTGTGTGTGTGTGTGTGTGTGTGTGTGTGTGTGTGTGTGTGTGTGTGTGTGTATCTGCCCCAGCACTGCTAATAAAAAGACCTTTTCTTATCTTGGTGTCTGCTGAAGGTGATTCTGTCAGCAGCTATTAACCTTGCCTTTATAATGACAGCTCGCCTGATTAGTTTCAACACTTAAAGCCCTGACATTTTAAATTTCATTGTATTTTTTTTTTCTCCTTCGGGTCTTTGACACAGTAGGAAATACATTTTCTACACCTTTATCTCCTCTAATAATGACTTGTTAGCGTTGTTAGTGTTCCTCATTAAAAACCAACATTAAAGCTTTGTTGTTTTTTGGTCAAGTAAAGAGCACATGTAAACTTTAATTAGTAATGCTATACTTATTCTCAGCCTTCTTAGAAGTAGAAAATCAAAAGGTAAAATAAATGTTTCATTAAATTTGAAAGTTTCTTTTTTTAAAAAGAGAAAGCCCAAAGAAAAGCACAGCAGGTGGTCAAACCACTTAACAAATCTGGGAAACAGATTATATTTTAGCTTGTGTGAAGAATTTGACAAGGTTAGTGGTTTGACAAAAACTAAGCTTAATTCCCCCTAATGTCTCCTCTTAAGTGCTAATTAAAATAACTGTCTTTATCTGTGGTCAGTGTCAGGGAGGTATTTTGTTATCTCATGATTTCACTGATTTTGCAGCTCTGTGTGTTATTAAGACCCATAAATTGAATACCATCAGAAACGGGGACGCCTGAAACCTTATCTGAGTTAGCTGGAAGTGTTGTCATCTTCTTAAACCTGCACGTTTCTTTTTTTTTTTTTTTTTTTCCATGATCCTCTATTAGCTGAAAGATTTGGACTTTGAAGGACCCATCAAACACATCAGAAAAGCTGACGTTTCCATTTCAGAGATACAAGTTGTCAGCTCTGTGTGTGCGAGGACTTTGGTTTAACCAGATCGCTGCGGCGCTTCTGACATAAGATGAGTTTAACTGAAGTAGCTGAACAATGCGTGGAACAGAAAGACGGTTTGTTATGTGACCCCTGTTCCTCCTCCTTTCTGTGAACATGCTCTGTGACAGAATCAAGTTATTGGCTGAAGACACCGTCGGCACCTTCTGTTATTATGTTGGCGCTTCCCTCCGTGATTCAGTCTCAAAATTGATTTGTCATGATGGACCTAGTTGCTATTTATCTCTATACACTGCAACAAAACAGTGCGTGGTTGCGTTCCCTCGACACACTGGAACATGCACCAACAGAAACTTGACTAAACAGCTCCAGCTCACTCACATTTTTCCAGACCTTTCAACCATATTACGTGGTCTTCATCAGGAATGGAAGCTGTAATATGGTTGGTTTGGGATTGTTTTGCCAATATACAAAGATATTTTCACTTTTGAGGCCCAAAGTAGTTTACAGACTGTAATATGAGTTTGATCCAGTAACACATCTTCACACAACCTTGTTCGGCTCCAAATCACAAATTAGCATCATGTTTATTATTTTAACCTTCAAAAGAAAATATCTTAACTGAAACTCTGGACTATAAATCTCTCCATCCTTGTGAGGACATTTTAATAGAAAAGAACACACACACACACACACACACACACACACACACACACACACACACACACACACACACACACACACACTAAGACCAGTTGCGCTGTGTGTGATGACACTGTTGTTGCTAAGCTGTTGGCCACGTTCTCCAAACCAGGTGTGAGAGCCATGAGAGTACACACACACACACACACACACACACACACACACACACACACCTCATACTTAACACACACCGTGAACGGGGGGAACGTCGGAGCTGCACCAATATTTGTGTTTTGTGGCTGTCACGTATTTGTCCAAGTCCTCGTCGCTGCTCTCCACATCTACTGGCAGCAGGTGTGAACAACTCTCGTGCTGAGAGGGACACACTCTACCGTCACCCTGTCAGAGAGGGAGGGAGAGAAAGAGAGACACACACACACACTCAGGCTGGGGGAGGAGGGGAGGAGGGGAGGAGGGAGAGGGAGAGATCAATAGTAGTGAGTGTGGAGTTTGGATAATTACAGTTGTTAGCAGGGAGAGGAGAGCAGCTATAGTGGCCTCTCCACTCAGAGTCTCTTATCACTCTCTGGCCTGTCATTACAGCTTTAAATGCTGCTGTGGCAAAGTGGCAACTGTGTGTGTGTGCGCCTGTGTCTGTCTTTTTTTTTTTCCTGTCCTCTCCTCTTTATGTCTCCTCTCCTTGTTTCCTCTCCTTTCCCCTTCTCATTTCTCCTCCTCTCTTTAGGTCACCTCTCCTCTCCTAGTTTCTCCTCACCCCTTCTCTTTACATCTCTTCCTCTAATCCTCTCTCCTTTACTTGTCTCCTCTCCTTTCTTCTTTCCTGCCTTCTTCTCTTTATATCTCTTCTCCTTTCTTGTTTCTTGCCCTCTCCTCATATCTCCCCTTATCCCCTTCCCTCCTTGTTTCTCCTCTCCTCACACCTCCTCCCTTTTTGTTATCCTCTCCTTTCCCCTCTTCTGTCTATATTTCCTCTCTTGGTATCTTTTTTTCTTTTCTTTTATGTCTTGTCTTGCCTCCTCTTCTGTCACCTCCTTTATCTTTCTCATCATCTCTTCTTCTTCTCTTATAGTTTTATCCTTCCTCTCTTCTGTTCTGTTTCACCTCTCCTTTATGCTCCTCTTCTCTCCCCCTTTCACCTCTTTTCCAAGCACCTCCTCTCTTGCATCTCTTCATATCCTCCTTACATAATTCTTCCCAGTTTGTTCTGCCCCTCCATTGTTGACACTTTAGAAAAGTCTGGCAGGTTTGTGTACAGAGAAACTTCACTGAAGGTCCTGACAACCTTTGGACAGTGTGTCTGAACCAGGTTCCTACCTCAGACTCAGCTGGAGGTCTCTGTTCAGGCCTGCCTTTTAGAGAAACACAGTGTGGGTACACGCGGGGCGGGGTGGGTTTGTCTAGTTCCTGTTGCACTTGGTCAGACAAAACTCAGCATCCAGCAGCAGAGGTAGGTCTGTATGGTATTTCCTATACAATAATCTCTTATCATCTCTTCTCTTCTCTAAGTGTGCTCTACCTCTCCTCTCATCCAGTCTTTCCATCACCACCTCCTCATGTCTGTTCCTTCATCCAATAATCTCTTGTCATCTATCCTTTTTTCCTAATTTGTTCTCTCCATTCTTCTGTTTTTTTGTTTTGTTTTTTTTTTGCTCTCCTCCTCTCTTACATCTCCTCTCTCATCCAACAATCTCTCTTCATCTCCTTCTCCCTGCTCCTCTACATTCTTTGTCCCTTCCCTCCTTCTCCTTTCTCTTCCTTTTTCTCACACCATCAGCGGTGCCAGCAAGAAGAATTTGCTGTGGAGATCCACGCTCTTCATTTCTCAGAAAGAGACAGAGAGAGGTTTTGACTGTCCAGCCAGACAGGATATTCTTAGTTGTTGAGTCTTGACACGCGACACTAAAATAGGCCTGAAGAAACTGGAGTTAAATCCCCTTTGGTTTGCTGTGGTTGTTTCTCACCACGCGCACACACACACACACACACACACACACACACACACACACACACACACACACACAGTTGTGGTTTTGTTGATCTTCACTGATGTTGAGGAGCCTTGTCAGACATAAGAAGGAGATGAGAATGATGGAGAGAAGGATTAGATGGGTACAAAACAATGGTGGTTTGTTCCCTCCGGGCTGTTTGCTCTGATTTAGATGGAGCAGGATTAACTGAGGATGAGGAGATCAGAGTAGTGTGTGTGTGTGCGCACAGTATATTGGAATATGTGTGTGTGTTGAAGAGAAGTGGGCTGGTGATACGTAGACGCTTGAGGCAAAGCTGTCAGATATTCGTCCGATTTTCTTGTGTTCCGTAGGTGGTGCATAGTGTACCATGAAGGATACACACACACACACACACACACACACACACACACACACACACACAGGTCCTGCACTGCAAAATATGGCAAAAAAAAGTTGCAAAGCTCCAACTCTGGTATTTCGGGTTTAAAATATTCTCTTTATCTGAAACATTCATGAAAATATTCACTTTTTGTGGTGTTTGTGCACTGGCAGATGGTCTAAAACTGTTGAGCAAAGTGTGTGTGTGTGTGTGTGTGTGTTATTGAAGCCAAAGGGGGAAACGGAACTATGTGAATGTGGTTTTGATCATTAGGAAGCACTAACATGGTAGTTCATGCAACCAGACGTGAGCTGTCTCTCAAATCCCGCTCTGTGTGCGTGTGTGTGTGTGTTACGAGCATTGAGTCGAGTATCACAATGAGGCAGGAAATCACTGCGAGGATAAAAATTCTCTCTCTCTCTCTCTCCCTCTCTCTCCCCTCCTCATACAAAACACCCACAAATAACCCACTAATCTCTGCCTCTGCCCGCGTGCCATTCAAGGCTTCCTCCAATTAAAAAGCATCAGGGAGTTGAACCCGCCATCTTATTTATCATATTAATTAGAAACTCCCCTGACAACAAAGAGAGGCCTACAGCTGTGGAGCAGAGGAGAAGCCTGGGAAATGAAGGACGGTTTGATTTGTTGTCTTGCTAATGTGACACCTATTATACAGGTTAGGCCTCAGATACAAAGACGCCACAACAGCATATGGTAATTGTAAGTGTACATATGCGTGCATGTGCGTGCGTGTGTCTGTGTGTGTATGTGTGTGTGGTAAACACGTTGGCATCAAAGGATCTGCTCTGACGAACTACTTTTTTGTATCTCGTTGAACAGGTTGTTGATGGTATGTGTTCTAACATATGTTAAGATGTGCATGTTACTTTATGTGGATTATACAGAATCACAATTGTGATTAACTAACTCACTTCAAGGGGTTTTAATAGCAGTTATTTATTTATTTCATATTTGTGCTGTATCATCATTGGTTACACTAACTAACTCCATTATAAGGGGCTGTGAGTTGTAGCTAATGTTGATTTGTAATGAGTTCTGGTGTTCGCTTAATTAACAGCTACCAATCATTTATTAAAGTGAACCCCTTCATTAATAATTAATGAAGGGGTTTTGGTGTGGATGCTCCACAGCTCTTTTACAGAACCTACATGGTTGACCAGTCCATTGGTTGGGTCTTTTTTTACAGAATTAAAACTACTGTAATGGCTTGTCACTGATCTAACAATCATTAGTCTATGATTTGTTAACCATTGATGAGTCTAAACATTTCTCTACAAGTACTGAAATCCGCTGTTTGTTAGTTACACAGTTCACATTCACATGTAAATATAAGAATATAAAGGAAGAGAAAGAGGAATACTTTCCATATTTTTCATACATGTACTGTAGTAGTCAGCCATTTGTCTGAGTGAGTGTTTTCTGTACTGGCTGTCTTCCCTGTTTGCTGCTGTATAACTTAATTAAATTAAATGTCCGTCTGACCTAATGTTAGAAATATTTAGAAAAGATCTGTTTTAAAAGGTTTGACCTTCTCTATGCTGCAGAATGTTTTGACTTGCGGTGGAAGATGTCTCATAAATGATTCATAAAACAGACAGACACATGACACAAATCATTTTAGAAAAAGAAACACTAGTTCACCCTATGTCAGCCCAGGGCACCACTGAAAAGGAGCTAATCCAAAGTCAACATGAGAAATCAAACACACGGAAGTGGAGGAAAAGCTTGTTATTAAAAGTATGTCTCTTATCTCAGTAGTAGTTTTAACACCTGGGTGCAAATTTTACCCAGACTCAGTATACTCCCAGTATCTCTTGTGTGTCTATTCACCAAACTATCGCAGTTTCTTTGGATTCTTAAGATGTTTCCTCCGGTTCATATGAGTCCAGAGCGTAAAACCCTGTCTGATTTCCTAATGAAGATGTGGAGAGAGCCAAGAGGAGGTGGTAACGAGGTTTAAAAAGAGCAGCACAGACTGGTGAGTGAGCAGGGGGGGTGATGTGCACTGTGATCGGGGGTCTATTAGCCTGCTCTCTATACAGCTGTGGTGGAGCTGGAGCGCTGCCCTATGGAAGATAGATGCTCAGCATATTTAACAGCTGACAGGTGTGCGTGTGTGTGTACAAGTTTGTGTGTGTGTGTGTGTGTCATTTTGAAACCTCCTTTGGACCAACTAAGGGGCCAACATTGCACTTAAATTAAAAATCACATCTGATTCAATTGTTGGATATAATACAGAGGAACTGAATGACATTTATTGCTAAACTGATCAAATATAATTTGACAGATTTGGTTCTGCACACGTAAGCGTCAATGTCTTAAGGGGCCAAAAAAGATTTATATGCAACTTGAGAAGCCTTAACATCCAGAGTGTCTGTGGGAAATCCCGAGCACCTGTAGGCTTGTTGAAGAAACGGTAAACGTGGTCGCGCAGATTAAAGGTTAAATGAAGAAATACATAAGTATGAGTGACAAATTAAAGAAAATCAGTAGAAGAGAGAGCAGAAGCAGGAGTCGCTGACCGTGGTGCTGAAGCTGAGAGTGTCAGCAGTGGAAGAACTGTCCCCAGTTCTGAACCAGTGGCTCCGATCATCAGCGCTCACTGCGGACGTGCGTTCTCCACAGCGACAGCATGTTCGCACATCACCTTGCTGTCTTTGTCATCACTTTCTTCTTGACAGCTCCACTTCTTGTATTGGGAGGTGTCCTTGTGGTCCGGCTGCTGTTGCTGGGTGGTTGTTAGTTGGTCAGGGTGGCTCAGTGTTGTAGGTGTCTGCACTGTCACAATCTGAGTTCAGTCCACTCCCCAGCTGGCATGTTTCTGTGCGGAGTTTTCATGTTTTCACTGTGTCTGTGTGGATATCCAGGGGGTTGCATCGGCCCACAGACGAACAGGTGAACTTAACTGCACATTTTACACTGAACTTTTTAAAAATGAATTAAAAAGCAGCCATGTCATTCATTTCATTTACTCACTCACGAAAACTCCTGCATTAGTTTTGACACAGTGTTTTCAGTGTGAACGACCACGTAGACTGGCGTCCTGTCCACGGCGTACAGCCACCATGATCCCTCACACAATATGTGAAGATAATGGATTTAATTATTTAACAGTTAACCCTTTACACTTCATCTAGTTTGTTTCATCTGAAAGCACGTGGGCCTGTGTCACCTCAGCAGCTGTCAGGAAGAGCAGGATGGAGAGATCAACAGAAAGAGAAGAAGATAAAGAAACCTAGAGAAAGGAGAGGAAAGTGTTGGATGGACGGAGGCAGAGAGGGATGTTCAGATTTGGAAAGAGACGATGATAAATGGGTTGAGGATATCTCAGCTTTAAAACAAGCCTCTCATTCTGTCACTCCTTACAATATTTTTCTCTCAAGTCACCAGCTATTGAGTTTTGATAGACACTGGTAAGTGTGTGTGTGTGTGTGTGTGTGTGTGTGTGTGTGTGTGTGTGTGTGTGTGTGTGTGTGTGTGTGTGTGTGTGTCCATCCAGCCATCTGGTTCCCAGGGCATTGTTTATTCTGTCACAGCTCAATATTTGCCCATCCATCTCTCATCTCACTGCAAGCCACAAGTGTGTGTGTGTGTGTGTGTGTGTGTGTGTGTGTTCGCGTGTGTGTGTTCATAGTGAACAGACTGTGTGTGAGGGTTTGTGTATTTTACTGTGAATATATCATATTTTTAGCAGATTTTTGTGTAAAAAAAAAAAAGGTCAGATCTTTGCTGCAATATCAAACTAAATAATTAAAATATTTTTAAATTCAGACTTTCCAACAGGTACTGGTGAAGAAAACAGAGTCATATCCTCAGTGTGGTTTGGCCATGAATCACTGTGCTCTAGTTAAAGTCCCACTCAGACTGAATCATTGAAACACACACAATAACCTTCTCATAAATGTGCACTGGTGAAGAAAAAAGAATCACATGCTCAGTGTTGTTTGGCCATGAATCGTCATATTCTAGCTGAGGAATTTGAACACACATGTAACTTTCTCCTTTCCTTTCTCTGAAGAATATTCTCTTCATCCCTGTTCCTCCTAGGTTTGACTGAATAATACCTAATATTAATCACATTTTATCATTGGATATGAAAAGAGGATCCCAGTAATATTCTGAGTCATCTTATTTGCTTTTGCCTGCAATAATATCTTTCTGCAAAGGGCCGACAGGGAAGGCAAAAAGAGAAAGTCTTAAAAACTGTCAATATAAATGCTTCTGAAGGTGTTTCATTTTTTTCACTGCAACCAAATCCTGTGAAAAGACCAAAACCAACAATGAATTCATCCTTCTGACAAGAACTACTCGAGCCTTTTCCTCTAAAGCGCCATGAACTGTTAGTGTTGTACAAAATGTTGAAAAACACAGTGTTGCACTGGCTGACGTGTTCCTTCATTATAATGAACACAGGCGCCATTTTTACCGTGACTATCGTCCGTGCAGTAGGGCGGGTTTTGGTCTTCTTTATTTATTGATAATGAGTATATATTAATTTCACCTTTATCCTTCACCTATTGGTTTATTAGATCAGAGAGGGGGTTCAGAGGCAGGAGGTTGTGTGTTATAAGACTCCAATGATGACTTGGACTGTATTCACGTCAACGACAGAGATTCAGATGAGCAGCGTCAACTCAATCAGCTGTATTAGATTTAGTCTTGGTCCAGTCCGTGCTGTCGCCGCTTCGTCTTTGTCATGGGGGAAAAAGATTTTTGATGAATTTATTTTGTCAGAATTTTCACGAATGAAATATAAACTACAAATCAGTTTATAAACAATGTTCACGATCGATTTAAAGAAAGAAAAATGCAAGAAGAAAATTTCCGACACTGTAACGCGATTAAATTAGTTGTCGTCTGGCAACACACAGTCAAATGTGCCGCGTTTCTACAATTTACCCGACAGTCGTCAAGGACGCCCAGATGTTAGGATCAAAGTTATATTTGGGTTTTGGGTTGGGGAAAGAATTTTGTCACTGAAGGTCCTCATAGCAATAGCATTACAAGGTGTGTGTGTGTGTGTGTGTGTGTGTGTGTGTGTGTGTGTGTGTGTGTGTGTGTGTGTGTGTGTGAAGTGCCAATGCCAGGGTGTAATTTTCCATTTGGCTGCTGGACAGAAAGATGCATGTTGGCTAGACAATCTACTTGTTGTGGTAAACACACACACACACACACACACACACACACACACACACACACACACACGTGTCAGCATGGAGATCTTGGCTATTATGTAGCTTTCATGTGTTTGTGTGAGCATACAGCCCCACACCGGACTAAACGCTCTGCTTTGACATGCCCCGATAGCGGTGCACTTAACAGAGGTATCTTCGACATGGACGTTATTGCTGCCTTGCATCTCCGTCTCTGTCTTTCTGCTGCTGAAACACTTACTCTCATCCTTCCATCTAAGTTTCTTTTCCGCCCCCTCTCTTTGCAATATGCTGTTGCTCTTCCCTCCATCCCCTTTCTCCATCTTGCCCGTCTCTGATCTCCTGCTGCCTTTTGAGCATCAAAGGTGCTGAAGAGGTACGCCATCTCACCTTCCTCCCCACAGATCCCTTCATCTTCTTCAAACAGAGGAAAGTGCAAAGGCTAACCGTGGGTTTCACACATCTTCTATCTATGTCGCTCTGTGCCTCTCACTTGTTCCTCTGCCCTGGCCTTTGCTATTGGCAGCGTATCTTGACAGAAATGCTTTCTGGGTGTAGAGAAATGGTTGATCTTCATTGATCTTCAGATTGAGACTTACATGACCTTGGCCCTCAGGTGTCACAGTTTTACAGAACTGAGGTTGACTTATTTTGAAAAATGCATCGTAATATGTCGCTATTTCAGAAAGAGTTACTTGAAAATAAGAGTATAAATCGATATTTTCTTGACTTCAGTTTCATCCAGTGTTTATCCAGCCAACAAGGTCTGAAGTGGGACATGTTTTGTTAATAATGCAGACACAGCTTGGTCCCAAATATACCTGCATCTGAGCAACATCTTATTAACAATGTGCTGTTCATAGTGATTTAGTGACATTTTTGGGTTTAGTCTAGTGCTTCTTGTTATTTATGCCCATGTATGCTCATCTATGGAATACGAGTGTAAGAAGAGTGTGTTTACGCACACTCAAACCTGCAGTTACAGTGTGAAAAATGGCTATGTAAACTCTTTCGATGACTTTACATGAAACACAAATCACAAACCACCCAAAACCATTTAAATGGCCAAATGAAAAGCAGCCCAGTTGGGCAGAAAATTGTCCAATCAAGCAGCACTGGCTCAACTATTTCTCAAAGTATGAAACTATCTGCACTGTAAATCAGCAGCAAACACAGCCCATTACAGTACTGAGGTGGTGAATTGACAGTTTTGATTTTTGCAGTTTTTTTTTTAAGCTTTGTCACTAGTGAAGATGCAATTTTAGTTAAAGTTGTCCCTGTCAACATGTGTCCCATGTAGGTGGCGACAGAGGAAAGGATGACTGTATAAATGGCTTGTATAAATCTCACTGTAACTTACTGGTTTGCTTTCTATTCAGATCTAATGACCAGTCCATCACAACACACACACACACACACACACACACACACACACACACACACACACAACCATGCAGCTTGTCAGGAGCAGGAATAGGTTTAAACATTTGAAAACATTTTAAAACTTTTTGACACACTCAGATTTCTGACATCTCGCAGTAAATCGTCTGGTTTGGCTTCAGAGATACGGCACTAAATTGATCATTTTCATGTGACTGTACAGTCTGTAAGTGTGTGTGAGATGGTGACTATCCAGTGATCCTGGCAGCTGCTCTTCACTGTTTAAACACACACACACTCAGAGCTGTGTTTGTGTGTGTTTGCTGACTGTACTGTATGAGCACCTGTCTGCACAGCAATGGTCAAACACTTTTATTATTGTGCTGAAAGTTAAAGTGGAAATCCTTCAGACCCTCCGTTTTTCCTATTTAGTCTCCATCTGGTGCGAAGAGCTGGTCGCTGCGGCAGCTTCTGAACTGCTCCTTCAAGAGATCAGCTGTCAGTCCAAACACAGTCACCGTGTTTAGTCAGACATGAATCACACTCAGTGGAACCGGGAGAAACAGTGTGCGGTTTTATACCTAATGTGGTATTGGTATTAGCATTATTAATACATTTTTATGTGCGTGTCTGTGTAGGATTATACAGGATTATAGCACTTGCTAAACCCCTTAGGTGTGATGTTCCAGATGGCTCAAAGGCCTGGACATTACATGCCAAACATTAACAAACACACACACACGCGCACACACACACTCCAACCTTTACCCTAAACCCATTCTTCATCTCTGCGAACGCGGACTCTGAGTGAATGGCCTCGCTAAAGGCTTTTTAATAGACTGCTTTGTGCAGGGAAAACTCTTGGTGACAGGGAGAGTCCCCAGGGAAACATGGGGGAGGGAGGACAGAGACGGAGAGAAGCCGGAAGATGGAGTGAGAATGGCTCATTGAAAAACTAACTGAGCAGAGAATCAGTAATTACCGCGCTACTTATCCTTAAAGACATTTAGACACCTTATTTGAATGCAATAAATTAGAAATACACGTGTGACAGTTCATAGAAATAAATGTCTTACAGTGTAGATAATAAAAACATGTTTCATTTTTGAGAACCTCTGATATTTGAGGGTTTTCCAGGGTCCAAGGGTTCGACAGGCAAATTCATCTGATCCTCCAACAGCCAGATTATTGATTGTTTGGACAGTTAATTAGTAGTCGTGAAGTAAAAAACCAACAACAACCAATCTGGTAAAAATTCGACCTGATTGTAAAATTAGCCAGGAACAACCAGTTCATAACGAATCTTCTTTTCATTACCCTATATGAAACATTTTAGACTGTGTGGATCCAACAATGGTGAAATACTAAATCAGCGTTATCTGGTAAAACTCTTTATCAAAATGTTAAAAATGTTATCAAAACTTATGTAGATATGAAAACAATTTAGATTTTTAATTCATATGAATAAAAAGTTATTACTTATTAAACTAGTATTGGTCACCAAAAAAGAGGAGGCGTTGATTGGTCCAAGACTACAGTGCCACAGTTTCAGGTCAAAATAAGGTGATGTGTTTGACTGCATCATCGTCGGGAAGGCGATATGTTTGCTGTCGCCGTGTATTTCTGTCCCCTCTCTGCCGCAGAGAGTGTGAATGAAGACATTTATTACAACAGAGACACAGCGGATTAGCAGAGGGCTTAAACCATTCTCATGGTAATGCACAGAGCTGGGAGCGCGCAGATAAACGCAAACACTCACCTTATCAAAACACCCAGACCTGAAAGACTACTCCTTAACGGCACCGACAGACTGACGGAGAGACACTGACAGAACACAGGAAACACACAGCAGAGAGAGAGAGAGAGAGAGAGAGAGAGAGAGAAAGATGTCAGTTAGCCGTGGCAGATTATGGCCTCATTCATAAATATTGTTTGGACAATGAAATCGTTCAAGGGTGCACCCATCAGACTTGAATGCAAAAGGTAAGACTCCATTGTCCATGGTAATGCCAAAAAAACAAACAAAAAACAACCACCCCTCTTTCCACAGGGCCTCAGTGTGGAAGAACTGGACACTTCAAGTTTCTGCCATTTAAATGGAGAAATGATTATTTGTTCGCAATATCAATCAGTGCAGTTAGAATTTAGAAAACATGAATATCACAAAGTCTGTGGTCGTTTAATGACGATATCAACCAAGACTCTGACACTTTTTTCACCAGTTTTGGATATTCGCTTGACAAATTGATTAGCCATCTGCCATCTGGGTGAATCAGCCTAAAATGTGCTTATTTGTTACAATTCATTGCCTGTTTGTCAGTATGTGGTTTTAATGTCGGTAAAAACTAACCATCCAACCAAAGCTGGTTTGATTGACTGACTGATTGATTTCTCATCACACGTGATAATAATAATGCCATGTGTGTATATGTGAAAGACAAAGCAGATAGGACGGTAAGCTCTCTGCTACTGTAATCCACAGTATCCTCCCTGCTCCAGGCAATCCACTGTGTTCACTTGTGCCTTCTCAATATGTAGACAGACAACAATCTCAGCCACCAAATCCATGTCTCTCCAAAGCTTCTCTCTTGGCGTCGGGTTTGTTTTTTGGCTCCTTCAAGAGAAGACAGACGAGAAGCTGAGCTCTGAGGATTTTTATATCCCTCTTTTCAATAGACTCTGTCTCTTTGAACATGGCAGTGTAACAACAGCGGACTGTGCACAACTCCAAGATTCCCCCAGTTGTCTTTTTGTCTTAAAGAAGACGAAAACCAGCTACGTAGAAATTGACATTGATGACTTTGACAAGCAGTATTTTATAACAACTGTCACAAAGAGCCCCGAAAGATGTTCTAGTGAAATCGCAAGTCTATTAAAAGCCATTTAAAAGTTCTCAAATTATTAGGGTCAAGTTAGTTAGTATTGTAAGGCATATCCAAGGTTTCAAATCTGATCAATTCATGTCTTTTATGGCAAGTTTAAATCAGGTCATAAGTCCATGGATTAAATTCTAAGTCTAGTCAGTATTTTGGATCAAGTTCGAATAAAGATTAAAATAATTTCAAGTCCAAGTCAAGACTCCAGTCTGTTTGTACAAGTCACAAGTGAAGTCTCAAGCCCTTCATTTAGAGTCCAGTCTCTAGTCTTTCAGGTCAAGTCACAAGTCTTTTAGGGCAAGACCAAGTGAAGTCTCAAATCTTTCACCACAAGTCTCAGATAAATTAAAAAAAAGTCAGCTCAAAAGTATTTTTGGGATATATTTACGTCAAGTTACAACTTTCTAGTAAAGTCCACTGCCACATGTTTCAAGCCAAGTTTTTCAGTTCAGGTTTAGAGACAACAGTCCATTCATTCAATTCAGAGTCATTTTTTTGGGGGGGCAGGTTTTGTTTATTTATTCATAATCAAATGCAAATCAAGATTCTTTACTAAACTAAAGTGAATATAACTCTGCTGTCGAGGAGCCGTGTTCCATCAGGACTGGAAGAGTTAAAGTGTCATGATTCAGCTGGTTTGCTTTTATGAGTTTTGGGCATCGTGTGGAAGACCCAGTCTGACGCAAAAAATATCTTCTTTTTATTGCGAGACAGTTGTGTTGGACAACATCGTCATCGTTGTCAACATGCCCACCAGTGTAGTGAAAATATTGACATGAGGAAAGGGTGTTTTTTAGGCATCATGATCTTGGATACCACCTCCTGAATTGTTGACACTACTTACTGAGGTTCAGTCCAGTCCACAGGGGATGTAAAACAGTCACCAACAGACCAAGTCAATGCCAGAACCACAGGATTTTGCAGTTATATGCAGACACATGACGCCCCCCCCCCCCCCCCCCGGTGCCAGTCTTCCCCACCCTAACAGAGATGTAGCTTCCAGATCTCTCCCCTGCCACCTCTGATTAAGGCCGCTGTGGGCGAGACACACCTGTACAGCTGATGGGAGACAATACCGCTGCTTCCTCGCAGAGATTGATTTTCTCCATTAAAACGGGCCCTTTGTCTAAAAACCCTGCACCCCCTTTGTTATGCTAAAGAGAAGATGGAAGATTTCCAATTCAATTTGGGCTGAGCCGAGGGCTGGTCAGCTATATGGGCCTCCATTGTCCTGGCTGAACCCGCTGGGACGACGCTAGCGTCTCCCAAACGCCAATTAAGCTGGACGGAGAGACGGACAGGAGGATAATTGACAGGCAGGAGAAAGGCAGCCTTCTTCCTCTCTGTCTCATCATTGAAAAAGAAAATCAAAGAGAGAGCGCAGCAGAGAGGAGGAGGTGAGGAAGAGAGGGATAAGGAGGAGAGGGGTAATAACCTGTAATATGTTGCCCAGAGCAAATTCAGATTACATGAAGTGTTTAGCTCATGTACATGAGTTTGGCCCACAAGCAGGGCCAAGAAAAGACCACGAGAGCCGCGATTACGAGCAAAGAAGAAGCTCTTATGTTGCTTGATATTGGCTGATTTAATGTTTGCAGCCATTTACACTTTCACAAGGTGCTAATTTTACTGTAACGTTCAGTATCTTCATCCTTCGTCATTAACCTGTTGCAGGTTGACTCAAAGTAAGTACCTGTAAATGTGTCTAATTAAGACTAATTCCAGTTAAATTGTTAAATACTTCCTGCTACATTTCTGAAGTCTTAAAGTGACGCATACCAGTGTTATCTAAATAATCTACAGAACCACTTTCATGTATGAGAACCTGGGCTGAGAGGCTTGATTTGAGTTTGAAAGGGCTTGAATTCTTCCTTTCAAAATAAGAGATGATTCCAGTGATAGAGACACAAAGACACGCTGTTCTTCATCTCTCCACCGAGAGCTTCGTCGGTGTCCAAAAGAACTGAGACATTTTCAAACCGAGCTGAAAAGCTGCTGCTTTTCATTCAGAATACAGTTTTTCTGATTTATCAGTGAGTGATTTTTGGGGTGAAAATGAACTGAAGCCAGTGACGGTAAATAAATCACGACTTTTAGAACTTGTTACAGAATTAAAAAAAACATGAACTTTCAGGATAAAACAGGGAATATTTTAAATTGATTCAACATTAATTGGGGCTGTAATTATCAAAAAAAAAAAGTTTTGTATCTAGATTTCATGTGGCTTAACTCAAACTGTATAGACACTGTATTTTAATGTACAGTAGATATCTGGAAGAAAAAACATCCTTCACTTTTTTTTCCTTCCAAACCTCCTTTTTCTCAGTTTCTATCGCTCTCTTTCTCCCTCCCTCCACTCATAATTTCTTTCGCTCCTGCTCTCTCTCTCTCCCCTTCCCTCCCTCCCTCCCTCCCTCCCTCCCCCCTTCTCTCTCTCCCTCTCTCTGCTGGCTTGTGACAGACGGCCTAATAGGATTTAATAAGCCCCATTTGCATGTCAGCCTTTTAGATTTTCTGTAAGAAAGAAAGGCGATGGGAGGGATGGGGGGGTGGAGGAAGGAGGGGAGGCATGGTATGAAGGAATAGAAAGGAGAGAAAGGAAGGAGGGAGGGAGGGAAAGGAGAGAGTGTGATGATGGACGGATTGGTTTTAGGACCCATTTCTTTTTTGATGAACATAGAAAAGTATTGCACCAGGAGGTTTAAAATCAGCAGCCAATATTGTCTTATTCTTAAAAATATATAATGATTTCAGTCATATTTTATTATTATTATTATTATGCTATTACTTTTTTTTTTAAATCACATGTAGGCAGACAACTTGGTCTAATGCTGTTTGTTAGGGATGTTTTATTGGTCGGTGAAGAGTTTCATGGTCTAAATGTTGTTTCAGAAGTGTCTCCATTCTGTCAAAAACCAGATTTCGGTGTAAATTTTCTGTTCAGCTGGAGCGGGCGGCTTCACGTTACTTCTGCCAAGTGGCTTTTGTGCCTTTGTTTGGATTTTGTTTGTCGTTTAGAGCAAATGTGAAGAACAGAGTGCAACAGTGTGTCAAGATTCTCAAAACTGGATTACAGGACAATGACAGCATCCGGTGTTACATGACAATTCATCATGTTGGAAGAGCTTATTGTTCTCATCCACACTGTGGTGTCCAGTCAACATTGTCAATTTCATCCACTTTAGAGTTTGTTTTTTTTTTCTGGCCGCCTTTAGTGGTGGAAACGCTGGACTGTCCTCACAGCTGCCATACAGCTGTTTTTGACTGAAGTAAAACTAAATAAATCAACAATGTCTGAGGCTGCACTGTGTCTTCGTGTAACTCTTGTTAATGGGAATCCAGAGTTTATTCATCTCTGTCATTGAATTTGTTGTCCAGTTTTCAGTTTCACGTCTGCGTCCAGTTAAAATGTCAAAGGTCACCTGCTGCCTTCACCTTTTATTGAAAGTGTGTTTAACTCGTTGTGAAGTTGTGCAGGTACATGTAAAATGGAGGCTGAAGGGAATCAGTTATGTGCTGACAAATTACGCCAAATGCCAAAAGGTTGTTCATGTTAGATTTACATTATTGATGATACCTTGTTGTCTTATTTCAGCGATGAATTCAATTTCCTGTTTTTAATTTGTCAGACTTTCCTGAATCATTTTGTCTTTTTGTGGCATATTATACTTCTCCGGACCTCACATGGGTAGTAATGCAATTACTGTGTGTGTGTGTGTGTGTGTGTGTGTGTGTGTGTGTGTGTGTGTGTGTGTGTGTGTGTGTGTGCGCGACAGAGAGACTGTCATTCTGTAAGGAGGATAAAAGGTCCAGCCAAAAACCATGAGTGTTGCACACATCTCCACACACTCAGTAATCCCCATGTTGGTAGCTGATGTTTATTGCCGTGTAATAGGATCAGGATGAGGCAGCGTCAATATCAGAGCAAACATCTCTCTCTCTCCCTCTCTGTCTCTCATACACACACACACACACACACACACACACACACACAATCGCTGATCAAACATAGCCCAGGAAACATTGTGATCCAGGAGAGATGAGAGGACTAATCCTTTTAGCCTTCTGAGAAGACTCTCCTCCTCCTCCTCTCCTTTCTCTTTCAGGCTCGCTTCCTCAATCATTCTTCTTCTCTGACTCTCTGCCGTTCTTTCTTCCTGTCTTTCGCTCGACAACATTGTTTTCCACTCTCTCTGACGAGGACGAGGCTAAGACAGAGAGAGAGGGAGAGAGAGAGCCACTGAGCTAAATATACAACCCCCAGTGTGTGTATGTATGTGTTAAGTGTAGATTGATCTGCTTGGTTTCCTGAGAGATTAAATCTGAGAAATCCTCCTTTTTTTTTTTTTTAAACCAACCTGCCTCCTCAGCCTCCTCCCACCTACACTCTGCATCCATGTGTGTGTGAGCATTCCTTCAGGTCTGCACGACGATCCACGTCTTGTTGAAATTTCAGTTCGAGCTGTTTAGTTTGTGATGGGTTATCAATATTATGGACTGTTACTGGAGTAATGCAACTCATAGCTGACGGTTGGTGACGTAAGATATTCAGATATTCATGCGACGTGGGTCTTGGGTCACCACAGCTCTTAACTGACTCATTGTAGAGTCGCCGTCTGGACCGACGACCAACAATCCGCCATGTTCCTCTCACGTTTGTCAACTTTTGTGTGTCGCAGCCTGAAAGTGCTCAGTGCGTGGAGGCCGGTCATCGCTGCAATGTGGCAGGTTGTTTTAAAAAAGCTGTGGCCATTTAAAACTGCATACCTCAATGTGTGGAACTCATCGGGGTCAGTAAAGGCTGCACCTTGACTGAATGAAAAGAACTATATAAACATAATAAACACTATTTTTATCATGACGTTCCAAAAGAAGCTGCATTCACCGTGGATTGGACAGATATCTGATCTCCTTGATAATCTATTTTCAGATAAATAGAAGAATCAAACAAATTTACATATAGATTCATAAAAAATAAACAGACAATGTCAAATAAAGTGCTTTGAATTGTATAAACACTTTCCTCTAGTAGAATCCCGTCAGTACCACCCTTGTCTTCTACATAAATGTTCATTCTCCACCTCTCTATGTAATCGTAGTAAAAAGAGCTTTCACATAATATTTCAGTCGTTTCTGTGCAAAAACATATTCTCTTATTTCCTTTTCCTTTTTACTTTCTCATCTAAAGTTTGTTCAAAGTTTGGAGCCAGTAGTGTCACGTTTTTATAGTATTTTCTATACACAGTGGTGTTTATTGGGCTTCTTTCTTCTGCTAAATGAAAGCACAGTCTTTGTTTACTGAATATATGAAAAAGACAGTGTTATTAGTACATATCATATTCTTAGGTTCATGTAAATGCTCATTTGTGTGTGTGTGTGCATGTGTGTGTCTGTGTGTGTGTCTTCAAACAGAGCTGTGAGTGCTTAATGAATTTACTTTGCTCTGATTGGAAATTAATTAAAACAGCCTCAAACAGACAGCCGCCCACAGGGAGCCACTGGCAACACACTGACAGACAGATTACTGCTCTGAGCCGGGAGGGAGGAGGGAAGAGAGTTTACAACTATCTGATGCATTTCTTACAACCCTGCATGTCATGGATTATAGCAACCTTAGCCCTGGCATTGGTGTCACGTTTGAAGCAGTCATATCTGCACTATTGGTTGAATAGATTTTGAGATTTTGACAGACCTAATATTAATGCAAAACTAATACAAAATCTTCTTATTGTGGAAGTTTTATTTTACATATTTCTGATATATTAAGGGACATTTTAGGTGTATTTGTGGTGCTTGTGTGCTTTATATTTCCATTGCATTTCATTGTATAAGCATCTCATCTTAGTAAAAAATTCATATTCTAAAATAAGGCAGCATTTTAGGAGCAGTTACGTGTTGAGAAATATTTGCTGGGTTTCCTCAACATACAGGGGGAAATGCTAAGCGGTGGCGAGTATTAGAAGTCGGAGAAGTAGTCTGGAGTTGCCCTTTCACACATGCAACAGTGACGGCGTTCAGTTTGGGTGAGGGGTGGCGCCTGGGTAAAGTGTGCCACAGAAATAACGAAAACGTCACCAACGCGCCCACTCGCTTGCCGTGGATTCTCTGGACAATGACCGGCTCTATTCACACAAGGAAACACAAAAGGCAGAGAGAAATAAGACACAGTTTATATTCATGGACAAACAACAGACACATCAATAATGACAAGTTATAGTACTGAAAGAATTCATCAAGAGCGACTACACGTCAACTTGTGAGTGATTTCCCATCTCTGTTCAGTTCAAACAGTCTTTTCTGCCAGTGTTGTTCCTTTGGCTGTCTACTGTATATTATTATCTTCTGAAAAAACAAAGTGCTGAAAAACTAACAAGTGTTAGCTTTTTAGCAAAGAAGGAGAACAGCCTTGATCTTAGGTGAATCTACTCCAAAATGCAATGTCGAACCTGACTGGAAAACAATTTCATAAGCCACACATTTTCAAACCACTAAGGCCAAGTTGTCATTCAGTCTAAGAGACTGTCAGAGCTTTGGGACTTGTGAGAGATTTCAATAACGGTGGTTAGTGGTACTGCTGTAAGTGATGCAGCAGGAGCAGAGGCATCTCGACTTTTGTGGAGACCTCGCATTAGTCGAAGTCTGTCAATCAAGGTGATTTAATTGTCAATGCACAGTCACAGTCACCTCTGCCTTCATGCAGCCATCCTGCAGAGTCTAAAGTGAGAGCTGCAGGTTGTTAACATGGGGATTTTTCCTATGTCTTCCTTCCACCCTATATGATGCGAACCAAGCATTATCTGTCCTGCAAAAACACTGCATGCTATATTTAACATTATGGAACCAAGAGCAACATTATCATTCATTCTGAGTCATGTTTCTGGACACCTGGCAAATGTAAGTCCTCACTCTCTGAAAGCTTCCAACACCTGAGGGACATACGTGGCTCTTTAGCTACTAGGTTCTGTCTGTCAGCTGTTTGGCACAGGACAGGCAGCGCAATGTAGTGACAAAGTTTGAGCTTCTTTGTTGAAAACAGTTGGGGGATAATTCTCTGTTGGTGCATTTAATGCATTTTCATGATAAATATATTGATTATAGCTGGTTTAAAGTTTTAGGGAAAAAAAAGACAACATCATGACAACATCAAATACACAGGGAAAAAAATGGGAAGACCTGTTTCCAGTGAAGACCTTTGCAGTTGTCTGCTTCCCATGACTCTCTGCAATAGAGAGTATATTTCATGAGAAGTAGCTGGACCCCAGCTGAACCCCTCTGTTCTGCCTCTGGTTCAGAAAGTGTTAACCGGTCCAGCTCCTTCAGTCAGACAATGATGTTAAAGACTAATTGACGAGCACTTTAAATAAGTCCTAATTAGAGCACGGCTGGTAATAATTGGGCAGGCGGTCTGAACACTAATTAGCGTTTATAGAAAAAAAAAACAAAACTCTGTGTGTGTGTGTGTTACCGTGTGGATGAATGATCTCTACAGGGGGGCTGATGAAGCCCATACTTTTAAGGAGCAGGCAGGGCGAGAGAAAGCAAGTGGGCGAGAGAGGTAAAGGGAGAGTCCAGTAGAGAGAAAGAGGGGAGATATGCCTCCGCCCCTCCTCCCTCTTTTGTGATGGCGCATGGTCCGCGGGTGGCCCTCTCTGCGTGGGGGGGACAGGGCAGAGGGCAGGTGTGTGTATGTGTGTGTGTGTGAGCTGAACTTACTCCTAACAAGCCTAATTGATTCTGTAGCCTCTCTTTATCCTTGCCCGTCTTCCTCTTCACACACACACACTGTTTTTTCTTCTCCTCTCTGCCTCTAATTGTTTGTGCTGAGAGGCGTCTAGAAAACAGCAGTAATAGATTTCCCACCTGCTGCAGAGACACATTAGTAACACACTCAAATGACTTGTTTGCCTCCCTCCCTCCCTCCCTCCCGCTCTCTCTCTCTCTCTCTCTCCCTGCTGTCGTCTATTCATTGTTTACAGCTCGTCCTTTCAGCGAGCGACCCAGGTGTACTGATCCCCTCTGATTCTCAGTCAGGCTGCACATTAAATATCCAACCAAGATGTCACTCTCCTCATTTATTTTTATTTGGTCTTATTTCATTAGTGTGACATAGTTTTATGAGCAGGGTTTGAATGCCACATATCAAGATTTTGGTGATTTGTCCTTTCATTAAAACCTGTTGATTGTCCACTTGTGAAAATAATATATATAGTAATTGATTCCTTGTGTATTATATAAAACTACACCATTGTGTTAGAGCAGGTTTGTCATGAATCCTGGGAAACAGTATGAATTTTGATGGACTTTACTGTCTGATTGTTATTTTTCAGTATTATATTCATTACAACTTTGCAGGCTGTTATAAAAATGTGAAATAAAACCCTTATTCAATCTGAAACGAATTATAAACTATAAAATCCTGCATTAGCTTAATATTTGTATTGATAAAGCAGTGGGCTTGAAGATAAACATTTTGTAGAAATCAAACTCTTTGTTTCCAAACCAGCCCAAACTTTTTTGGAGCCAGCAGCAGTGTTACTTCAGGTTTCTCTAATGTATTTATGAGTCCCCTTTGAAGAAGTTACTATATAATGTGGAACAATTCAGTAGATGAATGCATCCGAATGCAGCACTGACACTAATGTGACTCTCAGCAAGTTATGTGCTTGTTGTCAGACTGTGTTGGGAATTACAGGACAGGTTAATGAGTCATTTACTTAATAACACTCTTAGACGGTAGCATTTAGATATTTTACACATTTAATGCTGCCAAGATGGAAATCATAAACAGCTAATGTAAAGTTTGTTATTAAGACCAAGATTAAGTATTTTATATCATTGACAAAAATGGAGACTAAGAGTCCGTACCGATGGTAGTGGTTTTTTGCGGTTGTATTCAGACACAGTGGTGCTTTGAGCTAAATGCTAATGGTCGTATGGTAACATGCTCATGCTGATGTTTAGCAGATGTTATATTTACCATGTTTGCATGCTAATATTTGCTAATCAACACTAAACACAAAGTAAAACAGAAGCTAATGAAAATATCTTTAGTTTTGCAAAACCAAAGACAAACTAAAATTTCAACCTGATGATGGTATCACAGGAAAGGTCAGAGAATCAACCTGGGGGGAGGGGGGGGAGGGGGGGGTTTCATGGCAGTCTGTTCAGCAGTTGTCGAGACATTTCACTCAGAAGCACAAAGGTGGTGTTGCAAGAGGAAAAGTCAGGGAATAACCAAAGCTTTGAGGATTTGTCATCATCTGTAAAATTTAGTGTCAATCTATCCAGTGGATATTGAAGTATTTCAGTCTGGACCACTCCTGAAACACCTTTTCATATTTAAGATTCTCGGTCAGCGTATGGTTATGGTTTGGATAGTAGGAAGGTGGTGCACAACACCAAAGGTAACCGGGCTTCTAGGCTGCAAAGTGATTCTGCTGATCAAGCCCTAGAACTTAAAGTTGTGTCCTCCTGGCCTTAGGCACAGCAGGATTCATAGCTCAGACAATTTTATAATTGAAAATTACTTCAAATACTAATTAATGGCACAGCAGAGCCAATCTAAAATTGCCTGGCTGTCTGGTTTGAGCATGCCAGCTTGTACAGTTGTTGGTCTCAAATTGCTGGTTAATTAATTAAATATCCAGTGGATTAGAGGAATTATGGGCAATTGTCCCTTAACAACCCTTAACGAGGTCTTGATTAGTGTCTTCAGCCATATCCTGTGGCTAAAATGATCCTTCAATTAGTCATGGAAAGCTCATGAAGAGAGGGCGTTGGTGGATGAGAGGTCACATGATGGACAGTCGCAGGAATGAGATTTTAAAGCAGGTTATTTCCACCAAAAACTAGAATAATTGTTTGCGTTTTCTGTTCATGTCCCAAAGATAGAGTGACCCATTTGGGTCTGTTGAGGAAAATAAGTCTTTTTTTTCCCCCGTCTTTTCATTCAGAATTGCAGGAAGAAGCAGGGAACAAATTGTGCACCATTTTCATTTTGGCCTCTTTTCACTATAATGGATTTTACCCACTCTCCAGCTGCTTTTGTTACTCTACATACACCACACATCGATGTGAAACCACTTGTTGCTAAGATGTTTTACTCGATTCTGTTGGTTGTCTGCATTTTCCTGGATCACAGTAAGCGATCGATGACAAAACACCAGACATGCTGCAAAAGAGACATGGGGCCGTGATATTGATCTATATCAAAATCCAGTTTAGAGGGGGAAATCATTTGATAGAATTGTATATGAACTGTTAATATTTTAGTGTTCTGAACGTTTTGTGGTTTTGTAGCTGCAGAGACGTTGTGTTCGAAGCTGTGAGGCGTTTGAGTGCTTCCATGTATGTATGTAGACAACTGGTGTGTGTAGGTCCCCATATTTCATGACTCTGACACAGTGACAGGAAGATTTCCTTGGCCTCTGAAACCTTGTCAGACAGATAAATGTTGTAGATCTCACACACACACACACACACACACACACACACACACACACACACACACACACACACACACACTGGCTGTATGGAGATAGGAGGGTGGCTGACATTTGTGGTGCCTCAGGTGAGGACATGGCCTTTTCTCCTCATTTCTCTTGGCCAATCACCCAGACTGAAAGGGGAAAGGAAGATAAGGCCTTTTGTTTGGTCTGACAATGTCCTCCTGATACTGCCATGGGAGACCTGTGTGTGTGTGTGTGTGTGTGTGTGTGTGTGTGTGTGTGTGTGTGTGGGTTTATCCCACCACTTAAAAACAGGGAACCCCTCAGAGAAGTCATTATTACAGAAGAGCAAATATCAGCGCTGGCCTGTTGGAGGATCACACACAGTATGCCCACTAAACTAATTCACACACACGATCACAGTGCCTCGATGCAGACAAGACGGTGCAGAAGATTTGTCCTACAACCACACAATATGATCTCATTATTAGGGCTGGGAACCCTATTGTAATTGTTCAGATTTTTATTCTTCTCTAATATTATTTTTTATTTTTCTGCCACTAAAAGTGGTTGCACAGCCTAAACCGTTCAAAGTAGGGCAGTGCTTTTCACAGGGTGGGTACAGGGGCTGGCACGTAACCCAGACGCCAAAAATAACACACACCCGCCAGTAGGGGGCACTATAATCAAGGTAAACATGTTTTAGCCCGTAACTCCCAAACCATATGTCGCACATTCAAATACCTCTATATAATCATGTTTCCTGAATTGAACGAAATCTCACGAGCTAGGCCACGCCCGTTTCCGCCTGACAAATTCTTTTACAAAATCGCGAAATACATACTTTTTTGAACTCCTCTGACAGTTTTTGACCGATCTGCTTGAAACTTTGCACATATGATCTCCAGACCGACCCGATCTAAAAGTTATCAAAACATTTTTGTTATTTCAACTAATCAACAAATCGATCAACTGGTTGTTTCACATCTAACTAAAACTAAACTATTGATCTGTAGTAGTGTTTGTCTGTTGCTTTCCCGATGCTGGTAGCGAGCACTAGCTTCTTACCTTCCACACCAATCTAATCTTACAAATGACAGTGGCTTCACAAAGTATTCAGACCGTGGAAAAAAAGTAGGTTGAGTCCACTTCCTAGCTTTTTCCGAAGCTGTCATACATACTTAAGCTGCATGCTAAAACACCATCTGCCAGAAAAGATCATAGGTATTTTCGAAAGCTTTAGAGAAAGCTCAAAAATTGTGGTTTTCTTGTCCTCCAATGCTTTCAAAAGGCATGAATGTGTTAGTACAGTAAGGTGACAAGAAGCAGGATTGTAAGTAACTATTAAGCAGGAAGTAGATTTTCTCCTTCTGTGCTGAAAACTGTTATCTGTCTTTGAAATCACGGCTGAAGTGACAGTGACTGACAGGCGACAGCAAGCGGAGGACTGCTGCCGAGTGAGCCTTGGTTCACCTGGTTGCCTTAAAGTCTGTATGATGTGTAAACAATGTGACTCTAATCTGACAGATTTACCTTTTCTTTGATTGTCTTTGAACCTGAGCATATGCTGAACCCTATATGCATTTCCAAAATTGAGAAAACAGGAGAACTGACACATTTGGCTCAATGTGTACCAGACCAGCACTTCACATCCTGGGACACCATGTTAGCTCGATGTCATCCCATATCATGTTAGGTAGCTGGATATTACATTGTTACCAGTAAATGGTGTTAAGATCGTGTCAGGCAGGAAGGGGGAATGCACTCATTTAAGATGATATCACTCCCAGAAAAAGGGGCAGCAGCCAAATGCAGGAGGATTGATAATTTTTGTCAAATTGCCTGTAGCACTTTGAGGTTCACCGTCAGCTCCCAAACATCTTAAAGAGGAATCCAGTATAATATATGAAGCCATCTTCATAATGTATCAAAATTGAATGGCTGGAATGCCACTTAAGGTAGTGGTGGTGTAATTGGTACTCAGAAAATCTTAATAGTATCTTATATCTTGAGCTGGGCTTTTAAAAGGATCTATTGTGGTATCTTGCCTTGATCTCTTTCCCACTCTCTCCACACACACACACATGCACAATCTCAAACACACACACACACACACACACACACAAAGGATAATGCATTCAAGCCATCATTTCATCTCAAAATTCCCAAGCGTATTGGGACACCACATGCTATAATGATCCTCTGTAAATGGCTTGGTTGGACTGCTAACTTGTGTAGATAGTGCAGGCAGAGACTAATGTACTGTCTTGTAATAGGGGGGAAATTACCTGCCTATTACAGCTAGACCCTCGGAGAGGGGAGGAGAAGAAGAGGGTGGGAAGAAAGGAGGTGGAAGACGAGGAGGAGATAGGAATGGAAAAGGGAAGATGATGAGATTGATGAGGAAGATGAAAGGAAAGAAACAGAAAATGAAAAGTTTTGTGTGTGAGAGAGAGAGAGAGAGAGAGACACAGACAGACAGAGAGAGAGACTTTGATTTTGAACTAATGGAAATAGTTTATTGGTCTAGTAATTAAAAATTGGTCTCAATCTGCATCCATTATTTGGGAAGTCACTTGTGTGAGCTTGACCGCAGCATATGTGGCGATGGCATTTTTGTCTCTTTGAGATTTAAGAATTTAGGTTTGAGATTTTTTTTTTTTTTTAATGCAAGAAATCAACCATTTAGATTTCAAAGATCTGGTTCATTTATTTACTGACTGACTGACTTCAGCGTCCATGGTCATCCTCAGAACAGCCTTGTCTCAGCAAGCCCTTTGGTGGGTTACCACTGATGTAGCTACAGTGGTTAAGTTAATGTCAAGTTAATGTCATTGTGTACCTGAGATAATTCATGAAATAAAAGTTGAGATTAAAATGCTATTAACCACTAAACCTTTTAAAAAGAATAAACAATAAAAAGAAGAACTTAAAAGTGTAAACTTTCTGGGTATAATTTGCATTAAATTTATCAATAAAATAACTCGACATCAAACATCTGCAAAATAAATGATAATGAAACGAAGTATTCAATCATGGACCTCAATGTGTGATTTAATGTTGTTTAAAATTGTGCTTCTCCTCATTATGTCAAAAAAACTAAACTAAAGGAGAGAGTTGTGTGAAAAAACTATATGAATGGAAGTTCCCATAAAGGCCTAGTAAGTGTTAATTAAACAGCTGTAAAGGGCCATTCATGAGGTTTTGCTTAATTAGGGTCTCATTCCAAACAAAATATGGAGCTTCGGAAATCTCCTTTTCAAATCTGGATTTTGTTTGCTGACAAAATTCAGGCTTAATAATACCAACACCATGTTTTGTCATGCTTGTTTAAAGAAATTAATTGAAAATTTCTGCCGAGCCGGTTGTAATGCACACTAATTTCCTTCAGCTATTGGTGAAGCGCAAATTGGCAAATGGTCGCATAATGTGTTCATGTGAATAGACAGTTTAGATCGCTGTTTGTTAACAATATTTGTTTGCTTAGTTATTGTGTTCGTGGAGACAAATATGAGGCATGTCTTTTTATGCAGCTTCATTTCTTGTTAGTTGTTTGTTATTATGATAACAAGGATCCATTTGATGTCAGCAGGCCTTTTATCTTCAAATGAGCCATTTAAATGTCACTACTGTAGGGCTGTGGTGTGTGTGTGTGTGTGTGTGTGTGTGTGTGTGTGTGTGTGTGTGTGTGTGTGTGTGTGTGTGTGTGTGTGTGAGAGATCATTACATTTACAAGCTCCATTCATGTCTCGTCATTTTTCCTACAATGAGAAATTACCAGCATTCACTCTCTCTGATGCTGCAACAGTAACAATATTCAGTTTTTAATAATTATTGTTCAGTGTCATAAAATTGAGGCTTTTGTCCATTTCTCTCCCCTCAGTTGTTTGTGTTAAAGCAACAGGCCATAACATAATGATACAGGAAATTAGAGTCATTATTCACCAGTGTGGTTCACATAAACTTTCAAAGTTCAAAAGTTGAACATGATGCTGAAGACTACAAACATGGTGACTCCTGGAATATGAATCTAAAACAGTTTTTTCCCACGTCTATATTTTATTTCCTACCATGTGACCCATGGAGCAAGTGTTGTCCTTTCTTTAAGAGCATTGCTTGAATAAATGTACTCAGTTACTCTCCAGCGCTGCTCTGATACCAGTGCTGCAGAGGAGCCTCGAACACCTGACAGCGGAGTCGGACTCCGAGACGCTGCTGCCTCTCTCTCTTTGCTGGAGTGGCAGATAAGCTATAGGGCAGCCCTCCCAGTGCACTACTGGTAATTTGGGAAATCCTTACTGGCAGGTTGAGATGACAAGGCCACTGTCTTTGTGGCAGTGCTCTGTAATTTGCTTGTTTTCCACTCTGCCATAGAGCTGACACGCTGCAGGAGCAGGCAAGCCAAGGAGCATTTCTCTCTCTCTCCCTTTCTGTCTCTCTCCTTGTCTCTCCCTCTTGCTCACTCACCCATTCGCTCTGGGTCTGCTCTCTCCCATTGTTGTCATTGTGTTCTTCAGCTCAGCTCTGTGGCCTCAGAGTTAAAAAGAAAAACACAGGCTGTAACAGTCACAGAAATCAGAGCCTAATGTCTTACAGCGCTGAAATGTACTGGACGAGCGAAAACATTTTTTTTTAACAGGCTTTAACAGGTTTTGTCAGTTTTCTGAAACTGAGTCCAAATACACATAAAAAGAATAAAGGTTCATGGAATATTTTCCAAATCCTGAAACCACCAATCATTTCTTATGGAGTTTGGCATCCTACTTCAATTGTAATGTGATTAAAAAAGCTTTTAAATATAGATACACCATAGTGCATCAGTGTAGCTGATGATTAACTTTCCATTTCTTACAAATGTTAATACAACACGTGAACAAGTGAGAGATTGTGTGAATTAAATATGGTGCAAGCACTTTGTTCTAAATTCACTTTCCAGTGGTTGCAGACTTTTGCATCCTACTTTTAGAGGCTCTGCATGACTTATTATTTGCCTCTTTGAAGCTGTGAAGCATCATGGGGGATGTCCTGCCTGTGATGGGGGTTAACTGGGGTAGTTTTCCAACTGATTATAAAATATAAATACTGATTAATAAAACAAATATACAGCAGGCCCAAAACTGTGAGTCATCAATCTTTAGTGAAATCCAGCATCATACTTTGATCATGGTGTGAAAAACAGATTAAATATGGACACGCCATCAGTGCCTGTGTGTAAATGTGATGAGTGTAGCTGGTGAAGTTTCCTAAAAATAACACCAACAGACGAGAACATATGTTTGTATGTTTTTAAGAATTACCCCCCCAAAAAAAGAATAGAGTTTGGTAGAAGCTCATTCCTCTGCTTCTTCTAATGAACCATGAAATTTATATGGTCTGTCGGTTTGCGTCTGTTGTCGTGGTGCATTGTGAGGATTTCCCTCCTGTCATAGCGCGCAGTTATTTCCCTCTTTATCTCTTTAGCATTAGTCACTGAATAAAACTATTCAGTTTGAATTGCAATTGTTTTGTGAGGAAAAAGCAGCACTGGATACAGGCTGTACTTGTGTATATACGGTACTGTGTGTGTGTGTGTGTGTGTGTGTGTGTGTGTGTGTGTGTGTGTGTGTGTGTGTGTCTCAAAAGAACTTTGAATGGCTCCCCTGTTTACCATGGCGACGCTGTGGCCTGTGTTCTCTCGTCTCTACGGTAACCAAGGCCCTGAGCTCCCTCTTATTGGCTCAGCCATTGAACTCCCAGCTAGAGACAAAAGAGAAGGACCCGGCACTGGTAATTTCTTATCACCAAATCCCATTAGGCTCAGGGTTTTTCAGGTTTTTTTTTTTTCATTAACCCACACAAAAGTAAAGTGGAAATCACCATACCCGGTCAGCTCAGCCCCGACTGTGAGCCTGACTAGACCCCCCCCCCCCATAACATCACTCTGCTCAAGCTTATGTTGAATTAATACAAGAGAGATTTGCAAAAACTACATTAATGGAATCAGCCCAAAATGAAAAACAAAAAGCTGCTGTTGTATTTTAAAGCAGCAATACTTCATTATCACATTAATCCTCAAACCTCTGTGAAAAATTGTCGCATACAATGAAACCATGGAAGATAAAGCTAATAGCCACTACATTATTTCAGTGATACTGTTAATTAATAATGAATTAGCCTATTATGCATAGAGTACCTTATTAATCCTAAAGGGAGATTATAATATTAGCCAAATCATGTATGAGAATCATAAAATAAGAAACACAAGGACACTCAAAAAGAAAAGGGGGAACATAAACAGCTAACAAATTAAAACTACTCAAAACTTTGAACCCAGCTGCTTCCTGCTGCAAAGATAATCTTTCTGTTTTCTCTCTTGAGCGGATAAACTGATGGTATCCAGAGTGTAAGGCCAGTGGGAGAGTGCTTGGGGTGCACCCAGGTCCCCGCAAACTGATGATGGGTCAAAAAGGTTTTGCAACTGACAGCATGATTAAGCAGCACATGTATAGTTGAATTAGTATTTAGCTCCCTAAACTTATTTAGGTTTCACACATTACGTTTACCTATGGCTCTGGAGGAGCTTTCTCAAGTGCAAGACAATGATCTCTGCTTGGACTTTAAGCTTTTCACTGAAAGTCTGCAGTGTTTGAAAGATGTGTTTATGTTGGCCTCTGCTGCTTAGTTCTTACCATCTTTTTATTAACATTTAATCTAACTCTCCAACTGCACCTAAGTTGTTGGAGTACTCCTTGAAGGTTATTTAACAAATCCAGGGCTGGTAACTCTGCTCTGTACAGAACAGTTTTATAATTAAACATGTATCCTGTGTCCTACAGCAGTATAGGTGATTTTACAGCCAATTCGACCCAGACACAAAAAATGCAAATTGCCATAAGTTCTGTAACAATATCTCGAAACGATCACGTGAGAGGGAATTGGTTTAAAGAGCTACTTGCACACTGAATAAACTGGCTAAAATCCTGCAAAACTAAACCTTAAATTCAACTGTGTTTTTTTTTTCTTTTACATTGCTTTAATGTAGTGTACAAAAATGCAAAAAATTATATGTAACAGCAAAATTCAGTGTTTGAATTTGTTCAGTGTGCTTATGTGCTGTCTCTTCCATTTTTTTCCTAATGCACTGAAGTTTTGACTATGCTATAAAATTTTTAAAAAAAGGCGTAAAAGCATAAGGGACTTCTTTATTGCATTATAATACCTACCACAATAATCACCTTCTCAGAAAAGTCTGGATAAAACCGAAGCTGTTGTAGTAAACTGACAAATACATGTAGTCTTTTTTGACATTTTTAGCTTATCCAGTCATCATTTCAGCTCTGCTCTGCATTTTCTGTCTTTCACCTGTCACCCTTCCTCCAGCCAACAAACTGAGATATTTTCCCATTCAGTGTGTGCGTGTGTGTGTGTGTGGACGGCCTCAGCAACACTAGCTCTGACACCTCTCAGCATACTGAATGGGCCCGATACACCTAAGGCCATAATCACTGCGGTTTCTGCACGAGCGTGTGTGATAACCGCCTCTATGAAGTCGGATTGACAGACAAAGGCCTAATCGCTCCTCAGCTCCAGCAGCAAAACAGCTCAGAGGAAGTATTGACCCAAAAGCACCATAATCCCCTTCACCTAACACGGGCAATTTCATGTAATACCTGTAATAACACGCATTCAGCTCAAAGTAGTCATCAAAAGAGCTCTGAGCATCTGATTTTGAGAGGTGAGCTGTTTGAATAAAAGGGACCTGAAGAGTATATCAATCTGTAATAACAACATACTCGCTTTCTTTTCAACTTATCGCTGCTCCTCTGAATCACATTCAGTCATGTTCTCTCACTCTCTTTGGCGTTCTCTGTCCAAATGTGTAGCTCACGTTACTTTACGCTCTCGGCTTTTGCAGTTGTTTTAAAGAAACATATAGAGACTCACATTGTAAAGAGAAGCTGTGTCAAGAGGGGCTGTCATTTTCTCTTTCTGTGTGTGAATGTGTCAGCTGTTCCTTCCCTATAGTTTGACATTTGAATTGCCTCTGTTGCACACAGGTTGTGTAGTTCTTGTCATTTTTATGTTCTCTGCCGTCAGTATAGTTTTTGCACCGGCATTGAAAAATCATGTAAATATGGCAACAACATAATGTTGCGATTCAGAAGTTTCCAAGAGCTATGGATACCCAGAAAGGACAAATGTCACTAAGAGGATGAGGGCAATCCGATGAAATTAAAAAGTGCCACTTTGACCTTTTCTGCTTGTGACACCTTACTTATGATCCTTTGTGAGGAAGTGCATGTCTGTGAGTTGTGAGCAGTTCACTCGAATGATTGAATAATTAAGCCTGATGAGGGCAAACTACAGCATTTCACAAGAAAGAAATCCAAAAAGATCTTAAAGTGTGCAACAAAACATAATATTTGCCTGGCCTGAACTGGCGTGACTACCCCCATTTGAGCTGGTACTTTTGTGTCTTTTTGCTTTTTTACTTTTCAGCTAAACAGACACATAAAATTCAGTTTTCTCTCTGGCTGATGATGATGATGATGATGATGATGCCACTAAAACTTTTGCACTGATGAACTTTCCATGCCAACAAAATCACAAACGTCACAGCCGAGAAGCCTTCACTTTTTTGTCAGCACTTGCTGTCTGAGGTTGTGTTTTCCCGCTGCACACAGAGTGTGTATAATGTGAGGCTTAGCTCAGAAGAAGTGGTGCACATGAAGGAATATGTGGTATTTTCTGTTGGTGTTGGGCTACATCCACACAAATAACAGGAAAGATTAAGAAAAGAATCAGCGGAATGTTTTTTTGGAAATGTCTACAAAAATACACAGAGGAACATTCAGGATCAATCATTTCTCTCACCAACCAAATCAGTAGTTCCTGCAGAGCTGTTGCTCACATTTACTTTAGTTTGTGTTGTCTGCAAGATCTAGTCTGGAAATGTTGGAGTGTAATATTATATGGCACCTATGGATCCTGTTATGCCTTCAAGTTATAATCCCTCGGTAAATAGTAATTATTAGTCTGGAGTGATACTGCTGCAGTCCGCCTGACTTGCAGCTATGTGTAAAATATGTAGAATTATGCTAAAGCTTGTCATGTAAGCTAACACAACAACGCATACGCAGTGACAGCGTAATGTAAAACCCAGAGCGCATTCAGCGAATCATCATCCAACCATCCAACACAGTCACCAGTTGTCAGCTACATCACCACCACCCACACCACCGTCGGCTGACTCATCATGAGCATGTAACAGTTTAATGGTGTGAGAGATAAAAATCACTTTCCAGAGGCATACGCAGGATTCAGATTGTGTAGCCCTGCACGAGGGATTCACCAGAAATGATGCACACGCACGCTATTGGTGATTGGAAAACAAAAGCCAACCAGTCCTGAGCATTTTGAACAGAAATCAAAGTTGTGTTTGTTCTGCTGTTGTGTGATATCTACCTCTTATTCCTGCAGAGGTTGAATGCATGTATTACAAGTGCATCCTTCCCAAACAAACATATAAGAGCATTTTACATTTTGCAATATAAGTGCTTAGTGGTTGGCTGCAGTTTTACTAGTACGGTGAGTAATGAAACTCATAAAATCCCTTCAGCATTTCTCTGTTATATTAATAATGTGAGCATTTAGAGGTTTGTTTGTGCAGTAGATCATGTGGTCAGTCTGACACGATCTGATCGACACACACACACACACACACACACACACACACTTGCATTTACTCACACACATACACACCCTCTTTCACCTTTTTGATCAACCGGCTCGCCCCATCGCTGCTACACAGTCACATGTTGTACCTGCGTCTAGGTGTGTGTGTGTGTGTGTGAGAGAGTCAGTAAGAGAGGCCTCTATCACCAATCTGCATATTAGCGCTGGACCATCCCTTTAATTTCCTACAGCGGCTGATAACCATCACATTCTCCCAGCCTCTTTGTCGCTCCCACACACCACTCTGAGATACTGAGTGTGTATTATGAGTGTGTATTTATGTGTGTGTGTGTGTGTGTGTGTGTGTGTGTGTGTGTGTGTGTGTGTGTGTGTGTGTGTGTGAGAGAGAGAGAGAGAGAGAGAGTTGTTGGCTGACTAATACTGTCTCTTCTTTCTCTCGCCCTGTACAAACACACACACACCATGAGAGGCATCATTTTGATTTACAGTTTGATTTACAATATTCATATATTCAGCCCATAAAAGTCCCCTAATTGCAAATACCTGATGTAGCCCTGGTGGTTTAATGCATAGTTTTGTTTCAGCTCCTGGTAACTCATGACATCACCATCTTTTATTACTGCACATAATGCTGTTATACCACTCAGGATCCATTGTTTCAGCCTCAGATCAAGTCTTCCTCTAATCAGTGTTTTCACACCAGATTAACACACAGTTCTAACATAAACCGACCTGTTCACGCAAGTTCTTTGTTACAACTTCGTCTCCAGTAAGGTTTTGAATTTTCCCTCCTAGTACATATCACTCTAGGTTTTTCTAGTAGTACTGGAATAATGTGTGCTTCATGGAAATGGCAGCAACATACCCCCCTTGTTGATGTTTCAGGATCTGTAATGTGTGATCATAATGTAGTTTCTAGCTCGACTCTTGGTCTTCAACCATTTCATATAAACCTTCACCAGTATGTCAACAGGTAATGACTGGGATAAGCAGAGAAGTCGTGGGAGGGCATTCATTTTAGATTTAGTGGAAGGACTGGATTTACTTTTCTGTTAAATAAGTGAAACTGTGTGTGAGACATTAAAGAATTGGGTTAAACTGATAAAAGATGTTGTGATGATGAAAATGTTGTTAAATGCTTCCAGTAGATTGCTGTTGTAGGTGATTTATCTTATCATGTCAAACATGGACAACACTGATTTGATGGTAAAGTTGTCTGTCAATCAAACTCTTGCCCTCAGTTGGATATTTTGACTGATGCTGATCAATTTGCAATGAAATTTGATGTTAATTGAATCGATTAACAACGAGACGAGGACAAGTTTTCAGCAAAGCATAAAAGGACTGTGGTATAGATTTGTGATTTTTATAGAACAATCACCAGGGTTAGCTGTGATGTGGCAAATCACAACACATCTGGATGTTGTAGTGACCATTAGTCAATACTGAGAGGATGGAGAGAATGTGTGTGCGTTGATGCTACATAATGTTTGTGTAGGTGTTTGCATGTGCGTTGTATGCAACACATGGTCACACAAGTGTGTTTGACAGCTCCACAGTAATAGTTGCGTCACCTTAATTAACTCTGTGAGGTCTAGGCAAGTGGCCTTGCAGCAGCGTGTGTGTGTGTGTGTGTGTGTGTGTGTGTGTGTGTGTGTGTGTATGTGTGTCACATCACATCATGAGGAGGCGAATGCTAATCTGCTATTTGCTATTATTCTCCGAGACCTTGGGTGTGACAGCAGGATGGAGGTAGAGACGGCGGAGCAAGAGAGCGGTGGAGACGAAGTAGAAGTAGATAGGGAGGTTATGAATGAAGCCTTTGTGTGTGTGTGTGTGTGTGTGTGTGTGTGTTGGCAGTAGAGAAGAGATGTAGTGCAAATTTAGAGGTATGAGAGGAAGGGGCGCCTGCAGCAGAGAAAGAAAGCCAACTGAGGCAGAAAGAGGCGTCATGTGTCTCATTCCCTTTATGTTCATCTGTATCTCGCCAAGGTCGCCGAGGGCTCACATCTACAGCAGAAATATGTTTCATCAAGTTTTTATGTGACTGCCTTACTCCTGCTTTTGGTCAAGATAATTGTATGTTTTCTCACCACTGACACACGTGACTCTGATGCTACTAGTTAGAAGTGTTTCTTGTAACCTGTTGAGTAGTTAGAGGGGTCCGACTGTTACAGAAGCAGACTTGTGGCTGGAAAGTTAACGGTCCAATCCTCAGACGGGAACCATGAATCATTACATCCACTGAATATCCCCTTGACGAGGCCTTTAACCCCCAACAGTGTTGGAGGTTGAGGGTGTTGTGTTTTGCTGTTTGGAAACTTTGGAACTATTTGTGGCAAATGGAAATCTTCATCAGGCTTTTATTTTGAAATCTGTTCAATTAAATTAATGTAGTTTTTTGGTTCAGCTGCACCTAAAAGCTTTTCTTTGTAAGACTCGTTTTTATTTAAAAAAATTTTTCTAATTCTTAGAGGTGAACTTACAAAAGCCGACCAAAGAAAACAATTCTTCTCCTGTTCAAGGCTGACAGATGACAGCAGGTGGAAACGTAGACAATACCACATAACTTTGATCTTTGTCTGGCGCTTTGAACATTTTCCATTGATTCCAGGGAAGGAAATGTTTGGCTGATAAAACTTTGCGAGAGGTGGATCAAACCAAATGTGATCGACTGCCGGGAAGAAGGATCTGGTTGAGAAGCGACATGTAGTTGCGATGTTGTCATGCAGTCCCGACTCATCTTCTTCTCTTCTATCCAACCTACGACTTTTTGTTGTTACAAAGACAAAATGTTGTTGCAAATGCAAACATTTAAGCCCGAAACATTTTTTTAGATTTCTGTTTGTGATGTGAATTCATTTAACAGACATTATGGTTGCTCTCACTGCTGGGGGCCACGTGTTATCGGACCCATAATATGTCTTTGTACCAATTTAAGGCGACACATTCAGAAACTCATAACATTACACATCCTTTTTAATAGTTCTGGTAGTAACTTTAATATTACAGCTCATCAGACTTTACACAACAACTAAACTAAGTAAAAACGTATTGAAGAAGAGCCGTATATCTGTGGTGATTTGTTGCGTGGATCTTCCTTCTGCTGTTTTCTCATCGCTCTGAACATTCCCAAGGCTGATGCTCGGTGTATGCATGTGTGTGTCTCTCTAAGGAGCTTTCAGTGAGAAACACTTGAGCTACAGATCCAGAACAGTACAGAAGGAAATCTATAATGTTTAATACCAAGGTCAGAGTTATTGTCTCTCTCCCTGTGCTGGTACACTCTGTCACAATAGGAGGATTTTTTTCTCCCCTCAGTGTAGAAACGTTTTCAATCAGCCCCCGTAGCTGAATGTGTGCATGCAGCATGGATGAGGTTAAGTGTCATTACCTCCATCTGCAACTCAAATCAGCAGCTGAGAGCTACAGATCCTTTGAAGAAGGACTTTTCTTAATGGTATTTTGATGAGACAGAAACTTCTGCATGTTTTGTCTGATTAACGAGATAGAAACTTCTGCTGAAGTGAGTCTAACCCATGCACTTTTACAAACACACTCACAGTCTTGTTAGCTTTGAAGGACGGAGCCGGTGAAATTTTATACTTTTCTTACTGTCAAAAAAAAAAAAAAAAAAAAAATCTCATGAAAAGAATTCAGTCCATTTACAGGTGAAGCCTGATGGATGTTACTCCTCACCGCGTAGAGCTCCATTCTCCAAAAACCATTTAACACATCAAAATATAAAATAAATAATAAATTAATAATAATTAATAAATTCCACATACAAGCACACATTCCTGCTGCATTATTGCACCAAATGTGTATCAATGCACAGTTGAAAATAGTTCCAAACAGCTGCACAACTTACTCCTGTTTACGTAATGTTTGCCCATTTGTTCAAAAATGAAACTATACATTTGGGAGCTGTTCTTTAAGATTTACATCTTCAGTAGCAACAAATCAATTTGGGGCTGAGCGCCAGTGTAGAAAAGTCCGATAGTATTGTATTGAGACACAGACTAAGACTTGGACTAACACTTTTCATGGGATTTGTTGACAATAGGAAAAAAATAGACCAGCACAGGTTTGTTTCCTCCCAAACTGAAAATCCATCCTCCAAAAAATCATCCATTTATGAGGGCTGGGTTATCGCAGGTTGATGAGTAGGTTTTGGTATCAAGTTTGAGAGCAGTTAGCACGTTTCTAAATTGATCAGCTGATTGTTTGGCCTAAAATGTTCCAGAATAGTTACAAATTTATCAACTTATTTTGATCATCAAAAGAAGATGTGAATGTAAGTGTTGCTTTAGTGGGTCCATGGTCCAGTTCACATATGTAACCCACAGGCAAGTCTGCCAACACAGTGGCACTAAAGCAGTGACTGTGTGTATGATTTTTGCTCCTAAAAAAATACGCTTATGTTGTCTGTCAGACTGAAAGAAGCCTAATAGACATCTTATCAGTGCAGCATGACAGTATGTGCTACTACATAGAGTGATGTGTGTGTGTGTGTGTGTGTGTGTGGCCCAGAGGGAATAGACTGCTGACAGCACAGTGATGAGATGATAATGTATGTCGTTCACGCCAGAGACGGACAGAATGATGGACGCGGCTGTTTCTCGCTCTTATCCTGATCATCTGTCCGGTTCCACTGAGCAGTGACGCTCTGCCGTCTTCACCCTGCAGCCTCCCAGTCCACCTGAATACCTGCCTGACATACACATGGAGGGAGGGACGATGTATTTAAAAAAAAAAAAAAAAAAAAAATTACTGTGGCAAGAAATTGAAAATTGGTCATGTTATATCAGACTGACACTCAAACATGCTTGAAGGGGAAAAGTGGAGGATTACATTAAGTTGAATTACAATAAACCTGAATACGTTCTGTATAAACTTTCCAGAGCTGAAAGTATTATTGGTTAGTCGATTGTCAGAAAATGATTCAGCTACTATTCTGATAAATGGGTTGATCATTTCAGACTTGTTGGAAGCTATTTGGCATGTCTAACTAAAAGATGCCATCGAGGTCCATTTCAGGACGTGTATGATCAAGTGCTTTTGGACCTTGACCCACACTAGACACTAAAGTCGGGCTGTCTTGGCCTCTGCTGCTTTAGTTTTGACCATTCATTTTGTCTTTAAGTGGTTACCTTGACCAAAGGGATTGTCGAACGAACACTTGTGGAGCTGCTCCGACAGACATTGACACTTTATGAATGAATCTGTCTGGGTCACCTGTGTTTTTAAAGGCTGTACCTTTAATTTCTAACTGATTGTCTCCTTAACATTTCACTTTCAACCTGGAGAGAGTCAAGCCAAGATGAGCTTAATGCCATCACTCCCCCACCCCCACCCCCTACCTCCCGCCATCCCCCCACCCCCTTACCCCTCCCGTTGTCCTCCTGTCATGCTCTTGATCCCTCCATCGCTGTCGTGTCACTGCTTTTATCTCGTCACCCTAAGCAACCTCTCCATCTTATTGTCCCGCCGCTGCTATCCGCCTCTTTGTTGCTCTGATGAGGGTCAGCAGGTCAGCTGGAGGGCTTGTCATTAGCCGGGAGTGTGCACATGTGTACACAAGATAATAAGGTACTTTAATGATCACTGTGAGGAAATCGCAGCAGAAAGGGAAAAGCAGGAGAACAAAGCTTTTAAAGTAAAAGCGTACAAATGTAGAAAGAAATTAAATTACGGACGAGTGTGCACAAAATAAGTGAAAGAATATACTATAAACCTGAACAGTATGAGACAATGGCAAATATATTTACTCAGCGGCCAGTTTATTAGGTACAATGAAAAAATCAAATGCAATCCAACACAACAGGTCTGCCACAAATTCAGCATTAAGGAAAATTGCTATGTTCACATTGTGTGGAAGTAAATGAATCCGACAACATTTACACTTGCAGCAGCTCAGTGAGGTGAGACAGTCGACTTTCTTCGCTTCCTCAATCTTTCCTCATCTGTTTGGAAGTTTTGTCCGACTTAAAACAGTAGTCAGATGCTCACATGTTCCCTCAAAGCTGTAAGCCTGCTGCTGTGATCACTTCTCCTGTTCACACTGGGTATAACAATATTCCAGTGCCAGTAATAGGGGACCCAATCCATGCTTTTCTGTCCTGTGTGAAAATACATTGCTTAGTTTTTCCGAAGTTGCAAACAAAAGTGAGTATCTTCCAAAGTTATAGTCATTTTAGTACAAAATTCCCTCTTTGTGTTGCTATCTCTCTGCTGCAGCACAGCATGGAAATACAGGGACAATGAAGAGAGGGAATCCTCTACTAAGACGACAGCAACTTTGGAAGATACTGATTTGTATAAGTCAAACTTTTCAATATTCAACTAAGACTACCTACTACTGCTTTGATTTGTCTAAATATAAAAATGTAATCCAGGTGGCATTAAATGACCTGTATATTTACTACTGAAAATGTGTGTTTCATGTGAACAGAACCTGTAAGACATCCGTAAACCTGAAAAGATCAGATCTGGATCTTTTTGTAAATAGATCAGATTCTGTTTCTGTTCACTTCACATGTTGTAGGAATAGTGGAAAGAAGTTATGAAAGAACTGCTCTTCTTAGATTTAAAACGCCACAGAAATGGAGAGATTTATAGCGAGGGTTTGGAGTAACACTGCCAGGCGTTTCCTTCCTTCTGTCGCCTTCTATGCTGACCAGTTACTCTCTCTCGCTCTTGCGCTTTATCTGTCAGTCGAACAAAAGGCACCAACAGGAAACTGCTGACGCTATTTTGGTTGTAGTAAACAAACAGCATCCAGAGCTGTCCACCAGCCTCCCAGTTTATCAGCCACCACTGCGCTCTCTTCTGCTCTGGTTCAATTTGGGACGTTTATATCTCCAGTGAGCCCGTATGATGTTTGAAAAAAATACAAAATAAAAAGCTTCTTAAATCTTAATGTCATGTTGAAGTACGAGCTCTTTGATAAAAGTGTGTGCGTTGGTGTGTGTGTTCTGAAAAGCTCGCTGGCCCGTCCCTCCGGTTTTCTGTGGAACAAAACTCTCGCCGGGTATTGACCGAGTAGCTCCTCTGGTTTTGTGTGTCTGTGTGTGTCTGGACATCAGCTTATTGTGCTGCTGGTAATGAGAGCTGCTTGGCATGTGCTGCCGCCATTGCTGGGTCTGTTTGTTTAGGTGTCGGGGTTCTGCATGTGTGTATTTACATACGTGTGTGTGTGTGTGTGTGTGTTTGGATGCCACTATTTGTTCAGCTTCGCCTGCTTTCTCAAGGTTGGCTCATCGCAGCCAGGAGACAAGTATAATAGTGGTGTGTGTGTGTGCGCGTTCGCGCGTGTGCGTTCGCGCGCGTGTGTGTGTGTGTGTGTGTGTGTGTGTGTGTGTGTGTGTGTGTGCGTTCGCGTGTGCGTGTGTGTGTGTGTGTGTGTGTGTGTGTGTGTGTGTGTGTGTGTGTGTGTGTGCGCGTGCCTGGGGGAACAGAATCTAGAGTAAACACACGTGTCCGTCTCTTGCCCAGGTGGAGTTGGATGAATGAATAGGCCGACGGTGATATTGACGAGCCAAGCGCTGCTCGTGTGTGTCTGTGCGCTGCTCTGAAACGTAGCAGGAAGGGAGAGGATTTGAGCGGACCCACAATTTAGCTTGTACACATCTCTGTTTATTTCACCGGCAACAGCTGTCAAACAAAATTAGAGGATTTTTTTTTTTTCTTTCTGGATTCAACCTGCCAATTACGAATATTTTAGGTGTGTTATTAAAGTTCAGAAGATAATGAATGCTTGTTTCAAAGTTTATCAGAAAAGAGTTTTACAACACAGAAATTTCAGCGACTGGTCAAGCAGCTGTTGAATAGTCGAAAGTAAAGGAAGACTAACAGTTAGACCACTTCACCTTTCTTCCTATACATGGAAATGCTTAACTACATAACAAGCTGTAGAAGGATACAGCAGCAAGTTTCTCAGCCAATCTTGCACATAAACTGTAAAGAAACTGCTGAACTGATGTGAAAAAACAATAAATATCACTCAACATGTCAGCAGTCTAGCCAACATGTAGGATTATTCCAGTTTATTACAGCCTGGGTATTTTATAGTATAGGTCATAGTATAATAACATACTCAGCTGTACTCAGATCAGCTGTTTAGATCAGAGAACACCATAAGCAGCAGGCGTTGTAGCTGGATTATCTAAAACCACTTTAGTTGAATTTTAGGCCAGGAAGTGGGTCTGTAAAATGTCGCGGATATTTACAACAGTTTGAGTAAGGATTTCAGTGTTTGTCTGAGCTGGTGGTTTGTTTCTGAACCGTCTGATTCTGACTTCTTGTTAATTGTGCTGCTCTGTTCACAGATATTGTGTCATATTTGTGTTTTTTCGGGGCAAAACATAGCAAACACAAGTGCAACCAGCTGAGGATTTCAGTCCACGGCCATGTTGGCTTTGCTCTGAAGTCATGGGTGATCATGAAAGTTTCTGTGAGATCCCAAGTCCCTGCAATTTTCACTCTGAAATGTTCAGTATTAACGATATCTTACGATTAAAATGTTAAAAATCAGTGAAGTCTGTCGTTATGTCTGTGATCTCCCACGTTTTTTAAAACCCCCTAGTTAGCACCAGTCCTAACACTGCTGTGCAGCTTTTCACTGAAAACACGAGGGAAAACTAGAGTGAAAAGCAGATGTTCACTTTTACTGGTGAAAATGATGAAGCATGGCGGCAGCTCCATCGCTCCTTATACACATGGTTTGCTTAAGTGTTCGTTACAGTCAGGAATGATTCAGTTTCTGCACATTTTATTCCCTTTAGACAAGTTACCAACAACCTTTACTGGGTAAACAGGGACACAGAGAGAGAGAGAGAGTGTCTCTCTCTCTCTCTCTGTCTCTCTCTCTAAAAAGAAGGGGATAAAGGGCCTTTTCTCCGTTCCACATGCCAGGCAACTCCCAGCGGCCTCTCTGTTGACACAACCGCCACAATGGGAACTAAAGGCCTCCCATTATGAGCCTAACCCCAGGCCCAGTCGCTGCGCTGCAGGGTTATCCAGTGCAGGCCAGCCAGCATTGGTCAAAGCCCCCTTGAATATTAGCCTGGATATATAAGACTACCCCCCTGCCCCCTGCTGCATTGTTCAGCGTTATTCTGCTCCCACAATGGGACATCACACTTTGGAAGTAATTTTCAAAAAGGGGAAGCCAATCAAAAATAATGGCACTTATTGTTTCTCTTTTAACACACATTGCTGAGCGGCCCGCCCCTCCCTCCTCTGTCGCTTTCTCTGCCTGTGTAGCCCTAAACCCCGGGGTTCATTCACGTCTATTATATGGACAAATTAAATAAAACCCAGTATGGGTCGGAGGGGAGCAGAGAGCCACGCTGGCCGTCGGCGGTGGAGTTGGAAAGAGTGAGGGATGGGAGGAACGCCATGGAGGGAAATGGAGAGGTGGGCAGGCCTGAAGAACGGATACAAGGGAGAGTCTTGTAGAGGAGAGGAGGTTTGAGGAAGGCAGGAAGGGTCTAGGTGGAAGGAAGCAGAAAAAGGAGTGAAGTGAAAGAAAAAGACATGAATGCTAAAGGTAACCGAGCTCTTCAGGGCTTTGGTTTCTCCTGTTGATGGACACTTTGGTTTCTGCAGGAGTTTAGAGATGTGATGCTAGCAGAGAAAAATATCAGCATCCAGGAACAATAAGAACTGATTAAGAGGAGCATGAATTCCTTTCTCATCCGCGCTTTTCTCCTTCTCAACCATTTTAGGAAGTGTAGACAAGACAGAGCTCACCCCATCCTGGATGGAAGGATAGATGGATATATGGAGAAGTCCTCAACCTGCCTATCTACTGCGGTCTCCTCATGGATTGATGGTCGCCTGCTGAAAGGAGGGAAGGTATGTTGGTGCTTCTGGGAGAGGGAGGGCCCTTTGAGGCATGAAAGTGTGTGTTAGACAGGTGGTTTAGTGCCACTGGATCACATTCAGTTACATTTCATGCAAATCTTGTATTTGTGTTAGGCCTTAAAATTAAAAGTTAGAAATAAGAAATCAGACGGTATGCTCTTGAGAAGGTTGAGTTTTCGTTTGACAGTGACACATGTGCAGAGACTATAGAACGGCTTCCACGTTACATCCACCTGTAGCGTCAGGTCTCTTCACAGAGCTACTGTACGACTTGCTGCATTTCGGGAATCCTTTCCCTGATTGGCTCACTAGAGTACAAGCCTAGTGTTAATATCTAAATGTTAGATTAGAAGCCAAAAAAATGTAAACATTACTCTTTCTGGTAGGAAATGGTTTGGTCATTTGCAGGTAAAGTGATACATAGAAGACAAGATTTCCAACCTCTTTTGCCTCTGACCCCCCCCCAGCAAAGCCATGCCTACCTGTGACCCTCCCGCCCCTTGTCATATGTTTCATTTTACAACCTCTCAGATCTTTGTGACCCGTAGCTTGTGACCTACAGGAAGGGGGGGCCCAACCCCAAAAATCAACATTTTTAGACATCTTGTTTACATATAACTGTTGTTTCAACTGTATTTCAGCTTGTTGTTCTACACGAAGCAGCTTGTAACTGTAGCTGGATAAACAAGTCTCTGAAATGGTGTTGAAATAATAATCATATGCAACACAGATGTTTAAAAAAGTTAGATATCTTTTCACCTGCAGATCCCAAAATCAGTACATTATGCAGTGAAGAGCAGAAAATCACATCTCTAGATAAATTAATGAATAGATAGATGCTGTTCTGTAGCTAGGCAGGTAGGAAAAGAGAAGTGAGCAGGACAGAGAACAAGAAAGGGATAGAAGGGAGGAAGAGGGGAGGAAGATGAAGTGAGGGACAGTAATGAAAAGGAAAAAGGAGAGGAGGAGGAAGAAAAGGTTGCTGAGGGAGAGGAGGAAAGGGCAGGTGGAGGAGAGTTGCTCTTTGGGGTCTTTGAAAGCAGCAGGTCCTGGCTGGGAGCTTGACCCCATTTAGGATGAGTGAGAGACCTAGACAGGAACTGTAAAGGAGGGAGAGAGAGAGAGAGACTCCTCGTCCTCACACTTAAAGGCCCTCCACAGGAAGTCCTCATTCTTCCCAGAGCCTGACACCCCCCACCACCACCACCACCATCAGCAGCAAAAAAAAAAAAAAGAGGAAAAAGCCCTCATTTAGGATGAGTGGAGGAGGACCCCCATCCTCCTCTGCAGGGGGGGTCCTGATATCAAAACTTTCCCTCAGTGGGATAGAGAGAAATGTCAGCAAGAAGGAAAGGTTTAGTGTCTTTTAACATTTTATTTGCTTATTGATTTGTGTGTGCAAAGCTTGTAATCAAACCATTTGACCTTTCCCGCGTTTTGTGAGGTGGCAGTTTGGACTAAAGATGAAGGAGCCTTGTTTTTCCACGTGCAAACAAGTACATGTGTATGTATCAATAATAATAATCCGATAATATCACATATGATTACTTTTACTTTTGATACTTTAAATGCATTGTACTCACAAAACTTGTGTACTTTTGCTTGGAATGGAGTATTTGCACATTGTGGTGTACCTCTGCTACTGCAGTCTGATACCTCAATCGCCATCCGAGAGAAGTTTGTCTTTTCGGTTTGTCAGTTCACATCAGCCATGACGGTGGGGGCGGGGGCGGAGCAGGATTAGTGGTTCTTGGCCAGTGATGTTAACTACACAGAGGTTTCTGCCCAGCACGTTGACAGTCAGCTGTTTTCTCTGCTGTTGTGCAAAACTGGCAGAATTGTAGTTTGTGTGTGTGTCTGTGTGTGTGAGAGAGAGAGAGAGAGAGAGGGAGAGAGAGAAGCAGATGTACATCCGAAACTTAATAGTTGAAGTTACACTTGCATGATGTGATGATGATGTGATGTTGCTAAACATTTGATATTTGATGGCGTTAAACCCTTCATGAGTTTTTATTAGTGTTTTAATGTTTGTTAGTCAGACGTGTCCTGTTGAATTAAGGACCTTAGTCTCTTTATTTTGTCCTTCCCATCATTTTGCTGCTAAATTGCACCACTGACTTTTAGGCTGAACTTTGTTTACACATATGTCCGAGCAAACCTTTAACAGCACTGGAAAGGCGTTAAGCATTTGTGTAGTGATTAATGCTGTGTTTTGAGTTTTGGTGGTGGGGTGACCTCTTTGTTAACAGTGTTGGTTTCTCTCATTTGTGCCTAAGTCTAAACAAACCTCACCCATAGCTCTATCGGTGCAGAAAAGTTTTATTTTGAAACGCTTTTGAAAGGCACAGACAGATTTGCCGTCCTGCTGATCGTTAGTCATCAGAAATGTTTGGATGTCATGCTCTGCAGGACAGTTAGACATGACTTATTTCAGAGGTCTTGTAAAAGACAGAACTGGAGCATGGATAGTGTCAGGAGAGGTGGAAAACAGAATTTCTTTTATTGTGGTGGTTAATGTGACTGCTTCCTGTTTCATCTGTAAGGAGAAAGCTGACATTCTTCAGAAACACAGCCTGAGTGGTCTGACAGGTACGAGGGGGGACCAGAAAAGCACCACTTGCTCAGTGATTGAGGTCATACAGTTTTATTATATTGCCTCAATTTACTGAAATAAAAAATTAAAATCCTGGAGGTTTTCAAAGGGCCCCCAGAGCAGAGAGAGAGACCAGCGGCCCCCTCGTACTTTGAGTTTGAGCCAGACAGGTTGGACTGATGCTGATCACTTTGATGTTTTTGTGTGTGTGTGTGTGTGTGTGTGTGTGTGTGTGTGTGTGTGTTGGCTGGGACTGACTCTGCCCCTCAGAGGGACTATCATTGCTGGTAATCCTCTTCATGGTCGGCTAATCTGTTTTCGCCGGGGTCACTCCATCCCAGATCCTCTCTGCCTCCCTCTTTCACTCCACCTCTCCCTCTCTCCCTGCCTCCCTCTTTTCCTCCATCTTCCCTCTATCTCAGTTCTCTCTCTTTTTTCCTTTCCACCACTCCTCAGCAGGGTTCTTCCCTCTGTCCTTACCACTTCTTCATACCCCCCCTATCTGCCCTTCTTCCTTTAATAACACTAATCTTATTACACAGAGAATCAAAGCTTTCATGTTTACCTCCCGTCCATTTGAAAATCAAACTAATAATGAGAGATAAGGGATCTTCCTCTCTATCTCCTCTGTCCTCCTCTTCACCTCCGATAATTTGACCAATACCAATTTGTTGTAATTGTTAAAGAAACATGCTTATTTGCTTTCTTTCAGAGAGTGGGGTGAGAAGGTTCATATCAATCTCATGTCGGGGCTCCATGTACAGACCTGGAGTCAGGATGTTACTAGCCTAGCTTAGCATGACGACTGAATGCAAGAGAAAAAAATGTGCCTGCCAGCACCTCTAAAGCCGATTTACATGACGTGTCCAAATAGTTTAACATGGATATGTGAAATTCACAATTTGTGTTTTCTTTTACCCATCTACCCAATAATTCCAGCTCCGGTCTCGTCTTTATGCTAAGCTAGCCTCCTCCAGGCTGCAGCTCTGAACTTAAAAGTAGAAACAAAGCACATCCCAAATTGATTAAGTATTCCTCAAAGATTCAACATTCCTTTGCTAAAACACAAAGCCTGAAATGACAGTATCTATCAACAAATTGATGTATCAGCTCTCTCCTCCCTCTTCCACCTCCCTATCCTTCCCTCTCCTCTTGTATCCTTCCATCCAATCATCTCCTCATCCTTTTCAACCCTTCAGCTTACCTCTGCTCTCACCACTAACAAAAACCACAATCAGATGTCTTCCCACTTCCTACACACACACACACAAACAGGCAAACTGGTCTCATCATATTTCTTCCTATCTAGAAGCAATCAGTGATAGTGTTGGCTGCTCCCGAGCGCCTTGACAATACTGGCAGAGAGGGAGGCCGCACATGCTCTAATTAAATTAGCGTGTGTGTGTGTGTGGGGGAGTGATGAGGGCGGAGGATATACAAATGTAGCTGCAGCATCAACACTGCTTGACCTGCCTGTAGCAGAAGGAAGAATGATGACAAACAAAGGTTTGATGTGAAGAGCTCAGCTGCTTGTGTCAAAGGTGATAGAGGGATGTTGATCATTGCTGCTGCCTTGACATCATTATCCTTTTTTTGTCCAAGTATCTCTTCTCGTACGGCACTTCTCAAACATCAATGTGTTTATCATGTCTTTTTCCAGTCCAGTTATATTTCCCAGACATTTCCTGTGTTAAAGCAGCAAACGTAAACACTTTTCTGTCATGGTATCACTGTCTGACCTCTGTAGTTTTAATCCCTATAAACCAAACAGGAATGTTGAGATATGATAATTCTGCCGAACCCTGCTGAATTACTTAAATACTTAAATACCTGTGCATGTTAAGTACAGTCTGATCACATTTCCCTTTCCTGAACTTAAAGTATACTTTATTGTCCTGCAGGAGAAACACAACATAATAACAATACACTGTGATAGAAGACAATGGTTCTCTGATATTAACATAAGAGGGTTGTGGTGGTGGTTGTGGCAAATGAACTGTGGTTAATATATATAGTTATGCTGACACGCTTGGTTAAGGAAAGATTGAGGTGACAATTCATAAACATTAACTGCAGGGATGGGACAAGACCTGAAAAGTTATTGACAATTTTCAATCTATTTTTAATAAAGACCAGGAGAAAAGCAGTACACTACAATGTTGGTTGTGTCGTTGTGTATCTTGTGTACTGTTTGGATGTTTTGTTACACGTTGTTGTTGCTGAGTACCTTTCCATCGCGGACTGTCTGTAGGTTGTTTCATGAGATGTTGGTCATGAACGGGACATGTTGTGTAATCCAAAGAGTGGAAGCAGTTAAGTTTGTTGTTTTCTGCACAGTTTACACACAACAGTCAAACTTAAAGCATCGGTTTGTGCCTTTCCATCAAAGCATTTTGTTCTTGCTGTTGATGAAGTGTCTATGTGGCGATGTGTCAGCCCAGGCCTACTCTGAGTTCACAGAGAACATACAGTACACAGGGCTGTGATGGACTGACAGCTTCTGAGAGTGTTTTCTTGGAGGAAGCTCCCCTCCCCTGTGACCCTGCAGAGAATTAAGCATAAAGAAAATGTATCGTGTAATATGCAGCGCTCTGTACTATGTCTGAGACATAAAGCCCATCTGTCTCCCACTAGTGTCAGATCATTACTGCTGAGGTCTGTTAGTGCCAAATGAGGTGGCCACTAATTGTGAAAGTGCTTGGAAGAAGATGTTGGCCTAGTTTATACTGTGAGCTCACAGCTGTATTTTTCATAAGAAAAGGAACATGTATTTTGGTTTGGTTTTGTCTGTCAAGAAAGCTCTAAGTATGTTCTGCCTGTATGAGAAATGATAGAATAAATGGTCTTTAAGCTCCAGTGTAAATGCAGACTTCTGTCTGAAGCCTGGGCTGTCTGGCAGACAGGCAAAACCCATTAGCAAGGCTGTGTTAGCGATCGTCTTGTAAACTGAGACCCCGGTCATTCATTAGGCATCAATCAAAGGACGAGGTGTGATGATTAAATGATGAGTGCAAATGCTTAACAGTGTTCGTTACACCAGGCCACTTTACTCTGACACTTGAAAATGGGGGAAAATGGATGGAAGAAAAATGACATTAGTCTCTATATAGACGGCTGTAACTGGTTAATATATTCATGAAAGTTATTAAAGAAAGTGAATTTCAAAACCTTGAAGTCAAAGCTTCTCCAAATGCTGGTGGAGCAAAGGGAATTTAGAGCGCTCGCATTGGCTCTCAGTAATCATTGTTAAATTATGCTTAATTTAGGAAATTCTCATCTTGGTCCTATTATAAGACTCCATTTTTGTATCATTCACCCATTAATTTTCTTGTCTGAAGTGATAGTGGCCCTTACATTAGTGTTGTCCACTAAAAATAGCCATAGCCAATTCATGTAGGTAGCAGTTAAATATGTTTTGTTGTTTGTTATCATAATACGTGTGTTCATGTTTCCAGGCGAGAGAACAGGCCGGAGAGGACTTGAAGGGGGCTGGAAGACACTGCGGTGAGTTTCATCAATGAAATAACTTCCCTTTGTGTTTGTAGTACCCTGCAGAATTCTGTTCCTCTCAGTATCGTGCAGTTGTATGTAGTTCAGTGACATTTGTGTGCCTCATTGTGACTTGTGCTACAACCCCTTGATTCAGTCCCCACAGTACATGCAGTGATGTGTGTATCAGTCTGTGCGGCTGCCAGGTAGTCAGATGGTCCAGTTGAGTTTCAGCCGCTGGCTGGCAGGCGTTTTTCTCCCACTCTTACAAAAGCAGACCCAAATATGAGATCGTCATTACCTCGACCTTTCATCCGTCTAAACAGCCAGCCCACTTCCTTGTTCATACCATGTTAATAGTGTTGTCACAAACGCTCTTCAACAAACTGCCTTTGATTCTATTTCTTGTGTGTTCACAGCCTGTTGGCTTACACATTTCAGGTCTAAGAGCAGGGTGAGGATGTGAAGAACATCCTGCTGTGTTTGTTGTATTTTTTTTTTACGTCTCGGCTGTTTCAGGCAGGTCTGAAAAAGTGCTGTAAACGAAGAATGCTTTCACAAATCGAAGTGTTAGTAGTTTATTTTTATCAATTAACAAAATGCAAAGTTAATGAACAGGAGACAAATCTAAATCCAATCGATATTTGGTTTGACCAACCTTTGCCTTCAAAACGGCATCAATCCTTCTGGGTACGTAGGCTCGCTCGATGATGGTGAGATCAGGGCTCTGTGCAGGCTATACCATCACTTCCAGGACTCCTTGTTCTTCTTTACGATATTGGCTGTATGTTTGGGCCCAAATTTATTCTGCAGCAGGACAATGACCCCCCCAATCAGACGCCTCTTTTATGGATAAGTCTCGACTTGTATTTCTCAGCATTGAGGACACCATTAATCCTGACCAAATCCCCAACTCCATTTGCAGACATGCAGGCCCAAACTTGCAAGGAACCTCCATCATCCTTCACTGTTGTCCGCAGACACTCGTACTGCTCTCCAGCCCTTTGGTGAACAAACTGTCTTCTGCTACAGCCAAATATTTCAAATTTTGACTCATCAGTCCAGAGCACCTGCTGCCATTTTTCTGTGCCCCAGTTCCTATGTTTTTGTGCATAGATGAGTCACTTGGCCTCACTTCTTCCATGAAGACTATTTGTGGACAGCAGATGGGTGTACCTGGGTCCCACTGGTTTCTGCTGCACTAAGTTTCCTGTTTCTTGATAGTAGCAGAGTTCCTCACCCAGTTTTAAGCCTCCTGCACAGCTGTTAATGACTGTTTTAACCTGCAAATGAAAATTATCATCATTAGCATGTGTTTGGTATAATTGGTTAATTATACACCTGACTATAATACAACAAAATCCCTGACTTTGTGCAAGTGTACCTAAGAATAAATATTGATTTGATTTAGATTTTTCTTCTCTGAGCTCACTTTGCATTTTATAAATTGATAAAAAATAATTAGAACTTATATTTGTGAAAGCATTCTTACTTTATAGCATTTTTTCATACCTGCCTACAGTACTGTAAGTTTAAGGTGTTTCCTCCTTTCATTTGAAATGCACTGTGGAACTGTTTGCTTTTGGTCGTCCATGTCAAATATGAAATATCTGTGTACACCAGTCTTAGTGTTTTCAGTGGACCTGTTGTTGTACTGCACTCATCAGCGACAGAAGAATCACATCTAGAAAAACAGGTACTTGGTACTGAAGTTTTCTCAAAGGAGTTTTAAATCGAAAGCAACTGGACTTGGTTATTTGTCTAGGAAGATGTTTCACCTCTCATCCAAGAGGCTTCATCAGTTCCTTCTCGCACCTGACCAGGCTGGGACTGGTCCAACTATCTGGTGTGGAGACCCAGGTATTTAACCTCAGGGAGGGGCTTTCACAAGGCTGATGATGTCATTGGTTCCCTTTGTGCTCCATGTACCAACGACAGTCGTTAGACTGACTGTCTTGGTGGAGAGTTGGTTTCGACTTCGTTACAGCCAGTCATTGGAGTCACATGCCACTTGTGAACAGTTGTTTCTCTTAGAGGTTAAATTGTTGAATTTCCTGGGAAGGGATGAAAGGGCAGCATTGTAAATTGGAGATAGGTGGTGTCTGAGGCCTCCTCCCCTGTTGAGGGATGGTTTCTCTACTTTCACATAGATGGCTTCTTTCACTCCTCTTTCGAAGCACCTGTCCTCCCTGTCCAGGATGTGAACCTTGCTGTCCTCAAAGGAGTGGGCTTTCTCCTTGAGATGTAAGTGGACAGCAGAGTCCAAGCCTGAGGAGTTAGCTCTCCTGTGTTGGGCCATGCGTTTATGCAGTGGTTGTTTCGTTTCTCCAATGTAGAGGTCTTTGCATTCCTCTTTGCATTGGACTGCATACACCAGATTGCTTTTTTGGGTGTGTGGTGTTCTGTCCTTGGGGTGTACCAGTCTCTGTCTGAGTGTGTTGCTGGGTTTGAAATACACAGGGATACGGTGTTTGTTGAAGATCCTCCTGAGTTTTTCCAATATCCCAGACACATATGGGATGACTATGTTGTTTCTCTTGTTTGGTTTTTCTTTCTGGAAGCAGAAGCAGTTTTCACAAAGGTCCAGTTAGGGTAACCACAAGTTGTGAGGGCGCCTCTCAGGTGCTTGTGTTCTACCCTTTGGGCCTGTGAGCTGGTGGGTACGTTATCAGCTCTGCGTTGCAGGGTTCTGATAACACCAAGCTTGTGTTCCAGGGGGTGGTGTGAGTCGAAAAGTAGATATTGGTCTGTGTGTGTGGGTTTTCTGTATACCCCAATGTGGAGGCTCCTGTCCTTTTTCATATGGACGTCACAATCTAGGAAGGGCAGACTATTGTCCTTGACATCCTCTCTGGTGAACTTGATGTTTTTGTCCACTGAGTTAATGTGTTCGGTAAAAGCTTGCACCTCTTTGGTTTTGACTTTAACCCATGTGTCGTCCACATATCTGAACCAGTGGCTCAGTGTAATCCCTTCAAAGGAGTTCAGAGCCCTGTTCTCTACCTCCTCCACGTATAGATTTTCCACAATGGGGGATACTGGTGAACCCATGGCACAGCCATGTTTCTGTCTGTAAAATTTGCCGTCAAACTGGAAATATGTAGTGTAGTATCCCTCATTGTGGCAAATCTATATGTGGAGGAGGTAGAGAACAGGGCTCTGAACTCCTTTGAAGGGATTACACTGAGCCACTGGTTCAGATATGTGGACGACACATGGGTTAAAGTCAAAACCAAAGAGGTGCAAGCTTTTACCGAACACATTAACTCAGTGGACAAAAACATCAAGTTCACCAGAGAGGATGTCAAGGACAATAGTCTGCCCTTCCTTGATTGTGACGTCCATATGAAAAAGGACAGGAGCCTCCACATTGGGGTATACAGAAAACCCACACACACAGACCAATATCTACTTTTCGACTCACACCACCCCCTGGAACACAAGCTTGGTGTTATCAGAACCCTGCAACGCAGAGCTGATAACGTACCCACCAGCTCACAGGCCCAAAGGGTAGAACACAAGCACCTGAGAGGCGCCCTCACAACTTGTGGTTACCCTAACTGGACCTTTGTGAAAACTGCTTCTGCTTCCAGAAAGAAAAACCAAACAAGAGAAACAACATAGTCATCCCATATGTGTCTGGGATATTGGAAAAACTCAGGAGGATCTTCAACAAACACCGTATCCCTGTGTATTTCAAACCCAGCAACACACTCAGACAGAGACTGGTACACCCCAAGGACAGAACACCACACACCCAAAAAAGCAATCTGGTGTATGCAGTCCAATGCAAAGAGGAATGCAAAGACCTCTACATTGGAGAAACGAAACAACCACTGCATAAACGCATGGCCCAACACAGGAGAGCTAACTCCTCAGGCTTGGACTCTGCTGTCCACTTACATCTCAAGGAGAAAGCCCACTCCTTTGAGGACAGCAAGGTTCACATCCTGGACAGGGAGGACAGGTGCTTCGAAAGAGGAGTGAAAGAAGCCATCTATGTGAAAGTAGAGAAACCATCCCTCAACAGGGGAGGAGGCCTCAGACACCACCTATCTCCAATTTACAATGCTGCCCTTTCATCCCTTCCCAGGAAATTCAACAATTTAACCTCTAAGAGAAACAACTGTTCACAAGTGGCATGTGACTCCAATGACTGGCTGTAACGAAGTCGAAACCAACTCTCCACCAAGACAGTCAGTCTAACGACTGTCGTTGGTACATGGAGCACAAAGGGAACCAATGACATCATCAGCCTTGTGAAAGCCCCTCCCTGAGGTTAAATACCTGGGTCTCCACACCAGAAAGTTGGACCAGTCCCAGCCTGGTCAGGTGCGAGAAGGAACTGATGAAGCCTCTTGGATGAGAGGTGAAACGTCTTCCTAGACAAATAACCAAGTCCAGTTGCTTTCGATTTAAAACTCCTTTAAGATACTATGACCTGGACAAATGAGAATATTCACAGGCTTAGTGCTACAGAGCATTTCAAATGAAATGACAAATGAAAGACAAACATCCGAGTCATTTTTGTAAAGTTGCTGCAACACGTTTTTGTGACTGCTTCTTCAAGCTGGGAGGTTGCCAATCCAACACTGCACACAAGATGTTTACAAAGGCTAACATTAGCTTGTTTAGGCTAACAAAGTGAGAGCTCATAACATGATCTG